>NC_136068.1:1641436021-1642636021 GCF_964261635.1 Lissotriton helveticus
AGAACTTTACACTAGAGAGACAGGACCAGCTAGTTAAGCTGAAAAGAGAATTTAAGATAATGGTAACCAATGCAAAAAGGGTATATAAAGAAAAATGCTGGTTAGAATTATTAGAAGCCATAGAGAATAAAAATCTAAGGCAATTTTGGAGATTAGTAAAGTCTGTAGCGGGAACATCAGATGGTGAATTGAACTGTGTGGTGAGTGAGGCTGCATGGGAAGTGTACATAAGGGATTTGTACGGGGTAAGGACTCCTAGAGAGGAGGTGGAGTCTAAAATATGGCAAGAAATCTCAGAGGATCTATTAACTCAATTCAATGAAGAACAAGTTGAGCTCACAATAAAAGAACTCAAGTTAACTCTGGCAGCAGGTCCGGACAATCTTCCTGCAATAATTTTGAAATCCGAGGTTAAATGGTGGGCAAGATTTCTTGCCAAGATGTTCCTGGTAGTCCTTAAAGAAGGGGTAATGCCACCAACCTGGAAGGGGGCCATAATTAGGCCAATTCACAAGAAAGGGAGCAAAGAGGAGCCAAAAAACTACCGGCTAATCAACCTGCTAGATATAGGCGAGAAAGTGTTTTCTAAAATAGTGCTGAAACAATTGAACGCATGGGTAGACGAGTTTCAAATAATACCCATAGAACAGGGTGGATTTAGAGCAGGCCACTCTACAATAGACCACGGATTTGCTCTATGGGCGATGGCGATGAAGTCGACGGAACAGAACGGCAAGCTATGCTGCTGTTTCGTCGACTTCAGAGCAGCCTTTGACTCTGTGGACCGGGCCTGTCTATGGGAGTTATTAGAGAGGTTGAAGATCCCCAATGAACTATTGATTATAATAAAAGAACTCCATAGGGAAAACTGGGGGCAAGTAATTAAGGATAAGGTGGGCTCTTTGACTCCAAAAATACCCATTGCTAATGGATTAAGACAGGGATGTGTGTTGGCCCCACAGCTTTTTTCAATCTTCCTGTCAGATCTTCCGGCACATTTAGAGGTGGAGGGTAGCGCCAGCCCTAAAATGGATGGCAATAAAATACCCTGCTTATTGTATGCTGACGATCTGGTGATAGTAGACCAGACCGAGAGGGGCCTCCAAAGGAAGCTTAATGCTTTCAATACATATTGTGCCAGTAAACGCTTAACAATCAATTTGGATAAAACCAAAACCCTATGCTTCGGGAAAAAGAAAAGTAAATTTAATTGGTATATAGGTGATCTCAAACTGGAGACAGTTAATGAATATCGATATTTGGGCTTATGGTTCGATAGGGCTTTAAATTGGAACTCCCACCTGGATACCCAAAAAGCAAAGGCACTCTCCTCCATAGGTGGTCTAAAAAGGTTTAATGGGGTCTATGGAGAGATGTCTCACCGACCAATGCTGAGAGCTTTCGAAGCAATGATTCCTTCTCAAGTTTTGTATGGCGTTGAGATCCTTCATTTGAGCGGTAAGGGATCCCGGGACGTGATAGAGGGGAATTGCTTAAAAAGGCTCCTATCCCTTCCTCAATCTTCGATGATACAAGCCATCAGGATAGAAATAGGCACAAAATCGTGGAAAATACAAACCCAGATGGCTGTGATTAGATTCTGGAAGAGATTGGAAGACTCCGAAAGCAAAAAAGTAGCACATTGGTGTCGCAATGAAATACTGAGAAGCGAGCTAAAATGGGCAAAGGTCTGCAGGGACAAACTGAAAGGAATCTGTAACTCATTAGAGTTAGATTGGGTCCAGGAAACGCTTCAGGTCCTAAATACCAATGGGGAGCTGAAGCAAAGGGGGAAGGAAGTTTCTAAATCGATTGTCATAGGCTATCTAACAAAGAAAAAATCAGTGGCGCATATGGTAAATGCTTGGTCCAACGAAAATTGGTTCCCCTACCTTGATAGATTACCTAACCGCGGGCTCAGGCAAGAGATCCTGAGGTGTCGAATTGGGATTAACCCGTGGATAATAAACAAGGAGCTCAAATCAAAATTGTTAGATCAAGAAGGCCGTTGCAGGTGTAAGTTGGGAACCAAGGGAGACTGGTTGCATATTCTGTTGGACTGTCTGTTACTCCTCGAGCAGAGAAAACTATAGCTGCGCCCGGTTTTCCTAAAATATGGAATAAAAACAAGGTTGCAGGCAGCCAGCCTTCTAACAGAAATACCCTTCATTGATATTGTAATCGCCCTCGGGAAATTTTTAAAGGTGGCCCTGAGTGCACTGAGAACCAAGGAAAAATGTAGTACTGTATGAATTTTAATTATTGAAACTGTTATGGTGGTAAGAAAGTGAATAGGTTTTAACTTTTATAAACAAGTTTTAAGGGATTTGCAATGTTTTACTGGTTGTTAGTATTTTATAGTTTGGACTCTGTATTTTTGAAAACGAAATGTAGAATTGCTTGTTAAATAACAACAGTTTTAAAAATAACCAAATATTTATTGTAGACGCCCCCTATTGCGTTATGCTCACTGCGTTGTTTAAAGACTACGGTCATAATAAACATACATTTGACTTGACTTGACACACTCTCAACAGAAATTCCAGAGGCGGTGGGATCGCTGTGATGACCAAAGCGAATTTTACGTGTCAGCTTACTAAAGCTTGCATCTCAGATAGCGAATGCGCTCGCTACAATATTAAAATTAATTCTCAGCTCAGCTTGGTAGGCTTTCTGATTTATAGGCCCCCAGGAAATGATGGTAAATTCACAACCTCACTCCTTAAAAGCCTCTGCTCCCAGATTACGGATACCGCTAACTTCACTGTAATTGGGGACCTGAACATTCATTTTGATCAAACTGGAGACTCTAAAATTAGCACTCTATTAGCGCACTTAGGCGCGCTACAATTAGACCAACTCATAAAGGGCCCCACGCATACAGGTGGTCACCTCCTAGACCCTATCTTCTCGAACATCACCAATGCAATGGTCGAAACGCCTATCCCCATGACCTGGACGGACCACTATCTAGTATCAATGTCAATTCCCTGTAAAAACCTCTTGCTTAATGTACCCTCCCAACAGATCCAGAAAAGACCCTGGAGGAAGCTCCGCCTGGAGGACTTCCACGGTCTCCTCACTATGTGCCCTCCCCAATTCAGCGAAAACCCTGACCATGGATACGACCAATTCTGCAATTGGATCAGCCAAGCCCTGGATACTCTGATCCCCACTAAATGGATCAAAGCACGTACCCATGAATCCAGTCCCTGGTATAACAAACAACTGGCAGCACTAAAAAAAGAATGCAAAAAAGCTAAAAGATGCTGGAGAAAGGACTATGAGCCTGCCCTCAAGGTCCTATATACAAAAGCCCAAAAAATCTACCACCGGAGCATATGCAAGACCAGGGCAACCTACTACGCCTCGGAGATTAAAAACAGCAATAACGCATCAAAAACCATCTTCAAAATTCTTAAAGAACTGAGCTCCAAAAAAACAAGGGCTAACCCGAATCCCTCACCTACGCTATGCGAGAATCTGGCCTCCTACTTCTTAGAAAAAATTCGGAAAATCTACAGCACTTTTCCCCCTTTTCCAGAACTCACTTCCTCTGACGATCCCAATAAACCCAGCCTCGCTCACATTCCGCCTCTCAGCCAAGAAGACTTTTCTAAAATATGTAATAAAATCAAGTCCGGCTCCCCAACAGACCCTCTCAAACCTGATACCTTTAGAGAGGCAGATGAAATCGTTCTAGGCCCTTTGCGGGAGATCATCAACAAATCTTTTTCCACTGGTATAATCCCCTCCAAGTGGAAACAGGCCCGGTTATCACCTATTATCAAAAAGCCCACACTTGACCCCAATAAACCAGAAAGCTTTAGGCCAATATCCCTCCTCCCTTGGCCAGCCAAGGTAGCAGAAGCACATGTCAACAACATCCTGACCAATCATCTGACATCTAATAACATCTTAGACTGGTCCCAACATGGCTTCCGGGCTGGCCATAGCACTGAGACAGCTCTACTAAGTGTGACTGAACATCTCCGCACCATTCTAGATTCGGGTGGAACGGCAGCACTGATCCTCCTCGATCTCAGTGCTGCCTTCGACACGGTGTCACACGAAGTTTTGTTGCTCAGGCTAAAAGAGGCCGGGATAACAGGGCTAGCACTTGAATGGTTCAGAAACTTCCTTTTGGGCCGGTCCTTCCGAGTCTCCACTCCCCCCCACCTCTCCAGGGAATGTCCCATTGAACAGGGTGTACCCCAGGGCTCTGCTCTTAGCCCCACCCTGTTCAACGTGTATGTTCAGCCCCTGGCGGAGGTGGCTAGAAGACACAGATTTTCGCTCGTTTCCTACGCTGACGACACCCAGCTGGTGGTGGCGCTGAATGATGAAAGTGGACTTAGTACCCAAAAATTCCAACGCACCCTAGTGGACATCACAGATTGGATGACAAAGAACTACCTTCAGCTCAATGCCGGTAAAACCGAGGTGCTGGTGGTAGGAAAAAACACTACAGCCTGGGGGGATAACTGGTGGCCAGTAGATCTAGGTCAACCACCGGAACCCAAGGACTGTGTCAAAAACCTGGGAGTCTGGGTAGACTCTGCCCTTAAATTCACTCAACATACTAAAAGAGTGGCAGCAACCTGCTTCGGTATTTTAAGAAATCTCAGACCCATCCTTGGTTTCTTTGACAACCAAACTCGTCAGACGATAGTACAGGCAGCCATCCTCTCCAGATTGGACTATGCCAATTCCCTTCTCCTAGGGACTAACGTAGCTGAAAAAGCCAGACTTCAACGAGTACAGAACGCTGCCGCCAAGGCGCTGGTAGGCATCCCCCGCTATGCGTCTGTAACCAGCACTCTCACCAAACTGCACTGGCTCCCAATGGAGAAACGAATTCAGTTCAAAACTCTCTGCCTAGCTTTTAAAATTTTGAAAATGGCTTCCCCACCCATGCTCAGCCCCCTTCTGTCCAATTACGTCCCTCGACGTACCTTACGCTCAGAAGGTCAATATCTGGCAATAGTACCGCGCATCAAACTTTCCAGGATGGGCGGCCGCTCCTTCAAATACTTGGCCGCAAAACTCTGGAACAATCTCCCTGACCCTATCAGAGAGATACAGGACCTGCAGTCCTTTAGGAAAGCCATAAAAACTCACCTCTTCTGCTAAAATTCTTATCCCTCCCCTTTCCTTCTGATCCCATTTCCCGCCCATTCCTCTGTCAGCAAGCGCCGGGACGCCCCTTAGCTGGGGCAGCTGCACGCTATACAAGCTCTTTTAACATTAACATTAACATTAACATAGGCTACTTCTCCTTTGCAGTTAGTTATCAGTAGTACAGGCAGGTAGTAAAAATGCAATGCTTTGTGTACACATGGAGGGGTTGGCCTAACGGCTAAGGCGCTCGACCTCGGACCTGGGGAACTTGGTTCGAGTCTCGGTAACGACGCCAAAAACCCCCTGTGATTCTGGGCAAATCACTTAATCTCCCCGTGCCTAAAAATGAAGAAAAAAAAAATGTGTCCTCATGTAACGTAACTGGTGCTATGTAAAGCGCTCTGATAACTGATTCGGTTCGGTTCTAGTTCGCGCTATATAAAACTCTGCAAAATAAAAAATAAAAATAAAAAAAAAAAAAAAAATGAACAGACTGATTGTTAGATTTAGCCCTCTGTACAGGGTCACCCTCAAACCTTTTTTGCCTTCATACCTCCTATTTTTAGTTGAATTTGTTTTGTTGAACACTGTGCTCTTTGCTACTGCTAACCAGTGCTACAGTGCTTGTGCTCAGTCTCTAAAACATGAATACATTGTCTTAAACCTGGCAGGAGTGGCGGCTCCTCCACTATGGCAGAGGAGCATTGCTACTTCTTTGAGCAGGGTAAAGGAAATATAAAATGATAATAACTAAAAGTTGTTATCATTTTATATTTCCTTCCTTTGCGGGCGGGAGGGTGGGGCTGCTTTGCTCACATGGAGCAGGGCAGGGGAGGAGTGGTTTGCCCACTTCTAAGTGTGAAATGATTGTTTGGCCCTCCCAAACCTGTCATGCACACGTTTACCTTTCTCCATACAGGCTGCATTACAGCCTGCATGGAGAACAAGCCCAGGCTCCCATTCCCTGGTTCAGTGTCCCACCAGAACGCTCAAAACCAATCACAACACTGCATTGCAACGTTGTGATTGGTCAGGGGGCCTGGGTGCCTACCAGTCACAACGCTGCATTGCAGCGTTTTGATTGGTCAGGGGAGCCTGGCTTCCTGTCCCACGACGAGAGCAGGAGCAAGGAGGAGAGACACGGCAGAGGGATCAGAGGCAAGGTAAATGTAATTATTCTTAAACTTTTTTTGTTTTCCACTGCACTTCTTCCCAATTTAATAGGTACATGATGAACATTGAACAGATATTCCTCTTAGTGTAGCAATTGTTTTCTTCATTTCTCCAGTGGATTTTTAGCTGCTCATCCTTTGCTGTGTTTCATTTTATGGGGCAAATTTAGTTTTAAAAATATCAGCTTCTTACAGGAGTCTTTTATTTCTCATTCGCAAAAGGCAAACTCTTGTCTCCACAAACTAACATATTGTTGTGCAGGTACATTGCCAAATATTTTTTTTACCTGTTTTTCTATTGTTTTTTTGTATTCTAATATTCATAAAACAGTAGTTTGAGAGAGAGTGCATAGCAAATTAAGGTATCTTGTTTTTTACCAAATACTCATATCCACGTCTCAATATTCTTCTTATATATTTATTTATTTATTTATTGAAGGCTCTTAGATTTTGAGGACTAGAAACCCCCCACGCACCTGCCCTCACACCGCCCACCACCCGCAAGTCATGCCTGATTGCCATATTTAATTTACTTATAAGTCCCCTGTAGAGTGGTATACTATACATTGACAACCTATAAATTAGATGCTACTAGTGGGCCAGCTTCCAAAAACAAGGAGTTATGCCCAAATCACCCCACCACATCTGGGCAAAAGCACACAGAAGCAAAAACACAAAGGAATGTGTGGAGATCAATTGAACAAATTACAGAGTATGAAAAAATGATATGTTTACTTCCATGTGGGAGCCTAGTCCCCAGGTAATTACTTTGAATAATTCAGCCACTCACCGAACTTTCAACAATTTTTAACATCTTTTTTGATATGTCCTTTTTGATATTATGACACTGCCAATAAACATTACCCATAAAACATAAGAAACTCAATATTCAAAAAGGTATATTCCTAATCCCTTCCTACCCATCAATTCTAACCTGGTTGCAACACAATACAAATATGTAGGCAATCGAGGGGAGGTACACACAAATATGAGGGATGCTTCCCCCTCCACTTACTCCGTGTGTGTGTATTTGTACACTACTACATAAGATTTTTTAATCCGTTGGACTCCTCCTCTTCTTCTGGTTGACACATTTTGGCCCACTGATTCGGGCCTCATCAGGTCATGGGCAACAAAAGAAAAAAAGCACTGTGATATGCATGGGATAAAGACAAGTGTGTCTTCAAGCTCCTCAGCTCATAAAAAACTTTGCTGGCCGTACTGGCCTCTCAAACTATATAGTAAGATGATGTCCGTTCATTACTGGTGCCGCTATACTATCAGGTCCACTGTCGGGAAACCTCCGAATGGTGTTTACGCTTTGATGTCCCCTCGGCTCTGGGTATTAATTGAAAGTGGCAATTTCTCTGGTAGACTCGATTGGAGCGTTCATATCCTCGGTGCATGCAACCACGTGCATGCCAATGCACTACTGGGGCTGCATCACTTATTATGCAACCCAGGAAAGTAGTCCCTTAAAACATGTCCCAGGCCTGCCATTGAAGTTGAATGCAGTTTTAAACTGCCAATTTAGCTTGGCAATATAATGCCTTTGCCAAACCTTGAACTCTCCTTTTGTTGCATGTGCCACCCCTTAGATAGGCCCTAGATAGGCAATGGAGCTGGTTGCATTGTAATAAAAATGTTGGGCATGTACTTTTATGTCTCATGAGTCCTAGTTGTTAAAAACTTCTAAATTTGTTGTTCACTACCATGCGACCTGCCTGTCCAATGGGATAACACTGGGTTGCCTTATTTCATAAAAAACGTGCTAACTTTTGATTGGGGATAGGTGATCATTTTGTGTTCAGTATGAATGAAATTGCGACTGAAAATCCTCTTTAATGTTAAAGCCAGATTTTAAATTACAATTTTGAACATGCCACTTTTAGAAAGTTCGCGTTTCTTCACTTTGCTATCTGGTGTCTGCAGCCAGTCCTATGCCACATGTCTGGGTGTAGTTGGCAGTTGGACTTTGGGAATTCCTCCCAGACAGTCATATAATTGAGATATTAGGTGAGCCTGAATGAGCCATCTGCCATTAGTAAGAGGGGGCAGAGCTGAGCATAGCTTTACTTCCAACTGAGTAGGCTGTGCTCTGCCTTCACACAAAGAACATGTCACCACTGCATTGTCCCTGCAGCCAGCTTGAAGCCAGGGCAGAGGAGGCATGAAATTCCAAGCTCTTCGAAATACAACTTTTAGAAACTACTCCTACTTCAAAGAAGTCATAATGTAAGGGGACCTTTAGATTCACTCTTCAGTTTACCTTCTGGACCTGCCGAAGACTCTCAAAGGAATGCCTGGTGTTGTTTCCTACTGTGTATTCCACAAGAATGATCTGCTTCACTTGGGAGGACTGTTTTGCTGCCTGGAGCGTTCCTTGACCTCTCTGAGTCCTACCCTGCTGCTTGACCCTGCTTCTTCACCTGAACTCAAGACTATCAATCATAGTATCTCTAAGAGCTAGTTTACTGGACTCCTTTTCAAAGCAACAGGGATGTAAAACATGCTCCCACCATCTTGAACTCTCACCTGGACCCAGCCTGAGTGAGTCCTAACCCTTCAAGTCGTGGCCTTCCAGTTCTGGACCCTAGGTGGTGGTGCTAAAGGTGCCCAGATATCCAAAATCCAAAACCTGGGACTTTTTTGCAGGACATATTTGCCTAAAAACTGGTCTGAGAACCAAAAGAAGACTGGGACAAACCAGATCGCCTATCCGCCCATGGTGCATCGCCGGTCAGTGTGACTTCCCAGTAGTTTCCGCTCTGTTCTTCTCTGCAGTAGCAAATCCTGTTTAGCGGTCCTTCGTCACAGGAGTATCAAGCATCCTGAAACTCTTGTCGGCTACAGCTTCCTGCCACATCCCGCTGAAGATTTTCGACTTCTGAAAAGTGACTACGTTTGAACGAGGAAATCTTCACTGAAACATCGTACAGTGGCTCCCCGATGACTACTCTCCCTCCTCAGATACCTCCTGCAGCCCTGCCTGCTGAACTTTTTCTTCTCAGAACTTTTTCTTGAAAATTTCTTCTAAGTCCGAAGATAAGCACTGACCGAGCCAAACCACTTCTTTCATCCTACCCATGCTCCATCATGGTTGACAACTTTTTCCCGCTTTGGCCCTATATCATGCGAGGAAATGTAAGTGGTTGGTGCTTTGATCTTTTAAGTGCTCGTTTTTACCGGGAATGTTATCAAACTCATAACTCTGATTCTACTGTTTGGATGTGTGTCATTTGGGGTTAAATAATTGTTTAAAATGTACTCTATGTTTCTAAATTGGTGTGGGATTTTTCTTGTGTTGTGTTTTTACTTTATTATTGTTTGTGTGCTGCCTAAATACTTTACATATTGCCTTTAAGTTAAGCCTGATTGCTTTTTGTCCCAATTACCAAGGGTAAAGCACAGGTTAATTTAGTGACTTTTGTGGTTCACCCTGACAGGGCTTGTGGCTGTTGCTTAAACAGGGGTCACCACCCTCTTCAACCATCAACCAAATTTCTCCCATGGATCATGGGTACTTTTCTATGGAGCCTCAAAGAGAAGGTGCACCCTCTTTTCTGGTGACCTGCAAGGATTCAATCAATTTTCAGTGCTAGTTGCACATTAAGCTGTGCATTTCACACACTCTAAGCAAGTCTGTTTGCATAGCAAAAACATTATAATTGTAAGGTCATTTTATGCAGCGGACAGTTAGGACAAAGCCATTATTGGTACAGTTGGTTCAATGGCATCACGAAAAGTGTGTGAAGGGCCTATGCATTCGAATTAAGGCCTTTAACTACCCAATTAAGAAGCATTTGGGGGCTAATTTTTAGGTCTCGCTATGGCAGCACTTGTGCTGTCTCTTCAAGACATGCTGTATTCAGATATGGACTTGAATCTCCTCCCACTCTCCACCCATATTTTTTATTGGCTTGTGTCATTGTCCTTTGTAGATATTGGCTTCTGATTTTAAATAGGTTTATTAGTCCCTCCTTAGTACCTCCCTCTACTCTGCGGTTACCTCTCACGAGGACTGGCCCTCTTACATGTGTCCTTAATCAGGAGCTTTCATTAGCAGTTTGGAGAACTAATTACCTAATTATTGTACACAGCTCTCCTGGGACACGAGCTTCAGCAATGGCGGCCACTCCATTCTTGGCATTTGCACTCCTTGGTTGCCTACTGATCAGATGCTTTCCGAGAGAACCTGTATGTGTTATGTTTACTTTGTGACTAGCTTGTTAACTTTGAATTGCTCCTGCATGATTCTACGCACCATTTGTTTCAGATTCACCACTGTTTTTATTAATTTGTTAGGAGTTTAATTTTAGTTATTTGTTTGTCATGTTTTTGTGTAGAGCCGATGTCAAAACTCCCAACCTGTTCCCCAGGCAGTAGCTCGAAAGCTCTGTAACCTTGTCCACATTGGTAGCTTCAAAAGCAAGCTTATTTTTCTTAGTGAATGCAGTTTTCAGAGCCACTGATGTTCTGTTCATTTGAAACACTGTCCTTTCCACTGCGGCTGTCACTCGGTGCCTGAATTGACATTTCTGGAGATACAGATGAGGCCCAAAAAACTTTCAGACATGTGAGTTATGTGATCCGGCGAGAAGGCTGCGATATCGCTTCTGAATGCCCTTTGCATGCCTGGCCAAGGAATGCACCACGGAAGAGGGAAGCAGCTGCTTGATGCCTGTCTACTTTGTGAAAAATGTCACTAGTCATGCACTCAGAGCAGCCTCTTCTGCAGTATGCAGTAACAGTGCACAAGCGCCTGCGCACCCCCCCTCATACAGTGTGCATGCGAAGCACTCCATGATACCTTAAATCTGAATACGTAATATAGTCATCCGCATTTTCATTAACAGACGTTAGGAGCTTCGGGTGCACGTGAACAATTCCTGCCCTTTTGTTCATTATCCAGCTCTTCTACTAAATATTAACTTTGTGTAACTTTCGTTTACCATTAAGAGTTTTGAAAATCCTTGCTTTTGAAAATATCTGACAAGTGTGTCTTAAATGCTTCATATTTGCTACTGTGGATGTGAAAGTGGGTTTTCTCTTCTACAGATGCTGCAACTGGATATCCAGAGATGTGTGTAGCTTCAAGTCGGTATTCGACTGTAGTAACTTAACATATTTTTCCTACATTGTCCTTACTGTCATAATTCACGTGTTTCATCCAGACTTTCTTCCATGTCAATGAGGCGTGTAGTTCCAGTTTTCGTGCATTATCGGGTCAGTCGATGGATCATGGTGGCCTGCGCTGCTCGGCGCTACTTTCGGGCAATGAGTACACCACAGTCCTTATGGGGTAAAAAGTAGCTTTCTTTGGACAGGCATGCAGCTTATGTAATTTACAACAAATTTGATAAGTCCTCACTAATACAAAAATCAAGTCTAACAACCCCGCCACCTCTAATTGATTCCCCACGAAAAGTTTTCCCAACATTGTTCCACCAAACCTCCCCCTAACCCCTTCGTTTTACCCCGGTCTACCTCCTGCGTCATTCATCTGTTTTCCCTATGTCCTAAGTTACTCTGGCTGCCAGACCCTTCCAGCTTGCGTCAATCTTGTCCAAATCTGCCACCAGGAAAAAATCCTGAACAGGCGTTTTTCCTATCCCCCCCCCCCAGGGTGGTTTCTTGTAAAAAATATTATATAAATTGAAATAAGTTGTAATAGCGATGAAAACTTTATTAGGAATGAAAAAAATCACTGTCGCTGTAGCGGTTAAATACAATATTACACCCTGGCTATAAGCCAAGGAGTCAAAAACTGGGGGAAAAAGCTGCCATTTAAACAGCTCCCTTTCTAACACCAAGGGGGTCATTATGATGGAGGGCGGACGTGAGTCCACCCGCCATCGTGGTGGGGATCAAACCGCCCACTCTGCATGCGGCTGTCCCGCACAGCAAATTAGGATGCAACCGCCACCATGGTGGTCGCATTTGGCAATTTAATATTGCGGCGGGTGCTGCTGACTGCAACACCTGCCACAATGTCAAAAAGCAGGTTGTGCATTTCACTGCACTATGTGACAGGCACCAGACGGTGCCTGCCACTTAGTGCAGTGAAATGTAGAGGGGTACCATGGGTACCCCCCCCAGTGCACCCACACCTCCTCCAACACAAGGGGGGCCCACAACCGGCCCCCTAAACTGATCCCTGCCCGCCTTTCTATGGTAGTTCCGCCACCATGGAAAGGCTGGCTGCGGCCAGCATCGTAATTTGGCGGATGGTGCCTGCCAGCCACTGCCACCATTTGACAAATGCAGACTGCTCTGACATGCAATCATAATGATTGCCTGTGGTGGATCCATGGCGGGCGGTCTTTGCGGATTGCAGCGGGGGGAAATTGCTTTCCGTCATTCTGATGGTGGAAGGCCCGCCACCGCATTGCTGTCAGTAGTGGGCTCTCTGCAATCGTACTGACCCCCCACGTTTTTAAACCCAGCATATCTGACAACTTCTCTTTAATATTCAACAAATATAACTAATTTCCTATGAAGGATAGATGGACTTCCTCTGGGCGGAAAAACTGGGAATCCTCCTGAGTAATAACGGTATGAGCCACCCAATGTATTCCATTAATACTGCAAAAACAGTGAAGTTCTCTGTTTACTTTCCTTCCGGCCCCGTCTATAGCCGTAAACTTCTTCACTCCCCTACAAAACCTTCTAGGTACAACAGCAGTCAGGATTAATTTTGTGTTAGGCCAGGATATGGTTATTAGTTCTAAATCTACTTTAATTACTATCAACAACCCAAGACCTAAAAGTTGAACAGTGTTGTTATCACCTAAATGAATAAGCAAGATTTTTGGACATTTCTTTGACAAACACAGCTTGCTTAAAAATGGCATCAATTGACCCCATATCATACCACCTTTGCCCCACCAATCAATTTTAAGATCATCAAACTTAAAACGAAGGTTTTGGCCAGAATGATTCCTCTCAGCTTGTTTTGATGCCCATTTTATGAATGAATGTTCAACAATCCAAACGTTTGCCATGGATGTAGACGGGCCCAACCAACTACCTAAAAAGAGAAACAATGTTAGAATATATAATAAAATTATAATTCCTCCAACTCTCTGAGCGTATTCTGAACGAATGAGTACCAAAATTATTAGGATTATTACCTAATGAGCTCAATGCTTTTCTCAATACTGACAGAATCTGTGATGCTTTTAAGCAAGAGTCATCTTGAAGTCTGAAAATAAAAGTAGATGAAATTCCACCTACTGCTCTACATTCAAACCAAGCTTTTACCGGGCACAGCGGGCCGACCAGTTTCCGCAATACCACTGTAGCTCCTTTACCTATTTAATCTGTCTATGATTTTTCCACCAAAATTCGTAGAGATACCTTGGTTATAAAAACATTTGATATTTTAAGGCCCTCAATATCTGCCCAGCAACTCCAACATCCTGATGGCTCCAAATAATAGCCATACCATGCACAACGTGAATAATAATAACTCAAAATTTGAGTAGCAAATTTGGAGTAAAGTCTGCATGATATTTAAGAACAATTTCAATGTTATGGGCTCTCTCACAAACTGGCCCCTTTTCTTAATTTTTGCCCAGCCATGTAAAATTCTTCTACCCAGTTCCCCAGCTGATGGCTCATAACCCCAAAGACATTTACCATAAAAAGAGAGTCATGCTAGTTTACCTGCAATTGTAGTAGCGGAAATATTTTGTTCTATGTTGGCCATAATGAACTTGAGATCGTCCTCCCTACGCCTTCCCAAACCTATTTCATTCCCTACTCTAAATGAAGCACCTAAATCTAAAAATTAAGACCATGCTCTTCTATAAGAAGTTTTAGTACTGGGAGCTAGGGAGTTTTCAACAAGATACTGTATTTTTAGTCTGCAAGGTCCCATACCTCTTGAGGAAACTGTTTTTCACCAGGTCTGCCCCGGGCAGCAAACCATGGAACGTCAGTCACTGGGAAGGAGTTAACGCATCTGCTGTATTATTATCTGTTCCTGGTCCGTGTTTAACCTTAAAAACTATATTGTGCATAAGGCAACCTAATATGAATTTTTTTAAACAGTTTTAGAAGAAGTCTTTCTTTAGCCTTTTGACCATTCCCTAGATAAACAACAGTCGTATAATAAACGTGAAAAATTACTGTTTTCTTTGATAACTTCTTACCCATATCGCTAATTCAACCAGCAGAGGAAAAAATTTAAAAAAGGCTATACTTCTTCTCTCAGAAATCCATCTCGATGGCCACTTTTCTGCACACCATTTTCCTTCCCGAAACCATTGGCACCTGATGCGTCGGAAAATTTTTTAATTGACCATATAAAGTCCCCATCCAGAGACCAAATTGCAAACCATTGAAAGCCCTCAAGAACATTAGCAAGACCTCAAAGTCTGCTCTCATGGCTGCTGAAACTCTAATCCTGTGGTGAGGTAAGGTGAGGCCCGACATGGCACATGGCACCTAATTTTCTGCAAAAAGATCTATCAGCCTTCACCACTTGGCAAGCAAAGTTCAAATGTCCCAACAGACATTGCATTTCATACAGCGTTAACTTAGGAGATAACTTGGCATTCACCAAAATCCCCACCATTTCCTTCACTTTCTTAACAGGTAGCCTTGCATCCACATTGACTGTGTCTTTCTCACTACCTAGGAAAACCAAACAATTTGAAGGGCCTCCGGGCTTTTTGTCTGCCAGAGGTACGCCCAAATCTTTGGCCAATGACTTTAAAAACTGAAGAGCTTTGCTACATTGCTGAGTGCCAGCTGCACCTATAAACAGGAACTCATCTAGATAATGTGTTACTTGAACATAACCTGAACTGAAAATGAAACACCATTGAATAAAAGAGCTAAACTCTTCAAAGACGTTGCATGAAACTGCGCATCACATAGGCAGCACTTTGTACACAAAAAATTGCTTTTCAAAGTGAATACCTAACAACGGGAAATCTAGAGGGTGTACTGGTTATAACCTAAAGGCAGACTTAATGTCGCATTTCACCACTTCTGTGTTCGATCCTACTTTCCTTACCAGCTCTAGTGCTACATCAATTGATGCAAAGTGAACCATGGTATCCTCCTTAGCTATACAGTCATTAACTGATAAACTTTGTGGTTATGACAAATGCTGAATCTTGCGAAAAAACTGACTGGCGTTTTCTTTGGCACCACGCCTAATGGTGATACAATAAGATCTGGTAATGGCTTTGTAGAAAATGGACCTGCCATCCTCCCCTCTGCAACTTCTGACAAAAGTTTTTGTTTAATAACCTGTGTGAATTCTTTGGTTGATATGAAATTTTCAGCAAACCTACGGCATTGGGGTCATTGATATCGTAGTCTGAAGCCCTCTTTAAACTCCCATTCCAATCTGGCTGCCTTAGCCCTCAATGGATAGAATTTCAACCAGTAGCATAACTTCTGTGTATCAATTGGGGTAGAAGCCCTTGTAATTAGGCTGGAATGAATTTCCTCTTCCTCTGCCCTGCCCAAAATTCCCCCAGTTTGTCTGTTCCCAAAAACACTGTAATACTGCATGCTTGCCTCTGCATTTTGCACATTCGTGCTTGTATCGGCAATGGTTCTTTTGGCAGTACCCCCTCTTAAAATTCCAGCATGCTCCTGAATATGCTGACTGTGGTTTGATCCAATTACCCACCCCTCCCGAGGTGAGTCTGCCAAGAAAAGGCCGATGGGAAACAGCAAGACCGCTCGCTGTATGCATAGTAGGAGGAAGCCTCTGGGGATACATCCACTGCACCCATAATTCATTATCAACCTCCCCCCAGGGGTTTTCAGGATTAAGGACCTGCCTAGATCTAAATTCTTGATCGTAATAAAGCCAAGCAAACCCCCAAATTCCGTGTGAGCCTTCCTAATAGTGTGTAAATATTTAAACATTGACACTGATGTATCTGGTAACTTCTCGCAGTATACAGTTGCAAAAATTAGAAAAGCTGAAGTCCATGAATCTATAGCTGTGGGTACCCTTGGCCTTTTGGCTAATTCCAAAACTTCTTCCCTAAATCCCTCTTTTGATTGAATTTCTCTGTGGAGAAGCTTAAAAACGTCCACAAATTCCCCTTTACAGATTTTCACTTTTGTGTTTTTACTCAAATGGGATCCCAAAGGCATAGCTAAACCAAAATAAAATGAAGCCTTTTTAAACCTTCTGATTTAGATTTTTCTTCTTTTTCACTTTCGTTTACCTCATGGTTACATTTAGATTTATTTGTGTTGGATAACTCGCACTTCGTCTTAGTCTTGTCTTTCTTGCTTAACACTTCCTTACCAGACAATACATTAGTATTTTCACAGTTTGAACAGCTACCAGTCCCCACACTTTTATTTTCAACCGTCACATAGGATGTTTTCCATTTTATAATACATGTTTTTTTGAACCAATCCTCAAATTGCTTCTCACCTGTTCCTAAAGACTTGTCCCAATCTGATGTTTTCTTCCTCCAGTCCCCTTCTTGGCATCTTTTCTGCCCCATAGCATCAAACCAGGAATCCTCAGTATCTTTTTCCAGAAAAATATGAGCTTTGGACAGCTTTTTAAAGACATCCCCCCCTGTTTGCTTTGAAAGTCCCCAGCCAGGTTTCAATGTCATTATCATCCCCAATTTCTCCCTCTTCCAAATCAAATGCGTTTTCATCACCTACCACCCCGTCGAATTGAACGTTCTAACCACCCCCGCTACTGCCTGATTGTTCACCGTCACGCACCCCACCATCATAAACCCTCCAATTTACAGCCCTTTTCAAGTGTGACATTCAATGTTCTTCCAATGAGGCAGGAAAAAACGCATACAAATCTTCCCTTTCATCATCCATTGTAACGCAGGACGTTTTTGACCTGCTAATTGCTGTTTTACTGCACTTGCCGTCCTTCTGCAGCATCATCCCTGCGTTGGCCTGCAAGTCGCCATAACTTGCTGACTCTGGAGCACCCTTTTCAGCTGGCGATGCCACGTTATTTTTATTGACCTCATCATGAACCCACACCTATTTCCCAGGACTCTCAGGAGCCAGCCCCTCTTTAGTGGACAGAGGCTGCTTCCTACCAACATCAGCCTTCAGCATTAAAATATCTTTAACCTGACTGACATTATAAACCTGAACCTCCCTAACTGACTGCAGACTTAAATGTTTATCTTTGCCTTTTAAGAATGGTGCACCCCTTTGTACCTTATTGTGCCTTAATAAAATGTCCAATCCTCACTAGAAATCAAAGGGGACAAAGACCTCTCACCTGAAACACTTGGCACACTTTGAGACTAAGTGAATCTCTTGCCAGAAATTGGTATGCTTTTCTTTGCCTGACATTCAATTAAAGAAACCCCGTGTTCAAAATCACCAGTTTCTTACTGAAAAGACCCACTAGTAGGTGTTAATGTTAGCTTTTTGGTAAAGGACTCCTCGCCTTTAATAAAGCTGGCTTCTTTAAGTTATTTTCCTCTCCCCATGAGCTTGCTTCTTAACAAGCATGTGTGTGTGACCTACCCCTCCCTCTCCTCACATTCGACGATACAAGCTGCCCGATGGAGGCAAGGGGAGATACTCCCAAAGACATTTAATTAACGGCTGAAATATCTTTATCTTTGTCTAACCGCTACAGGCGAGCTATCGCTTGAAGAGCAGGCAAGCACGGCCGCAGACACGCCATCAGTCCATGCTCTCTTCCTTTTCTCAAAGCCTGTCAATACTTGTGAAACAACACCGAGCATAAGCAAGTCTTCTCGCCCTGCCTCGCACAACAACCTCAGAGCCTCCCTTACTGTTGCAGCTGACTCAGCCATAGCGGCAGTGGCCAAAACATAGAATTATGGGCTCTACTTCAAAATAAAGCCTCCAACCTCTTAGAACCCTATTGCCTGACTGAGAACACAATGGTCTAACCGCCAGGTTCAAAGGCAGGCGCCCACCTGCACCAATCAGCTGCAGCCTGAGGACTGTACCAAACAGCCCGAAGCTGCCCAGGGATGGACATTCCATGAATGCCACCTCCAGGAGCCCTCATTCTGTACTATCCTGGTACAGGGCCCAAGGCATGGGGGTCCTGGGAACGGAGCTTAAGGAGCCCCCACGACCACCACAGAGACTGCTGTGCTGCTGCGGCTTACAGCAGGAGCGGGCTTCAGTTCTAGGTATGGGGTAGGAATTTAGGTAATTGTCAGACTATAGAGCATTTTTCAAAATGAAATCCATTCCTGGATCCAAAAAGCTCCCTAATTTTTAGGTTGGCATACTCGTACGGATGACAAATGTAGAAAACTGTAAAGGGGCAGATAAATTGGTAAGTGGTTGATCAATCCTCTCTAAGTCTTCCTATGTTACCTGAAAAGAGACTATTAGAATATCATGTAAGCTTTCATTTTTGACTGGCCACACAAAGACAGTGGCAGTCAACTGCTTACTACAAAGAACAGAATTGTGCACCTAGTGATCTCCCTGCAGCACCACCCCTTGACCCCTTTTTCATATCCCTAGTCGTTGCTTATGAGAAGCAAGGCTGGCAGAAACTGCGCTTCTTTAACAGCCAACCTTGCTTCTCATAAGCACAAAGTGCATGTTTACACACTGCTTGCATGTTTTCAAAACACATAAATAAAAGGCATTGCCATTTACAATGCCAATAGCTCAAACTCTCGCAAATGAGAGACCTATTGCATTGCACATGCTTGTTTGGTCTGGGGTCAGCCAAAACATCTTTATTACACTAAAATGATATGTATAGCATAGCGTTCTTAACCATTTGACTTGTGTTGACCCCCTCTGAATAATTTATCATTATTGGAATGCAGAAGCCCCCACTGAATCATTATTAGAAGCCAGGAAGTCCCGGCTTAAGCAATTTCTGTGTTTTGAACCTCAAAATAAAGCACAAAAATGCAAAAGCAAGTGTAAATGAAATAAAATTAAATTAAATGAAATGAAATGAAAAGGAACTTGATAATAGCACTGCGGCCAAGCGGCTTCCTGGCGCTGGGGGAGTCAGATTCTACAGTGCATACCAGAGGGCTAAGCTGGGAAGGCCTGGAGAAAAAGAAAAGTTTTTAAGGCTTTACGAAAGGAGGAATAATTGGGAATGGACCGGATGGACAAAGGGAGGCTGTTCCAGAACTGGGGGGCCAAAACCGGGAAACGGGTGCCCCCAGTCCGAGATTTACGGAATCGGGGAACTTGGAGAAGAAGAGGAGATGAGGAGCGAAGGGTGCGAGTCGGAGTGTAAGGGGTGACTAAAGAAACAATAAAGAGAGGAGCAGAGTGGGTGTAGGCCAGAAAGGCTAGGCAGGCTAGTTTGAAGAAAGAGCGGAAATGCACCGGGAGCCAGTGGAGGGACTTGAGGACGGGCGTGATGTGAGAGAATTTAGGGAGATGGAAAATGAGACGGGCTGCTTGATTTTGAATTGAGGCAATAGAGGCAATTCCCGTAATCAAGACGGGAAGTGATGAGGGCCATAATGATCGATTTAAGGGCGGTGGTAGAAAAGAAACGGGAAATTTTACGGATGAGACGGAGGGACAAGAAACAGGATGAAACAACGGAGCTAACTTGGGCGAGCATTGAGAGGTCATTGCTAACCTTGATGCCCAAGGTACGAACAGAAGGAGCAGGTGGAGGGGAGGGGCCAAAGGAGGGGGGCCAGTGAGAGGGAGACCAAGGATTGGTGGGACCACCCGTGAGGACAAGCTCCGTCTTGTCGGGATTCAACTTGAGATGGTTAGTGATCATCCAATCCGAAATTAAAATTAGAGTGGAACTGAGGAAAGAGGGAGAGTCAGGAGTGGACAGATCAAAGATGAGCTGAAGGTCGTCCGCGTAATTGTACACGGGGACCCCCAGCTCCAGAAGAGAAAGAATAAGAGGGCAGATATAAAGATTGAAGAGAAGAGGGGAAAGAGAGGAGCCTTGAGGGACTCCACACACTAGAGGGCGAGGAGGAGCGGAGAATCCTGCAAGATGGACTGCCTGGGTTCTGCCCTGGAGGAAAGATGCTATACAAGAGAGTGCGACACCTCTGATGTCGGCTGCGCTGACACGGTCGAGGAGAATGGCGTGGTCGACCGTGTCGAACGCAGCCGACAGGTCGAGGAGCACCAACGCCTGGGGGAGGCCGAGATCCGCCTTGCCCTTGAGCTCATCCAAAACTGCGGTGATAACAGTCTCTGTGGAATGGCCAGGGCGGAAACCCGCTTGGTGGGAAGCTAAGAGGCAGTGTTCCTCAATATGGGAGGACAGACAGGAGGTGACATGTCTTTCCAAGATCTTACCCAGGTAGGGGAGAAGGGAAATGGGCCTAAAATTAGGGGGTGAAGAGGGATCCAAGCCAGGTTTTTTTATGATCGGGAGGACTATTGCGGTTTTGAAGGAGGAAGGGACGGATCCAAGGGCCAGGGAGGAGTTAAGCAAGGTGAGAGGAGGTCCGGGACAGGAAGTGAAAAGAGTTTGAAGGATTCGAGCCGGGGCGCAGTCAGCTGGAGAGCCAGACTTAACCTTGGCAAGCAAGAGAAGGAATTGATCATGAGTGATAGGGAGAAAAATGATCCAGTAGCACAGGCGGCGGAGGGGGAAAAAAGGTAACTTGAGTTTGGGAGACTGTGGAAATGTTGTTTTTAATGGCAGTGATCTTGTCAATAAAATAATTATTAAGAGTGAGGCAAAAAGACTGAGATGGAACAGAGATGATATTTGTGCGGTTGGAGGTAGCAAGCTGCTTGACCAAAGAGAAGATCTCGCGGGGTTTATTGATAGAGAGAGCAATCTCCTCTGAAAGGTAAGCTGTTTTGGCCGACACAATAGCTTTCTTATAGCTGTTCAGTAAGAGTTTATACCTGGAGCGGAGCATGGGACAATAATTGTGTCTCCAATGGCGCTCCGAGCGCCTGAGACTAAGCTTAAGATCTTTAAGTTCACTCGTGAACCATCTGTTGGCGTCATGAGGCCGAACAGATTTGACTTTCTTAAGGGGGGCGGCGGTGTCACAGGAAGAAGAAAGCCAAGAGCTGATGGCATCAGCTTGGAATTCAAGAGGGAGATCCGCCAAAGCAGGAGCTGTGGAGGCCAGGGAAGAGGAAAGAAGAACGAGGTCCGTCTTGCTCCAGCATCGGACTGACACATTCTTAGTGAAAGGGATTTTAACAGGGGAGGCAGAAAAAATATTAAAAGAAATCATGAAGTGATCCGACCAGATACAGGGAAGGATAGAGGGAAGGGAAATTTGGCGACGCAATGACCAGATTTGGTCTAGAATGTGGCCCTTGTCATGGGTGGGGACAGTGATGTGAGGAGAAAAGTTCAGTGACTGAAGAGTGGCAGAGAAGTACTTGGAAGCAGGGCATTCTCTGGGATCGCCAGGCCAATAATTAAAATCCCCAAGCAGGATAACAGACGAGTTGTTTACCGCCAGGGTGGCCAGGAGGTCCTGTAGTAGGGGAACAAACTGAGGCATAGACTGGGGAGGCCGATAAACAAGCACAAAAGTGAGGGGATCAGTGAGATTGGTGGAGCGAGCAACCAAAAAGTTCACATGAGGAATAGGAGGGTGGTCAAGGAGCTGGAATCTAAGCGTTGAACGGATGATCATTGCCACTCCGCCACCGGCTTTGCCCGCCGGACGATCCATGCGGAGAGCATAATAGGTGTCTGGGAGGATAGCTAGAAGGTCAGGGAGTGAGTCTGTCGTGAACCAGGTTTCGGTAAGAAAAAGATAATCAGGGGAATCTGAGGATAGAAGATTGGAGAGTTCGATTTGGTGCTTAGCTGCTGACCGAGTATTGAGCAGAAGAGCGGAGGCTGCGGATGGGGGAGGTGACGGAGGGAGAGTGGTCAGTAGGGCAAGGGGTGGGGAAGTGGAGGAAGGGGAGAAGGGAGGTGAGCGAGGGCAGTGAGCCGCGAGGACACCAAGTGAATCCAGGCAGAGAGTCATTGAGGGAGAGAGAGGGCTGGGGGTCTTAAGTGCAGATAATTGGGCAGGGGAGTAGGTTAAGGTTTGAGCAGGGTCTGTGGCCCCTGGTCCCGGCCGGTCGCGGACGGGCGCAGACGGGCGCAAACGGCGCGCCCGCTGCGCCCGTCCGCTGCGCGTACGGGGAAAGCACATGGTTTATAGGACCGTTGAGGGCGTGGCCAAGGAGAGTGGGCGTGGCTGGGGGAGCGGCTCGCTCAAGGCGGCGAGCGAGGGATCCTGGGGCCGCTGCAGCGAGAGCCTCGGCTGCGTGGGAACTGACAGGCAGGGAGAGGTCCCTGAATGAGGGTAAGTTTGAATTTAAAAAGCGCGAGGCGCGCGCTGTGCAAGCAAGTGTTTTAAAAAAGTCAGGGCTTCAGAAAATAGCTCCCGCGGAAGGCAGGGGAGAGATCCAACTAACTGAGCTCGTAGTCAGCTCCTGTTTGTAAAGCCCAAAGTGGGCGTGGCCAAGGAGAGTGGGTGTGGCTGGGGGAAAGGCTCGCTCAAGGCGGCGAGCGAGGGATCCTGGGGCCGCTGCAGCGAGAGCCTCGGCTGCGCGGGAACTGACAGGCAGGGAGAGGTCCCTGAATGAGGGTAAGTTTGAATTTAAAAAGCGCGAGGCGCGCGCTGTGCAAGCAAGTGTTTTAAAAAAACTTTAAAAAGTATACAACAGAATACGGAAATATTTTTTTTAATTCACAATCAACTATAGAAAAAGTTTTTAAATTTAGAAAATTCGCTTTTCACATGTATATTTATTCAATTTTGAAAAACATTCACGGACCCCCTGATTAGGCATCACGGATCTTTAGGGGTCCTCAAACCATAGGCTAAGAACCACTGGTATTATATAATTACTTAAAGGGATTTTCAGCCACATCTTGTCATCCAATTGTCTGCTGTTGTATCAATCCCATTTTGCTTTCACCCACTTCCGCATGGGGCATGGGGCAGTGGGTTAGGCCACGTTAGCCAGTTGGCTATCCTTAATTTGAGTATCTATCTATCTATCTATCTATCTATCTATCTATCTATCTATCTATCTATCTATCTATCTATCTATCTATCTATCTATCTATCTATCTACTATAAAAGGATGAGGGAGCACACTGCCTGACAAATCAGCAGACATTTAGTCCAGATGCATTGTGGTAAATGCAGGGCATGATAACATTCACTTCAGTTGAGAGCCTTTAGAATTCACCATTTTGAGTGCAGCCAGTGCTGTGTATCTCTAGACACATCTTTCAGGATTGTTGTCCTTTCTTAGTAGATAGTAACAAGTGAAATGTGGGAGTGCTGGCAATGCTGCTCACAGTCTTCTCAGGTTTAGTACCACTCCCAGAGCAGAGCTACATCCCAGGGCTCGTCAACACAATAACTCAGCAAAGAGCCAATCTCAAAAGGAGGGGATAGCACACTGCTTGACATGCCAGCACACAATCAGCTCAGATGCATTGTGGTAAATGCAGCACTTGATAACACTCATTTCAGTTGAGAGGCTTAAGAATGTACCATTGTTGGTGCAGCCAGTGCTGTCCTTCTTCAGTCAAGAGTAACAAGTGAAATTTGGTGGGCGTTGGCAATGCCAATCACAGTCTTCTCAAGACTAGTACCATTCCCAGAGCACAAGTGCATCCCAGAGCTCATCAGTCCAATAACTCAGCAAGGAGCCAACAATAAATGGAGGAGGGAGCAGACTACCACTGAAGTAAGTGTTATCATTTACCATAATGCATTGGCGTGAGCTAAGTGCTCGGATATGAGGCAGTGTCCTCCCTTTCTCCTTTGTTTGAAACAGCTCCCATGAGCTAACAAGCTCTGGTTGATGCACCTGCACTCAAAGAGTGGTGCAGAGACCTGAGAAGACTATGAGCAGAATTTCCTGCACCACCAACATAACTTGATACTCTCTACTGAAGAAGGACAGTTATCCTGAAACACGTGTCTCGAGATACTCAGCAATGGCTGCACCAACAACGATAAAAAAATAAAGACTGCCACTTAAGTTACCATGGGCTACATTTACCATAATCATGGCCACTAGAATTATGAGGCAGGAGATGGTCAAATGATACGTCAAGGTTGAGTAAATTATGCAGCAAGAAAAGGCAAATTATGCATCAGAAAGGGGCACATTTTTAAAAAATATTACCTAATTTTTCATCATTTTTAAACTTGGGAACAAGATTGGACATTGTTTGCGCCTCATTAGTACCCGTATAACACCCAAATATAGCAATTAGAAACAGAAATTTGACCAATCCAGCTTTGCAAAGGCCTTTTCCTGTGCAGCAACACATGTTGCTTCATTTTTCATAACTTTTGAATTGTTTGAGCTAGAATCAAAAAATGGTATGCTAAAATCAGCGTATTATGCAGCAGATGATGGATTATTGACAAATGCGGCAAATATATAACCAAGTGAAAATCTCTGCGGCCGCACAATCGCATAATTTCAGTGGCCTTAACCATAATCCATTGCGGTGAACTGAGTGCTGGGATGTGAGGCAGTGTGCTTGCTTCCTCCTTTGCTGTCTGTCAACCTTTGCAGCATTGTCTATTTGTTCATCTCTCTCTATCTGTGTTTGAGAGCCTCTCTAATCATCTATCTTTTCAACCCTCCCTATTTGTTATAAAGATTTTCAAAAACATAGCAAAAAAGAATTACAAAAGTCAAGAGTCTGGCAGCATATGCCAGGTCTGATATCAGCCAAGACCTTTTGACGGATAACATAGTTATAAAGCCAGACTTTCTCCCTTAGTCTGTTTTTGTGTCATTCACATTGTTCCACCCACTCCAGCATGCATCCTGGGAAAATGGGTCAGCCCACTTCAGACACTGGCTGACTTCACTGTGAGTTACGGTATGCTGCCCTTTCACACATACCACAGCCACAGACAAATTAGTTCCCTACAGTACCAGGAGCTACTATGAGAATGTGTGCTTTTTGGAGATAAAAAACACATATTTTTCCCTTTAGCTAATTTTTCTTTTACATTGATGAGGGCGTGTCACCCTCTTCAACAGTAAAATTTAGCAAAACTCATGGAATACCAAAACAATAATTGCTGAGGCCAAAAGGCAAGAGGCCAGTGCAAGATCTATTAGCTTGGCTAGTAATGGGGCTCATGGAGTCCTTGATAGGCCACTAGCTGATTGAAGGACTGTTATCTTGTTTCAGGACTCTAAGAGGAGGTTATTTCTCAACATAGTTACTGAGAGAGGCTCTTGGTTTTTTAAGAGCAGTGTTTCTCTCAACAAAGCTTTAGAACAATAAAATTCGTAAACTCAATCTCATTCTACTACTGCATTCAGATCTCCAGATCTTACTGGAAGTTGGCACCGCTTAGTATCACATGAAATATATATATATATATTTGGTTATTTAACTTACTGCCAAGAAAGGCAGAATTGTGCATGATATGCCTCCAGATTTGTTTAGTATTTGTGAACATCTATTTAACATTTTTGTATCAGGTGAGATCAAAATGATATCTGACATTTCAGGAGTGAAACAGTTTTTCACATACTCTTATTTTTTTGTTTAGCTGGTCTTGTCCACATTCTACATCTTACATAAACTGGGGTAGATTTACTAAAAGGATTAGTGCAAAGTACTCCAGCAAACAATCAGTGGAGTCTATAGTAGTGAATTTTAGGTAGCACTTATTTGACTATCGATAAAACTAAAGGGACCACAACTTGGGTAGCTCCCACGTTTTAGATGGAGAGCAGCTCTTTCTATGGAGAACTCTACAGAACCACCAAAACTCTAGATAAGTTCACCTCAACTGTCTGTTTTTCTAGCAGAATATTTAAGCATGGGATAAGCCCAATGCCACCCATGCTGCCATTTAGGCAGTTTTTTTAGGCATAGGTTAGGCAAGTGCTTAAAATGCTGATCCAAAAGTTGACAGACATTTCACCAATCTATACAGAATATGACAGCTCTGGATTGATAAAATACCATCCATGCCATCCTAGAATAAGTAAAAGTATTCCTGGTACTTGTTTTTCACTCTAGTTAAAGCTCATTGGAGAAGCATAGGGCCACATGCATCAAGCTTTTTTGCATTCGCAAACGGTGCGAATCGCAAAATTCGTCCGTTTGCGAATGGAAAAACCTTTTTTGGGATGCATCATTTTCGCAATTTAAGAAATCGCAATTTTTTGAGATTTCTCAAATTGCGATAGCATTTAAGAAATCGCAAATTTTGCGATTTCTTAAATGCTCTGCATGATTTTTTTAATTTGCGAATTCGCAATTAGGAAGGGGAAAATTACCATGAAGTAAACCTTCATGGTAATTTGCGAAAAGTTACAAAAATGCAAAAAAATACATTTTTGAAACTTATATTTTACACACACACATGCCCTTGGGACATGTGTGTGACTAAAATGTACTTGATTGACATTTCAGGAGTGCAGCCTTGAAATTGCATTTTCGTTTTGCGATTCCTTAATTGCGAATTCGCAAAATGAGAATGCCTACCCATTACCCTAGGCCCATAGGAATCAATGTAAAGCGATTCCTTATTTGCGATTCGCAATTAAGGTATCGCAAATAAGGAAAAATAGGAAATCGAAAAAACTTTTGCGAATTCTTGGTGCACAGGGATTTGCGATTCCTAAATTGCGATTCCTTAATTTTCGCAATTTAGGAATCGCAAATTCCTACAATGATGCATGTGGCTGATCGCCTTTTGTGCATCAGAATCCTTGGGTGTTAGCATGGGAACACTCAAGTACTGATACACACAAAAAGAAGCTACACTGAATGAGTGTTTGATTCCAAGATGGAGAAGGGTGCACTATGCCTTCTTCTGTGGGGTGTTGGGCCTATCAAAAAATTGGAAGGACTGTCCTCACACACCACAAGGTATCATGCTTCATCATCGGCAGACTCCACAAAACGTGTTTTATAGAGTGCAGGACTTCACCTGGAGACTAGGAGGCACTTCTACAACTAAGTGGGGGCCACGCAAAAAGGTGAGTGAGTGATTTAAAAATTAATGCAAACTCCAAATGTAATTTTATTTATATGGGGTTTGCTTAATATTAAAAGCTAGGGTGGGGACATGGGGGTTTAGTACCCATCCATGTGGTCAACATGTTTCTGCCAACGTGGCCAGGAGGGTCCATGGCATTCATCAGGACATAGTAATAGGGCTCCTTTCTAGTCTCAAAAAGACTAAGATAAATCCACTTGGTATGTTGACCTTTGTTAAACTCTACTGTGAGAACACGAAACCTGTAAAAATAAAGGTTAACAAAGTGTCAAAACAATTGGGTTAATACCAGGAAACAGAATCAGACTTGTATAATGCAGATAAACATTTCAATGCCTGTGGATGTGAACACAAGTGTCACTGCAGGCGTGGTGCACATGAAAACGGATACTGTGAGTCCATCTCACAATCTTATCCCAGGTTAGGGGTTGGGATGTCCCATGAGGAGGGGGGAGTGAGGGACCCCGGAAGTCACACTCTGTAATCAGAGTAAAGGAAATGTCTTTAGTAAAATAAACCAAGTTGTGAATCTTTTGCACTCACACATTCATACTCACAAATCAAGAGTGGCTGTCCATCCGACCCCATTCCGGCCAGAATTATGCCAGTGGTGGGCAAGGTGCTCGGTCCTGTGATCCAGTCCCTTGTTAACCTCTCGCTTGTAGAGGGCCGAGTTTCACTGGAGTGGAAAAAGGCACTGGTGAGACCTATTCGGAAGAACTCCTCTATCCCTTGGCCAGATATGTCCAACCTCAGGCCCATATCTCTGCTCCGGTACTTGAGCAAACTTACAGAGAAGCACGTGAATAAACATCTTTCGAGCATTATCGAACGCACTGGGAGCCTGGACTACTCCCAGTCCGGCTCTTTCAGTAACAGATGATCTCCGCATGTACCAGGACAAGGGACATTCGGTAGTCCTGGTGCTTTTGGATTTATCGGCAGCGTTCGATACCATATCTCATAACATCTTGCTCAGGCGTCTTGCTGAGATTGGCCTTGAGAGTTTGGCACTGGCCTGGTTGAGGAGCTTCCTATCAGATCCCACTCAATGTGTCAACATGGGCGCCTATCGATCGGCTGCGGTAGAGATCACAAAGGGGGTGCCACAGGGCTCATGTTTGAGCTCTACTCTGTTTAATATTTATGTGCCCCCCTGGCTAGGATTATGAGAGCTTTTGGTTTCATCCCAGTGTCATACGCTGATAACACTCAGCTCCTTTTCCCATTCAAATCCCTGACTTCCGAGGTAAAAAAATCCTTCTCTGAAGGCATGAAAGCGGTCTCCCAGTGGATGACCTCAAATTTCCTACAGTGTAATGTGGGAAAGACCAAGGTTATGCTTTTCGGGGATGCCAAAATGCTATGGACCCCTGATTGGTGGCCTTCCGATTTAGGTCCTGCCCCCAGCCCCAAGCAGGTGGTGAAGAACCTGGGGATACAATTGGATCAGGATCTATCTTTAAAGGAGCATGTAAATAACACTGTGGGATCCTGCTTTCATGTGATAGGACTCCTCCGTAAAGTATTCCCCCTTCTCCCAGACTCCACTAGGAAAACTTTGGTGCAGGCCCTGGTGCTTATTGGTTTAGATTATTTCAACGGGCTGTTGGCATCAGCTAATGATGGAGTACTTGGTAGACTTCAAGTGGTACAGAATACTGCTGCAAGGTTAGTCCTTAACGCCCCTCCCAGATCTCCCTCAAAACCCCTTTTAGAAAAACTACACTGGATATCAATCCGCCAAAGGGTTAAGTTTAAGACCTGCTGCGTGGTCCATAAGGGCTTACACGGCCTGGGACCCTCATATCTAGTGGAAAAATTCCTTTCATATAAACCACCCGTACTCTCAGGTCCAGTAACCAGCTCCTTCTCCGAGTACCTATGGGAAAAAAGATCAGACAGGGTGGTAAATCCTTGTCAGCTATTGGCCCAGCACTATGGAATAAACTTCCCCTCCCGCTTAGGCAGTGTACGGACCACCTTACCTTTAGGAAAAGGTTGAAAACATTCCTGTTCCAGTATTAGCATTTTTAAGTAGATTGTCCTCCTCTCTTCCATCTGTTCACTGGCGTTGTGCGCAGAGATACTCCTTCGGGAGTCAATTCAAGCGCGGTATAAACCCACAAATAAATAAATAAGTAAATACTGACCCTGAAAACGAACTCCATGAGCTGAGAAACTATGTTTTTTCCACACACATCCATCACTATCACCCCTTTACTGCCTCAGGTGCGTCCCTCGTGATGCTCCTAGGCTTTGTCCTCACCCCTTCCCCGCTGGTAGTGGAATGAGCCTTTGCGTGCGGTTTAAAAAGGTGCCCAAATTGGTGATTGCTCATTCGTTAGGTGGGAAAAGGCACCGGCTATGATGATAATTGGCATTAGCTGTTTTGAATGCAGCTTTGACGGTGCGCTGCACTTAAATATGTCGATCAGCTTCCGCTGTCCGAATGGGCTGCCTGATTGCAGCGTCCCAGATAGCCAACTACAATTAGGCGATGTTCATAGTAGACATGCCCCAGTCAATTGGGGCGTGTCAAAGTGCGCATATGCACAATGTCCCTTGCCTATTCCATATATTTTAGCATGGCACCGCAAATCTTGTTGTTGTGCGCATGGATGGCAGGCTTTGTAGGACCAGTTGAGTTTTTGGGGAAAAACAAGTGGGATTTAATTCACATGTAAAGTGCCTCATTGTTGGGTGAGAGGAGTATGGCTGGGGGCATTAATTGAGGTAGTCTAAATACAGTAAGAAATTCAACCATGGCCCAGTTTGGGCAATTAATAAAGGAAATGATTGTTGTTTTGAAACATCCGGGGGCTGTTTGTTGTGGGGGGCAGATGGGCGCTGTTAGAAATGGGGGTCTCTAGTTGGCAGGGGTAGGTACCACTGTCCAAATAGGGATCCTTGCTTCTAGTCAGGGTAAGGAGGAAACCCTCTGAGATAACCCCTGCTCACCCTCTAGGTAGCTTAGCACGAGCAGTCTAGGCTAACCAGAGGCAATGTGTAAAGTATTTGTACCAACACTCACAGTAACACAGTGAAAACACCACGAACTGACTCCACAACAGTTTAGAAAAATAAAGGTATTTAATCTAAACTACACAAGACCAAAACGACAAAAATCCAACATACACAGTTCAAGAATATGGTTTCAAAGGAGTTCTTAAGGTTGCGATAAAGTTCTTTAGGTTGCGATAAAAATAATCCACAGTTACGTGAAAAGTTCACAGTTGCGTCACGTTTAGCTCACAGTACCTTTAGTTGCGACAAAGTTCCAAAAGCAGAAGCTGGTACGGTGGAAAACAAGCGATGCGTTGCTCTTGAGACCCTGGGGAGGCGTTTGCGACAGCCCCGCTGCAGCAGCGGGCGTGTTGCGACGAATCCGGTCTGTATGGGGAGGAAGGCCACTTGTATGGATTCCGGTGCGTAGGTTCCGTAGGAAGTTTGTTCTCGCAAAAGCACGATGCGACGATCTTTGGAGGTGCGGCGATCTCCGGGGCGACGATATGCGGACCAGCGGTGATCTTCTCTATCGCAGATCCTCGATGCGTTGGCTTCGGCGATGACTCTCGCAGCGACGTGATGCGGTCCGCAAGCAGGCGGTGCGGCGATCTCACCCAGCGACGACAGGCTCTGAGACGACATTCGTAGCGATGTTAGATTTCCCGCACCGATTGGGTGCGTCCCGCAAACGAAGGATGCAACGGCTCTGACAGTGGCAAAAGGCGCTGCAACGATCTCAACCTTCGTAGCGGCGGGAATTTCCTCGCACTGTCGGGGATGCGCACCGCAGCGAGCGATGCGATAACTGTTCTGTAGCAAAGTCTCTCAAGCTTAGTTTCCAGCTTCCCAACACAGGTACAACTTCCAGAGGCACCACACATGGGCCACGCACTCCAGGAAGGACAGAACTCTCTCAGTAGAGCTCAGAGGAAGCTGAGGGTGAAGTCCTTGTGTTCCTGGGACTTCAGAACAGGGAGCCAGCTCTTCTCAGGCCCTTGGAGATTCCTTCAAGCAAGGGCACACAGCACAAAGCAAAGTCCTTCCCCTCTCCTTGGCAGCAAAGCAACAGCAGGGCAATCCAGCAGAGTAACAGCGGGACAATCTTCCTTCTTCAGTTTCAGCTTTCTCCTCGGCAGAGGTTCCTTCTTGATTTCAGGATGGTCTAATTTTCTGTAGTCAGGGGTCCTGTACTTATACCCCTAAAAGTCTTTGTTCCCTTTGTGCAGGAGGGCTCTGAGCCCGGTCTGAACCAGTTCTGGGTGTTCCTTGAGCACTTTGTTTTCCTGGCCTCTCCCTTCCTTTCAGAGAGAGGGGCAGGGTCATCAGCCGCCCAGCAGGAGGTAGAGACAGCATTGTGGAGGGAAAGAACAGCCCTGGAGCACTTTGTTGACATGATTCCTTCGCTCCTTTCACAGTGCAGGGCAGAGACATCAGACGCACCACAGGGGGTGGAGCCAACACTGTGGGGTGCTGGCACAGTCCTATTCAGGCCCAGGTGCTAACTCCTCCCACCACTCAAGTTGCAAATGTAGTCATTCAGCCTAGGGCTGACTCAGCCAGCCTCCTGGGGAATCCCCAGCCCCTGTCACTCTCAAACCAGACAGTCAATCCACAAACAGGCCAAGGCACACAGAAAGGTCAGACAAGAGAACAGCAACTTTCTAAACGTGCTATTCTCAAACACAGGAGTTAAAAACCACCTTTCCTAAAAGATGTGTTATTAAATTCTGAGTTCAGGGATACCAGACTTTTATGTCCTATCTTGTTCCTATGGGAAGAAATGCTGGTAGCCACTATAGCCAGCATCCCCATGATAGCCTATGGAGCAAGATAGCCGTGCAGCAGTGAAAAACGAAAATGGCTGTAATTCACTACCAGAGCATGTCACCTGCACCAGTAAATGCTCTACCTTTCACATACACTGCACCCTGCCCAGGGGGGTACCTTGGGCCTTCCATAGGGGTGACCAATGTGCACAAAAAGGGAAGGGTTAGGCCTGGTCAGTGGGGACACTGACCAGGAGGACATGGCAGTTCACAGACTGCACACAGGCACTGTGGTGGCAGGCCTGAGACACCATTTTAGGGCTACTCATGTGGGTGGCACAATCAGTGCTGCAGGCCCACTAGTAGCATTTGTCATCACCAGCCCTGGCACACCCAGTGCACTTTACTAGGGACTTCATGGTGATACAAATATGCCAATCATGTATACCCAATTAGAATACAATTTACACAGAGAGCATATGCACTTTAGCACTGATCAGCAGTGGTAAAGTGTGCAGAGTCCTATTGCCAACAGCCACGGGTAAGGAAAAATAAGGGAGGAAGAAGCAAAAAGTTTGAGGATGACCCTGCAAGAAGGGCCAGTTCCAACAGGTGCTATTGTTAAAAATGGAGGTATGTATTAGAAAGCTCCTATATATTTTTTGGGGCAAACAGTGTCCCACATCATATAGGTTGATGATGCAAGTATAGATGCACCCTCCAGTGTGGTTAGTTTTCATGTTGCTTTGTTGTAACCATAGCCATATATCATGTAGGGGGACAGTACGTATTCCCTCTGAGTGTGCAGTTTTTGGGAAAACACTGCAAAGGTGTTAAACGAATGATTGGTTTACACGATATGAAGCCATGAGATGTCATTGTTGAGGCCTATTTCCCATGATTTGAGGCTATAGACTCAGCGTTGTTCCCGTGAATGAAGTTTCTTTTGTATGTTTGGTACACCCGTGTTCATCTTCTCCAGGATGACCTTTTCCAAGCCTTTGTCTCTGTGGCCTTGTTTTAGGTAATGATGTGTCAATTTAGTGTTATTCCTTTTTCATCTGATGATGCTCCGATGCTCATGGATTCTTATTTTTAATGAGGAGGAGCAAAGGGAAAGACCTGGGACCATCAACAAGCAGGGAACAACAAATGTAATAAACCTGAGTAACCATACTCTGACACAAAATGAGGGGTCTGTCCTTTTGAAGGGACTAGGATTAGTCCAGACACCAGGAATAAGCTCTTTACATTCTGCATAGAACTGGCACAATTCTTCAGGAAAATCAAATAGAGGAACTTTTCGGAAGGAAAGGATTGTGATGATGAACAGGAGGTTAATACCACGGGCCTCAAGAAGAGGTCCACATTCGTACCTCCCACACAATACATCCCATGCCACATTTGGGCATTTGAACAGGCATTTCTGAAGGAAGTAATAAATGCCATCAACTGTCCACACAACAAGGGTTTTCAGAATCTTAGATGTGGAGGGAAGACAGCAATGGAACACTTGAAAAAGAATACAGAACTTGTCATAAAAGCAGCATATAAGGGTGGGGCTATTGTTGTGATGGACAAGCATAATTACCATACTGAATGCATGCGTCTCCTATTTGTTGTGAATAGCTGAGAGATCATAGCAACCAACCCAACACCAAGACTTACCACTAAGATCAAAACTTTGGTTGAAGAAGGCCTTGCCAATGATGGGATCACGAAGCAAGAAGCTGAATACCTTGCAGGTGATGCCCCACGTACACCTAGAGTCTACATTTTGCCAAAAATATACAAGAACAAAGACCCACCACCTAGAAGACCCCTTGTGTCTGTTATTGGTTCAGTGTTAGAACCTGTCTTGCTTCGCCTTTCAGATAATACAGAATCTCCAACACGGTGGCTCAAAACACACGGCGAAGCAGGAGACACACCTTAAAACACCTTAAGAAAATGTTTTTATTTTACAAAATGCGAAGACTCTCTTTTTAGAATCAGACTTGGGGTTTTATTTTTCACAATGCTCTCTAGCAGAAAGGCTTTCCCAGATGCCAAAGGCACAACATTAAAATATACATAAAGATATATATATTTTTATGCAAGCAATAATAATACGCTTGGTAAATGCAACAGTTAAATGCATGAAAAATACTAATCAATAAACAAGCAGCAAAAAATAAGAGATAAAACGTAAGCAGATATAATGGGACGTCTTGCATGAGATCAGAAAGATATATATATATACACTAGGTACATCAAATGATTACTTTGGATGTGCACCTCACTCATTCACACATCACAAAGAAAACACCTCAAATGATCAAAGCCACTGGCCACACATCACAATGGCAATAATCAAAACTCAAACACCTCAAATGACCACATCCACTGGAACCACGCAACACAATGTAACAAGTCAGAAACACATCACCTCACCCAATCGTTCACTCAACAGTTCCATTTGTCTTACAACAGTACGTCTACTGTTTAAGTGAGCTCCAAACTCAGCTATCAACAAACCTCAGCTTTATAGTCTCAGAACACACACTAGAAGATTTGATATGTTTCACCCGTGCGCCAAAGGAATATTACAAGGACTGGTCAGCTTCCAAGCAAGCATTCCATGGCAGCAACTCCCGTAAACTATCACATGAACCATTCCAGATGTACACCCTAAACTTGCCCCTTCTATCCCTCGAAAGACACCTTCGCTGCTCTTGACCCGTTGCTTAGAAATACTCTCATGCCTGCGACCTTACGAACTTTGTAAAATAAGTTGATCATATGTATGCTATTCGTTTTGCAAATTGTTTTATATTATTGTGCCCACAGTGTAAAGCACTCTGATACCCTTCCCTGGGTCTGGTCTGCGCTCTAGAAAACTCTGAAAATAAAATAAATAAAATAAAGGAGTTCCCACGTCCCCTCTAGATTCTCGCATGTCCCAGCCTTTATCTTGACGAAGCTCACGAAAGCCTTCCAGGGTACATTAAACAATCTCTCACAAAAACTCTCCTTGAACATGATTAACCCAAACAACTTGCAAGTGTGGCTGTGTGCGCAGATAAAGCTCAAGTCAGGCAGAGTCAGAATTCAGATGACATGAGGCCATGTCAAAGCCAATAGTAAGAAATTAATAATACTCCCAATGTACAACACGTTGCACATTTGTGCAGCACTGCTTATAGCATCACATACTTTATCTCTCAATGTACAACACAGAGCACATTTGTGCATCACTGTTCATAACAATGCACTTCGAGACCAAAAAGTACATTCCACACTTCTCTCTCTCATGCTTTCAAATGCACATCCTACAAATTCTGTTCTTGGCAAGGCTGTTCTACTCAGTGACAGCTCCCACTGAAAAACTGCGAGATTACAAGAAATAAACCTTTAAGAGAAGCAAGGCATATGCAGAATCATCGTACATTCAGACTAGGGTAAAATAACACACCAAAGTCAATTAAATTAATGGTAGTCAAAGGTCATCACAGGGTGTCAGGCCACAAGAGTGTCTCTAGCACTACAGTTCCCGCTGTCACAATTTTGTCACTGGTTCCTGAAACCCATTGTGTAAACATCGGCATCATATTTAAAAGACACAAAGGATGTCTTATGTCTTCTCAAAGACATGGATATTAACCCTACTGAAGACTGGTTCAACTCTATGGACATAGAGGCCCTTTACATGAGTATCCCTCAGAGACGGACCTTAGCAGTTGTATAACACATCTTACAAGAGAAGGAGTGGCAGTTCCTCACCCCACGCATTTTCATCTTGGAGTGAGTAGAGATGGCACTTACAGAGAACTTTTTTGAATACGATGACACCATCTACCGTCAGATCAGGTGCACGTCCATTGGAAGCACCTTTGCTCCTAGCATGGCGTGCCTCTATGTACATCAATTTGAGGAACAACAGATATACCTCCAGGAAAACCCCTTCAGGCAACAGCTGAAGCTACGGCAGATATATTGACAATAACCTTATGATCTGGCATGGGAACGAACAACAAGCAACAACATTTGCTGAATGGGTGAACACCAGAAATAAACACACTCAAGTTTAGGTACACCATTGACATTACCTTAGACAAAGAGGGCATCAAAACAAAAGTTCACAACAAACCAACTGATAAAAAAATGTGCTTATGTATGAAAGTTTCCATCCAAAATCACTGAAACAGAACCTCCCTGTGGGACAGTTCCTACGCTTCAGGAGAAACTGCTCTTCTTTGGAGGCGTATGACAACCAAGCCCAGATTTTGGAGAACAAATTGATTCAACTCCATTACGTGAAGAAATTTGTGACAAGGGCGAGAAAAAGGGCGAGAAACAGCAACCGAGATGCCCTCTTGGAACATCATGAGATAAGAAGAATGAAAGGGTTATATGTGTCATAACGTACACCCGAATTTCTAACAAAGTCCAAGCCATAATACAAAAGCACAGGTGCATACTGAATGGAGCAGGGAAACAATGGCGATCACCCCTGTTCGCATTTTAGAGAAATTCAAACATCCGCGACGAACTGGTCCATGCTAAAATACCATTGCCGCCTATCCAGACCCAGCAAACCCTATGGGATCATCATTGACCAGTTGGACACTACCCATGCGGGAATTGTGTGGCATGTCAGTACACCGACCACACCAAGGAAGTGGATATACAAACAGGCAAACCCTGGATTTTGAGGAACTTTACCAACTGCAACAGCCACAATGTTGTTTATCTGATCAAATGTCCTTGCAACCTCTTTTACATGGGTATGACACTGCAGAAGATAAAAATAAGAATCAATGAGCATCAGAGCAGCATCAGATGCAAAAGGAATAACACCAAATTGACACGTCATTAACTAGAATAAGGCCACAGAGACTAAGACCTGGAATGGGTCATCCTGAAGAAGATGAACCTGGGTGTCCTAAACATACAAAAGAAACTTCATACACTGGAACAACACTGGGTCTATCGCCTCAAATCATGGGAAATAGGTCTCAACAATGACATCCCATGGCTTCATATCGGATGAACCAATCATTCATTTAACACCTTTGGAGTGTTTTTCCAAAAACTGCACACTCAGAGGGAATACATACTGCCCCCCTACATGATGGATGGCTATGATTACAACAAAGCAGCATGGAAACTAACCACACTGGAGGGTGCATATACACTTACGTCATCAACCTATATGATGGAGGGCACTGTTTGTCCCAAACATATAAGATCTTTCGAATACATGCCTCCAATTTTTAACATTCCACATCAATCAGTCCCCTACAACAAACAGCCCCCGGATGTTTCAAAACAACCATCCTTTGTTTTAATAATCGCCCAAACTGGGCCATGGTCGAATTTTTTACTGTATTTAGACTACCTCAATTAATGCCCCTAGCCATACTCCCCTCACCCAACAATGAGGCACTTTACATGTGAATTAAATCCTCCTTGTTTCCCCCAAAAACTCAACTGGTCCTACTGCGGATGTGCGCATCAACATGATTTGCGGTCCCATGATAAAATGTATGAAATAGGCAAGGGACATTGCGCATGTGCGCACTTTGACACGCCCTAATTGGCCAGGGCGCGTCTCCTGCGAACATCACCTGATTGCAGTTGGCTGCCTCGGATGCTGCAAATATGCAGCCCGTTCGGACAATGGAATCTGATCGACATATTTAAGCACTGCGCACCATCAAGGCCAATTATCATCTCAGCCGATGCCTTTTCCCACCAAACTAATAAGCAATTACCAATTTGGGCACCTTTATAAACCGCACGCAAAGGCTCATTCCACTACCAGCGGGGAAGAGGCGAGGACAGATCGTAGGAGCATCACGAGGGACATCTTGAGGCAGTAAGGGAGTGATTTATGTATTTTATTTATTTTGACGGTTTTGTATAGAGCGAACAAGACCCTTGTGGGTATCAGAGAGCTTCACAGGGTATATACAGGTTAATGACATATACATATAAATAAAATTAATTATGCAAATACATTACTGGTAACTATTAGAGACTAGCACATATCTACAAGAGTGAATAGAAAGTTCAGGTGAATTTGGACAAGAGAATGGATTTCACTTCTTTTTTAAAAAAAGCAGCGGATGGATTGTGTCTCGTTTCTGGGGGCAAGGCGTTCCAAATCCTAGGGGCCATTCCTGAGAAGGTACATTGTATGTTTTTTTCGTGTAGAAACTTTGTAGTTTGAGTAGAAGAATATCAGAACTCCTAGTAGATCTGTTACCACCCGATAGCACTAGTTTCTCTGATTGTAATGGATGTGTCAAAAAACGTCGTTTCTCACCTCATGGAACTTATTTTCAGGGTCAGTACGAATGTGTGAGTGCGAAAAATTCAAAATTTGTTTTTTTTTTAAACACCTTTCCTTTACTCTAATTAGAGAGTGTGACTACAGGGGTCCCTCATTCCCTCCTTTCCCATGGGACATCCCAACCCCTAACCTGGGGTAAGATTGTGAGCTGGACTCACTGTATCCGTTTTCATGTGCACCACTCTTCCAGTGACACATTTGTTCACATCCACATGCATTACAATGGTTATCTGCATGATACAAGTCAGATTATTTTTCCTGGTTCTAAACCCATTGTTTGACATGTTGGTAACCTTTATTTTTACATGTTTCAAGTTTTCACAGTAGACTGTGACAGAGGACAACCTACCAAGTGGATTTATCTTAGTTTTTTAGAGACTAGATAGGAGCCCTATTACTACGTCCTGATGAATGCCATTGACCCTCCTGGCCGCTTTGACAGAAACATTACAACACTGATGGGGATGGGGTACTAAACCCCTGTGTCCCCACCCTAGCTTTTAATATTAAGCAAACCTCATATAAATAAAATTACATGTGGAGTTTGCATGGATTTTTAAAACACTCACTCACCTTTTTGCACGGGCCCCCACTTAGTTGTAGAAGTGCCTCCCTGTCTCCAGTTGAAGGCCCGCTCTCTATCAAACGCAGTTTTTAGAGAGCGAGGAATGCCGATAATGAAGCATGACACCTGGTGGTGTATGGCGACAGTCCTTCCAATTTTTTGATATGCCCAACACCCCACAGAAGAAGGCGTAGTGTGCCTTTTTCCAACTTAGAATCAGAAACTCATTAGGGTAGCTTCTTTTTGTGTGTATCTGTATTACTTGGAGGCGAGCTCACCCTGAATACTACGTAGCCTCCTGTTCCCTCCCCTAGTGAATACTAGGGTTAGTGTGTATATATAGCACTCAAGTACCACCACAGGAGCATCCCCTTGATTTAAAAAGTAGCTTCAACACCCTCCGTATGCTCCGTAGGATCTACGAGTGAATCCCCACTGAAACAAGAAGAACAGTCACCCAGGCCCTTGTCAGCAGCAGGTTGGACTATGGAAACGCCCTCTATGCAGGAGCCTCGGCCAAACTCCTGAGACGGCTCCAACGCATCCAGAACGCCTCTGCACGCCTGATCCTCGACATCCCTCACTGCAGCCACATCACACCCCACCTGAGAAACCTGCACTGGCTCCCGGTCAACAAGAAGATAACCTTCAAGCTTCTCACCCACGCACACAAGGCACTCCACAACACTGGACCAACGTACCTCAACAGAAGACTCAGCTTCTACACCCCCACCCACCAGCTCCGCTCTGCCGACCTCATCCTCGCTACAGTCCCCCGCTTCCGAAGAGCGACCTCAGGCGGCAGATCGTTTCCCCACCTCGCCGCCAAGACCTGGAACACCCTCCCCATCCACCTACGGCAGACCCAAGACCTGCTGACCTTCAGAAAACTCCTCAAGACCTGGCTTTTCGAGCAGTAGCAGCATTCCCCACCCCAGCACCTTGAGACCCTTACGGGTGAGTAGTGCGCTTTACAAATGATATGATTTCTTGATTGATTGATTGATTGATTGATTGATAAAGCAGAGCAAAGTGGTATTTGTGCTTCTCTGTTTTGCTTCTTTAACTGCAGATTTCTGGTGCAAATCTTTTTTGATCTGGAAAGTAAATAATTTATCAACATTTTGCATGACTTTGTAGCAGCAGAAACTGTTGTTAAATTCCAACTTAAATGCCTTTCCCATTTTGTAGAAGTTTTTAAAAATCTAAAAATATTATTTGGACTGAACTTTATAGTGAGCTCATTTATAGTAATCTCAGTGCCTTTCCCTGTCTGTCTTTCTGTCTCTCTCTTTTTTAGAGAGAGAGAGAGAAAGGGAGAGAGATGAAGTACTTTCTATGTGGATCTATTTATTATATGACAATTTAAAAGATACGTTCTATTAATATGTTTAGCCTGGGCTTATGATGCATAAATTAAATGGAATAGCGTGGTGCAAAGTGGTAACATGTTACAATGATCATTCAGCAGACCATTTACCGTAATTGCTCGCACTGGTATTTGGAGTAGAATGGATTGTTTGTGAATAGTGTATACCAGGGTCTGACTGGCCTTTTGGGCACTCAAGAAGGTCCCGATTAGCTGGTCTATCAGATCAGTGTGTGGGCCATTTTCTAGCAGTTTGTGAGACAGTTTGCTGGCCAGGTGGGACAGTTTTTTCTTGTTGATTTCATTGATATTGCCACAAGCATTGCCTGCAGCAAACACAAAAGCACGCAGTTTCCGTTGCCTCATAAAATACCCATAGTGTGCCTTTCCAGGTTCTAAACTGGCCTGATTTGCAGATGTGGGCTACACTTTCAGCTATCTTATTCACTAATGGAGGCCACCTTTATTTTGGCGTCTGGACCTATTTTTTGTCCCAGTTCGACCCTGGTACATACCAGTTTATTGAGATGATAAAAAACATGATTACAGTTTATTTTTACGAATTGATGTTTCTAGTATTCAGACGTTCCTAAGAGTTCCCCACATCACTCATATTATTTCCACAAACTTCACCCGTCCATTCTTCCCAGGCCATTATTATGAGAGGCCCATAATTCCTCATACCTATGATTTTAATGCTTCCGTATGCACGAATACTGATCTGTTGAACTCTACTCCTTGCAAAGCCGGTAGTAGTGTCTATCCCCCTGTTTCTTATTAGCATTGTAAGTCTCATTTTCTACAAGGGAAGAGGTGTGGCGCCGCGGCCACGGCGACTGACGCTGGAATCTGGGGACCACGGTTCGATCCCCGGCTCCGATCCCCGGCTCCGGCGGCAGGTTAGCCCAGCACCATGTGACTCTGGGCAATAGCTCGCTTAATCTTCCCGACGGCCCCCAGCGCCTAGAGACCCTTACGGGTGATTGTGCGCTTTACAAATGTGGACTTTACTTACAAATTGTATGGGCCTTATTCACAAAGGTAAACTTACACTTCTGCTGTAAAGGTCTTATTTTTATGCTGTTCACAAACTACAAGTGTAGTTTTATGTGTAGTATCTTTAGACTGCGGAGAACGCTGTACATAAAAAGATAGGACAGTCTCTGGAGTTATACAGGTACTACACGTAAAACTATACTTGTGGTATGTGAATAGCATTAAATTTGTAAACGTACATAAAAAGTGTATGTTTACCTTTATGAATCAAGCTCTAAATACTTGCTGCTTGCATGTTCACATTTGCTCTTTTTCACACCACTTCTTGGATTGCTCCTGCATTTTACAAATTCCTTAGTAGCCTGTTTTCTGCAAGGGACATCACCTTGGTCTCTCTTCATAAACACTAAGGACCTGATTCTCAAATGCATGAAACTATGCCTAGGGATTTTCATTCCTGCTCGGGCACAATGCTATTCATTTTCAGTCTTTACACATTTTTCTCAAATAATGCTTGGGACACTGAGCCAGAAGTAGCTTTCCAGTCATAATCCCAGGAAAGTCATATAAATTCCCTTTTTAGGTCTGTCCTGACAGTGCAGCTGTCTGCAAGAGCTTTTGTCACTACTTGCCAGAAAGTACTATCATTGTACTCTGGATCCAATAGGAGCAAAAAATGTTTTCGCATTTCTCCGAACAACAGCCAACCATACTTGAAAGGAATATGTTGACCTGCTGAAAGGAGAATCTGAACATCGCCACCGACTCATCACTAAGCTGGTCACTGACTGACATCTCCCTGCCAATAGCAGATATCGAAAGAAAAGATTAAGCTCTTTAGTATCTTATCTACGGGTTCCAGCATGTAATGACTTCTATTACTAAATGGTATACCTCTGTTTCTGAATTTCTAAGTTCTGATTAAAAACTTAGGTCTAAAGTTAGGCTTCAGGTCGAAACATAGTGGGTCATTAGGATGTCGGGCGGATCGCCACTGCCTGCATTGGCGGTGGCGATCCGCCTGACATCCGTCCCCGCCCGCTACCCATTTCCCCCCGCCATATTATTATGGCGGGGGGGACCACGCCGGACGGAAAGACCGTCTGCCGCTTTTCCGCCCGGTCGACAAGTCGACCGGGCAGAAAAGAGTTTAATATGGTGACGGTGTCTGCTAGACACCACCATCCATATTATGATGGGGGCGGACACATGCCTTTCCGTGGCGGCGATGCCGCTATGAAAAGGCATGCGGGAATCTCTTGCGGGGGCCTGTTTCGGGCCCCTAGGGAATCTTGGGGGTGGGGAGTGCACATGGGGGGGTAAGGTACCCCCCTACATTTCAATGTACAACGTGCAAGGCACCACGCGGTGCCTGTCATATTGTGCATTGAAATGTATGACATGCATTTTTAGCATTGCGGCGGGTGGTGCTTGCAGCACCTCTCGCCGCAATGTTAAATATTCGGGATGCGCCTGCCTGTGTGGTGGAAACATCCTAATGGCCCCCACGGGACCCCCGCCTTTTTGGCGGGCGGTCCCTTTTTACGTTGGGATGATCCTAATGTGCCGCTTAGACTTCAAGTCTTAACTTAGACTTCAGGTTTAAAGTTAGACTACAGGTCTAAGTTTACTTTTATGAATCAGGTTCTCGGATTCCTGAAATAAAACATATTATCATCAGTGAAACTAATGTCATAAGCACTTAAAAGGATATCACTTTTTTCACTGGTATGCAAATACTTTCGTTATGTGTGGACACGCTTTCTGATTCAAGATTATATTCATGAAGGGCTGTAACTGCAATATGACAATCATTCACCAACCCAATATAGATTGACATGGATATCAATTGGCCACTTCCCCAAGTTATATGGCTACCTTAGTGCAATATTGGCATCCTGATAAAAATATCAAACTCTTTGAAAGTGATGAAGATTTTCTAAGATGAGCTAAGTAAACATGAGTTTATACTTAATAAAGGATGGCTATGAAATAGTACTTTAACAATAAAGTTTGTTTCCACAAATATAAATGGTTTTAAACAAACACTTGCCTGTATTAAGTTCGGACTTCCATCGCATCCAAAAACATTCACATGCAATCTCAAAGGTTTTCAATGAACTCTAGCAACAAGGTCCTAGCTGAAGATAAAATGTACATTGATTGCCTCTCTGTGGGCCACGCTCCACCTATATTCGATAACTGCAAAGATGTGAAATATCCTTCCAAGCGGGACGCGCACTACATTTCCTCAGTCTGTATGTACACTGTCTTACACTACTGAAACTAGATATATACAGTGGGGTCCTGATGAGTAGACATCTCTCACCTCACGCTATTGGCTGCTAGGTGTATCATTCTACATCCTTGGAGATGCTACCATAGCAATATATAAGGTGCATTTTTTAGGAACTATTTGTTATATGCATAAGGGATGTACGTTGTTATGACGCGTGGTATTACCACGCGTACCGTTACAACGCGTATTTTACATCGCAAGTCGTTACCACGACTTGCGCTGTAGGGGTGCGGACTTAGTAATACTTTAATTTACTATTCCAACACCAGCCTACGTACAGTAGGGAAGGTGTTGGAATAGTAAATCTACTATTCCTTGTCCTTTAGCGCCCTCCAGCGCAAGTCGTAGTTACGACTTGCGTTCTAAAATACGCGTTGTAAAGGTACTGCGGGGTAACATCCGCGTCATAAAGGATGTTCCCCATGCATAAGCCATCATGGAAATGCGTCTCACTAACGTAATCTATAATAGAAGCAAACGCTAGATTACGTTAGTGAGACGCATTTGAGGTGTTTCTTTCCCTAAAAAATCGTTATATTGTTTGCAAGAAAAATATACTTAAGAATAAAAAAAATATGGAAATATTCAAATGAACATGTATTGTATATTTACATTCATACCTAGCTTGTTCTTCATGTAGGCATGTGTATTAACATGAAGTTTGTGTCGGCTTCACCAGGGAAAAGCCGCGCCTTAAAATGGCTTTCGTGTTTCTTCTTCAGTAATTCTGTTTTCTTGTTCCTCTCCACGCTCCTGCGTTCCTTCCCATTAAAATGTCCACTTCCAGCTGTGCTTATCTAATTCTGTTTGTGTTACAGCTTTCATGCAGCAGCGGGGCCGACTCTGGGGCACACATATAAGACCGATGCAGACTGCAGGACCCCGAAGCTCTGAACACTGGCATGCGACGGCGTGCCATCATATCATCAGCGTACAATTAATAACAAAACTATTCAAGACTGCTCATCGAAGGTGTAACACATGGGCGCGATACCTGCGGAGGGATTACACACAGTTGGTAGCAAGGATGCCAGGGGCCCGAATGTAAGAGATTTGCACCCGCCTCCTACCCACCACGTTTTGTAGTAATGTAACTTCCACACATTGGGGGGGGGAGGATGTGGCTTAATGGCTAGATCAGCCGACTTTGCAGCTGACGTTTCAGTATCGAGCGTGGCAGGAGGCTCAAACATTCTGTGATTTTGGGCAAATCGCTTACTCTCTCGGTGCCTAGAAATGAATGTCTGTCTATGACGCAACTGGTGCTCATGTAAAGCACTCTGATACCTTGGGGCCGAGTTCGCGATATATAAAACTGAAAAAAAAGTGGCCCCCAACACTCCTGGGTCCTGGTGCCACTGCACCTGCTGCAGCATCCATCGCTATGCCCCTGTTTTCACCGTAAACATAACAGGTGACATTTCGTTTATACACCCATTTGATAACGTGAAACTGCTCCAGAAGGACGTTTCATCTTATAAAAGCTTCTTAATACACTGGCAGGTTTGAAAAATCAATCCCAGGCGCTTTAGAGATGATGCAGTGATTGAGCATCCCACTCACGCGCTCTTTCAATCTTGCTTCAAGCTGACACTTCCCTCAGATCTCATTTCTGCCCGCAGCGCCGAGTATTTTCACCTCAAGGCACCGCAGCCGGTCCAGAGGCGTTGAAGGGCCAGAGTCTTATCTCCAAGTCCTCACAGATGCCTCCCATCAACCAGGTGACGTCAACACATTCAGTCAAGTCAGTGGCCTAGAGGTGAACCCAGGCACGTCTGATTTGTTTATATTTTTCATTAGTAATTTATTTCAGATCGGTAAACTCAGCCTTATGCAATTCCTGTGACCCGCATTAATGCCGCTCTCCCTGCTTTTCTAAACCCGGAGAGGAATTACCAGTTAACTTAGTAACGTATTTAATTTCTTTATAGAGGGTTTACTATAGCACATTATTACAGGACACAACCCCTCCCCAATACTCGGAATGTTGCGGTGGGATAGGGTTTAAACCTTAGGAGAGATAAGGAAGTTATTGCGGGGATCCCTCCCAGTGGACATGCATAAGCTTGCAGTGCCACCACAAGCAAACCTGAGGTGTTGGAAGGCAAAGTATGTTTATTCTCAGTTAAATTTAAGAGCAAAACTTAAGCTAAACTGAGGCAAGGGTCTAACTGTACTACTCGTAAATGCGCTTTGTGAATACCAAAAGTTGTAAAGTTAGACTTTCGTCTCAGTTTGCCTCTGTGCATTGGGTCCTCGGCGTGGAGATCCAGCCCGAGTGCAGACATACATTTAGTACTTGTAATGCCCTTTGTGAATTCCCAAAGTCGTAAACTTAGATGTTTGGTGTAAGTTTAGACCAAACGTCTAAGCTGATCTTTGTAAATCGGGCCCCACGTGTTCTCTGACATTGTATTACCCATCCCTTTTTTGCACCATATTAGCATTTACTAAACAGCCTGGTGTGCAAATTAGAAACAACTTTGTAACCACGCTTAAAGTGGCATAGCATATCCACTGAGAAGTGTTTAGCAGCCTACAGTACCCAGAGTCAAAATATGCGAGTACATTCCATACACTTAAAAAGACCAAGAGAGCCAAGGTACAAGGGTACATTTCCCTAAAGTCCCTTGCCCCATTTTGTTGAAAATGTTAACCCATAAATTAAATCTACATTTCAAATTCACTAAGATTTGGAGGAGTATTCCTATGAAGCAGTGTCTGTTGTAGCTCTTCTTGAGAACTCACATGTAGAAGCATTTGCGAATTTGGAAATTTAACAGGTGTATATTTACAAATGGGAAATGTACAGAAATACATTCACACCTGCTTTGACTATTTTCATGCAGTCGGAAAATATATGAAACATGTTACTCTGCCCCACACCGGTTTGGCGGATATCTGTTATCTGGAATTATAATTTTTTTTACTCTTTTGAGGAAAATTTATCAAATATAAAAAGCATTATGTTGGTGTCGATTTATGTTTCAGTAAATCCATTTATTAGTGTAGACTCACATTTTATCATCAAACAAAGTTGAATTTGCTCTTTAAGTGCCGGTCCTTAAATATACATTCAACCTTATGAATGATGCTCAGCATTTCTGGGGTAAATTGTCGAAATCTTGGCACTGTACAGCAAGATTTAAAAGGAGTTCAAAGGGTAACGTGGTGGGGGAAAGTGGTCAGGTGTTTCAGTGCTACAGGCACCTCTCAACTTCTAGAGACTGCCCTGTCCATGGAAGGCAAACTAAATTACACTAATTTCGATTTCGACAAGTTTCGAACCCAAAATTCTCAGGTGCAGGTTTACAATCCCCTTGCGCCACCGATACGTCACTTTTTGTGTCATACCGGTGGCACATTTTGCTGCCCCATATTTACAAGGACAAGAAAAGTCACCCTGCATGAATTTTACTGTCCTTGTAAATAAGACCCCTTTACACGCAACAATTTGTGGGTGTTCCCATCCAACACCCACACACATTTCCAGATTTATGAGGAATCGCAAACCTGTAAATGCGCCTGAATGCTATGCCACCCTAAGATTGGAATAGCAAGGCGCAACGAGGAGAAATGTTGTCATTTCTCCTTGTTTTTTGTTCTTTTAATGCGTGCTGCATTCTCCGGCATGCATTGAAAGAGGAAAATGCCTTGAGTGATTGTTTTTGTACAAAAATAATCTCCGCATGACGCAGGCATCCTTGCACCATGGTGCAAGGGTGCCTACACCAGCGCAGGGCAGCAGTTTGTGCGCCAGCGCAGGGGAAAGCACAAGAATGCAACATATTATTGTAAATATGTCGCATTCCTGTACCCTAAAAGTGCTGCAGCGTGGTGCAGCCAAAAGGCTTGCGTTGCCGTGCTGCTGCACTTTCTTGTAAATCTGCCCCTCAATTTGATAAGCGCAGCATTAGACACTTTATTAGTGTCATTTATCCCTCTCTGAACTTTGCACTAATATTCCATCTGTGAACTCTTCTTCTGAGAAAGTAAACCATAGAATGGTTCTGTTAGTCGCAAAGAGTATATCAATCAAAACAAAACACTCATTGGAGCTCTAAGGCACACTATCAATTTGTAATACTTTTTATATCTGACCTCTTTGGATCCTAATTTGTCTGCTACACGTTGTCGGCGTTTATTTAGAGCCAGTTTCTCACAAGATGGGCCACGAAATTACAGATTGTGATTACAGACCCTCATATTGCTTGTTATCTTGCTTTTTGGACATTTTTTCTAATAATTTCCTTGGCTGAGGACATGATGCTGAAGGACTGAAATGTGTTTGTCGCCTAATAGGAGGCTCTTGAAGTCTTGAAGAAGTCAATTCAATTAACCCTTCTTGAAGCTCCAAGCCAGCTCATTCTGCTTGGATGAAGGTGCGCCTGGCTTTTACTCTCTTTCCCTGACAGCGAGTTGCTTTACACAAATATGCAATTGAGCATTAAAAGTTTGTAAAATTAGACACACTTCACATCCCATGTATGAGCTTAGGTACTCACACTTTTAGAACATTTCTGCTCAATTTATGTGTTGGGAAAACCGCTGCCGCATTCCCAACACGAACATTACCGACATAGCAAGCATCAGTAATTTCTGGATGCCAAAATATTATGGAATTCTGAGAGGGGCCCTGAGAAAAGTTACCTCACCGATAGCAACAGTAGTTATCCATTTTTTGCCCATTGAAAACCAAGGAATCTCACTAGTATTTAGCTTAGAAGTGTCTGGGGGAGGAGTGATCCCGGAGGTAATCCTAGAAATGTATTATTAAATGTCTGCAGGGAGGGGTAAGTAATGTTATGCTGCCACACTATTTCTAAGTCCGTATTCCTTTGGAAACTCTGTTTTTGGAATCAGTCCCGCAGGTAGAGGTTCTGTAACAAGTCAACATGTCAGATGTGACTTTACCACGGTGTCCTTCACCCACACCTCCTATCTGCGTTCAGTTAGTTCATCACCCTTATTTTTTCCCTTTCTGTCTTCAGTGAAAGTTGGGCGCAGCAGAAAACGGGCCCTTGTGTTCATCTTCGCACCTGACCAGTTGTAGGCAGCATTGTGTCCAATATTTCAGCAAGGGCTTTGGGCTTCAGTTATTGGATGGCTTTTTTGTATGTTTCATTGTTCTGTTTCTCCATATCCTGTGTTTGTCCCGCCCCTGGAGCATGGCTGTCTCACCGTGTTTTTAGATCTGATGTGTTATATCTCTTCATTCCTTACTTAAGGGCAGCTCTCCAAGTCATTTGTGTTTTATCATAGGACACCTGTGTGGCACCTTTCTCATTTTTAGATAATTTGATTGCTCCTTCTCTTCGATGACCTGCATCTCACTGCTCCTTCCCTTTGTCTCTCTCCTACGGAATACCATTTTTATCTTGGAGTCCTATATGTTGTCCAGTCATTCAAGTGCCTGACGCTTTTCCTCATGCTTTCCTTGGTGGCCTTCCTCCTGCAAGCCAGCACTTCTATAAAAAAAAATGGTGCCAGATTTGAGCATGTTTACACAAAACCGGCAACATGTTTAGTAATATGTATTTATTTGTAATGCTCCACATTAACCTCTTGACTACAAGGGCTTTCCACTGCCCAGTGCTAAGCCCTTTTTTTATGTTAGGGGTAGCTTGTGTTTAAAGATTCATATTTTCTTTTTGCCACAAAAGGTATCCACGCCAAATTAGCATCTTTTGTTTTTACATACTGGGGGTTATGTTATGTTATGTTATGTTAAATTAATTTGTAAAGCGCGGCTAACACCATTAGGTTTCTTGGCGCTGTGCTGGAGAGTGGTGAGAAGAATGTGAGGCAGAATCTAAAGGTATGAGGTGGTGAAGAGGAAGGTTTTGAGGAGTTATCTGAAACCAGAATATGAGGGTGCAAGTCTGAGAGGAAGTGGGAGGGAGTTCCAGAGGGATGGAGCCAGAAGAGAAAACATCAGGCCCCCATGTTTTTTCCTCTTGAACCTGGGAACGGATAACAGGGCCATTTGGGATGAACGTAAGTTGCGGGACGGAGTATAAAGATGGAGAAGGGAAGAGATAAAGGAGGGACCCTGACCGGAAAGGGACTTGAAAATAGTACAGCCTAGCTTAAAGGTACATTTAGTGCTGGTACTCCATCCATGGATAAATTATTCTGTTGTTGAATGTCCCTACAACCAATATTTTTTTTAATGTATTTTTCAAAGCGTTGCTTAAATATATTTCTAAGAGCATTCGATCTTGCTCCCTGCTTACTGGTGGCCAGAAGTTCTAATATACTCTCACCTTTGCGCATTTCATATCCAGTAGTATTCCACAGGGCATTTCCAATTTGTCCTTGCACATACAAAATGCTGAAATAAATGTATTTGTGTCGCACCGGTCAATACCCTTAAGGCACGACAGCAAACCTCCATCCTCAGACGCCTCAAATAAACACACCCACTAGGATGTTGCAAATGCGAGCACCACCCCTGTTAAGCAACAAAGGAGAAATAGTCATAATGCATGTGATGTATCACTGCTCCTCCCCAGAGGCCCACTCACCAGACTCCGAGGCGTTCATGCATGGGAAGGTGAAATGGCCGAAGGTTATTTCACATCCATCTGGGAATGGAAACTACCAGCAATTGTCAGGCATAGAACCCTGGTTCCCACGTCCAGAACCTTGCAATGTCCTAACATACCTGTATACCACAGAACGCTTAAGTGTTTAAATAATTTAGCAAAGTAATGTTGCTATTTTTGTATTTTGTTGAGTTGTTGGGGTGGAGGGTATTGTGAGGCTTTCTTTATGTCTTCATTTGAAGATCTTTTTGTCGGTCATACCTGTCAAGAAAAGTGATAGAGGACATTAACAAAATGATAAAAACATGAAACAAACATCTGGCATTTAGTTAGTAGGTATGTTATATTATGTTATGTTAATTTAATTTACAATAATTTACAACCCAGAAGGGGTATCTCGCCGCAGCTCTGAACATAAACAGGTAGGCCAGAATCTGAAGCTGCAAAACAGCTCGGTCTTGAGAACTGTTCTGAATTTAAAATGATAAGTAGTTTGACGTAAGTAAAATGGGAGCTTATTCCAACAGAAAGGGGCTAAGTACGAAAAGGACCTTCCACCTGAGCGAGACTTTCTTATCTGGGGGACTCTAAGCAGGGCTTTATCACTGGATCTTAACGGTCTATTTGGCCGATAAGGACACAGCTTTCAAGACAGACAGCTTGGGCCTTTGCCACTTAATGACTTTTGTGTCAGAGAGCACATTTTAAAAATAATTATTTTGTGGAATGGCTTTCAATGAAGAGAGTGCAAAAAAAGAGAAGAAGCGGCCCTGGGTGGAAGATGGGTAATAAGATGCGCTGCAGTTTACTGAACCACCTGCAGTTATTTATCAATGTCGCATTGATGGAATTTAATGAGGCATTACAATATTCTAGGAGGCTGATATCCAATGCCTGAACTAAGGTCTTCCTTGTATATTGTGGAAGGAGAGTGAAATCTCTCTGCAACAAGCGCAACATATGAAAACAATTCCCTATAGTGTTGCCAACCTGCTCTTTCATAGTGAGGGCTTGATCAAATTGAACTTCCAGATTTTTACACCAAATTTTGGATTAGGTGCAGCGTCCAATTCAAAGGGTCACCAATCTGGTGTCCAGAGCTGTTGGGTCTTACCAAAGATCAAATTTTCAGCTGTAGACGGTTTTCTGTCATCCAGGTCACAATGGCTGTCATACCAGCAGAAAAGCATACTTTTGCATCGTTCAAGTCATTATTAAGTGTGAAAATTAACTGTTTATCGTCAGCATACGATAAAGGTTCAATACAAAAAAGGTCTGGCAATTTTGGCGAGGGGGACTACATAAATGTTAAAGAAAACATCTTGCATTTTGTAAATAGGACATACTATAGCAACAAGCATGCTGACTGAACAAGATATGTGGTTTAATTTCTTTTTAACTGTGTTAGACCTGGCACCATTGGTGTGGGTCTCCCTTCCATTTTTGCTGTTGCCTCATGTGTTTTTGCTGGTGTTAAGATGCTTTGGGCACTGTGCCACTGCTATTCAGTCCCACAGTGCACGTGCTCCCTATTCTAAATTGATGTATGAATCAGTGGTTCCATGTTTGGCTATTGGGTTTACTTGTCAGACCCTAGTCTAGTGCACTGAGTGTGCCCAGGGCGTGTAAATCCAAATGCTGCTGGTGGGACTGCAGCACTGGTTGTGGCACCCACAGAGGCAGCCTTGTAAAATGTGTCTAAGGTCTGCCATTGCAGAGCCTGCATGCAGTCTGGTACTGTCATGCTCACTGGGCAAGTGCACCCACTTCCCAGTCCCCAAACCTTCCCTTTTCTTCATATCAGTCACCCCTATGGTAGTGCATTGTAAGTATAAGGTAGGACAAGCCCTGATGTGTGTGGCATGTCCTAATAGTGAATTACAGCCATTTTCGTTTGTCACTATTGCAAGGCTACCTGTTCTCCATAGGCCAGAATGGGTTGTTAGAATTGTTACATTTTATAATCCTAACAGGCTCAGAGAACATGGTAGAAATTCGAGTTTAGTATGCCTGAACTCAGAATAATAAAAGACATCTTTTAGTGAAGTTTATTTTAATATTCTGTGTTTGCAAATACCACTTTTAGAAAGTAGGTATTTGCTTGCCTATCCATTCAAACCTGCCTATGCTAGTTTGTGCTTTCCTATGTCTGGTTTCTGTGAGTAATAGGGCTGGGGAATTCCAGGAGTCACCCAGTGGTGAATAGAGAGATCTGCATCTTGATGGGAGGGAGAAGTGTACCTGAACTCTGAATAGTGCTGTGCCTGCCTTCCACAATGCTGGCTCCACCTCCTGGGGAGCGGCTGATGTCTCTGCCCTGCACACTGAAAGTAGAGAAGGAAGACTGTCAACAGAGTACTCCAGGGCTGTACTTGCCTTCCACAATGCTGGCTCCACCTCCTGTGGGGCGTCTGATGTTTCTGCCTTGCACTGTGAAAGGAGAGGAGAAGTCTGGAAAACAAAGTGCTCAGGAACTGGTTAGGACTAGGCACAGACCCCTCTCCCCTCAGAGAACAAAGTATTTTGGGGTATAAGTATTGGGACCCTGCTCCCATGAAATTAGATCACTTTTGGACTACAAGAAGAAACCTTTACTGAGGAGAGGAACCTGAAGAAACTGAGGATGGACTATTCCCAAGCTGAAGTGCTGCTTGGGGGATTGGTCTACAGTTGTTGCCTTACTGCCAAAGGAAGGAGAAAGGAACTTTGTGTACTTTGCTTTCAACTTGTGAAGGATCTCCAAGGGCTTGGAAAAGAGCTTGCCTCCTGCTGAAGTCTCAGGGACAACAGAGTTATTGTGGAAGTGCCTGCTGCTGTTTTGGGCCTCCTGTGGAACTGCGTGTCGCAAGGAGCTGGTCGATGTGCCTGCCGTCGCAACTCCGGAGAAAGGAGGGTGTCACCGCTGGAACTGTCGCACTGCACCGCATCGGAGAGAAGCGTGCCGCAACGAAGAGGAAGTGTTTCGCCAGTGCTGCTGCTGCCGTCGCAACTCCGAAGAAGGAGGGTGTCTCTGCTGTGGTTGTCGCACTGCACCGCATCAGGAGAAGAATCTTGCAACGAGGTCGGAACGTGTCGCCGTCGCTGTGCCTGCCGTCACAACTCCGGAGAAAGGAGGGTGTCGCCGCTGGAACTGTCGCACTGCACCGCATTGATCAAGAGCACCTCGCATCCCCGAGAAGCGCGCCGCCATCGGAGCTGCTGCCATCTTATCTTGGATGTCACCGATGTAGTTGTCGTATCAAGCGGAAGCTTCAGGCATCATGGAGATCAGCGTCGCCGCTGCAGCTGTTACCGTCGCATCGTAAGGGTGTTGCCGCTGCAGTCCACGCATCGAACCGAGAGCTTCTCGCATCCCCGAGAAGCATGCCGCATCTGGAAGATCTTCACGTCTTTATTTCTTTGCACCTGAACTTTGCCGCATTTCCCATCACTGCAACTTTGCTTGCCGTGGAAGCACAAAGCAACTTATGGTACATTGACGCAGTGTTGCATCTAAGAACTGAACGGAACTAAGCTTAAGTCTACCATCTTAAAGTAATCATAGTGTGTATTTTTGTCGTTTATGGTCTTGTGGTAACTCTATATAAAGTCTACTTATTTTTTATATAAAACCTGTGTGGTGTCCATTTGTAGTGTTGTCACTGGGTTACTGTATTTGGTCACAACTGCTTAACTTACAACGCCTCTGAAGTACACCCTCGCCACGCTACCTTGAGGGTGAGCAGGGGTTATTGTAGAAGTGTAAGCCCCCTTTCCCTGACTAGAGGAGAGGGTCCCTGCTTGTCACAAGTACCTACCTGTGCCAACCAGAGACCCCCAAATCTAACAAACTCTGTAAAAGAAGGGCCTAGTTTGATTGTGGGAGGAATACATCTCATTGTGTTCGGTGCGTACCATAAAACTGATTCACTTTTTTGTTTCCTGAAATCAGAAATTTCTAGGAGAAGGGAGGCAAAGCTACAAATGGAGCAATTTCCACCAGAAATAGATTTGTGTGGGGTAATAAATACTGGCATGGCCCTGAGAAGTACTGCCAACTAGTTTTAGGTATGGCATTAAAGCAACTTTAATTGTCTACCTGAGCTCTGCTTTACTTCTTTGCCAGCCCCTCCAACCTGTACTTCCCTTGTCACTGCAGTTCTTACTCACTCCAGCTTATGGATTCTTAGTCACTCCCAAGTCAACCTGTAGAACTGGAGGCACATTCAACTCTGGCGACATTATCAAACCATTTAACTGCCTTATATACAGCGCCCCAAAAATGTGATGGTGTTTTACACCCCTTTAACTTGAAACACTTTAAAGTTAACTCTTCATTGTTCACCTCACCCAAACTAATAATCAGTGTGCCTGTATCCAGCCAACATCTGTAGTACTACCATATGTAAGTACTACCAATACAAGAGAAACTTTCACTCCAAAGTGGCAATACCTACAGCCTTATCAACATCAAACTCTTTCACAACTACATGCATTTATGGCCAAGTATTGAGTCCTATTTAATTTTTAGACTACTATTATTCAATTATAACAATCCTGATACCTCATTTCTGACCATGATTTGCTCTCTCTACACATCACTGAATTCTGACTTAAGACATATTCCCAGTCTTATTATTGACTCATTGGTTTCTGAAGGATAGAAAATCAACTATGCTGGTGGGCAAAAAATAATTAAGAGGCGGCATAGCAATCACCCACAAGGACATCCATAATCTAAAACATATTCAAGTTCTATATTCCAATTATCTCCATCTAACTCTTTCTACACAATCTCGACCCCAACCTCAAAAACCTCAAACTCACCATTTCCAAGAATGTTACCTGAATCCAAATGATGCCTGAGAAAAATATGCATGGAGACTTCACTCAAAACCTGGCAATGTCAATTATATGATTTATGCAATTGTAGATGATATAGTATTTCTCCACAATTTATACCTGCATAACCTCTAATTTTGTCATATTACTAAGGCAACATTTCCAATCTCCTCTTTGTCCATCTAGACATCTTTAAATGCATTTCACCCATTCCAATTTACTGGCCGTGGCTTTTCCATTCCTTTCCGGTGCTTTTTCACATTCCTACCTCCAACATCGACCAGCAAGATCCCTGTCTCAAGGTGTGAATCATCCAGTAAGAAAACTGTCACCTACCGTTCTTAAAGACCTCATCACTTAATGACACTGTTAAGAACAATAATATTATCATTCAATGATTAGTTAGCTCGGTGGCATATTTTCAACTAAAAACAAATCTCTTAATAGGACTCGCCATTAATAGTTTCTAAAATACCTATGAAACCTAGAAAATAAATTGTACATATGCAAATGTCCAATATTTCACACCATACCAAAATTGATTTAGAAACAATTACAATCATGCTATCCTGCCAGCGAAATCCAGCTTTATCCATGAGCAAATCAACACTTCATCTAATCCTTCCTGGTCTATATTCTGGCATATTTGATAGAATAGTATTTAAAGCCCAGAATCCGACTCTGTCATTACAAATAAATTATGATCTGACCCTGCATGAATGGACTTTTTTCATCAAATAGTAAATGACGCGAAACTCTATCTTCACCATTAATAACGTGGATGTATCATCAAGCTGCCCAAACCAACAAATTATTATCTAGACCATTTGTAAATATCATCATAGCATCTCATCTTAGCAATATTTCATATCTTTAAATTCATCTAGAGTTGCCTGCTAAAAATATCCCTCACTCATTTAATATTCCCAGACTCTTTAAAGACCGGAAATATTATCACATGGTAAAAAAAACTACTTGACCCAGCTTTGTTGTCCATTCTTTAACAAGTATCTATCCTCCCTTGGCTAATGTAGCCACATAGGGATTGTTACAAATCAACTGGATCTCGCTGCCAAGGAACATGTACTTGTATACTACTAGTCAAATAGATTGTCTTTATCCTTCTTCCACTTTTTACTTGCACTTGTAAAGTGCACGCTCACTTTACAGAGCTAAAACTAACCATATTATTATTAATATTATTACTCATTGAGTGGAAGGGACCACAACTAGATGATGGCTCTGTTACCTAGTTATAATTTACAAAAATACTGTATATGGAAGCTGTGGAATGATATAAGTAATTCTGCATATTTTGTGACAAATCCATTTTTTTCAGTAAGAGAGACAGGTTGGTGGTGCAGTGACACAATGAAAGCCCAAACCCAAAGTGGGTAGTGAAAGCTGTGGAAAAGGGATAGGGTGAGAAATAGACAGCATGAGCTATCTCACATGTCTTGGACTCCGATCCCTAGCCACTGTGGGGTGGAGAGGACAGAGGAAGGGCAGGGTTTGTCCTTTAGCAATGTAGTGATTTACTATGAAACCCCGGATGAGTTATTATCACCAGAGGATATGCCTTTTCAAAAAATCACACTATATGAAAAAGAATCTGAGTTCTACACAGAAGGCCTTTCACACACTCCCCAGTCATTTTATGCCATTGGTTTATTTTTCCTTATAATTAGTTTCATGACAGGAACTAAACACACCATGGTCCCATGTGCACAACGTTAGAGCCCTTAGCACTCAGTGAGAGAATAGTACTGTATCATTACAGCTACAAATCTGTTAATTATTTTAGAGCCATCCGTTACTGAATAAAAGCAACACTTTCGAGTATCAGGAACCTTTTAGTGTAGATTAAGCCTGTACTATCTACTGTAGGCACTACATTTGCGTGGATTGTTTGTATACATCTAACAGGTGAACTATATTTGACAGTTCTTTGTAAGTTCTTTTTTAGTTGGGACTGCTATCACAGTTTCTGAAAAGAAACATGCTGTTTGGTAAGGTGTGATCTTGTACATGCGCGGCTTTTGTCCTTGTACATTTGCATGTACTGCATGTTGAATGTTTGTGTATGATGGCTGCTTCGTTCAGGGTATTCCCTTCGGCATGCCATTGTGAAGATGAAGAGGCAGCTTTTCTACATTGTGTGATGTAATGTAGAGTCAGATCTACTCAACATGCTAATTATTTTCAGACTGGTGTATGTTGATCCACTTATTCGTGTCCCCTTTCTTCATTCAAGAAAACCCTCCCTGGATCTCAAAATGTTGATTAAGTTTCAACTTTACGCTGGCCTGCTCCTTCTTTTAATTTTTCCCAAAGTTAATAGTAATCAGCAACCTGACTTACATATGATAGCAGGGAAGTCAGGATCATGGGTGAAGCTGAACTCCGAGAAGACAGAAGTCCTCGTCCTTGATACCACCCCTTCTGCATGGGACAGCACCTGGTGGCCGACCGCCCTCAGAAGCCCATCTACCCCTCAGACCACGCCTACAACCTCGGCATCATACTCGACTCATCACTCACTATGAACCGAAAGGTCAATGCTGTCACCTTCAGCTGCTTCAACACCCTCCGCATCCTCCGCAAGACCTTCACTTGGATCCCCCCTGTGTCAAAGAAGACAGTCACCCACACCCTCATCACCAGCAGATAGGACTATGGAAATGCACTTTATGCCAACATTAACAAGTCCCTACTCTGCAAACTCCAGACAATACAGAACACTGCCGCCAGACTCGTCCTCAGCATCCCCCACACGAACACATCAGCCAACACAAACAAAGTCTCAACTTGTTCCTTTTGGAGAACAGAGTCAATTTCAAAATCCTCACTCACACCTACAAATGCCGACACAATGGAACCAAATACCTCAATGACAGAATCATCTTCCACGTACCCCAAAAAACCTCCGATCTTCCAGCCTCGCACTGGCCGAAACCCCGCACATCCACAGAGCCAGAGCAGGCGGACGATTCTTCTCTCACATAGTAACCAAGACCTGGGACGAGCTACCGGCAGACATCAGGCGCCCCCCTTCCCTGAACACCTTCAGGAAGACCATCAAGACTTGGCTCTTCATCCAAAGAGATCTGTGATCCCCACGCCCCTTCAGTGCCTTGAGACCCTCACGGGTGAGTGGCACAGTTACAAATCCCTGATTAATTGATTGATTGGTTACCCAGGTTTTTTTTCAGATTATCCCTTCTAGTCTCCATCCTCGTGGCCTGGTCCAGGATTCCCTGCTCCAGGCCATGGTCCTGTTCCTCCTGGCAGTAATCCACTTGGCATTCCTTATCCTGATACCCCTGGTCCTTCAGGTCCTGACCCTGCATGTCCTACAATCAATCAATCAATCAGGTGTTAAGCATGACTACTCACCTGTAAGGGTCTCAAGGCGCTGGGGGGGTCACAGGTTCCAGTTCATCAAGGAGGGGGTGTTGAAGAGCCAGGTTTTGAGGTTTCTTGCGAAGATGAAGGAGCGATGTTATCTGTCTGAGGTGGAGCGTAAGGTCGTACCAGGTTCTGGACACGCAGAGGGAGTAGGAGCGGCCTCCCTCTCTGGTCTTTTTGGTGCAGGGGGCCACGACGTAGGAGAACTGGGCTGATTGTAGGGTCCTTTTGGTTGCGTTGAATTTGAGTCAGCTGTTCAGGGTATGCTGGTCCGGTGTTGTGGACAGCCTTGTGAGCGTGGGTTAGCATCTTGAAGGTGACTCTAGCTTCGATGGAGGAGTGTGGCTCACTGATTAGAGCGGCAGACTCTGATGCAGAGGTCTGGCCCGGGACCAGGGTTCAATTCCCGACGCGGCAGGGTCCTGAACCCAAAATGTCCACGGACTCGATAATTCTCGCCTCGGTGCCTATTCTAATCATGGGGTCCCACGCTGCAACTCTGGGCAATAGTTGCTTAATCTCCACTACGGCGGCCCACCCGCTGCGGGATGCCTGGCTTTCACCCTGGGGATACCCAGTAGGGGTTATCTCACAGGGAAAAGCCAGGATGGGTTCCCAAGGCAAGCGCCTTGATGCCTTCGGGTGATACGTGCGCTATATAAGTCGCAATACATACATACATACATACATGGGGAGCCAGTGGAGTATGCACAGGTGCTGGGAGATGTGGCAGTGTCTTGGCAGGTTGAGGACCAGTCTTCCGTCGGCGTTTTGGATGTTCTGTAGCTTGCGGGTGAGGATTTTGTTTATTCCTGCATAGAGTGCGTTGCCGTAGTCGAGCCTGCTGGTGACCAGGGAGCGAGTGACGGTCTTTCTGTATATTAGGGGAATCCATTTGAAGGTCGTACATAGGAGGCATAAGGTGTGGAAGAGGACGAGACGGAGTTGATCTGGCGGTCCATTTTTAGCTCTGAGTCCAGGATGATTCTCAGGTTGCGTGCGTGGTCTGTGGGGTGGGTGGACTTCCGAGGGCGGGGGTCGACCAGGTGTCGTTCCGGGCATCGAGATTTGGGCCCATGATGAGTACTTCTGTTTTGTTGGTGTTTAGTTGTAGGCATCTGTTTTTCATCCATTTGATGGCTTCCATGCCTTCTCGAAAGTTGTGTCTGGCGGTGTTGGGTTCGTTGGATAGGGAGAGGATGAGTTGGGTGTCGTCTGCTTATGACACAATGTTGAGTCCATAGGTTCTGACAATGGGGGCTAGCAGAGCCACGTAGATGAAGAGCGTAGGGCTGAGGGAGGACCTACCTTTAATCCTCTTGTTTTGGTCCTCCAGGTCTTGATCCTCTTGATCTTCCAGGTCCTGGTTTGAAGGCTTCCATGACATAACCTTAAAGTGAAAAATATTGTGATACAAAAATATTGGGGCAAAAATAATGGGGACAATGTAAGTAACAGTAGGAAAAGTGATGGGTTTTGCAGGGCCAGATTTATTATTCACACGCCAAACTGAGCGACTTTGGTTGGGTCAGATTTACCATCCAGCTGCAATGCAAGATATCGTAGGAAAACTGTTGGAAATTGGAGGGCACAAATTTACTTTCTTCACACCAATCTAAGCAACAGCAGAGAAAGTGTTGAACTTTGGAGGGGTCTGATTTACTCCAGACTTTGGGGGTGATTATGATGCCGGGCGGATCGCCACCGCCCGGCCAGCCATCCTCTTGGCATCACAACCACATTTGGCGGGGGGTTCCCGAGAAGACGAAGTCCGTCTGCAGCTTTTCTGCCGGTCGGCAATCATTACGATTGCCAGTCGGGCGGAACTCAGGCATAATATGGTGGCGGTGCCTGGAAGGCACCACCATCCATATTATGATGCCTGGTGGCAAACGCCTTTCCATGGCGGCGGGAATTGCTTTGGGGGCAAGTTGTGGGCCCCTGGGAGGGGGTAGGGTGGGGGCTGCACTTGGGGGGTACCTATGGTACTCCCCTTCATTGCCATGCACAGCATGCCTCTTTGGCATTGGGGTGGGTGCTGCTGACAGCAGCACCCGCCGCAATGCTGTAGATGCGGAATGCGACTGCCAGGATGGGGGTTGCTTCCTAATTTGGCGGTGCGGGACCGCCGCACCACTGCGGCCGGTCCCAGCACCACTAAGATGGCAGGCGGAATAAAGTCCGTCCTCCATCCTAATAAATGTTAGCAAAGTATTTGTATTTGAAGTGATCAGAATACACCAATCAGAGCAACAGTAAGGAACATGTTTGTAGGGATGTACTACACCAACTGCAACCTCAGCAACTGTGCAGAAGGTGCTGGCCTTTAGAGTAGTCATATGCATAATTTCCACTCTAAACTTAGCAATCATTAGGAAACCAATGGACTTTGGAGGGATAGGATTTACTATTACCACTCCTAACTAAGCACCATTGGTGAAAGTGTTGAATTTTGGAGGGGTTAGATTTATTCTTCCCACACCAACCTAAACAACAGTAGAGACAGTGTTGTACTTTGGAGAGGTCATACTTACTATGCCACTCCTACCTGGCAGGTAGTAGTAACATTTTAGACTTCTAATTAAATCGCATTTACTCTTCCCTACTGAAAAAATGTAATAAGTTTATAGACTCAATAGTAAAAATATTTAAAAATATATATAAAAAAATTAAAAAATTATCAACATACAGTACACAATACATTATTTAAAATCAAATAAAAAAGAAATAATACAAAATCTAAAACTAAATACGATTTTTACAAAATGATAAATAAATAAATGAAACAGAAATAAACATAAAAATAAAAAAAAATGTGGCTGTACAAGTAGCATCTCTTAATATTTGTGGCCTGAATGATCCTAATAAGCGAAGGCGTATTAGCGAAGATCTCAAGTTTCTGAGGGCCGATATAATCTGTTTCCAAGAAACTCATATTGAGGCCAGCCGACATAAATGTATGGAGGTCGAGGGATTCCAGCGAGTCTCATGGACTAAACTAGAAGCCAAGACCAAAGGAGTCGCTATTTTGGCTAGACGTGGGAAGGTTAATATTTTTCGGTCAGCCGTCGATCTATATGGCCGCTGGGTTATTGTTCATGGCAAATTTGTTAATAAAGAATAAACGTAATGTTCTATATATGGGCCTGTGCTGGATGATCCAGCAATCTATCAAATGTTGAGTTTGGAGCTTTTAGGGTGGCCATCACCATTGATAATCTGTGGTGACCTTAATATTAATATAGAATGTGATCTGATAAATCAAACCGGAGCAACCTATGTAGGGCGAAAGCCTAATGTGTACAGGGCCTTACGTCATATGATGGATTTGCATGGACTAATTGATGCCTGGGCTTATTTTAGATCTAAGGACCCTGGTTTTACTTATTATTCTGCCCCAAATAAAATGTGCTCTAGATTAGATTATTTTCTTATTTCTCCTATATTTACTGGTAAATCTAACATCTTCCGATACCCTAGAGTAATGTCGGACCATAATCCGCTTGTACTAGAGATTGGTGGGCAATGTAGGAGGGGTAAACCAGATGTTTGGACATTTAATCAGGGTTTGTTAAGCGTCAGCACCTATGTTGAAGGTATGGCCCTATGGATTATAAGATTTCTGGAGGATAATTTGGGTAGTACAGGGATACAAAATGTATGGGATACATTAATGGCCGGGATTAGGGGTGAGACCACTCGCTTTGGCTGGGAGAGTCACAAAAAGGAAAAATCTGAACTAGTCAAGCTATATACTAATTTAGAGAAGGCTGAGCTTAATTTGGCTAGTGCCCTTGTTCTGGAAGCAGACAGTGACCTAGCTCAAACCCAGATTGTCCTAGCTAAAGCAGCGATTATTGAAATATCTCAGAGAAAGGCGGCTAATAAATTTATGGCCTGGAGGACAAAGATGTTCGAAAACAGTGAAAGAGCTGGACACTTACTTGCCTCTAGAACTCGGGATAGAGAATTGGCAATGCGGATAAAAAATATCTATGACCCCGATATTGGTCTTGTGTCTGAGGAAGATGCCATTGCATCCACATTTCATGAATGTTATCAAAAATTATATAAAGAAGATATTCTTGAAAATGAGATCATACAGGAGGAAATCCTGGAGTATCTGAGAGAAATAGAGGTCGAGGCTTTGTCCGCAGAGGAGAGAGATATGTTAGATTCTGACTTAGGGATGGAGGAACTTTGGCGGGCTATTGACTCTCTCCCATCTGGCAAGGCTGTCGGCCCCGATTTCTTACCAGGGGAATTCTACAAATGTTTTCGCTCTCAGCTGTCACCTATTATGATAGAAATGTTTCATAAGATTCAGAAAGGAGACTCCCCCCCTGAATCGTGGAGAAGTGCTCGAATTGTCACATTTCTAAAGAAGGGTAAGGAACCCTCAGATACAGGGTCTTATCGACCCATCACGCTTATAAATAGTGATATAAAGATCTATGCCAAGATATTAGCGAATAGGCTTTCTGGCGTGATTAAAAAGTTGGTTGCCTCTCAACAGCATGGGTTTGTTCCCGGACGGAAAACAATAGACCATATTCGGCGTACAATCACTTTGTTTGATTTTACTAAGGTTTCAGGAGACCCTATGGTGTTAATCCTACTGGATGCAGAAAAAGCTTTTGATAGGGTCTCCTGGCCTTTTTTATGGACTACTATGAAACATTATGGGCTGGGGGATAAATTCATTGGGGTAATAAAGAGTATGCATAACCAACCCAAAGCCCAGATTTCCGTTATGGGAATACAATCAGGCATAATAAACATTATGAGGGGCACAATGCAGGGTTGTCCCTGCTCGCATCTATTATTTGCTATATACATAGATCCTTTAATCAGCAAACTTTTTTTTAATACTTTGATTCGTCCAGTTTGTGCAAGGGGGGGGGCACTAAAATCCTTGGATACGCAGATGATCTAGCTATATTAACTAACTCCCCTCAGGTGGCTTTGCAAGAGATTCAGACCCTTACCTCACAGTTCGTGGTAATTTCGGGTTATTTACGAAACGAGGCCAAGACTCAAATAATACACAATGATAAAATAGATCTGGCAGATTCTCGGGTGGTGCATCATGCGAAGTATCTGGGGGTAGAGATCTGTGCGAATCCGAATCAGATAATATCGATAAACTTAAATCCTTTATTAGATAAAATTGAGGCAGATGCACGTCGATTGAATAATCTCCAATTAACACTAATGGGCCGCTGCAATGTGGTTAAAATGATATTCCTGCCTAAAATACTATACTATCTAAGAGCCATTCCCTTATTTTTTTAGCAAATTTGGTTTTCCAAACTGGATCGAATCTTCTCTTGGTTTTTATGGGCAGGGAAACGACCCAGACGGGCCATGAAATATATGACATTACCTAGGGAAAGAGGGGGATGGGTTGTACCAAATTTTCATATTTATTATTGGGCAATTACGGTCAGGCACATTGTGGAACTTTTAGATTTTCAAGATCCAGAATCTATGGATATCTCCATTTATCATTTAATCCTCGCAGAGGAGGCACGAGGGTTATTATTTACACATATCGATTTTGCTTATTTTAAATGGATTAGGTTTAAGGTATTGATCGGTGCCTTTAAAGTCTGGTCCAGGATTCGGAAGCTGTGTAATATCGGACGGCTCCATATTTACTCTCCTCTGGTACGGAATACTCTTCTCCCTGATATTTTTCACAATGCATATTTCAGAGTATGGGTTTCACGGGGAGTGTCGGTAATTGGAGATCTAGTCTCGCCTGCCGGCCTGTTGACATTTGATAGTATAAAACTAAAGTTTAGAGTCAATAACAAGCATTTTTTAAAGTTTTTACAGATTCGAGATTTTTTTTCCAGGAAACCGACCAGCTGGTCCCAAATTCCGCTTATTGAGACTGTTAAAATTGGACAAACAACTATCTCTAAGATATATAAGATAATAAACGAGACTCGGAAGGATGATCTTGATAATCATTTCAGTCGCTGGCAGAATGGTTTAAATGCTGGACAGGGGGTTTGTGAGGAATCTTTAGGCTATATTCAAACAGCTTCTATCTCAGCAAACATCCAGGTCCAGTGCTATAAGACATGGTTTAATCTCTACATTACCCCACACCGTATTCTACAATGGGGAGGTACAGTTGGGGTAGATTGTCCCAGATGTGGAGATTATGATGTAGATAGTATTCATATGTTTGCATCTTGTTCCTCTTTGACTCCCTGCTTAAATCAGATTGAACAATATCTAACGCAAATGCTAATACAAAGGGTTCCCTTGACACCACAGTTTATAATGTGGGTGTAGCAGATCAGAATCTTTCTGAATCTGAACGCAATTTTTTTTTATAACTATGGCAATCCTGCGGCTCTCAATAGCCACTATATGGTTGGATTCCATCTCCCCGAATGCACATATTTGGCTGGCCAAATTGGTTAATGTTTGTAAGTGGGAAATGTTGGTCGCTGGAAAAAGGTGTCCGAGGGCTCGCAGGGAGGGAGAACGTATTTGGGAACCGCTAAATAGGTGGATGTCTGCTGAGAATTGTGGGTAGTTCTAGTCTCCAGATATATTTCTACGCTTTAACGGGGTGTCCCTTTTCTTGTTTTTCTTCTTCTTTCTGTTTTGTTGTGCTTTTACTGCTGATATATGTTCTTTTTGCTTTTCCTTTCTTTCTGTCTGAGACCTTCCCTCTTTTTGGGAGGTGGGTGGGGGTGAAAATGATTATAAAAAAGGGGACGTTTGACATGTACAAAATGCATACTATCTGGAATTTTTGGAATGTTTCAAGTATCATGTCTTGTGTCTAATAAATATAATAAAAAAAATATATATTTTTTACTTTCTGTAAAATGTTTCCATTTAAATTAAAAATTTGAAAAATAGACAGCAATATATTAAGTCAATTTAAGGTATTTATTCGCTTAACATACATAAATATAGCATGGTTTTGCCAATTTCCAAGTAATAAGTAAATAATATTATCTTTTATGAAACATAATAAACACAAACAAAATATTATTCAAATATTAAATAAAACAAAAAAATGACATATATACTTCTCAATTTTACAAAACCACCACATGCTCACATTTTCTCAAGAAAGTATTTTCAATAATTAGCAACTTTAATAAACAAATCAAATAATTAAAACTGAATTAATGAATCTAAAATATTACCTATACTTATTTAATATACTTCACACTTTACTCCCTAACAAATTCAACAACCCAACTAAAAAACCTAAATAATATTAGAATATATTCTTAAAAGTATGATATAGTAGCAATAAGCTTTACATAAAAAAAATCATTTTATAGATCACAAAATACTAAAATATTTATATGTACATTTATTTAATTAAAATAATGAAAATCTAATCAACCAATTAAAATGTAATATTTATCAACTTATAAAATAATATGCAAAATATATATTTTAAAATGCATCTCACCCATTTCCACTACAAACACATCAATCCTCCGATAAATACAAAAATAATTAAAATTTTTAATAAAATACAATTTCGAAAATAAAATATACTTTTCTATATATCTGATCAACCTCCAAAAATAAGATTTTATCAAACTTTTTTAGAAATAAATAACATTAAAATAATAATTAATAACATTAATACTGAAAGAACTTTCCCCAAAGATCAAAAATAATATTATATTCAAGAATATCACAAAACACAACAATAATAATTACTTTGAAATTTCCGCAAAGTAAAAAAAATCATCATTCTTACCTGTGATAAGTTGTCCTATGATATGCGTGTTAGCACTATGTTTCTTTAGGGATGCTAGACTATCACAATACTTTTAAAATCTTAGAGTTGAACACTGTTTGAAGAATTTTGAAATTTCCCAAAGAATCAATGTGCTCCTTACAGAGTTCTGTTTCTAAAATGTAGGGCAAAGATATGTGGGTTAACAAACTTGCTACAGAGATCCTTGTGTTAGTTGCAGTCCCTCCTTCTAGCTCTGTACTTCTTTCCTTTCTCCCGCTCCTCCTCTTCTTTATCTTCATCTCCTTATGGAAATCATGGAAAATATTTGAACAAGTAAAGTGACTGCTTCAAATTGCTCCATGTAACTTCCAAGGCATAACTTGTAAACCTTGTATCTTTAAACTCAATCTTTTGGTACTGTAAAGGTGAAAAAACAGGTTCCATTGTACAGTACTAAACACTTAATTTTAATTGTCAAAACATTCTTATGTATAGTGTGCTATATTTACTTTTACCAAGTCCTGTCACAGAACATTTATAAAACTTTACACATACTGTAAGTGAGAAAGCCTTAAAAACCTTTCAGTACTACTTGATTTCTTAGCAACTTGTGGAATAATAGGATCTTATTTTAATGTCCTCCGATGGGCCCCGGCAAAAAGCTGTAAATATCTAAATATACAGGTTATGAGATCTAACAACTTGTAGCCAGGGCAGACTTTGGAAGAAAGGGATTGATGGTACATTAAGGAAGGTATATTCATTAGTATCTAACATCTAGGCCATGGAGAATTCATGATAGCTACAAGCTTTGCTGCTGTTTCCCAGGGGTAGAAGACACTACAGGGCACAAATTGGATGATTCATTTAAACCTACATTTAGTCCAAATACGGCACTAGAAAAGTTGCTGGATCCGGAATCTGGCTGGACCCACAAAATGTTGCACCAGCTGAACCCACAAAATGTTTCACCATCCACTAACACTTGCAGACATCCAACTATCAAACCCACCCATGTCTCTACACATTCACCCACCATTGTCTACACCCGTAACTATGCCACCGACTATTCATCCTTAAATAAAAACAAAAGGTCAGCAATCCCTCCAAGCATACAATGGCTTGTGTGTACATGTAACCGTACATAAGCATTGTCTCATTGTTTATGTATCTGGATGTGCATCTGGGTGTGCATCTGTGCGCACATGTGACTCTGGGTTGCCTCTGCAAATATGGGTTCTTTAGCGTGTATTTTCTGTTTGAGCATCCAATTATATTGCACAACATATTCCCTTTATAACAAAGAACACACACATCTAAAACAAGCCAAACTTACTGGTTTTGCTAAGATGTGTCATTGCGGCTATGGAGGGATTTGTTTATTATAATACAATGAGTTATTATTTAGGGTGGGAGACTAGCCACCTCAGGGTATAATTACAACACATGCCAGAATGTATCCTCAAAGTCACTAAATTAAACTGAATGCCAGAATGAACACTCAAAGTCACCAAATTCGCCTGAGCTCAACCCCCTTGTAGCTATGGCAGGACACCCCCGTGCCGCACGGCCACCAGCTGTGTGTGTGCCCCCACCTCGCTGCTGCCTGAAAGCCCGTTGTGCCTGCCTCGCCCCTCCGCCGTATTGCGTGTCTCCATTGTGACTGTCTGACTGTCTAATCGCTGATTGCCTCCTATTTTGTTTTTCCTGCCCTGCACTGTTGTCCCTGGTTTAATCGTTTTGCCTCCGTTTTTTTCCTTGCCCTGTACTGTTGTCCCTGGTACCCCCCTGCACGTTGCTGTTGTTAGGTGTTATCTCCCAGCCCCACTGTGCCTTCCCGCCCCGCTCCCCGCTTCCCACCGCCGTGCATTGTGCCCGCCCCGCTCCCGCCTCCTCCTCCCTCCCTCCCACTTCGCCATATATGGTGACCGCGCGGCGTAGGTGAGTATGACCTGCTCGCAGGACACCCCCGCGCCGCACGGCCACCAGCTGTGTGTGTGCCCCCGCCTCGCTGCTGCCTGAAAGCCCGTTGTGCCTGCCTCGCCCCTCCGCCGTATTGCGTGTCTCCATTGTGACTGTCTGACTGTTTAATCGCTTCTTTGCCTCCTATTTTGTTTTTCCTGCCCTGCACTGTTGTCCCTGGGACCCCCCTGCACGTTGCTGTTGTTAGGTGTTATCTCCCAGCCCCCCTGTGCCTTCCAGCCCCGCTCCCCGCTTCCCGCCGCCGTGCATACGGACACGCCCCCTCTTTGTTTTGTGCCCACCCGCTCCCGCCTCCCTGCTGCTCCTCCCTCCCTCCCACTTCGCCATATATGGCGACCGCGCGCACGCGCAGCGTTGACGCGCAGCGGGCGCACCGATTGTGCGCCAAAGGCAAGCCAAAGGCAAGCCCGTCTGCGCCCGTCCGCGCCTGGACCGCGCCCAGCGCCAGAACGCCTGGCCCCCACCGACGCAAGACAACCCGCCAGACCTACGACGCCGCCGCCCTCAACGCACTCAACGCCGGCCGGAACCCTGCCTGCTGCCGGGCCGCACCGAAACACTTCCGCGGACCCTTCACCTGCACATCCTGCAAGTTCACCTGCCTCCGAACGTGGATCGCGCCCGCCAAGCCAAATCCCAGCAGCGACCTCAAGTGCATCCTGCTCAACACCCGCTCCGTCCACAGACACGCCATCGAACTCTGGAACCTCCTCGACACAACATCACCGGACATCGCCTTCATCACTGAAACATGGATGAACGCCTCCTCAGCCCCCGACATCGCCATCGCCATCCCGGATGGATACAAGATCATCAGGATGGACCGCGTCAACCAGACCGGAGGAGGCGTCGCCATCGTCCACAAGAACACCATCCGCATCACGACCGACACCGACGACACCTACACCGCCGCCGAACACCTCCACTTCCAGATCTTCACCGACCCAAAGACGACCCTCAGAGGAACCCTCATCTACAGACCCCCGGGACCACGCACACAATTCAGCGAAGACATCACGGACTTCATCAGCCCACACGCCCTCCGCTCCGCCGACTACATCCTCCCAGGGGACCTCAACTTCCACCTGGAGAACAACAAGGACCGCAACACCACCACCCTGCTGGACAACCTCGCCAACCTCAGACTCGAGCAACTGGTCACCACCCCCACTCACTACGCCGGGCACACGCTTGATCCCGTCTTCTCATCCAGCAAGCACATCACCTTCAGCCACTCCACCGGACTCCACTGGACTGACCACAGCTGCGTCCACTTCAGCTTCAGAAAATCCACCACCCACCACCACCCGCAACAGGTTCCTCACAGGAGCTGGAACAAGATCACCGCCGACCAGCTCACCGCCTCCCTCAGCCAGAACCCACCTGCCAGCACACCGGACCCCAACGAAGCAGCCCGCAACTTCACGCAATGGCTGACCGCCTGCGCCGACGAGCTCGCACCACTGAAGAACCCCCCCAGCAAACCCAGAAGCAAGAAGGCCCCCTGGTTCACCGAAGAACTCAAGGACTCCAAGAAGACCTGCCGCACCCTCGAGAAAGCCTGGCTCCTCGACCGGACCACTGACAACATGACCGCCCTCAAACACGCGACCCGCAAGCACCACCAGCTCATCCGCACCACCAAGAAGAAGTCACTGAAGGACCGTCTGGATAACAACGCTCACGACAGCAAGGAACTCTTCAGCATCGTCAAGGAGTTCTCCAACCCCAGCACCGGCAAAAACGACATCACCCCTTCACAAGATCTCTGCGACTCCCTCGCCTCGTTCTTCCACCGCAAGATCGCCGACAACCACAACAGCTTCGACACACCATCCTTGCACCCTACCATCGAACCAACGCACCCCACTGCCACCCTCCGCACCTGGACCGCAGTGACCACCGAAGACACAGGCCGCACGATGAACACCATCCACTCCGGATCTCCGACTGACCCCTGCCCACACCACATCTTCAACAAGGCCGACTCCACCATCGCACCCCAACTCCGAGACATCATCAACACCTCCTTCGACACCGCCACCTTCCCGGAGAGCTGGAAGCACGCCGAGCTCAGCGCCCTACTGAAGAAACCAACAGCGGACCCCACCGACCTCAAGAACTTCCGCCCCATCTCGCTCCTCCCTTTTCCTGCCAAAGTCATCGAGAAGATCGCCAACAGACAGCTTGCCGCCTTCCTCGAGACGAATGGATCCCTCGACCCCTCGCAGTCCAGTTTCAGAGCCAACCACAGCAACGAAACTGCCCTCAAAGCAGCCACCGACGACATCCGAGCCCTCCTCGACAACGGGGAAACAGGGGCACTCATCCTCCTGGACCTCTCCGCCGCGTTCGGCACTGTCTGCCACCGCACCCTAGTCCAACGCCTCAGCAACACCGGCATCCAAGAGAAGGCACTGAAGTGGATCGTCTCGTTCCTAGCTGGAAGAACACAGAGAGTCCGCCTCCCCCCGTTTCGTTCCGAGGCCACCGAAGTCATCTGCGGCGTCCCGCAAGGATCATCACTCAGCCCCACCCTCTTCAACGTCTACATGAGACCCCTCTCAGCCATCGCTCGCCAACACAACCTCAACATCATCTCCTACGCCGACGACACCCAGCTGATCCTCTTCCTCACCAGAGACCCCGACACCGCCAGAACCAGCCTACACGAAGTGTTGAAAGACGTCGCCGAGTGGATGAAGAACAGCCGCTTGAAACTGAACTCAGACAAGACGGAAGTCCTCATCCTTGGACCATCACCCTCCGCCTGGAATGACTCCTGGTGGCCCCCTGCCCTGGGCACCGCCCCCAAGCCGACAGACCATGCACGCAACCTGGGCTTCATCCTGGACTCCTCCCTCTCCATGACCAGACAAGTCAACGCCGTCTCCTCTTCATGCTTCCACACCCTGCGCATGCTCTGCAAGATCTTCCAATGGATCCCGATCAAAACCAGGAAGACGGTCACCCAGGCCCTCGTCACCAGCCGGCTGGACTACGGTAACACCCTCTACGCCGGAACCACAGCCAAGCTACAGAAAAGACTACAATGCATCCAGAACGCCTCCGCCCGACTCATCCTGGACATCCCTTGACGCAGCCACATCTCCGGCCACCTGAGGAACCTGCACTGGCTCCCCGTCAACAAGAGAATCACGTTCAGGCTCCTCACCCACGCACACAAGTCTCTCCACAACCTGGGCCCCAAGTACCTCAACGACCGCCTGACCTTCCACACGCCCACCCGGCAGCTACGTTCAGCTAGCCTCGCCGCCGTTCCACGCATCCGAAGAGCCACCGCCGGAGGCAGATCCTTCTCCTACCTGGCAGCCAAGACATGGAACTCCCTCCCCATCCACCTTCGGATGACCCCGGACCACCTCGCCTTCAGGAAAAAACTCAAGACCTGGCTGTTCGAGCAGTAGCGTCCCCCTTACCCCAAGCGCCTTGAAACCCTTCCGGGTGAGTAGCGCGCTATACAAGTGCTATGATTGATTGATTGATTGATTGATGGCACACAGCAGACACGCTTAACTTAGGGCAGAATGTAAAGTACTTCTGGAATATTAAAACAGTAATAAAGTCAAGATGCACAACAGTAAAAATCCAAAATAAAAAAAGTAGGGTACAATTTAATAAACAAAATAACACTAAAACTGCAAACATCCAATAAGGGCAACCAGAGATGAGTTTTGAAAGATTTGAGGGAAAATAGCACCAAAAACACAATGCTCCTTTGGGTAGCATGACATGTAGGTGCAGTTTGAGGCTGAACACACTGGATCACGTGTCAGATACATCAACCTGGTTTATCTTGGTCAAAGACTTTATCTTTTGACTTACTCTTTGAACTCCCAATCTACCACAGTAGTGCACTTCTAAAGCCCCTCACCCCTCAGAGTATCATGGGAGGCAGTTAGATACTCACAGGGTGTCAAGCAGATGCCAACAGCAAGATAAAGGTCAAGTCTAGTTGCCACTGGTCATCTGGGTGCTTCCAGGAAAATGCCTCTTCAGCTTCTTCTCTCCCAGCAGCCACATAGGTGGTCAGCCAACTGACCCTTGGGGTCCCCTTCTTTGTCCGAGGCACAAGGGGGGCAGTCTAGGTCCATGAAGGCACTTTTTAGATCACAGACAGTAGGTTCAGTCCGGGTTCCAAAGTGAGTGCCAGAAGATGCCACATTTATGCTTGACACAAGCCATGCCCATCGGTAACCACCAGGGTACACATTTCCAGGCCCTGACGTAATTACTATTATAGCAGTTCCTATTTGCTTTACTGTAATCATGCCGAAAATACAATGTGTCAGGGTCTTTTTGAAATGGTTAAAGGCCATACTTGGCCATTTTAATCTTAGGGCTTCATTTAGATCTTGGGGGATGGGATGCACCATCACAAACATGACAGATCAGCCTTATTACAAGTGTCATAGAATATAAACCACTTGTAGTACAGTGGACTGGATATTCGAGAACCCGACTAGCCAAGATCTAAATGTAAATGTAAAATGTAAATGTAAATTGATACTTGTATAGAGCACTACTCACCCGCAAGGGTCTCAAGGCGCTTTTACGAATAACGCTGTGGAACCCATCCTGGCTTTCCCTGTGAGGTGTCCACTCCTGGGCACCCCCGAGGTGGAGGCCAGGCATCCTTAGCGTTGTGGGGGCTGTTGTGGAGATTAAGCAAGCTATTGCCCAGAGTTGCACTTCATGATTGGAATAGGCACCGAGGCGAGAATTATCAGGTCCGTGGAATTTTTGAGCCCAAGACCCGCTGAGGCGGGGAATTGAACCCTGGTCCCGGGCTAGACCTCTGCATCAGGGTCTGCCGCTCTAACCATTGAGCCACCCTACTCCACCCATCAGGTTGGAGCAGCTACTGTACCCACAACAAACCTAGAGGCAGGTGTCTGTTAGGACAAAATCAGAGTCCTTCAGCAGTGAGTCAGTGGATACACAAGAATTGTCTTGCCATCCTGTTCTCTCCCTTTCAAAGGCTTTCAAAGTGCTATATGCAAACTAAGAGGCAGAAGTCTGGTAGGACAAAGGCAGGGTCTTTCAGCAACCGGAGAGTGGATGATCAAAAATTGTCTTGCCATCCAGTTCTATGCTTTCAAAGAGTGCCCCAAGTGTTACATGTGAACCCAACAGACCGGTTAAACAGGATTTGGCACTAAGGCAGGATTACAAAATGTAGATTCAAAAGGATTCAGACAGACCCCACCTTGCACATTCTATGAAGTTACGTGGAGTCATCTGTGTCCATTCGGGTCAGCCTATTGTTATGTCCAGGGAGGAATTTCATACATTTTTCACAACTACTTAGGGCTAATCAGTTGCTTGAGGCTAATAGAAACTAATGATACTTAGCCTTCTAACAGTTAAGGTAGGTAAAGGGTAGCTTTCTAATAGCTACTTTCTTTAGTATGTAATAAAATCCAACTTCACCACAGAATTAGATGTTCAAATACCATTGTTTCATTGTTTAATTATTTTTCTAGCTGGGTATTTTACCAAGTTAGCAGTGTTAAAATTTTAATCTGCAATCCAGTTTTCTACTTAGGACATCTAGACCTGAAACAGTAAAAATTGCTTTCGGTTTATGGTAATATTAACTTTGTATACGTCTCACTTTGCAATACCATGTATCTTACCTTCTGACCTACTTGGCTTACATATAGTTGACTTATATATTTATAAGGGAGCTGCTTATCTGTCAAAACATCCATTTTGACAGGTCGGACTGCAAATTTACACTGCAACTGTCAGACTACATTGGGTATGTCTGAAGCCATGTTTGCATTGACACTGTAATAGTGACATTCAACTACCAGGCCCTTTTGTACACATTGTACACTATATACAGGTGACATCATGGCAAGTGAAAAATATCAATTAGGAAACAGTCAATTTAACCATGTTTAAATGGAGAGCACAAGTATGTTAATACTGGTGAGCCAGGGAAAAGTCCACAGACTTCTAAAGCTAGCAAACAAAATTTGTGTCCAACAAAGGTGAAACATCTGGGGTGACTATGCAGAAAAAGCTGATCTTCTATAGTTATTAACCTCTTAACTATGCTAGATGAGATAGTCTTCATCCAGATTTATTCCTGATCTCCCTCTGGGGGCAGAAAGCCTACTATACACCAGGTGGCGTTGTTAAAAATAAATGGTGTGACTGGCATCAGGCTGCACGATCACCCCATGGAATCAATTAAATATTTCTGCCGCCACCAGGCACCATATTGGAATATTTAACTGCCCAGTCTCCCTTCTGAAATGGGGTAGAATGCCCAGTAAACACCAGAAATTACGTACATTAAAAAACAGTTGGGTGGAAGGGCCATCCTGTCTTAGCATCAGTCCTAACAGTCGTTCTTGCCCCCCTGGTGCAGCAGATGTGGATTTCTACCCCCAATCTGCCCAACTTGGGGGGCCAGAAAGCACAGATACAAGTGAGGGAGGCCTGTAATTGAATCAGGCCATAAACCTTTATCCATAGGACCAAGACAGCCTTCTGACCCTATGGGGAGCAGAAAGCACACTAGACACAAGAGATTATTTAGGGAAAAGTAAAAAACTGTTTTCCCCCTAATCTGCCTATACCATGGAGATTAAAGCCCACTAGATACCAAGGAGTAAATATATCAAGACTATCTTGCCTGTCCTGTCATTGAGACAAACAGCCTCACTCCCCGACAAAGAAAGTCTTCCTGACCCCTAAAGGCAGATTAGGCGTCTGTTGCTTAGCCACTATGGTTTTCTGTATAAAATGAGGTAAGGCGCCTGGTCTTTATGTCACTCCTTGGAGTGATTTGCCACAATCTGCCCACCCCAAGGGGCAGAAAACCCACTAGCACCAAGGAAGTTGGAAAAATAAAGTGAATGGGGTGGGGTCGTCCCATCAGCCACCGGGCTTTCCCTCATCCCTTTAGCCCAGTCAGTCTTTCGGCCCCAGGGATTATGTTGCCGGATTTACCCCTAATCTGTCCTCCCCAGGGAAGCAGAAAGCACACTAACCATGAGGGATTCTCTTTTTAAATCATTGTATGGTGAGAGTGCCATCCTGTCCCGGCACCAGACAGCACACCCTACTCCACTGGATCCCAAATAGACTTTTTCCCACAAGGAGGGTAGATTTGGTGATTTACTCCAGTCCGCACCCCAGGGAGGAAGAAATACCACAAGACACTAGGGGCAATAGTAAAGAAAGTGGTCCAGGGATTCAAGTGCATCTGTGCCACTCCTTGTACACTTGGGAAGCATTTGCCGCAAATGCTTGTGTGGCCCGTTCCACAATATGGATCATGCAGGTGCATGTCTTACGCAGGTGTGATCACTAGGGGTCCTTTGCCTTTGTGCCTGTGCCTTATTACTGATGTGGATGAAGAGGTAAAAACCAAAACATAAGTAAGGGTTCAATTTGTTGCTCTCTGCAGGGTCACTAACAAACCTTTTGCCTTCACCCCTGCTGTTTTCTGAAACGATTTATGTTGTCTTTTAGGACTCTGTGCACTTTACCACTGGTAAGCAGTACTAAAGTGCTTGTGCTCTCCCTCTAAAACATTGTAGAATTGCCTTAAACCTGATTGGTACATTTAATTTACTTCTTAATCCCTCATATATGGTACCATGGGTACCTCTGCCCTTTAATTAAATGCTATTAATGGGCAGCAGCACTCATTGTACCACTCACTAAAATAATCCTTTTTAAAACATGTCTCTGGCCTGCCGTTATGGCCTGTGGTGCAGTTTTACACTACCATCTTGACCTGGCAAAATAAACCTTTTACCTGGCCTAAACCTTCCTTATTAATGCAATAGCTGTACCCAGCCACGCATTGCTGTGTCTCAGTCTGGTTAAATGGAAGAGAAAGAAAAGAGTAAGCACACGTTTCTAATATGTTTAATTTCATAATGCTTGTGGGTATATGTTACAGGTGCGGGAGGAATGGGCAGGAGGCGACTTCTAGTTAAAGAGGGTTTTATTGAAGCAAACAGATAGTCGGAACAAGTCTTCCTGGAAGGGACAGTTCTTCGAGGGGACTGGCTCATGTCCAACCTTCTTCGTACGCGCTGGGGCATCTCCCTCCTCCTATACCCCTTGGGACTTCTACGGGGTGTAGCCTCGTCGACTTCCGTCTTGCCTCTCGGGGTAAACAAATAAGACAGGTTGTCAGGGGGGTGCTCGAACTATATACACGTGCCAAGGGGAAGGGAGTGAGGAAGAAAACCCGTGTCACACACTCTGGACGTCCGTCTTGTGAAGGGAATCAGTGACAAAGGATTGGGGAACTGGGATAGGGAATACCAAGGCTCACTTGGTAGTTCCGCCCTTTCTACCAACCCAGCCCCTGATCTTGCTCCGTACCTGGGCTAGCCACATACCTCCCCCGGGTGAGTGGCAGGGTGGCTCGTGGGGACGTTGGCCTCCGGGCGTACACTCCGTCTCCTGCACTGCTGCTCCTCTCGTCACAGCTTCCTCCGTTCTTCGTCGTGACTCCACCGCACTCTTCTCGCCGCTCTGCTCCGTTTCCGTCTCTCTCCAAACGCCAACACTCCGGGTGAACAAGCACACCTGGTCCGGCACACCTTCCACATTTGACGCCGATGCGTCCTCAGTCAGGCCCGCCCACTCAGCATTCAGCTGAGAGTTAAAGGGCCAGTGTAGCCCGTCAGTGTCCGGCGATCCGCCTCCGTAGTCAGCTTCAGAAATGTCGGCCTGTGGAGGGCAGAGAAGAAGGGGGGAGTTGTGAAAACCCCTTGATGGTCCCAAAGTCCCGTTCCAGGGGGGGTCCGCATTCCGCCTCGTTACAGTATACAATATGTTTTTGTGACTATTGTCTTTATGCGTCCCTTGTAGTTGTTGCGCAGCAAGCAAATCGATAGGGTCTGTTCGGCCTTTCGATTAAAAACATGCGCGTATTGTACTCACGCGTATTCGAATCCAACGTTGTGTATATATATATAAACACACGCAAATATTGCAAAGTGAACCAACTTCTCCCCCCTCCCTCCACCACTTCCCGGTCTGCCATCTTGACACCAACTGTCCATCCTAATATATGTAGACTTTCATCCCTATGCGTCCTTTCTTAATGTTGCAAAGTGAACTAACTCCTCCCCCCTCCCTCCACCCACTTCCCGGTCTGCCATCCTGACACCAACTGTCCATCCTAATATATGTAGACTATTGTCTTTATGTGTCCCTTGTATTTGTTGCGCAGCAACCAAATCGATAGGGTCTGTTCGGCCTTTCGATTAAAAACACGTGTGTATTGGACACTCGCGTATTCGAATCCAACGTTGTGTACATATAAACAGGCGCTAATGTTGAAAAGTAAACCAACTCCTCCCCCCTCCCTCCACCCACTTCCCGGTCTGCCATTCTTACACCAACTGTCCATTCTAATATATGTAGACTATTGTCTCTATGCATCCTTTTTTAATGCTGCAAAGTGAACCAACTCCTCCCCCCTCCCTCCACCCACTTCCCGGTCTGCCATCCTGACACCAACTTTTCATCTTAATATATGTAGACTATTGTCTCTATGCGTCCATTGTAGTTGTTACGCAGCAACCCAATCGATAGGGTCTGTTCGGCCTTTCGATTAAAAACACGCGTGTATTGGACACACGCGTATTCAAATCCAACGTTGTGTATATATAAACACTCGCTTAATCGAATCCAATGTTGTGTCAAAATTTCAAAGCAATCAGTGAAGAACTTTTGGAGATTTAAGATTTTGAACAAACGAACATTGACATTTCTATGTGTCTGTAACACGCATTTGACATGCGCGATTCGAATCCAATGTTGTGTGAATAAAAACACGCGCGTATTCGAATCCAACATTGTGTCAAAATTTCAAAGCAATCGCTGAAGAACTTTCGGAGATTTACAACTGTGCAACCCAATCAATAGGGTCTGTTCTGCTTTTCGATTAAAAACACGTGCGTATTGGACGCGCGCGTCTTCGAATCCAACGTTGTGTATATATAAACACGCACATAATCAAATCCAACGTTGTATCAAAATTTCAAAGCAATCGGTGGAGAACTTTGGGAGATTTAAGATTTTGAACAAGCGAACATTGACATTTTTATGTGTCTGTTTGGGCTTTCGATTAAAAACACACACGTATTCGACACCCGCGTATTCTAATCCAACGTTGTGTATATAAAAACACGCGCGTATTTGAATCGAACGTTGTGACAAAATTTCAAAGCAATCGGTGAAGAACTTTTGGAGATTCATGATTTTGAACAAACGAACATTTACATTTGTATTTATATAGATGTAAGCCACCGCCTTGACGCCCGTTTGGGCAAAGTTGCGCATTATAAATTGCTTTTCATTCATTATAGTAGGCCCTAAACAGCCCAAAGGGCAGTGTGCATTGTATTTAAAAAGTAGGACATGTGTTTTTCAGCTTTAAATTTTCTGGTAGTGAAAAACTCCCAATGTTTTTCACTGCTGTAAGGCCTAACTGAGGATTACATTGAGTTACCTTATCACATTTATTAAGTGCTGAATTTTGATTGAGATTAGGTAGAAACGTCATGTTTAGACTCAAATGAATTGTGATTCAAAATCCTCCCTAATGGTAAAGTCTGATTTTAGATTGCAATTTTGAAAATGCCACTTTTAGAAAGTTGGCATTTCCTGCCATAAACTTTCTGAGGCCTTCTAGGAGTTTCCAGCTGCTTGGGCATGTTAGTTGTTCCCCCATCAGGCATGCATTGTTGGCCCTGACAGTGAACAATAGGACTGGGGTGTATCTGGGAGAGGGCCATCCTGCCAGGATTGTGAGAGGAGTAGGTGTTCCCTGCCCCACATACATTTCAAAGGACTGCTTCCAGCATACTCACAAAGGAACTTGACACCTGTCTTTTGTCACTCTAGACCTCATGGAGAATGGGCAGGGGAAGAAAGGGTAAGCAAGGAACATGCCAGAAATAGATGTTGGCTAAATGTTTCCCCTACTTGACTTGACTTGGCCCCAGGTACACACTTTTGACTTCCTGAACTACTCATCAGTACACTCCTGGACCTGTGCACATTACAGAAGAAGGACTGTCTTGTTTCTCAGAGGACTGCCCTGCCTTGTTCCCCCCAGAGGACTGCCCTGCTGCTAGAGGCCTGCCTTGTACTTCAAAGGAATGCCCTGCTTCTACCAGATGTACTGATGCTGCTTGAGGCCTGCATTGTTCTCTAAGATAGAAGACTTGACCTGCTCCCTCCATCCTAGGCTAAATTGAGTGAATCCAAGGGTCAGTTGGCTGACCTCCTGTTCTGAGCTACAGGGAACCCACAAGCTCCAGAGGCATCACTGCACATGCCAGGCTACCCTGCTGCAACTGGCCCTGCCTGGACCTTTAACTGGACCTGCCTGGACCTGCAACTGGACCTGCCTGACCTCTGCTGGAGTGAGTTTATGAGCCCCAAGAGGTGCCTCCCTTGGTCCTGGACCCTTGCCTGGTATCAGTTGAACTCCTCCAATGAAATCCTGAAGCTTCAAACTTTACGCACCAGACTTTGAGAAGGTAATGGTAGTCAGCCTGATTTTGTGACTTTGTCCAAGGCTAGTGCATCCAGATACCCACAGTTTACACTTTCTGCTCCTTAGTGCTATTTTTACTTACACTTTTAAAACTGCATATCTCAGGTTCTCCTGTTTGAATTTAATTTGTGTCATTTTATTTATAAGATTTTCTTCTGTGTTTCTAACTTGATTTTTTTGTGTTGTGTTTTCATTTGATTACTGTTTGTGTGCTGTATAAATACTTAACACATTGCATCTAAGTTAAGCATGACTGTTTTTGTGACAAGCTACCAGACAGTCAAGCTCAGGTTAATATAGTGACTTTTGTGGTTTGACCTGACAAGGATTGCGTTGAGAAAGGTTTCACACCCCTCAAACAATAACCCATTTTTTTACATTAGGTGCATTGAATGTGCACTACATAGAGGTGGTGTACTTTCGATGCATGCATGATGGTGCCCCATTTGAGGGTTTCAGTTAACTCCCAGGCATTTGTATCTTCGAATTTAATCTGGTATGTCTCCAGTGACAGAAGGAGCTGTGGGTTCAACTTACAGACCTAACTTTCACCAAAGAACTCTCCTCAGTGCACAGGTTTGCGCTTGCACTGAGAATAAGCATGTATCGTGTTATCTGGCACATTGTCCCTTCTGCACCAGGTGCACCTCATTAAGGGGCCCATTAGGAGGGCGGGTGGCGGGGGCAATCCACCCGCCATCTGCACAGAAATGACCCCCCGCCACATTAGGATGGCTGGGAGGTCCACGGTGGACGGAAAGACCGTCCGGCGCTTTTCAGCCTCGGTCGCCTTGCGACCGGGGCAGAAAAGGTCTAATATGGTGGCGGTGTCTATCAGACACCCCCAGCCATATTAGGATGGGCTTTGGGGAATGCCTTTCCGTGGCGGCAATGCCACCACGGAAAGGCATGCGGAGAATGCGGAGGCATGCGGAGAATCCCTGCGGGACACGTTGCGGGCCCCTGGGACTCCAGGGGTGTGGGGGGTGCACACGGGGAGTACCTAAGGTATCCCCCCGCATTTCAAAGTGCAACATGGCAGGCACCGCGCGGTGCCTGTCAGGTTGTGCTTTGAAACGCACAACATGCTTTTTTAGCATTGCGGGATGCACCCGCCTCTGTGGTGGGTGCATCCTAATTCCGAGGACGGGACCCCCACCCTTATGGGGGGGTGGTCCCGTTCTCCGACAGGACAAAGGCCGCCCGTCATCCTAATAGGCCACTAAGTGTGGCCTGCAGAAAAAACACAGACTTGTTCAATGTGTAATTTGGACCGGGGAAATGTAATAAAATAAAATAAAATAGAAAGTTGTGGGGGCTGATTCATTCGGACATGGGGCCACACACCCACCCTAAGAGCCCAAATAGTCTTTCTCACTCCAAAGAGACTGAATACTGCAGCAAATCCAATGGCAGATATAGGTAAATTTGGATTCCGTTGGGCAGAGTTTTGACATATAAGCAGACAGAGCTGTGGAAAACCCCCTATTCTGTCTGCCCTGGGTACCAAAACAGAATATCTGCCTGACAGGAAAAGAAAATGAGTAAAGGTATGGGATGAGGCACTGGCCATCCTTAGCACTGGCCCCACCCATAGGCACCAGACATTATTTCTGCCCCAAGGGGACGGCGAATGTAAGGCTAACCCTCTCTATGCCAGCCCATATGCGAAAACTATCCCAAAGATATTCCAATTTCCTCTCCCTTTCATTGTGTAATGGCTGCAGTATTCAGGCCCATATTTTTTTTATAAGGAAAGCCATAAACTACACAAATGATCCGTTGCTGAATTCCAAATTCTGTTTTGTTCAGAAATGTGCAGGTTTTACATTTTCACTGATGCATATCATAACTGTCATCACAAGAAATTTGAAGTAAATTTATTTTTTAACACTACGCCTTTTCCTGGATGATGAGAAGAGGGCGATTTTAACTCAGCAAACGTGTGTTGATGCCATTTTTAGAGAAAAAGCATTCATTTTCTTGATCTATACTTGTTCCTATTTTTTAAACAAACTGTTGACACATTTTTGGTTTTCTAATTCACAAATTCTAGGTAGTTTTAGAATGTTGAATCCTCGGCATGTGGGAAACAGGACACATCTTTTGTGGAAAAAAGTTAGGAAGGCGCAATCAAGACCTACCCCAAACATCGAAAGAAAAGGGCTTTGCCTTCTAGGGGGTAAAAGAGTTGTCAGCCAAGTGGGTAGAGTTCTAAAAGACATGCTAAGTGGAAAAATATCCCTGGCACCTATTCAATTTCTGGATTATAATGATGGATGAATGCATATTGCTAGAAATACTGCTATAGAGAGTTTTTTTCGAATGCTAACTTATAATAGAAATAGATGAATTTAGCAAGAATAAGTGAATTAATGATTCTGCTTTTTGGGAAATGGAGTTTAAAGTATTATTTATCTGTTAAGCGTGATTGCGACCACGAATCATTAGGGGCGGATTTTTTGGTTCCATCTATTAAAAGAGGATAAATGCAGCTCTCTATCTACTATAATATTAACCCACTGAAGGGCCGTTTTGTAGCAGATGGAATAGTGAAGATAATAAGTTCAATGTTGTTTTTTAAGGAAAAGAGTATTAGTAAAAAAACAATTTAAAGGATAGTTTCGAAAACATGTTAGGCAGAGAATCTGAATGATTTTGACAATGTGTGTGTAATAGCTAATTTTGCATGCATTTTTCTCATATTTAAATGCTACTATGATATATTTATATAGAGTAAGTATTTACCTGAATGCTATTTCAAGATAATATTATATGGGCTGGCAAAACTCCTCCACCAAATTAGGATAGCGCTAAAAGTCGCCAACCAAAGCAGCGAAACCCTGGGGAAGAACATGGTAATCTCTGTTGAGGAAAGCTGATGGGTTTTCTTAACGATGCACCAAAGATCCACGGACAGTACCCGCATGGTCTATAAAGACAGCATCGCCCCTCGAGAGACACCTAGTGAGCCATAGAGGGCAGTTCAAGAGCTCTGCAAAGCAGATCATCTTCCGGGTACATGCCAGGAAAAGACTAAGTGGGACTCGGGGAGGAGTGTTCGATTTTATTTAGCACTGAGGTTTGAAACCACTGTTTTTAGCTTTTTTATACTGATTGTTTCTACTGTAAAGATTTTCATTATTATACAGTAAATACATTTCAATATATGCGCTTATCTTCCAATATATTTATGACTCCTTTTCTGATGGCAAATTCCTTTGGAAATAGAAACAGTTGAGAAATGCCAGCAGCACAAATGCTACGAGGGGCCTTGTCAAAGAGCTTCTCGCTTTAACGAAAATAAAGCGCTTTTGTCAGAGCTACTTACAGTTCATGTGGAGCAGGGAGAGCTGCCACAGTGTCTCTGAAGCCCTGGAGAGCTGCAGTGTCTTTTTGTCTCGCCAGTCAGGAGAGCGAGGAAGCTACAATTAGAGCAGCATTATAATTATCCGACAAGAGTAACGGGCCATCCTGCTGTATGAATGCCAAGACACGAACGTGCCTTCTATTTCTAGTCAGAAAAAGGCTGCAGGTAAGTGCGACATCCTCAAATTTGTACCACCTGCAACAAGCACGGAAAACTTCAACAACACTTGCTCAAAGTGAAGCTTTGCAGCGCCGCCTGTGCTGGAGAGGAGCAGGTGCATGCATGGGATGACCCCTGCCGCCCCCTCGGCTTGCCCACGCTTTAGAGAGTGTTCCAGGCCTGGCTACCTATGTATAGCTGTTTACGGGAAATCCACCCTAGCATGGGTGTGAAATGTCTTATGCTGTACCAGTTGCACTGATAGCTGCACAGCGTGCATGCCGACTGCTGGCTTCGCTTCTGTCCCTTTTCCCACAACTGATCACCTTTCCGTGGGTACTTAACAGGTCGAAGCAGGTAGAAGCTGTAGGTTACAGATGCGTCAGGTCCCCCATTCCTACTGCAATACCCTTGCAGTGCTGGGCACCTGGGTGACTCATCAGATCACCAGCCAGCTCCATCCACAGACAGACCATAGCTGCCCCAATCTCCACAGCCTCCTTTGAGACTGCAAGAGGTTGCAGCGTTGTGTGGCGCTCAGAAGCTGTAACCCGTCTGGGGCAGAAACAGTAGTGCCAAGAATATTCGTAAGCCAAGTTGTTTAGTTTGGGAGTTGAGTTCCCTTTGTTAAAATCCATATAGTTTTCTCATAAGAGCTCTACTTCCTGAACCGTGTGGCCGGAGAAGCACATTGTCTAGGGCATAGAAGATTATTTCTGTTATAGAGGGGCTACACTGAGGAGAGTAATCCGACCCTAGAACTAGAATAAGGTGGGCATTCCTTGATGAAGGGCAGACATGAAAGAGCTAAAGGAAACATGGATCTGAGAATCGCTACTTTCTAAGTTAATGCTCAAACTTGATGAAAAGCAGAGGAGAAAACTAAAATAAAATATAGATATTTAGAGCGTAGTAACCCTCGGGTTTAACACACTTTATAAATTCATTTTTCATTTCATATGAGAAGTGTCTCTTCAGAACTTATATATATAAAAAAACAAAAATTATATCCCTCAAATACATGTTTATGATTGATTTAAAAATGCTTTATTGAAAATATTTTATGGTAGATTGCATTAAAAATTGCAGTCTGTGTATTTATAAAATATATATTTGATTATATTTATTGGTGACTTTTTTGACAAAGTAAATAGGTCTGTTTTATATATGCTGATATGCTCATCTCCTGAAAAAGCCGGTAGGTCTGCCTCTCATGATTTGGTTTTTCTGAATCTCGACAAAGCTAATAGGTCTTATTTAAAATGTCACTCCTTTATATTGTTAGTTTACGAAAAACAAAAAACTCCAGAAATTCACTGAAAAAATGAAGGTTAAGGTAATGTTATAGTTAGGTGAAACATAATGTTTGAAACTATAAAAACAACTGAAATTCACCAGTTATAATTAACTGATGTAATAATAACTTGTCCCCTCACCATATCCTGTTTATGACATTACATATTGCATCACGCATGACATGGTCTATGACAACACCGATAACATCACTGATGACATCTGTATTGATATTTATGACAACACTGTGCATGGTGGGGCGTAAGATTTATAGTCACTTCAGTTAGCCATACTGGTGAATTCCAGTGGTTTTAAGAGTTTAAAATGTTATTGCTACAAGCAAGGACCACCACTCTTGTCAGGATGAGCTAGGGAGCCAGAAACACATAAGAAGATAACCTGTGTTCCCCCTCTGGTAGCTTGGCACAGAGCATTTAGGCTTATCCAAAGAGGCAATGTGTAAAGTATTTGTGCAACACACACACACACACACACACACAGTAACACAATACAAACACCATCACAAGGTTAGAAAAACAGATTATACTGTTATGAGTAAAACATGACCGAAATGACAAAATCCACTAAGTAGAACCAGAGTTATGAGTTTCTTAAAGAATAAATAAAAAAGTAGTGCATAGAAGCAAATAGCGCTTAGTGGTTACTTGAGGTTGCACTGGATCGGGGTAAATCCAAAGTTCAGGCCAACCCTGATGAATGACAGGTCTGCTACAGGTCCCACTGAAAAAATACCTTGAATGGAGCAAGCGTCGACATCGAAGCTTGGATGTGTCGATTCTGATCCACACACCCGATGACGACTTCGAGGATGAACCCCTTTATAATATATGGCACTGGGTCGTCATCGAGCCACACATTCCATCATTGTCGAGCTGCACAGTCCGTTGAAGTGCTGCTGTCAACCTACTCTTTTGTCGGCATCAAAGGGCAATGCATCGATTCTGACTGGGCAAAGTTGTCACTGCATTGATTTTGATTGTTCTGCACAGCAGAAGCTCACTTTCAAGTGCCCAGGCATAGATTGGCTCAACTAGGCAGGGCAGGACTCACAGATGGCAGAGTCCAGGTGATGTTGCAGAGCTGAAAGAAGTATTTTATGGCCCTCCCTTAGACTTCAAAACAGGGGGAAAATCAGCAAGCCCTTGGAGTCACTCTGGTTTCAAGTGAGATGGGTCCAGTTCTTGCCCTCAGCAAGGCAGAGACCAGCAGGCAACAGGGAAGCATAGCAACACAGAAAATCAGTTATTTTAGAGCAGCAGTCAACCAGAGTGGCAATCCTTGTAGCACTGCAGTCTTTTGTCCTGACAGAGTTCTTCACTGGTCCAGTAGTATACTGTCTTGAAAGGATAAGAGCCCTAGTACTTATATTCAATTGTGCCTTTGAAGTGGGGGTGACTTCAAAGCAGACCCTTGAAGTGTACAGGTCCCCCTTTCATCCCAGCCCTGGATCCAGACTATCAGTATGGGGCAATCAGCCCTTTGAATGACAAACCGGACACTAACATTTAAGGTGAAGTGTCAGCTCCCCCTATCTCTTCCTGCCCGGGAAGAACTTTCAGAATGCAGGTGAATGCAGATTAGTTCTCTGTCACACCCACCCTTCGTGTGTTTGTGGCATCTAGAGAGAATGCACAAAGTGCAGCTGTCACCCACCTCAAATGTGTATGGGAGAAAGGCTGCAAAGCACACAGAGCAGTAACAGCAGAGAAGTTCACTTTCTAAAAGTAGCATTTCTAAAACAGTAAGGTAAATTCAAGAGGCTTGATCATTACCAAGAGAATTTATCATTACCATTCCAAAGATATGAAACATGATGCAGCTACTCCTTTCTAATCAGGAATTACAGCTTAAAAGTGTATTAAGGAATTCCTAATGCTACCCTATGAGAGGAGTAGGTCTCGCAGTAGCGAAAAACGACTTTGGGTGTCTGTCACTACCAGGAGATTCAAAACTTAGAAACAGTACTACAAGTTTACTTACACAGTAACCGCCCTTTAGGGCAACCTAGGGCCCACTTTTGGGGTCACTTATGTCTAATAAAAGGCCAGTTTAAGGCTTGGTATGTGGTTATAAATGGCAAGTCATAGCAGCAGTAAATGGCACACACAGGCCTTGCAATGGTAGGCCTGAGACTGGTTTGAAAGGATACTTGTGTAGATGGCACAATCAGTGCAGCAGGACCTGGGTAGCTGGTATACCATTGTAAAATGTACCTACTAGAAGTGGCAGCCGCTACGTGGTGGGGTGGGGGTAGGTAGGGAATGGGGAAGTGAGTTAAATGAAAGAAGGAAAAAAAATGTATCTGCACTCCTGCCGCTTCCTTTCCGTCCTCTTGTGCTCTTTCGTGGAGTCCAGCAACAGGAAGGAAGCAGGAACCAGGAAGCTCCCAGAATCACCTAGCCAATAACAACGCTGCATTACAGAAGTGTTGTGATTGGTGTGAGTGCTGTGGTTCGATGCTCAGGCAAGGACTCGGAGGCTGGGCATGTTCTCCACCCAGGCTCCATCCAGGCTGTGTATTACAGCTAGTGGAGAACATGTAAACCTGCATGACTGTTTGGCCGGCCCTAGATGTCCGGCCAAACTGTCATCGGCAGTTAAGAGTTCACCCACTCATCCCCATGTTCCTATGACGTCTAGCCCCGCCCATAACCAGCCGAGCCATGAACGGGAAAAATAATGATAATAACATTGAGTTATTATCATTTTATTTTTTCCCTTTTTCAACTGCTCATAGAGCAGTGGGGAGACGCTCCTCCACTTTAGTGGACAAGCCGCCGCTGCTTACAAGTAAACTAAATATGGCAATCATATATAAATGTATGTGGGGATCTATGGTTGTGGTCCGGTGGAGGGAGGGGTTGCGACGAGTAGGAGAGGCAAGGGAATGATTATTTCTGGCAGAGTGGAACATTGTATGCTCCCCCATCAGAAAAATGTGCAGAATGAGTTTTGGATGCTATAGCAGGCAAAGCCTCATGCAATTTTTATGGTCAGAATTACCGGAAGTAAAAATCAGGTCTGGTTCTCCAACACCGGGAAAACAAGTGTGGAAAAAATAAGCAACAATAATTTGATGGAGCAAAATTCCATGCAGTAATTTTACTCTGACTCCTAATCAGGGCTTAGGTGCATTGTTGTCTCTTTCACTGTAGATTTGTCATATATTACTCCATGATATTACTCGCCATCACCCCCTTTTCAGGCACTTCAGGTAGTGTGTAGTGCGGAGGCGTATATGTAGTTTGTTCACAATATTTGTTATATATTACCCTGAGAAATTCCAATGTCTCTGCTAGAAGTTGCCAAAGTTTCTTTCATTCGAACTCCTTATAAGATGAGGCAGTAAATCACAAGTCTTGTCTGCACACACTCATTTTATGTGTGACTGATGTTCTCTGCTGCAAGCAATTTGTAGTTTTTGGATGTCTTTCAATAATTTGTTTGGCAGGGGATGTGATGTTGACTGACTTAAATGTGTTTGCAGCCTGACAGGAGTCTGTAAAAGAAGTCATTTCAATTAACCTCTCATGAAGTTCCAAGACATCTCCTTCTGCTTGGATGAATGTACTGTTGGCTGTTACTCTGTGCCCTTGACAGTGAGACTTTTTGTATAAAGAGGCAGGCACTAATGCTTCAAAACTTATCAATGTTTCTTCTCCAGTATTCCATCGATATTGTGTACTCAAGCATTCCTTGTTTTCACTATTCCGTTTGCAAAAAATATTTTCTTTCTGGCTTCATTTTTAGCCAAGTGAAGATGTAAAATCAGGCAAAAATGTTTATTGTATTTCTTGATATGCTACTTATATTGCATTGTATCGTATTATAAAATTGATATAGCACTTACCACCCGTAAAGGGGATGCTGAAGTGCTTGCCTACCAGAGTGGCATTGCACACTGTGTGGGGTGTGTGGCTGGAAGGATGCTGTCTTTGCTTTGATCCTATGTGGGGAGTTTTGCCATGTTTTGCATGATGAACACTGAGGTGCGGTTATCATATCCTTAAAAAACATGTGCATGACTCCAATTCCTCTATGCTTCCCAGCGCCTGTTGTCCCCATCTGATTTTTCTCATAGCTCCAGTCAATGCAGCTCTAAGGACAAGGCTATGGGCTTCCTGTTAATGTCCACCAAAGCTACAGCCACTCCCACTTGTACCCCCTCTCCTAATTTTCAGGCTGGCCCTATTCTACCCATGGTCTTACCTGCACAAGACAACCCTCTAGGCAGCATCTCCCTTATATCTACTAGTGAACCTCCATCCACTCCCCCAACCTCCAGCATCTCTCAATAAGACAACTCCGCTGCTGCACTCTTCCAATCCTCTCTCCTCTCCATCACTCATAGTGACTAACACACTAGTCACTCACAGCACAGCGGACACCCGCCCCAATAGCACTGTGTCCACCCTGCTGAGCGTGCATATCCCTTCGCACACCCCTCCTCTCAGAAACCTAGATGCAGGGTGGTCGTTCTCCAGTACCAGGCTATTCAACCATGCCAGCAGAACAAGTCCTGACCCACTGGTCACCTTCCCGCAAGTTTAACCTTCACTTATGGACCTTGAAACTCTGAACTTCAGAGCAATCAACATAGCTCAGAGCATCCATAACTCCGTTCTTGAACTGAAAAGCATCCTTAACCTCATGGAACAATCTATCTCGAATATCAAGCTCTCCCAGAACTCAGTTCTTCCTCCACTCACCAAGCCCTTCCTTCAACCCTAGGCGCTAGCCTTTAGCCACATTCGCTCTCGCAAGCATCCCAACTACCTCTTGGAGGATGACATTCAAGCCCTCCTCTTATCATATAATTCCTCTCCAGACACCCCCAGTCCTCCAGAAAAGAAAGATGAATGCTTAATTCACACAGTTGGATTCAACTCTAATAGACCATCAACTCTCCGTAACAGAGGAGTATACAGCAACAATTTAGCGCAAGTACCCTTATCCTCCCTAACTCACAAGACCTACACAGACTCTCCTCTCTGCGGCCTCCTAATTAACTGCCGATCAGCAGCAAAGCATGCCTCCGGCATTGCCGCTCTAAACCTGAGCCAAAAATCTTATGTAGCAACCCTTCCTGAATCATGGCTCAATAAATCATCGCCACCTTACCTAGATTTATTGGTCCCTTCAAATTATAGCATCGTAAGGCTTGACAAGTAATTTAAAAAAGGGGGATGCATTTCTTGCATTTACCGCTCACACCTCCTCATCACTGAGCTTCACGCTGCCCCCACCGACTCCTGCGAATATCTTGCACTCTCCATATGTAGCAACACTATCCAGTTGTGCAAACTTTACATCTTCTACCACCCCCCAGGCAAGAACGACACCTTCATCGACCACCTCATGGAAATAATTACAGCTAAGGTTTCCCCCACTCCAATGCCATTTTCCTCAGAGACTTTAGTCTGCACTGGAATGACCTCAATGACACTCAGGTCTTGTTTCCGGTCCAGGAAAGACACGGCTTGGCAGTTTGGGCTGGACTGTTCCTATGAGGCACAGGGTCAAGACTGATTTGCATATAGCTGTGTCTGAACTGGGGTGGCAAAGTGAGCTAAAGAATGATGATGAATTCAACCCAGATCTGTGACAGGGATTGTGTGTTTGAAAAGTTTCAGCTCTCCGTCCATTATCTCCTTGTGTTTGCTTTGTTTGCCTTAAGTTAACAGAGTATGCCCAGACATGGTTCCGTTGCTCACTTTGCCACTGAATTCAAGCTAGCCTGCCTGATGAGGGCAGGTACCCCGAAACCAGTCCCAGTTTGCTTGTTTCCGGTCCAGGGAAGACATGGCTTGGCAGTTTGGGCTGGACTGTTCCCATGAGGCACAGGGTCAAGACTGATTTGCATATAGCTGTGTCTGAACTGTGATGGTGACGTGAACTAAAGAACAATCATGGATTCAACCAAGATCTGTGACTAGGGGTGATTGTCTGGAAAGTTTCAGCGCTCCGTCCATCATCTCCTTGTGTTTACCTTTATTTGTATACCATTTTCTACCTTTTGTATGCTGCAGTGATTTCCTTGATTGGGCACCCTTCTCTAATATTTCTGGCTTCCCTATCAATGTATGCTATGGTATGATTGGTTGTGTACTGCTGTATTTGGTTAGTATATTCACTAAATGTCAAGGTTACTAATGTTTGTGTTACTTCATCTGAAATAATTCAATCAATCAATCAATCAATGCATTTGTAGAGCGCGCTACTCACCCCCGAGGGTCTCAAGGCGCTGAAGGGAGAGGGGGCGGTGCCGCTATTGCTCGAATAACCAGGTCTTGAGGTGTTTCCTGAAGTTGAGATGGTCCTGGGTCAGTCATAGGTGTGCAGTGAGGGAGTTCCATGTTTTGCCCGCAGGTAGGAGAATGATCTTCCTCCGGTGGTGGTTCTGCGAATCTGTGGGACGGTGGCGAGGGCGAGGCTGGTGGAGCGGAGCTGGTGGGTGGGGGTGTAGAACGAGAGGCGGTTGTTGAGGTATTCGGGGCCCATGTTATGGAGCGCTTTGTGTGCGTGGGTGAGCAGCCTGAACATGATCCGCTTGCTGACGGGGAGCCAGTGCAGGTTTCTCAGGTGGGCGGATATGTGGCTGTGGCGAGGGGTGTCGAGGATGAGTCATGCGGAGGCGTTCTGTATGCGTTGAAGGCGTTTCTGAAGTTTGGCTGTGGTTCCTGCGTATGGGCGTTCCCGTAGTCCAGTCGGCTGGTGACGAGGGACTGGGTGACCGTCTTTCTGGTTTCTGTGGGGATCCACCGGAAGATCTTTCGGAGCATGAGCAGGGTGTTGAAACATGAGGACGAGACTACGTTGACTTGCTTGGTCATCGTGAGGGAGGAGTCCAGGATGAATCCCAGGTTGCGTGCGTGGTCCGTGGGTGTCGGTGCGGTGCCCAGTGTCGTGGGCCACCAGGAGTCATTCCAGGCGGATGGGGATTGTCCGAGGATGAGGACCTCCGTCTTGTCCGAGTTGAGCTTCAGACGGCTGTGTTCATCCATTCTGTGACATCTTTCATTCTGTCCTGGAAGTTGGCTTCGGCGGTGAGAGGGTCTTGAGTTTTATGGAGTTTAATCCTGACACAGATCTTATTAATGTGTTCTTTTTATGGATAGGTGTATGGAAGTATGTTGTCGTAATTTCTTCAGCTGTTTTCCAGAATGTATTACTAGCCAGCTTTATAGCTATGATTCAATGCTGTGCGCTTGAAGGTGAGGTAGGTTTAACCTAGATTTATCTGAATGGATCTTACAATTATGTTGCTGTGTTGCAGACAAGCGTTGTTATATAGATAGTTCTTTGACGATTGTTTGAGCATGAGACTATTAAGGTTGTGTTTTGTATGTTCAAATTGAAAAAGGCATATTCTAGCTGTAACTGGGAAGGGTGTGGTAAAGTTGATATCGTTGGGTGGAAGATGCTGTTGGGTGTCCAATGAAAGCTGATTATAGCATATCGTAAGTTTGTTGGGTATGTGTGGTAAGGTCTGTACACAGTATGCTGATTCTGTGACTGTGTTGTTTAATTTGGATTTTGATAATGTATGCGTTATAGTGATATCAACCACTCTGAAACCTCAGTTGTGGTGAATGCACGTGAGTTGTTATGCCATGTTAAACATATTGACAGGTTGTCCGATGCGAGGCATGGTTTGCAGATTGCAAAGTATTGCACCCTTAAGCCTCAACTTACATTGGTGGCTACTAGAACATATCTGCAGCCATGCCATCTTTTAAATCTCCTTGCACATTCATGCTTTTGTGGCTCGTCAGATCCTCAATGCATTGGCTAATGACACCAACATTGGTAAATGTATATATATGAATACTATTTTCATATGATAAAAATATGAAGGGCTTGTTTTTTTCCATAAGATTCTGAAATTGAAAAGGACAAATTGCTAACATATAATATATATTCTTTCATCACTATTTCTGTTGTAAAGTTAATGGCTTAAGATAATGGTTCCCAGACCTGCACAATTATTGAAAACCTGACTCTTCAACCTGACCCTTACCTGCTGATAGACGTAGGCTATGCACATTCCATTCTGAAGTTGAGAACGATTCTGGTGAGTCTGTCTCTGTAGCCAGAGAAATCCAAATGAAGTAACTGTTCTTTACATCTAAATGTGCATTCTCATAAAATCAAGAAATCCAAGGAATTATGTAATGTTTTGGAGAATGCATGGATACCATTGATTCAGACCAAGATAGCTGGGAATATTCCAGTTCTTTTGATAAGATGATTAGCACGTCTTAACAACCCATAGACAACACCTCTTATTCAATCCTTTGACCCTCGTATTCTGAGGTAGAATGTTGAAAATATCCTAATGGTGTTCTGGAGAATACACAAAAGAATATTTGTGATCATTAAAGTAACAGTGATTCAGACATTGATAATCGAATTATTCCAATACTGCTTTGGTCCTGAACTGATAAATGATGTATATTGCCCCTGTCCTGGGGTTCAACGAGATTTGTGTTTTGCTGATAATGCCAATGTGAATAATTATGTTAATGATTAGGTTTGTGGACCTGATTTAGACCTTGGTAGACAGGTTACTATGTCACAACAGTGATGGATATCCCTTCCGCCTAAATATAAATCCTATTATAACCTATTTCGGCAGATGGAATTTATGTCACTGTTGTGACAGAGCAACCCATCTACCAAGATCTAAATCAGGCCCTAGATGTTTTATAAAACCCATCGAACACACCTACTGGGGCATATTGGTGCTAAAACAGGTCATAAGCATACACCTCAATGCTTCAATTTCTACAAATGTGTCTGAGGAAAAAGCAAGACCTTTAACTTTTTTCTAAACTTCAATTATGTAGTTTGGATGCTGATCTTAAAGACCGAGCGGTTTTTGTTTCAGGTAATTACTGCTGTTACTGCGCTCTGCGCGCGACAGATAGCGCTTCAGGAAAGATACTTAGTGTGTTGTATTTCAAATTTTAAATTATCCCGTTTTTGGTATTTTCGTTCTTTCTTTTTTTTTTATTCCCCCTGCTTTTAGCCCTGACATCTTCACATACTTCCACTATAATTGCATGCTCACCGCTTCTTTTGGCGGGTCCCCTCCCTCGTATTTTCCAACTTGCGGCCATCTTTGGGGTGAAAACGGGACGCCTGGAGGCGCCATCTCTCGTCGTGGTCTAGTGTCCAGAAGGACTCACGAGACCTCTATTTAACCTGGGCAGTATTGGCGATCTGCCTTGTTTCAGGTAATTACTGCTGTTACTGCATACTTCCACTATAATTGGATGCTCACCACTTCTTTTGGCGGGTCCCCTCCCTCGTATTTTCCAACTTGCGGACATCTTGGGGGTGAAAACGGGACGCCTGGAGGCGCCATCTCTGGTCGTGGTCTATTGTCCAGAAGGACTCATGAGACCTCTATTTAAGATGGCCCTGCAGGCAGTCCAGCCCGTCTGCGCCCGTCCGCGCCTGGATGGGCCCAGGGGCCAGACCCTCTGCATCAAATTCGAACCTGTCCTGCCTCCCTACCATCGCCTACACTTACACTGGTGAGGAACTGATATCGATGAGGCAATCTCTTTGCACTAATTGTACTCTGTGTAATTTACCCACACATAAATTTAAATGTCCGGGCTGCGCTTTTTCTATGGGGAAAATGAGCAAATGCAAGGCTATGAAACGCATTTATAAACGTGGTAGGCTGAGGGGCATTAAAACTGCAATGACTCACCCTCCACTACAATTCTGGAATATTAATTGCAGGTCCCTTCCCAAGCACAAGCATAATATTTATGATTTTCTTGTGGATGAGAAGCCGGATGCTGTGTTTCTCACTGAGACCTGGCTCCATGATAGTTCCGGGCCAGATGTTGCAATTGCTATTCCCTATGACTATGCCATGTTGAGGAAGGACAGGAACATTGGTAAAGGGGGAGGCATTGCAATAATTTTTAAATCTATGTATACCTGCAAGCTTGAAGATCTTCCCTTACAAGGATGTGAAGCTGCTCTTTTTAAGCTTGCGATTAACCCCCAATTCACTATGACAGGTCCCTTGGTTTATCGGCCCCCTGGTAATGGAAATTCCTGTGTGTCTTCTCTAGTTGAAACACTAGCCCCTTTGCTTTTAAGGGCAGCTAACTTCACCATTCTTGATGATTTAAATCTTCACCTTGAAGATTCTTCCTGCATTTCCAGTAAACATCTTATTTCTGACCTTGAGGTTTTTAATATTCTGCTGTGCAACTCAGGTCCCACTCACTCTGCTGGCCATTTGCTGGATCCAATTTTTTCTACTCTTCAATTTGACTGTGCACAGAGTGCTCGTCCGTTGGAGTGGTCAGATCACTATGCGGTTCACTTTTCCTTACCTCACAATAAAATCAAGGCCGGGGGCAGAATCGGAAAGGATGAGCATATACGTCGGTGGGGTAAGCTTGATGTAACAAAGTTTAACCAATACCTATCGGGGACTCTTCCTGATACTGATCTGCCTGCCACTGAGTTAAATACCGTGGTACTCCAATGGCTAAACAATGCGGTGGATACTCTGCTTCCTTTGACATCCAAGCACTCCGGGTCTCATCGTCCACCCGTGCCATGGTTCTCTGATGATCTAAATCTTTTGCGGGCAAAATGTAAGGCCCTTGAAAGGAAGTGGAGACGTACATATTCTGTCTCCCGGAAAGTGGCCTACAGAGAGGCCCTAAAAGGATACCATAAGCAATGTAAAACTGCTAGAGAGGCTTATACTGTGAATATGGTGACGCACGCACAGAATAGCTCTCGCGTCCTCTTCTCTGTAGTCAAGAAATTGACCGGATCAGACACTACCCCAGCTCCCCCTGCATTGGATGAGGTTCAATGTAAAGCTTTGGCTGAGTTTTTCATTGCTAAGGTTGAGCGCATCTATGCCTCGCTAGGTTCTCCTTCTGTGGTGGAGGAATTCCAGACAGAATCTACATTGCCAGTGGAATGCTTCCTTGCCACAGTGAAGCTCACGGAATGGCAATTGCTAGATGATGTCTCTTTCCTCTCCTACTTGAACATTGTAAGATCGGGCTCTCCCCGTGACCCATTACCTGTTAAAATTCTGAAGCTATTGGATTCCAATTCCCATCAGGTACTCATGAGACTGCTAAATGCGTCTTTAATTGAATCTTATGTACCCCAGGACTGGAAACATGCGATGGTGGTGCCCCTTTTGAAGAAGGCAGGTGCGGATGCTTCCAACTTGTCTAAATTTAGACCTATCTCCTTGCTGCCCATTCTATCGAAGATTCTGGAAAGACACATTAACACTCAGTCAATCATCTTGTGGAGAGCTCGGGATTTCTGCACCCATCCCAGTCCAGCTTTCGAGCTCATCACTCGACCGAGACTGCTCTCCTTGGAGTTACGGAGAGTCTGCGACACGGTATTGATCGTGGGGAAACATCTGCACTCATCCTGTTGGATTTGAGCGCCAATACTGTGTCCCACTCCATTCTTTTGAATTCTCTCCGGTCCTTAGGAGTGGCAGGCTCGGCACTAGCCTGGATTGCCTCCTTTCCTAGTGGGCGTACTTTCCAGGTCTTTTCAGCGACAGCAGCATCTGCTATCTGTCCATCGGCGCACGGCGTCTCCCAGGGGTCTATACTCAGCCCTCTACTGTTTAACATCTATATCAAACCCCTGGCTACTATCGTGGAGGATGCGGGGTTGATGCTATTTTCCTACGCCGATGACACCCAAATCGTCTTCTCCCTATCAGGCAAAGACGGGAACAACCCCTCTGCTTTGAAGCTCGGTTTATCGCTTGTAGCCGAGTGGATGCAGAGGAATTGTCTTAAGCTAAACGGGGAGAAGACGGAAGTGGTGATATTGGGCAAGAATAAAGATCTCTGGGGCCCCCAGCATTGGCCTAGTGATATGGGGCCGCTCCCACAACCAGCGGCGGTAGTTCGTAATCTCGGATTCCTTGTGGATGAAAAACTATCCATGAGACAGCAGGCTACAAAGGTGGCTGCCATCTGTTTTGTTACTCTAAGATGGCTCCAGAAAATGTTATGGATGCTGCCCATATCTTCACAGAGAACTGTTGTCCAGGCGTTGGTCGTTTCCCGCCTGGACTACGGTAATGTTCTCTATCTTGGAGCTGACGTAGCAACAACCAAAATTCTTCAAGTGGTGCAAAATGCGACTGCCCGTCTCCTTCGTAATGTCCCAAGAAAAACTTCTGCTGCCTTCGCCTTGCACGATCTCCACTGGCTCAGAGTTCCGAGTCGCATTAAATTTAAAGCCTTGTGTTATCTGTTTAAGATCAGGCAAGGCTCGGCGCCTAAATATTTGTAGAATCTGGTGCAACCCTATAAACCTCACCGTATGCTGAGATCATCCTAGAATGGTGATTTCATCATTCCAAGGTTTAAGCTTGTAAAAATGGGTGGTCGGTCTTTTTCCCACCTGGGCCCTAAGCTCTGGAATGCTTTACCGGTGACTTTAAAGTTGGAGACAAACATGCTTCGTTTCCGGAAGGGACTCAAAACTTTGCTTTTTGAGTGTTCTGTCTGATGTATCAGTTCCATCTTTATTACCTGCTTTTCTTTCTCGAGTCTATCCCTAGCGCCGGGAAACCCACTGTGGGTAGCTGTGCGCGTTATAAGTTTAAATAAATAAATAAAGTATACCTTTAAATATTGTTTAATAGGTTTAAGGCCTGGCAGTTCCACCACATTGTGAAGGAGACAGAAAGACTGAAACAAAATCCTCTTCCTCATTAGTAACCAATAAAGCTTGTCTAAAACCATGTCAGTATGAAAGTTCAATTATGCACCTGAGGGCAGTCTTGCTGCACAGATCAATTGCAATTTCCTTCTTAAGTAGTCTGGAAGACCCAAATGAATAGAATTTCAATAGTCAATTTGAGATTATATAAATACATTCAAGATTGTAACCTTTTGTGATTGCAACCATACGTGCAGCACACTTTTCAATGTATGTAATTGGAACAGATCATTTTAAGATCTTCAGAAATCAGGCTGAACTTCTTGTAAATCATATAAGCCATATGGCTAAATTGTCTTTTCAGACGAGCTACGTACCACAAGACTGGAAAACAGCGCAGGTTATCCCTATCAAGAAAAAGGCTAACCTCAGCGTAACCCAGCTGGACAACTACCGTCCTATATCGCTTCTGCCCTTCTGCGCTAAGGTGGTGGAAAAGATAGTTAATGCCCAGCTGATAAAACACTTAGAAGAGGGTCATTATCTACACCCCTCCCAGTCAGGGTTCAGAGCGTATCATTCTACCGAATCAGCTCTTCTCTTTTCCACAGAGCTATTAAGAAATAGAGTAGATGAGGGGATGACAGCTGCGCTCCTTATGTTAGATCTGAGCGCGGCATTTGATACCGTCTCACACCCCTTACTACTCTCGCGTCCTAGCGAGGTTGGAATTGAGGGCCTGGCTCACGAATGGATGCGCACGTTCTTGGCAAACAGGCAATTCCAAGTCCATTGCCCACCTTTCAAATCGGAAGTACGATCACTCAGGTACGGGGTACCGCAGGGCTCAATCCTGAGCCCTACGCTATTCAATCTTTATATGGCACCCCTGGCCAAGATAGTCGAGGTGTACGGGGTCGAGATAGTGTCATACGCGGATGACACTCAGCTGATAGTGACACTCTCTCGGCCGCCCGAGGAAGCCTCGGCTAGCTTTTCGGCATGTCTTAGTGATCTAGCTGGATGGATGAATACCAACTGTCTGTGCCTCAATGCGAATAAAACAGAGCTTCTCGTATTGGGGAAGACTCCATCCATCTGGTCGTCTGCATGGTGCCCATCAGAACTCGGCGCCTTTCCAAAGCCCTCAGAGCAGGTGAAAAACTTAGGGGTCAGATTAGACTCAACTCTGTCCTTTGAACACCACACTAGAGGGATTGCAGGCAAATGCTACGGCATCCTTAAGACTCTACGTAAGACCCTGGACTCTCTCCCTGCAACTAGTAGGAAAACTCTGGTCCATGCCCCCGTAACCCCCATCTTGACTACAGTAACTCACTGTATATGGGTCTGAGCAAAAAAGGTCTTCAGCGTCTGCAATGCGTGCTGAACACAGCTGCTAGACTGGCACTTAACCTGTCTAGAAAGTCCTCAGGGAAACGCGCCTTAGCCACCCTTCATTGGCTGACCATACAAGAGCGCATTGTATTTAAAACAATGTGCCTGACTCACCGCATTGCCCAAGCAAAAGGACCAATATATCTCCAAAAATTACTGACCAAGTATCAACCCAAACGCCAGTTAAGATCTCTAGGCTGTATGCTTTTTCAAGTGCCCAGAATTTACCGGGAGCGTATGGGCTGTCGGTCCTTCAAATACCTGGCCAGTAAACAATGGAACTCTGTACCCATTGAACTCAGGATGGAGCCATCAGAGAAAATCTTCCATCAAAAACTTAAAACCTTTCTGGTCACGAAGCTGTGAGTTCCCCTCTTTGCCTTCCTATCTCCTATTCCTCCTTCTCCCGGTAGCTGCCCAGTCCTTTGTTCACACAGCGCGGGGACACACTGTTTTCCTAGTGTAACCAGGCGCTATATAAGATGCTTTTATTATTATTATTATTATTAATATTGCTGACAGCGAATAAGTTGGACAAATACGCCTGTAGTAAGGACCAGCTGGACAAATCAGTGGCAAACACAGAACAAGCTGAGGGTTCGATGACGGAAAAAGCTACTGAGGTTACCTTGCAAGACGTCATGGCCACCTTGGCTCGTTCATCGGTACGATTTCCAGGGATATTTCACTCATACGTGCAGATGTGTAAAAAATGGCCATGAGCGTGACAGAAATTGAAACTACCACTGCAACACTCTCCAAAGACACAGCCACGCTGCAATGTTAAGTGTGGCAACTGAAAATGGACAATAAGCTATTGGCGGCCAAGCAGGATGACCAGGAGGGCCTCTCGAGGATCAAAATAATATACGCCTAGTTGGAGTGCCAGAGGGGACGGGCGGCCGGCCTTAGATCTATTTGTTGAAGACCTTCTCCAAAACCAACTGCAGCTGCGGGAGTTATCCAGTTTCTTCTCAGTTGAAAGGGCACACAGCGTGCCTACAGGAAGGCCCCGGTCGGGTGCCCCCACCCCACCCAGGCCCATCTTGGCATGTATTTTCAATTTTCGAGACTGGGATGTGCTCTTGCAAACAGCGTGCATACCCCCCCCCCAGCGTGTCGAAAACTCTACTATAACCCTCTATCCAGACTACACAGCAGCAGTAACCAAGCACTGCGGACCTGAGAACTCAAATACTCAATGCTGTTCCCTTGTAAGTTGCGGTGGAATCTGAGGGGAAAGCCTGATTCTTTACGACATCGGATGAGTCCCGAGACTGCCTGGAGGGGTGACATCTGGCAGCGGGGCACAGAAGACAGGGGCAGTGGCAGTAGCACAAACTAACGGAAGCAACTTCTTCAAGACCGAGTGGGTCTGATCCGACAGGAGAGTGGCGACAGAACAAAGATGGGAACTAAAACAAACACAAAGCTTTACACCTCCTGAATCCAATGGAAAAGAGCTTCAGTGAACCTGGTACGGAGGCCTAAGGGATCACCGAGTCCTCCAGAACAGATCGAGGCTACGGATAGATCTGAAGGACGCGCACTGAGCCGTCAGGTGCCATTTCCATGGCCACATAGACATGTTTGTAAGACTAACCGGCCACGATAGACTGTGCATTTAAGGGGACGACTCTAGGAGATCATATGGAGACTCTCCCCCTCATGCACGTACAAGTTATGGGAAACAAGCACTCTGCTAAGTTGGGGTGGCGGATACTTTTAAATTCGCCATGCAGGGAGGCAGGGAGGGGGGGCAAGGGTTGTTTTTATGTTTTGTTGGTTTTGTTATCACTGGTACACACACATATGGTACATTGGATGACGAAATACACTATGACAACTAGACACTGATGTTGCATATTTCACTTTGATATCTTGGACTGTAAATGGTCTTGGTGACAGAATAAAAAGAGGATTGGTCTTACAATACCTGAAATGCAAGGCACCTGCGGTGGTATTGATAAAAGAATCACACTTGGTGGGTTCGACCTGTAAGGTCTTAGACAGGTGGAGATTCAAAATGGTGGCTCATTCTGATTTTACTTCTGGCTCGAGAGGGGTGGGGGTTCTGTTCAGCAAACGCTTCCCACTCATTGTAACGGGATCTTGGACAGATGACAAAGGATTCTTTGCAGCGATATCATCTCAGCGGGAGGAGCGGTCATACAATTTGGTATCAGTATATATCCCACCGACACTCCATCAGGCGACCTTCCCAGCACTGGGGAAATTCCTACTAACACTACTGCAGGGCGAGCTAATTCTGGGAGGCGATTTCAAAGCCACTGTTAATGCTAGCATGGACCAAAAACCCCCAGTGACCAATGTAGCATAAATCTCAAATTAGCAGAATTCATGGACGCCATTGGGCTTATTGATACCTGGTGCTCCAGGTTCCCGCAAGAAAAACAGTATATCTTCCACTATATCGTCCACAATAGTCTTTCAAGAATAGATTATGTTTTCACACTAGCGACAGGATTGGCGAGAGTACTTGTGGTATTTCAGACCATTCACCTGTGTTACTTAAATACACATCACATATCATGGGTCGACGGTGTATTTTTCCAATCCACCCAGGATATCCTCAAAATCTCAAGATAGGTAAAGGATTACTCAAGGCCACAGGGCATTACTTTGCTGAGAATGGACAATCAGTTGAATCCCCGATGACTCCGTGGGAGGCCTGTAAGATGGTACTGCGGGGTTAGGCAATCTCCCTCATCATAAACCATAAAGGGGAACAGTGACAACAGATAGAGACACTGGAGAAGGGAGTATGCAAGCGGAAGACAAAAATGCCACAGACACTAGTGACACCACGGCCCACGCGTTAAACATGGCCCAACAAGAATACATAACATATGCATGGGAGGAGGCAAAAATGAGAATCACCAAAGCACAACATATCATTCGAGAGGTCTGGGATAAGACGGGCAAGTTGCTAGCTTGGTTAGATAGACGGGACAGGGCTAGTCCATGGGTGGGACAAATAAGGTTAGAAAATGGGACAACTACCACGGACCTACAGTAGATAGCTGACGCACTAGAGGCCCATTACGAAACGGTAAACACGCCTACAGCCACGACAACAATAGCCAATAACCTATCCCTCCTCAAAGATATCCAGATGCCAACATTGGCTGCCACTGCGACTCAAGAGCTGGAGGCAGATTTGACCCCAGATGAACTCACCACAGCTATAGGGGCGTTGCATACAGGGAAGGCCCTAGGACCCAATGGTATACCATTTGAATTCTATAAGAGAGCGGTGACTCATCTAATACCCCACCTGCTTAGTATGTACAGGGACTGCTCAAACAGTGGGGAGCTCCCCAGGGATCAGCGTCAAGCGACGATAGTGGCAATACATAAGCCAGGCAAACTACTGCAGGACTGTGCGTCCTATTGGCCAATCTCGTTGATAAATGCAGAGGCCAAAATACTGGCGAAGGCATTGGCGATTAGGCTGCAAACCCATCTTGCAACACTGATCCACTTGATCAGTTGGGATTAATGCCGGAACGCAGCACAGCACTTAACCTGAGGCGAGTATATAGCGTTATGGCACGTTTACCTTCAATACAGGAAGATACAGTTATTTTGTCCCTAGACGCATGTATGGCACTCGACCTCGTCGAATGGCCTTTTCTCTTCGCCACCCTTAGACATCTGGGATTTGGCCCCAAATTCTGTGCGTTGATACAACTGCTGTATGATAGGCCGTTGGCACGGATGGTGGTAAATGGTTGTATTTCAGTCAAATTCCCCTGGGAAGGGGGACAAGGCAGGGTTTCCCCCTGTCACCGCTCCTATTCGCGCTGGTACTGAAGTCGCTGGCAGCATGGATAAGAGAGGACCCGTTGATCCGAGGGTTATAATGGACAGCGGGTTGGGAGGATTACATCTCGCTTTATGCAGATGATGTGCTAATTGATATGGCATCCTCATCGGGTTCCATAAACGCACTATTAGACATATGCGCTCCATATGGGAAAGCATCAGGCTACACCATAAACTGGGCAAAATCTCTCTTGCACATACTTTATGGTTCCCCTCCACGGCTCCCACAGAATTGCGAGATGCAGATCAATGACAGGAGATTTAAATACCTGGGATTGTTTATAACGCCCCAGCCCATGCAATTCTTCGAAGAAAATCTATGGAACTCCTAAAATGATTTTGCCATGATGTCAAATATTGGGGATCACTGCCACTCTCACTGTTAGAAAGAGCAGCCCTCTTCAAAATGATGGCGCTCCCACGATTTCTGTGCTGCCTGCCAAACACTCCATTCGCAGTTTGCCCCACTTACTTTAAAGCGATAGATGCCGAGGTGAGCAATCTCCTGTGGGATGGCAAACCAGCACGTATAGCGATGCACAAACTGATTAGGTGCTGGTATGACGGGAGCATCGCACTTCCGAATATAAAAGTGTACTATGGGCCTCCCAGCTCAATGTACTAAATCAATGGCTCCATGCGCCCCCAAGAGGACCCAGCATTCCGTATGGATCTGCATGTTCTAGAAACAGAAGAAGTTATGGGTGTACTTTACAATAAAACAAAGAACACTACTCTTCCAGATCCAACAGCACACATGGTTTGCAGCGCAACGAGCGCTAGGATGGGAAGGGGTTCTGACACAGGCCACGCCACTTTGGGACACCCGAAAGTAAGGCAAACTGCGTAACACTAGCGGTTTCAGACAATGGAACTTAATTGGCATCTCCAAGATAGGGGATCTGTGGAAAAAGGGTGAGGTCATTCCATTCTCCTAACTTCAAGCAACATACGGGCTAGCACCAACGGAAAAGTTTCGCTATACACAGATCAGAGATGCACTCATGGGGGCTATCCCGCCAGGAACACAATTACCAGATGCCGCACCACTAAAGGACAGACTTTTAACAGACTATCTGCATACAAAAGTCATCTCCCTAACCTTCCAAAAAATCATAAACAATCAAACAGACCCTACGATCACCGTTAGGGAGCCATGGTGGATTGATATATGAGACCTGGACGGGGCAGACTGGCAGGAGGCGGTGGCGTCCCCGCAAGAGTTTGCAATACCCTCCAAATTAAAGCTAGTGCAATTAGAAATCTTGCACCAAATATATTTTACACGAATAGCTCTTCACCGACTAGGTTGGACAGACACTCCACTCTGCCTATGACAATGTGGGTTGCCGGGCACATTCTACCACACGCTCTGGGAATGTACAGGAATCACACCCTATTGGGAGCCGGTCATGCGCACGATCTCATGGGTCTGGGGTACAAACATACTACTGGACCCCAAGAGATGTCTTCTCAATATTTGGGAGCCTACAGACCTGAACCAAATGGCTAAACAGTGGGCAAAGTTAGGATGCTAATAGCGAAACGAAATATAGCCCAACACTCGGGAACTGGGATTACTCCTACATGTCGTAGATGGTGTTGTGACATGGACGTTGTGATGGTGGCAGAGAAAGCAGTCTATGCCAATAGAGGGTGTTCTAGGAAATGGACTTGGATATGGGGAAGGTGGAATGCATATGGGGCAATACATGTGAGCCCCCACGAGAGGAGCGGTTATGGGATGTCAGTGACTAACCAAACAGGGCCCAACAACTATAACGATGATTGTGATCACATGAGTTAGTCATGTTACCAATGCAGAATAGACATGTAATCATCTAGGCCTGTGTTTTATGGTTCCTTATTGCATCATGTATGTACCATTAGAACTGCGCTCAATGTAATGCTGATTACCAGTTACAAAATGCTAATAAACAATGTTTAAAACAAAATATATATATATATTGTTGACAGAATGGAGCCCTGCATGTACTGTATCTCATTGAAAACACATGAGAGATTAATTTAACAGGGAATGATCTGTATGCTGGAAAACCTTGGAGACATTTTAGAAACCTATTCTGAATGTAAATATTCTCTAGGATAGTAAGATCTCACGACTCACGTTATCAAATGTTGCTGTTAAATTCATCAAGAATAAAGCTGCAGTTTGTCTAAGACTGATACTATTGTTAGTTAAGGACTGTGTTCCTCTCTAATCCCTATTGGTGGGGCTGGGACAAATTGTTTGTGTCCAAATAAGTTAATGATTGCTGATAAAGGGTATTACTGACGATGGTCTTTATTTGAACGAAACCTCTGAATCCAGACCTGCCTTTTTAGCTTTGGTTTTCAGAAGTGATGTTTAAGGGACAAAACCTACCTTTAGACATACATTTTTGATTGACTTTATCCAGTTAGGATCCCTTTTGCAGATATTGTTTGTATAGCTTAGAATGTAATGGATCTGATGAAGAGCCTGAAGGCCTACATTTTCTCAGTAGGAGGAGGATGTGCTTATCATTAAGATATACATATTGTCCAAACGTTATGTGAATTGCAGATTTTGTTCCTTCATCTCTAGTTTGTGGTTCCACTGGTGCCAAGATGCTTCAATAGTATCTATTGTCTTGCAAAAATAGTATGCTAATTGGTTGTGCTTCTCCTCACAATTCGCATCACAATGTATGTCTCACCGCTTTGATTCTGTCTTATGCTTCAAGTTCCACCATTCTTCTTGGTAGAATGCATATAGGAACTTTTACAGCTTTCCTGTCCCAGATAACTCATGTCAAAAATAAATACGGATGATGACTGCAGTCTGTGTTCTGGGTCACATGTCGAGGTGTAGTTGGCCATTGTGTATTCCCACATCATCCACATTAAGGAGCAAAAGAGGGAATACTACAATCAGGTCGCTCTCCACTCAAAAACAAACAATATACTGAATAGACCTGACTGCTTAGGACATACTACAACTCATTCAAATCTTGGGGGCAGGATACTAATGTCTCTGCCCAACCGCCGAGACACTGGGAGGAGGCAAAACCTATCACACTCGAAGACGCGGTAAGGGTATACGGACGGCAACGGTCTGTATCATCAGGGGACTTACGATTGAAGAATACCCCCTAGTAGGTGGGAAGCTGGTAAGTAATCTGAGAGCTACCACCTGTCACCTGTAGCTTAAATTGGAAGTCCAGTGAGGGGAAGTTTGGCCCGAGCTGGGGTGAAATTGCTGCAACGGAATTAAGGCAATGAAACATGTTGGCCTATTCTAAAGTGGTCTGTAACATGCAGTTCGTTTTTTAATCTTGAGTGGACTCATAGCATTGAATAAAGTAGGGTCATGTGCATGTGAGTCACAACTCATTTTTAGTTTGGAGAAGCGTGGATACACTTTCCAATACCACGGGGTCTAGTTTGACACAAGCACTTTTCTGGGCAAATTTTCTTTGAATTCTTTCTACACTTCCTATTTTCATTTTATATTAGACACTGGATCTTTTCTTTTACGGGTAGGAAAGTCACAGATGATGAGAAATGTGAGCAATCTGGTGAGTACCTACCAGCAGCTCCCTTGGTGATGCTTGCGTGAGGTACTTTCTGACCTTTTCACACATTTTTTCTTTCTTTGTACACACCTTCAAGTGGTGGTACAAACCGGGTGGACTGATAGACGTATATAAAAAGCTTTTGGTCATTTAGGATTGGACACGACTGGCAATTGAGAAAAGCTAGCGGTTGGGGCTGAGACATTAGTATCCTGCCCCCAAGATTTGAATGAGTTGTAGTATGCCCTAAGCACTCAGGTCTATTCAGTATATTCTTTGTGTATTCCCGCCGAACAGTGAGACACTGGAGACTAGGTGCTGGTAGGATGGGTCATCCTGCCAGGATGGGAGGGGCGGAGCAGGTTCCCTTCCCCAATTGAGTTTTAAAGTCCCTGCCTCCAGCACACTCACAAAGAACTTGACATCAGCTTTTGTCACCCCAGACCATTTGGAGCCTGGACAGGGAAGAGAAGAAAATTCCAAAACGAGATGTGGGGTAGGGGGGTAGGAGTGTGGAAGTTTCGACCACATCAAAGCTGGCGCCAGGTATACATATTGGGCCCTCAGGGAAACTCTTCAGTGCACTCATGCACATGTGAACACTACAGAGGACGGACTGCCCTGCTGCTAGGGAAGGAAGACTAGATCTGCTCCCTTCATCCCAGGATGAGTGACTTCAAGTCTCAGGTGGCTGACCTCTTGTTCTAAGCTACAGGGACCCAACAAGCTCCCAAGGCCTCACTGCACCTGCCCAGGTGACCTACTGCAATGGACCTGCAACTGAACCTGCCTGACCTCTCATGGCCATTACTAAGTAAGTACCTTAGCCCCAAGAGGTACCTCCTCGGGTTCTGGACCCATGGCTAACATCAGAGAGAACTTCTCCTGGCCTAACTGAAGGTTCCACCAAACCGGGTGAGAAGTGACCTGAAGCCCTATAAAATCTTGCAACCCAGCTGCAAGCCTAATCAGAACTGACGAGGAGTGACGCAAAACCTCGCCGCACAGCTTCATCTGAACCAATGCCAGATGACGTGCAGCCTCGCAAAGCAATACTTTACAGGCCTCGCACCAAGGACATAAGGAACTACTCTCAGCAGGCCAAACCTGGTACTTTGCCCAGCCTCAACTCCATCGTGATCTGCCAGTTCTTGTCCCTGTCCAGCATGACCAGATACCCTCAGTTGGCGCTTTGTCTTCTGGCGCTACTTTTATCTATTTTGTCATGTTGGTGTCACATTATTTATTAAATCAGTCTATTTTTTCTAAATTGGTTTGGGGTTTTCCTTGTGTTGTGTTTTGCATCAATGATTTACACATTGCGCTTAAGTTAAGCATGACTGCTTGTGTGCCATGCTACCAGAGGTCTAAGCATAGGTTAACTTAGTGACTTTTGTGGTTCACCTTAACAAGGATTGTGGTTGTTCAACGACTATCCTCAACCAATAACCCAATTTCTCACACCCTCAAACTGCCCCGGTGGGTATGGAGGCAGAAATACTGTTCCATTTTTAAAAATAAGGCATGCACTTGCCCGTGTCTGTGGGCCACTCCACCAATGTCCAGTGGGTGGACCCCAGCTTTGGGATCACAGTTCACTAGTTGGAGGTACTGCTGGAAAGGGAAAATAGTTCCCTTTCCCACTGTACGCCTAGGGTCCACTAGATAGAATTACCACCTCCATTCCCGGTGCACATGGAGCAGAGTCAGGCTTTGCAAGCGCAGATCTAAGTGAAAGCTGACTGCACCTTATTGCACCATCTGCTTTTACATTGTTTATTGTACCATCAGTGCACTGTGTGCGCTGTGAGTGACAGTAATAAAAAAAAACTAATTCAGGACATGAGGGAAGCTTTGCCCACAAGTGACGAATTTGTTTTTGTGTCTGTTTTTTTAAGCAGTCTAGTGTTCGCACACCAGATTTTCTTTGCACTGCTGCTAATGGACCATTCACATCAGCTGCACCACTTAGATTGGATGACTGATGTGAATGGTTCGCCAGCTGCACTGAAGCGGGTATGAACTGCAGTGATGTGCAGACACCATACCCTTTATGTCTAGAGTTATGTTATGTGGATTCTGTATAGCACCAGCAACATCTTAAAGATTTTGCAGCACCGGGCCAAAAATAATTCAGGCCCCCTGCTTGGAACAACTCTGTCTTCATTATACATTTTCTGCATATTCACACCGTCTGCAACAGTGGTCAGATCACTGACAACCCTCCTTCTTGGCCAGTCTAGATCTGTGGCCAATTCTGGAAAAAACAGCCTCTCTTTGGATGGCTAGCACCAGAGTAGCAAATACATGAGGAGCACTGAACAAGGCTGCTGCATGTGTTGTTATTAGACTGGTGTCTCACCCTTTGAAACTTTGCATCAACTTCCTGGCTATACTGGAGGGCTACCACACTAATAACGCTTGCAGATCAGCCATTTCAGCAGGGCATCCACTGAGTTTGGAACACCCATAGATCTGTAGACTCCTAAGGGGAATTCGATTGACTCTCCCATCAAATCCAAAGTATTCCCAACTATGGAACATGAATGTGGTTCTACAATTCTTAGAATTGTGGCAGGATAATCAATTTCTGTTTAGGAAATAACAAGGCTTTGGACATTTCGGCCAGATTCTTCAGCCCTGAAAGAGTCTCCTGGAACACTACATCTCATACAAGAATTGCCACCTAGCCATCATTCCCAGACAACCCCAGGTTGTCTGTTGTATGATGTTACAAGTGTATGGACCATGAATGAAGAAATAAACCCTCTGGGGACAAAACAACTTTTCATAGCTCTAAGTAGCATACAAACTGGTGTCTACCATAGCTAGATGGGCCAAGTGGATCATGCGGGAGGCGAGAATCGATACTTCCAACTTTGGAACTTATTCTGTCAGATTAGCTATAACTTCCAGGGCCTACTCATAGGGGGGCCATCTCAGGGACATCCGAAAGGCAAGAGATTTGTCCTCAGACTCCACCATTAGGACATTATATTTCAAACCAATGATGGTGGCGGGATAATTTGTAATTGATAAGCTTTAAACCTGTTCAATCAAAGCCTCTGCTCATGACAGAATGTATAATGTCCTAGCATTCGTGAAGGAAAGTTTTAATTCTATAGAGACACAAACACAAGGATTATTCCACCCTTCATGGAACTTGATATAGAACCCACCGATTTTAAGCATCAAAACTCTGTAATGTTTAAGTATAATATTATTTGTGGGGTCAAATGTTGTGTAATGACTTGATGTGGTTATATCTGACAATGAGTCATGTACTAAAGGTGAATAGTACGCTGATTACATTATCTTCTCATAGTATTAGAGCTGAAACAGGATTCACAACAGAACACTAATTATCAGCAATTCACATCAACCAACTAAAGAGGCAGCACTTTTCCTTCTGGGCTGCTTTGCATTGAGGGCAAAGAACACAACTGATGGAATTTTTGTTATAATCTGGGAAGCATGGGATATGTAGACCCAAGTGTTTGTTTAAAGTTGTTGTTACTCAATGGACTTCTGAGCTAATAAATGGAGAACTTAAAAGGCATCATCCTTGCCTATATTTCCTTAATGGAAGTGAAACCTTCCTTCACAATCGCAAAACTATTTTGCATTCAGAAAGGGATTGGAACTCCTTTGTACCCCACCCACTTTGTGAAACTTGCTGGCAGTCGGAGGGGAGAATAAGGGAGAGCCCCAGGAATCTCAGCGGACCACTGCCTACTTTCCCTGATATTTTCTCAAACTGGGGACTCTACAAGTAGTTAGTAGGAACATGTATTGGATCTCTTGTGGGAAAAATAGACAAATTGTAAAGGTGTCTGAGCCTGTGCAGAAGAGACTAGAGGGTCAGTTTAATAAAAATAATTTTGTTACAAACCGGTAGCAGTGCATTTACATCGAACAGTTGCACTGGAGCATTGGATGTGTGCTGATACAAGTAGCGTTATCACAGGTATTTAACCTATGGCTGAACCTCATAAAAGGGATTGGAGAAATTGGACTTTTTTGTCAACCAGTTGAATATTAACCATGTACTAAACTGTTTTGTGCCAGCATAGTGACCTTGCTGGTATCTGACTGTAAGCTTCTGTGAGAATATTGCACTGGTGTTTCAGAGTCAACCAGATGATGAACAAACCAAGGGCAGTATATTTAAATTAACTGAAGATTCAAATATAAATCTTATTTGGTCATAACACATAATTTGTTTTTAAATGTATTACATAGTGATCCCAAATGGTGTTGATACCGGTGCACAATGCTTAATTTGAGCCGGTGGTTGCTGACAGTGGCATAACATCAGCCCCTGCAGCCCTCGCGGTAGTGGGTGGAGGCCGAGCTCCAATGGCCCCCCCCCAGCAAAAGGGGTAGGTTGCCGGCTAGGATGAGGGGGCCACATCCATGTACTTTGTGAGGGGGGCACACATTTTGTTATGTCACTGGTTGCCTGTGGGGCCACCACTTATTTTTGTCATCAGGCATTTCCCGAGACCAAGAGAGGGAAAAACACACAAAGGGGAAAGATGGAGGAACAGAAAGAGAGAAAATCTGTCATTAGGGGAGAAAGTAGAAACCTGCAAGAGTGAGATAAAGGGTCCGGGAGTGTCTGGTAGTGAATTAAAGAGACCTGAGTGGGATTCAGGACTACACAGACTAGGTATTTAGTATGCTGATATTTGAATGCCCCGGCCACTGGGGTCTGAGAGGTGCTTTGGGCACTGGCACTTATTATTTTAGAAATGAAGTGCTGCTGGTGCCGGCCTTTTAGATATGTCATCGGCTACAGTGCACAATGAGTAGTTATCTTCTATACTGATGGCCAGACAGAAGGCTGCTTGGGTGTTTCAGGTGATCCTCTTACTGACAAGATGTATGCCATGCATTGAGTCATTTATTATTCCCCACTCAGTAATTTCAGGGCCCCGTTGATTTCTTGGTGCCTATTTTTATGTGGGTCCTCCAACTTAGATATGTTACTTCAACTAGAATGATAACTTGAAATATCTTACATCTATTATTTTAAGTCAGGGCTGGGACTTGGTAGACAGATATCAAGTTACCCCTTGACTGCTCTCGCTGGATTAATTTATTATCTCAAATTCACTACCCGTTTATGGTCTTGCATAGACATTCCATTATTTCTGTATCATTCACTTGCATCTGGACTTTGGTCATCCAGATTGCAGAACACACTCTCTGGGACCCAACACAAAGGGAACATTATGTGAAGTATGAAGCTTTCTGAAAACAACCCATGGCAAGCTGAATAAAGCAACAGGAAGGAACTACCAGTTATAATCCTCCAATTTGACTATAGATTGGGCGCAGAGGAACTTACATTCACATAGTGGCAAATAGAAATTTATATCATAAAATAATGCTTATGTATTTATTTGTGTACTTTTTTGTATGGGGAAAACTAGCAAAAAGAATAGATCAGAAGAAACAAGATGAGAAAAACTAAGAGAATGGAGCAAGCAAGAAAAATGAAAAGAAAAGTGTTTTACCAAGGGTTTGCAGAATAGGAAATGTGAAAGAGTACAGACATTGGAGAAAGCTCATGGAAGTCTAACATAGATCTAAAGCAAAAACAACTAATAAGCATCAAAAATATTCTAAATGCAACTCGCAATGTCAGCAGACCAGGGCTTTGTCGTCTGATCAGTTGGAGAACATAAGCAGGTATAGGAATGATTTTGCATTCGTTATTACAAGCAGCCGTGCATATTCGCGCAAGAACCCACTGTCCACAACTTCTTAGTTAGCAAGAAAGGCCACTTAATTAAGACAGGTGTAAACAAAATACTGAACAAACATCTTCAATTCATTATTTATTTCCTAAACCAAAAACTTCCCTCAGCTTAACTTACCATTCTTACTAAAGAGGAAACCCCCCACCAAGCTAACCCCAACAAACCCAGAAGCAACTGTCTCTTGTTGATACCCCCTCCTTTCCTTTAACAGCCCTTTGAGGATGGACTAACCCGCTCCAGGCTGCCCACCCCCCATAAAAACCCGCCTAAACTGATAAAACAACCGAAAACCTGTCTTAGCGTGGCAAACCTAAAAAACCTCCCTGTAAGACAAAACCTAATACCTAAAGGAGTAAGGGAAAGAAAGAAAAGAGAAAAGAAAGCAAAAAAGGGAAGGGTGGGTGGGTCAAAACAAACTCCTCTACATGCCTCCCGCCTTCGCCGTTCCTTTCCCGCCATTGCCGCTCCTATTTATGCCCTCCGCCATTCTCTTAATGCCTGCCTAATTGCCACCTGTCCCTGTGGCCAGCCCTCGCGCGAACCTACCCAGGGAGAGACCGGCTCGCGCACGACTCTCCCTGGGTCCCTCCTCGCGCAAGAACTCACTGTCCACAACTTCTTAGTTAGCAAGAAAGGCCACTTTATTAAGACAGGTGTAAACAAAATACTGAACAAACATCTTCAATTCATTATTTATTTCCTAAACCAAAAACTTCCCTCAGCTTAATTTACCATTCTTACTAAAGAGGAAACCCCCCACCAAGCTAACCCCAACAAACCCAGAAGCAACTGTCTCTTGTTGATACCCCCTCATTTCCTTTAACTGCCCTTTGAGGATGGACCAACCCGCTCCAGGCTGCCCACCCCCCATAAAAACCCGCCAACCAGGAAAACCGAGTTGAGTTTTCCTGCCCCACCAAGAAAAGTCAAACCCGTTCTTTAGAACACCACAGCCACACATCCAAAAGTTTAGCAAGCAAATTCCGCAATTCCAGCAAATAGAAAGACTGACCCATCAGCGAAAGCTGAACCCCATCTACCCGAAAAAGGTGACGTTCATCAAGCTGTAAGTGCGTGTGAGCCAAAACGTGAACATCAATCCCTGCACAAAAAAGTCTCATAACTTTATTCAGCTTCCTCCGTGCTCTATCCATGGCTGCATGATTCCGTGCTCCTCTCCAATGTAGTCTCGGGACAAACTCCGTCCAGATCACCAAGGTGCACAACCAGGTGTCCTTGATGACCGCCAGATCCATCTTCATCATCTATATTAAAGTCAGGCCAGAAAGAGCCACCAGAATGTTCTAACCCAGGTGAAGTACCAATAGATCCGGAGGCCCCCCACGCATAGAGCAGACAGTAAAGGAAGCAAACCCCCCCCAACGCATTCCCCCTGTTCCATGCCAGAAGACCTCATGTGTACCACTGTTGAGTCCCAGGGATCTCCCACAAAACTGCCGCTCAGCATAAACCGCGGGCCATTGTACAAAGGAGTGTCCCACAAACCAAATTGTCTGTTCACTCTGTACCATCCTGTGCAAAGGATCTAGGCAGAAAACATGTATTAACAAGAAGAGAAAGAAATTTGAACTATTTTCTAACATACTTTTCGCAGCATTGCAAACGCCACCTCCCAATTCTGCGCATCTGTGACCAATCCCACCCCAACCGGGCAGCCTCCGTCGCCGCCCCAATACAAAAGGAATGCGTCCCAAAGACCTAAGGATTCTCCCCCACAGCCAACAAAAACCTTCCTCAAAACATACAAGAACTGGGCAAGAGAAGTAGGACTCCCGTCAACATGACAGAAAACAACACCAGGCAGGAAAAAAGAAAAAGCCTTAAAACCTACCACTCCCGAACTGGGCAACAGAAATTCAAACCACTCGTCCCCAAGAAAACCCATTTGCCCCTGCTCAACTGACCAGTCTTGGAAGCCCTCAGCCAAAGTCTCAACCGATCATCCTCCACAAAGATGGCAGCACTAGTAATGCCGACCGTTGTTCTCCATCCCAAGAGGTCAGAAGCCCGGAATGCCCCAAAAATAACCATAAAAACACAAACGAAAGTTGGCACACTCAAAGGCATCGTAACCACACGAGGACAACTTAACTAACATCTTCTGAAGCAATTCAAACGTCACTGGCTGCCGCAACGGTTTAGAACCAGCCAGCAGCCTACCCAAACCTTTCAACACCTTGTCAACCAAGACCCCCTCTACCGAATCCCTCCCCCAGCTCAGCTGCCCATAAAAAGAAATACCAGCCAGTTTACCGGCTATCCTGGTATGCGAAAGGCCCTTATCAATAAGGTACAAAACAAAACTCAACAAAACTGCTCTCCAGGCAACCCCCCATGAAAAGGAAACTCATTACCAAAGCTAAAAAAATCCTGCCATGCATGCAGATAACTCCGTCTCGTAGATGTAGCAACCGAAGTCTCAACCAAATGGACAATCCTTAATCGCCCCCAAGCCCATACGTACTGTGGGATCTGAGTCTGGTGGAGCTCTGCTCCAGGAGCCAGTCTGCGGAACTCCGTCCACTGAAAACGAGACAAAGCGTATGCTATACAATTAGTAGCTCCTGGGATATGTCTCGCTGTGAAAACAATAGTCAGCTGTAAACACCTCAACATGAAAGCACGCAGTAACTTCAGCACACGGAAATCTTTTGCTTACTGCCTGTTGATCAGTTCAACCACCGCCAGGTTCCACATGGAATAACACAGTCCTGTGGCGGAATCCCTCACCCCAGACATAAAAGGCCATCAGCAGGGGAAACAACTCCAAAAAAGCAATACTGCGGCCCTGACTCCTCCACTGCACAGGCCAACTTGCAGCACACCATCGCCCCTCCCAGAATATGCCAAAACCTTTAGCACCAGAAGCATCCGTGTAGATCTGTACCTGCCAGACCATGTCTTCATCTGCGGAAAACAAAGACACTCGATTGAACTCTTGCAGAAAAGTTAACCATATGGACAGATCCTCCCTGACCGCTGCAGAAAGGCGCACCCGATGATGTGGGAGATAGGCCCCAGACAAAGACATACCCAGCCTCCTACAAAAAGTCCTGCCCGCTCGAACCACCCGGCATGCAAAATTCAGGTAGCCCAATAAGTTCCGTACTTTCCTGAGCTCCACCTTGCGCTCCTCCACAATTGAGGACAGAAAGGCAAAAATGTCCTGCACCTTGTCAGCTGGCAAGCGTGCCTTCATTGCCACGGTGACAATTTCTATCCCAAAAATGTCAGTGTAGTGCAAGGACCCTCCATTTAGTCAGGAGCCACTCCTTGGCCTGAATATCATGATGAAGTAATTTGAAAACGTCCACAAACTCATGGCGCCAAATCCTAGACTTAGGTGATACTGACAAATGGTAACCCAATGGCATGCCAATCCCAACATACGGCAATTTCTTATATATGTTCTTATCGTCCTCCACCAGGGGCGTGGCTGCAGAAACACCCCCCCCCCCCTGCAGCACCCTGGCTTGCTGCAATAACCTCCCCACCAGCAGTCCCCTTCTCTTGAGCTTGCCGCACCGGCAGCGCTTTGTCAGCAACTTGCTCCCCAAGCCTTTCATCACCACGTCCAATAGACCTGGTCCTCTCAATAACTTGCCGCACCGGCAGCGTCTTATCAGCAACTTGCTCCCCAAACAACTAATCACCAATTCCAATAGACCTGGGCCGCATAGGCGCAATCCCCTCCCCCTGTGGCCAAACAGACCACCCACCCGTCTTACCTTTAGGCAACTGCGACTGCCATTGTTGAAACACCGCAGGGTCCACTCGCCGAGACTGGACGGCCAAGGGAGCTCTGACTTTTGCGTGGTCCGCACCAGACCCTGCAAAATACTAAGAGAACTGGGTTGTCCCAAACCCCCTAGATTCTGTTGCACTGCAACCTGTCCAACATCCCCATCACGTAATTTACCCTCCTCCAGGTCATCATCATCAATATCCAGAATTAATGCATCATCATTTCCAAAATATTCCCCACTGCTACCAGGCAACTTGCCATCTCCAACACCACCAACATAAAATTATATCCAACGTTATGCCATCACCATGTGCAACATAATCCCCACTGCCACTGGCATCTCCCCACCCCCAACTCCACCATCAATAAAATCACCATTGAATATCATTATTGTCCACTCCGGCGCCCGTAGCAGAAAAGAAATCCGCTCCAGATCCCTTTCCTGTGCCCCCCCAGACCGAACCGCAGCGTGTTCAACCTGCAACTTCCCCGTGCCAGCCGATGACTCGCTCACTGTAGGTGTAATCCTGCCCGTGCGGCCGCTCAAGCCAGACCCACATCCCCACTGCGCCATCCAAAACTGCCCAGAATCAGAACGTGGGCCCACCCACACCCAATGACCACCCTGGGAAGCCGGGACCATCTGCCGAGTCACCGCCCCACCACCCCTCCCCTGGGGGCCCGCGCCAGTACGCGCCGCGATGTTAGCCTAGGTCCTCTGTTACCCGCACCCACAACCATGGGTGACCTATAGTGTGTAATGTCTTGTGGGAAAGTGGCAGCTGCAAAGCATCCCCAGGAGCCACTGCCCCATTTTCCAAATTGCTGCACCTCCACAGGCTGTTCTTGCCAACATGGCCTCAACTACATGCACCCCACGTCCACCAGAAAGGTGGTTGCTCCACAGCCCCAGCTACCGCAGCCACCCTGGGAACATCAGGGGCTACCTGACTGTGCCTCACGTAATGGAAAGTGTGCTGTATAATTTGTTCCTGGTAATGTTCTCATGTATCAGTTCCGTTCCTATTGGGAAGCGCTCTGACACCTTCGGGTAACGTCCGCGCTATATAAAAAACGCATTCATAAGAATAATAATAAACCTCAGTGCCGCTGAGGCCTGTAGCTTCCCCTTCCGTGAAGCAACAGGCCTGCCCAGCCCCCCGCCCCCGTCACTTAGAACGCTCTTACCCCTCCCACCAGAAACAGCACAGAGTGAGGAACTGCCCAGGGCCCCGCCCCACGCCCCTAAGACCTCCCCCGCCCTTCCCAGACCCACACTCAGCTCCCAAAGGAGACTTACGTGATTTTGCCGGGCCGCCTGGAAACGCGGGGGTGTCCCCCGACGCCACCGCACCGGACACGTCCTCCGCAGGCATGGCCGTCGCCATCGTCCTCGTCCACCCACAGGGCAAGCAGACAGACACCGCGTTGCTACGCCTCCGGCCGCCGTCCCGGTGGGGCGTGCTAACCCCAACCACTCTTCCCCAGTAACACCCGGCAGCAGAAGGTCTTCCCCGCCCAAGGCCCGTAAGACCGGGAGAGCCTGCTGAACAGCCGACGATGCCACAATGTCGCCCCCAGGCCGGTTAAGTGACGCAGCTATGAAAGGATCCTGGGCAAAACAAACTCCTCTACCCGCCTCCTGCCTTCGCCATTCCTTTCCCGCCATTGCCGCTCCTATTTATGCCCTCCGCCCTTCTCTTAATGCCTGCCTAATTGCCACCTGTACCTGTGGCCAGCCCTCGCGCGAACCTACCCAGGGAGAGACCGGCTCGTGCACGGCTCTCCTCGGGTCCCTCCATAAAAATGAGTTTATCAGGAAACCTTCTGGAATCAGTCAGATTTTTCCAGGGAGGATGTTGTATGTACTCGGGGAAAAATAATGTACTCTTGGTATAATCAGAGCTCCATGCTGTGACAGTGTTTTTATTGACTTAAGAAATGTGCCCCATGATGATGGTTTACAAGTCCATACAATATAGTCATCCATTTGATAACATACAACAAGGGTAGAGGTAGGTGGGGTGTAGGAGAAAGGAGGGACAAACAACATATTTTGTCTTCAAGTTTTGCACCCTTTTGTTCGGTTGTTAAATTAACATTTTCTTCCTATGTTCTTCCTAATTATTTGTAGCTTGTGGCAGTTTAGAGGGTTTGTGGTAGGTTGGGGAGTTTAGCAGAGTGTGGAGTAAGGCAGATGCAAGGTTTTGACGTCTAACTTGCCTTTCAGTGCTCCTATACTGGGGTGTCTCTGTGGGAATAAAGGTACAAGGGAGGAGTGCCATGCGATTCCTACCTGGGATCTGTGAATGCTAGCCGTGATGCGTCTGATGTTTTTTTAGGTTGAGCCTAGAGCCAGAGTGCATGCCCTTCAAGACTTATTTTAGAGAAGTAGAGAATTGAAGCCCCACCCACTCTCCACCCATATTTGCCATTGGCTTGGGTCATTGTCCATCCTAAATGCTGGCTTCTGTTTCGTCAATGGGCTTGTTAGTCCCTCCTTAGTACCACCTCCTCTTCATTTGTCACCTCCTAGGGCAACTGGCCCCTTTACTTTGGTTGTTATATGGTAGGTGCTATTTAGACTGCGAGCACTATTTTCTTTAAGGAGGTTCTCCTACAGCAGGCACCTCCCTACCGTTATCGTGCCTTCTTCTCCTGCCCTCCCTCTCGTTGTCTGTGCTTTCTCCCTGGTTTTCCGTGCATTCTCGACCTCACGTCCAGCCTCCCGTTGTCTGTGCCTTCTCCCCCCTGCCCACCATACCTTCCTTTGTCCGTGCCTTCTCCCTGCCCGCCCTCCCTCCCGTTGTCCCTGACGCCTACCATTTGCAAAGCAATAGGTCTCAAGTAAATGTGAGACCTATTGCATTGCAAATGCTTGTTGGTTTATTCTCTGCGCCTCGTGATCAGGCAGACAGTTTATCAGGGCAAAAATCTAAGCACATTTGTGCATTAGTCATTAAAGTGACCCTGAACATCTTTGTACTTTTTATTACTGCGGCAGTGGCTAAGAGTGATGGCATTCTTCTTTCCTCTTGCCTCCAGACAAAACAAACAACTACTTATCCTAGGAGCAAGGCTGAGCTCTTGTGTATTAAAAACACTTCATCTGCCACAGCTTCCTACGGTGCTGAATGAAAACAACTACATTTATGTGAACAAATGCGATTTAAAGAATTACCAAAACGTCAGTGTCAAAACTCCTTTTAACCCCTCTTGCAGACCGGAAGTAGCTGTCTTGATATGCTCTACTATGGGCTTGCCAACCCATTTCCACAACCTGCAATATATAGTGGGTTAGTGAATTCCCTTCGTCGATTTGTTCCACTCGCTTCATGATGTTCTTTTGACAAAACCTTCATGACTTACTTAAAAATTGTTAAAAAATAAACGTGTGAACAAAAACGTTATACAAGCACAGGATTTTGTAGGACCAGCTGGCCAAAATTCCTTATTAAAGGACATTTTTTTTTCAAGAATATTTTGGCTGCAGGTGAAATTTTGAATTTCGAAAATTTGCACTGTTATTTTTCTTTGCAAAACATACTTGATGAAGATGCAACATTGAACAGATGTAAACTGTAGCAAGGCATGTGAAACCCTACCTACATTAAAAAAAAAAAATAGCTGCCTCCATCTATGTGTTTATTGGCACTCTGACTGTGAAAAGGGAATTCAGATGAAAGGGTGAAGTGTGCAAGTCTCTTGGAATTTCAGTTTCAGCAGTAGGCTTTCTTCACCCGTATTCTGTGGAATAAAAATACACCGTATTTTCTACTGACATTAGCAACGCTCAGCTACGTAAATTGCATTTTAACACATGCCTGTGCTGACTCCAAAGGTACACAATTAAATCACAGTGCGGCTCTGTCTGCTTGGAATGAAACTTTATCTCACATAGACCTCTCAGACACCTTCCCACCTCTCAAACCCACCGCGCTCGGAGCCACTCTATCACCAATGTGCCATTTTTGACTTCATTCCCAATCTTGCATGAACCTCATGAACAGACTGATCTCTCAAACTCGCAAACTTGCTTGAAATTCAGCTGGTTCCGCAAGCAATGATCGCCCAAGTGACCCTGAAATTGAGTTCAACGTTTCTCATTACTTTGCAGGGGATGATGGTAAAACGGAATATAGGGTGTTATGAGATAGTCACACAAGATAATCAGGCCAGTGAGGTTTGCTCATATTAAAAACATCATCTGAAGACCAAGAAATATTGTAGAAAAGACTAAGAAGCAGAGTTGGGAAAGATAAGCATGCGATTTAGCATGTAAGTTAAAGGAAGGCTAAGGAGAGGGCATATTATACTAAAACAACTGTTAGCAACAAGCATGACTGGCAGATCACATCAGTCCCTGAAGACTGTCACATACATTAGAAGTGCACAAGCACACAATTAAGGATATCTCATTAACATTTATGAAGACAGGCTTACTACAGAAAGAGTTTGAAGAAATTGACATCTCCACTGCTTCCCTGCCTTTGGGACTCTCCGCTCCGCTTGAGTTGCACACTGATACAATAATTATTAAAAACTAGGGGCTTATTTACTAACATTTAAAGCTGTGTTTGCATCACAAAAGTGATGCAAAAGTATGCTAATTTGTGTTTTACTAATTTACACTTGAGAGTAGGGCATGGGGTGTACCATGGATGGTGCATGGGCGTTCCCATGCAACCACCCAGGGTGTCTGATGCTAAAACGTATTTACTTTAAAAAGTAGACAGAGTTCAGGATGAGAAAGTAGTGCCAATTTCAAATAGGCACTATGAAGGAGAAATGCTTTAATTTCACCTCTATTCTGACTTTTTATGTGTGCTGCACTGTACAGTAGACATGCAAAGTGGGAAAAGGTTTCAAATTAGTCTAAGCATGGTATTTTGTACTGAAAGGCTTCCCTTCCAGAACAAAACCTATGCTGGACGGTTCCCACATCACAAAGACGTCAGACGCCGACAGAGACAGCCAGCACTGCGTAAAGTGAGAGATAGACACGACCTTTACAGCAGAGAGGCACCCATTGTGATACATGGTAAAGAGATGTTTCAGCCACACGAACCAATACAGATGAGGACAGACCAAGATTAGAATAAAATAGATGATCCATAACGAGAATCCACAACCATGATTGACAGCAAATTTCCAACAAGAGCATTTTTTCTACAAAACTCAAAATTGAAAATTGTCCTACGTTAAACACACCGTGCCCTGAAGAAGATCTTATACAAAGTAACAGTCCAGATTTCGCAAGGTTGAAATGTGTTGGCATCACTCTTAGCAGATCAGAGCAAAACACTAGAAGGGACACTGTTTAAATCAGCGAGTGGAGCTTACGTGTTCTAGCTCACCCTAACAATGTCTATAATATTTACATGGCCCAGTGATGTCTTGGACACAGTGCTGATTCAGTCTTGTATTTCCTCGGTTTTTAACTGGCTAGCTGCCTCACAATTGAAATGCAATGAGGATAAGACGGAAATTTTGCTGTATGGTCATTTCCCCCCTAACTTTAGAGAATTACTTTGTCCGGCTGGCTTTCCACTGCCCTGTTCAGTTAATGTCCCCGCTAAAAATTTGGGGGTCTGGTTCGGAGAAGACCTCCGGTTCGAGGCGCACATTAAGAAACTGACGGGGGTTGCTTTGGAACCCTTAAAGCGCTTCGGAAGTGTTTTCCTTATCTTCCTTCCACAGCCAGAGAGTCAGTACCTAGGGCATTAATTCTCTCGCGCCTTCACTATTCCAACGCCTTGCTGAGTGGATCCCCAACCTATCTGGTAAGATGTCTCCAGGTAATCCAAAATGCTACTGCCAGACTTCTAGGTAATATTTCTAGCCGTGTGAGTGTAAAGACTCACTTGCAGAGATTGCACTGGCTGCCAGTCCCACAACGGATCACTTTTAAAATTCTCACACTGGCTCATAAAGCTATAAATGGTCTTGGCCCCGCCTACTTGAGGAAACGATTTAGTCGTTACTCTCCCAACAGACCTTTGCGATCTGCCACTCAACATCTGTTGCAAGTCCCGCGCTTCCGGCGTTCCCGGCTGGGAGGGCAGTCGGTTGCGGTGAAAGCCGCTTCTGCCTGGAATGACCTTCCAATATTCTTATGAGCTACCCTGAACTTTGGTTCTTTGAGAAAAGCCTTGAAAACCCATCTGTTCAGGATGGCCTTTTAGCTGTTCCCCACAGTTTACTCCTTTTTTCGGTCTCTTTTTCTTTAATTCATTCCGCGGTTTGTATAAGGCCAGGTCTAAACTGGGGTGGCATGATGAGCAAAAGAACGATGGATTTAACCCAGATCTCTTGACTGGGGTGAATGTTATATGAAGCAGAGGGCTTGCCGGGGGTGCTGCATTAGGTAATTGCGCGCCGTGAGGTTTGCGATTGGTTTTTATAAATTGTACTTTGCACTGTTGCACACTGATTTTTAACTGAACAAGTGGTTTTTAAACTTTATTCTTACTTGGTAGTATCCTCATGCTGCCTATTTTGTGGTCCCTGGTCCATCACAGCGATCAGTGCAGGGACAGACGCAACTCCGCCCACATTACTCCTCACGTCCTGCTCACGGGTATATTATGCAGAGTGGTGGCCGGCCGTGCCGCAGGCACGCCAAAGGCAGGCCCGTCTGCGTCCGTCGCGACCGGATCGCAGCAGGCGCCAGCCATGCTGCCGGAAGCGGAAGATGTGAGGCCATACGTTGGATGCAAGACAATCTGATGCGGTTTCAAGGCTCAAGTTGCTCGGGGTCACACCAGATTGATTTAGCTAAGGCCCTATTACCGCACAGTTGTTGTATATGGCGTTAGATCTGGAATCAGGTCAAGACTTTTAGTATGGGAAAGAATCACCCTAAGGGTTTAGCAAAAGAGTGCAATGATAAAATCAATGCGTGCCTCTTCAATTGTGGATCATTGCCCAAGCATGTGGTAGATATCTGGTCATTATTAACAGGCTATTTGGGATGTTATGTTCTTAACAAAAACTTGGTTAAACTCGAATGTGGTGACATCAATCACACTAGCTATCCCCTCAGGTTTTAAAATGTGTTACGCCAATCGAGAAGGCGGGAAAGGGGGGGGTGGAGTGGCTATTATTTTTGAAGACTCGTCGGAACTAGTGTCCTCCGCCCTTCTCAATGTACAAGGAATTGAAGATCTCAATTTCTGTATACAAATCAACTCCTCGTCTGCCCTTGCGGGAATTCTCATTTATAGACCACCAGACTGTGCAGCGACTAAATCACAGACCCTGTGCAACTTTATTGCCCAAAAATCGGTAGGGTACACCTATTTTATGACCCTGGGAGATTTTAATTTGCATGTGAACAACCCATAGTGCGCCCAAGAAGCGCAATAGGCCTCGGCCTTAGCAGGTGCCAATCTCAGACAATGGGTGTCCTCCCCGATGCATATAACAGGGCACACCTTGGATTTAGTCTTCTCTAATATTACTGCCATAAATATGGAGACTCAGTATCCTTTGGTTTGGTCAGATCATTTCTTGATCCCTTTTTCAATTACTCTTTTCAAACCAGGTCAAGTGAAGGGCACTCGATCTATTCTAAAAAGAAATTAGAAAAACCTGACTGAAGTCTCATTAAGCCCTATTCTACAGAACAACCTCCCTTGTTTGTCCTCTGGGCCCAATGCAGGCGCAGTGGCTTTACATCAATGAATTGCCACGGATATGATGTCAGTTGCACCGGTCAGAGTAGTCTAATCTATTAGATTGTCTCCCTCTGCTCCCTGGTTCTCTAATGTCCTCAAAGAAACAAAAAGTAGGTGGAAAAAATTGGAACGCCAGTGGAGGCTGGGTTACTGCGCTCTAGCTAAGGGTACTTACAAAAAAGCATTAAAAGATTTTCATAAGGCTCTAAAAGCAGCCAGGCGGGACTATATTGTGTCGCGCATCGATAACGCTGACCACTCTAGTAGAGAGGTTTTTAAAGTAGACTTTTTTTAAGCCCAATGCGATAAAGACTGAAGTGATACCATACCTAGCTTTGTGTGAAAAAATCGTTAGTTATTTTGATAATAAAATCTTAAAGGTCTACGACTCCTTCTCGACTCCTGAGGCAACTGAGAAAGCGAATATGTCCACGGTCGTGAGGGAGGTTCCTCCGCTGACTATCTTCATACCGATCTCGCCTGGGGTTGCTTTAGCTGACATCCCATAATGTCGTTCAGGCGCCCCAAATGATCCTTACCCTCCCAAACTGTGACATATGTTATCCTGCTCCCTGATAGACGGGCTGCTTCCCACATGGAACATCTCTCTGGACATGGGCATCTTTCCTGACAATTGGAAACATGCAACAGTTCTCCCCCTGAGTAAGAAACCAAATGGGGATCCGTGAGACCTTTGTAACCTCAGACCTATCTCTCTGCTTCCCGCTCCAGGAAAAATGCGGGAGAAGCTGGCCCAGCGCCAATTGACCAGTTTTATTGAGCAGAATGGCGCTTTGCACAACACACAATCTGGTTTCCGGGCAGGATTCAGCAGAGAGACCGCTCTCCTTGAAGTAGCAGAGTTGGTTAGATGGTCGTTGGATTCAGGGGCATCAGCATTGCTGGTGCTCCTGGATCTGTCCGCGGCATTCCACACTGTCGACCACACCAGAGACTACAAGGGGTGGGCTTTTTATTGGGAAAGTGTTGACCTGGCTGACATCCTATCTAAGTGGTCGTACTCAGAGAGTTGCCCTTCAACCTTTTGAATCTAAACCAAAACAGCTATGGTGTGGTGTCCCCCAGGGCTCAGCGCTGAGCCCATTACTCTTGACTCTCTACCTAACTCCACTGTTCTCCCCGATTGCCAACTGGGGTGTAAAAACGATTTCCTACGCTGATGACACCCAGTTGGTTTTTCCGTTTATGGAGCGGATGGTAGATGCCTTCAAGAACTTCAAAAGTTGCATGCGTGATATAGCACTGTGGATGATCTCAAATAAAGTTAAATTTAATGCTGGGAAGACAGAGGTCTTGTTCTTCGGCAAGGGCCCAGTGCCAGATCCAGCTCTAGGGTGGCCACCAGAAATGGGTCCCCCACCATCCCTTGCCACACGCACCTGAAATTTAGGGGTGAGATGGGAGGCAGACTTCCCTTTTTCAGCCCAAATACAGCAGGTCTCTGCAACTTGCTTTAGTAAATTAAAAAATCTCCGGAAAGTTTTACATTTCCTGCCGGAAGACTGCCGCAAATCAGTAGTACATGCCACAGTTACATTTAGGCTAGATTACGCAAATGGCCTATATCTGGGCCTTCCCAAATATGCCATTTGCCGCCTGCAGATGATACAGAATGCGGCTGCGAGACTGGTCTGTTGTATACCATTCCGACACCATGTCTCTCTGCATCTGCAGGAGCTCCATTGGCTCCCAGTGGAGAACAGATTTAAATTTAAGGCCTTGACTTTGGCCTATCGGGCCCTTAATGGAAAATGCCCTGGTTATCTGAAGGAAAGACTGTGTCTCTATAAGCAAAATTGTGCGCTGAGATCAAATTCTTATAATCTGCTGCACACCCCATGCTTTGCGAAAACATGCCTGGGCGGTAGAACATTCACACTCAGAACAGCTTTACTGTGGAATGCCCTACCAGGGTCCAGGCGGCAGGCTAAGTCAGAAACCTGTTTTAGAAAGGCCTTGAAGACGTGGCTCTTTAGGGCAGACTAATATGGGTTGTTATACCGGAGCTTGTTTCTGGACGCAATTACCTGCTGCTTCAGCGCCGGGACACCCCTTTTGGGGTAGCTATTGCGCTTTATAAGCTTCAGTATTATTATTAATATTATGTTTTGATTTGTTCTGCATTCCGTCCATCAATTGTGTGTCTTTTGCTTTCTCGCCCTAAGTGTGCCAGGTATGCCCAGACGTGGGTCCTAGGATCACTGTGCCACTGGAGTCAAGCTATCCTGGCTGAAGAGAGGTGACTCCCTGAAACTGGTCCTAGGATGGTTGTTACCGGTCCAGGGAGGACCTGGCTTGGCAGTTCAGGCTGGACTGTTCCCATGTGGCACAGGGTCAAGACTGATCTGCAGATGGCCAGATCTAAACTGGGGTGGCATGGTGAGCAAGAGAATAAAGGATTTAACCCAGATCTCTTGGCTGGGGGTGAATGTTTTGATTTGTTCTGCATTCCAACCATTCATTGTATGTCTTTTGCTTTCTCGATCTGAGTGCGCCAGGTATGCCCAGACGTGGGTCTTGGGCTCACTGTGCCACTGGAATCAAGCTATCCTGGCTGAAGAGGGGTAAAACCCCGAAACCGGTCCTAGGATGGTTTTTTCCAGTCCAGGGAGGACCTGGCTTGGCAGTTCGGGCTGGACTGTTCCCATGAGGCAAGGGGTCATGACTGATTTGCATATGGCCAGATCTAAACTGGGGTGGCATGGTGAGCAAAAGAATGATGGATTTAACCCAGATCTCTTGGCTGGGGGTGATTGTTATGATTTGTTCTGCATTCCGTCCATGAATTGTGTGTCTTTTGCTTGGTGCAGGGCAGCATATTTCTGCACTGGTGCGAGAGAGAGGTTTGGAGGGTGCCATATTTCTGTAAAAATGCTCTACTGCTCTTTCCTTCTCACGCAGCGAAGAGCTGCATTTGTGGCTGCTGAACTGTGCAACATGAGAAACAAGTCAATCTGCCCCTTTGTGTCGGATTTATTTATCAGATGTGATAATTATTGCATCCAACAGGATATATTTATAATAAGACCCTTAGACAGCTGTTCCTTCATTCTTTGAGAGATGAAAATATAGTCTTGTGTCATGCACATCAAATCTAATGACGTGAAGAAAAAGGTTGTTGTGTAAATATTAAAACCCTTTATTGCAGAAGTGAGTCTTGGGGAAAATGACAGTTTGGCTTGGAAACATTGAAATTTTTCTCTTGATTGGCTCCCATTTATGAAAGAACTAAGCAACATCAGAGCTTCCTTTTGTGGGCTACACTGTTTCTATACAGTTTACAAGAGCAATATGGGCGACCGTGTTGAATATTGTGGAGAAGCTGTGTACCTGGAGTATTAGTACTCTTATTTTAAATATCATTTAGTGCCAATGACAGCAGTGACTTCATCATTTCTGAACCCTGAGCAGGTGAGCACAAAAGTCATAGACCTTGCAGTGGGAGTGATTTTAGGAAAATGGGCTTTTCTATTATTGTGGATCAGATGAAAACATAGTGGGGCTCATTTTATATTTATACATGCACACCCTCCCCCTGCTGCCTCCCTACAACCCTCGCAGCTGTATTCTATTTCTTTTTTTTAACTTTATATTTCAATTTCTGAAACATGGTGATACATTTTCCACATTTTCAAAAGAGCATGTACTGTTACCGCAATGTAAGAATCACTACAATTGTGTAATCAGTTACATAAGTAGTTCTTAATTTGATGTGAATTGCACCTGTTCATGTTAGAGTCAAAATACATATAGGAATAATGTGTGAAATTTGCAGCAAGGTGGATGGCTTTTCCAACTGAGCAGATTATTGTACAAGGAGTGGGGCTCACAATGTCCCACAGACAAGAAGTCGGAGGCAGTAACACGCCATACATTTCGGCGTGTTCACTGTACATTTTTAGGTGTTTCACCCAGCTTTTATAGATTGGGGTAACATTGCTTCTCCTATGGGGTAACACTGATTTTCCTATGCAATGCTATTCTACAGCTACCCAAATGTAGGGCGCGTGCTGTATATTTTGCGAAATAGCTTAGGTACATCTTCCAGGTACCTCAATATGGCCATATGCAGAGTTATAACCCCATTTTCAATGGTGATCAATTTTAGTGTATCCTGACTTTTACTAATATTGGTTTATTGCAGGGCAGACCTAGGCCAGGTGTATCACGTTTGAATTGGGAGCTCCACATCTCCATCAATGCATTGTCTAACAGCCCAAATCTCAACATACTAGTAGAGCGGTAGTAAATCATGCGTAAATATTTACGTTGGATCAACCTGAGTTTGGCATTTGAAGTTGACAATATGTCCATTGTTTTATTATGATGGTAGCTCTACAACAAGCTCAGCAACCACATATTTGCACATGCATGATCACTCAGCAGAATTCAAGATGGTAATATAGGAGAGTAAACTTCATTCTGCAAGCTCAGATGGAAATTTAGGATATACTGCACCAAGTTAAGCATGCAAAATATGGTATGTCAAAGTGTCCATGGATTCCTCAATGGTTTCAAAGCAGTTGATAGTTTGGAGGTTACCCATAGTTTGCAAGTCTCTGGCACTCAGCTGTCGCACTACACATATATTCACTGGCATCTGTATCTATGGGGTGATTGGCTATAGGGCGATTTGATGAATCTATTTCTTAACTTGGCTAATCTAGACCACACTCAATTTGCGCAGTCCAATATAATTTGCTGTGCATCGAGGTGATTTTAATATGATTGTATGCAGCGTCATGGGGACAGCCAGTCCAGCCTCCAGGGCTCAATACGAGGGCTGTCTTGAAGTATGGAAACACCATTTGCAAACTGGGCCTGAGCTACAAGGCAATAAACTTCAACACTGAAGGCTGCTAGTCTGCCTTTGTTTTTTTATAATTGTTGCACCTGGCCCTCTCTGCCGTGTCACCCCCAAAATGTTTGCCATCCTCCTATGTTTTTTGTTTAATTCGTTTTTGTTGGCCTTAGGTCTCTATGCACTTTACAACTGCTAACAAGAGCTAAAGTGCTTGTGCTCTTTCCTCAAACCATGTTGGATTGGCTCATACCCAGTTGGCATATTTCATTTACTTGTAAGTCCCTAGTATAGTTGCACTACCAGTGTCCAGGGTCTGGAAATGAATGCTACTAGTGAGCCTGCAGCACTGATTGGTCCACCCACTTAAGTAGCACTTGAAACATGTGTCAGGCTTGCCATTGCAGCCTGTGAGTGTACATTTTTAAACTGCCATTTCAGCTTGGCAAAATAAACCTTTTGCCAGACTCACCCCTTCCTTTTTAATGCTTATAAGTCACCCCTTTGGTGGGCCCTTGTCAACCCAGAGGGCAGGGTGCATTCAATTAAAAAAGGAGGACATGTACTTTTAAGTTCTATGTGTCCTGGTGGTGAAAAACTCTTAAATTAGTTTTTCACTACAGCAAGGCCTGGTAACAAGACAAAATATCGAATTAAAAATATAGAATTACCAAAATATCGAAGTCAAAATATAGAATGAACAAAATATCGAATGGACAGAATATAATAGTAAAAAATATTGAATTGAAGGTAAGTAATATAATATCGATTTAAAAAAAAATAGAAAGTCAAAATATCGAAGTATAAAATATAGGTATTAAAATATATCTAATTTTTTATAATATCGAATTTTTTTAAGTGTTTTTTATGTTAGTATATGTGTGAAAAGTGTATATTATTTTTGTAATTTATTTTTAGTAATGAATTTTGGGCCAGATGTAGGTCGGCAAATATCGGTCGGTAACGGCCGATTTCGGCCGTTACCGACCGGTATTTGCAAATGGAGATGTAGGGGCCTTCAAATTTACAGAATCTGTAAATTTACCGATTCTGTAAAATACCAAATCGGTAAATATACCGAAGCGGTAAATCCAGATGTAGGTGGCACTTCAAACAGTGCCACAGGCCATTACCGATTTGTTATTTACCATGTGATACTATTGCATGGTAAATAACGAATACCTGTGTACATGCACATCTGTGCATGTACACCTGTGCCATGTGGCACACATACATGCCCTAAGGGCACATTTCAATAGTGTCTTTCCAATTTACATAGATAAGTTTATTCAAATTTTTCAGAAGAAATATTTAAAATCCTTTTCTAAAAAGAGTTTGTTAATGCGGGGTGTAGGGGTATTAAGTTGATTAGTTGATGACACATACATGCCCCTAAGGGCATGTATGTGTGCCACATGGCACACAAGCCAAAATTAGGAGTGCAACAGGGTGTCAATGTGACACCCTGTCACCCCTGCAAATTCGGTCATTTTACCGAATCGGTATTTACCGATTCGGTAATTGATATTGATTCCTATGGGCCCATAGGAATCAATGGCAATTACCGAATCGGTAAATACCGATTCGGTAAAAATTACCGAATTTTTACCTACATCTGATTTACTGAATCTGGAATACCAAATCGGTAAAATTCGGTATTCTAGAGTTGGTAAATCAGAATTACCTACATCTGGCTCCTAATGTTATTTAGTTTTTGCGTAATGTAATTGTGTAGCGGGTTGTGAGTTCATAGGGGAATAGGGTGGGAAGTAATTTAATAATATTAGATTACATTTTAATTTTTAGAAATTACAAATTATTTTTTATTAAATTTTGCGTTTTAGTTCTGTAGCGGGTTGTGGGTTTATATGGGAATAGGGTGGGAAGTAATTTAATTGTAAATATTTAAATATTTTTATTTATTTATTGGTATTCATTTAGTATTGATTGTTAATTGATTTTTAATTGGTAATTAATTTTTATTAATTGATTAATTGATAATTATGTTAATTTTATTAATTTATTTTCTGTAGCGGCTTGTGGGTTTATAGGGGAATAGGGTGGGAAGTAATTTAATTAAAATAATGTATGTGTATTGATAATTAATTTACTGTTAATTAATTATTAATTGGTATTAATTTTTATTATTAATTAGTTTTTGTTATTGAAAATTAGTTAGTTGTTAATTAATTATGAGTAGGTAATTAATTTTAATAACTAATATGTATTTGTATTTATAATTGATTAATTATTACATAATAATAAATTGGCAATTAATTTTAATTAATGTTTTATTGGTATTGATATTTAATTTATTTTTATTAATATATTAAATCATTACTTTCCCTACTGTTAAATTCACTAGAGTGGGAATAGAGTGGGAATAGTAATTTTTACCCCTACGCTATCCAACGCTTTCCCTACTGTTGCACTCTCGGGAGTGGGAATAGTAATTTGTACCCTCCCGCTATCCAACGCCTTCCCTACTGTTGCACTCTCTGGAGTGGGAATAGTAATTTTTACTCGCCCGCTATCCAACGCTTCCCTACTGTTGCACTCACTGGAGTGGGAATAGTAATTTTTACCCTCTCGGTATCCAACGCTTTCCCTACTGTTGCACTCACTGAAGTGGGAATAGTAATTTCTACCCTCCCGCTATCCAACGCTTTCCCTCCTGTTGCACTCTCTGGAGTGGGAATAGTAATTTTTACCCCTGCGCTATCCAACGCTTTCCCTACTGTTGCACTCTCTGGAGTGGGAATAGTAATTTTTACCCCTGCGCTATCCATCGCTTTCCCTACTGTTGCACTCTCTGGAGTGGGCATAGTCATTTTTACCCTCCCGCTATCCAACGCTTTCCCTACTGTTGCACTCTCTGGAGTAGGAATAGTAATTTTTACCCTCCCACTATCCAAAGCTTTCCCTACTGTTGCACTCTCTCGAGTGGGAATAGTAATTTTTACCCCTACGCTATCCAGCGCTTTCCCAACTGTTGCACTCTCTGGAGTGGGAATAGTAATTTTTACCCGCCCGCTATCCAACGCTTCCCTACTGTTGCACTCACTGGAGAGGGAATAGTAATTTTTACCCCTACGCTATCCAACGTTTTCCCTACTGTTGCACTCACTGGAGTGGTAATAGTAAATGTTACCCTTCCGTTATCCTACGGTAAAGATATTGTATATTTTTTATTATTATTATTTTTATATATATATATAACATTGTATGTTTTTTTATAACTTAAATTAATTATTTAATACTTTTAAGGTTATTTAAGTATTTTTAAGTATGTTTTAGTTAATTATATTTATTATTTTATTATTTTTAATTACTTTGAAGACATTTTTAAAAATTTGATATTTTGACTAACTATATTTTTTTAAACGATATTTTTGATTCTATATTTTTGTACTTACCTGTTTGGAGATAGGAATTCGATATTTTTGCATTCTATATTTTTTCCTCGATATTTTGGTAATTCTATATTTGTGTATTCGATATTATGTCTGTGATCCCAAGGCCTACCTCTCACATAGGATAACAATGGAGATACAATATTACATTTTGTAAGTGTAATTTCCAAATGGGAATAGGTGAGCAGTTCATGTTTGGTATCTCCGAAATCCAATTTAAAATTCTAACTTATGGTGAAGTCGGATTTTATATTTCCATTCTGAAAATGCCATTTCTAGAAAGTTGGTATTTTCCTGCCTTAGGCATTTAGTGGCTGCTGCATGTCTCTGGGTCACATGACTGGGTGTAGCTGACAGTTGTAATTTGTGTATTCCTCCTAGACAGCCATACACAATCGTGAGCGTAGGTTTGACTGGATGGGTCATCACTGGCAGGATGAGTGGGATTAGATGGGCCCAGGCCTCACTCAAATAGGCTGTGTCATGTCTCCACACAAAGGGCAGCATAACCCCTGTAGTCAGTCTGAAGCCAGGGTCAGAAAGGCCAGACAGTTGTTCACTACAAAGTGATGCCTCTAAAGCTTCTCCCAACTTCAAAAGCACAACTGAATTTGGTAACTGTAGTCTCAGACTGTGATGGGGAAATGTATGGATTATTTAGCTGGATAGTGACTCCAGTCTTAGAAACACCAGGATTACGTGGCTATCTTTGTTAGCATCCTCAAACAAGTCCCCAGCTACATACAATTTCTTTGACATCCATTACATTCTAATGCCACTACTTCATCAATTACTTGGATCCCTAACATTAACCATTAATGTAATTGAAAAATACATAGTTATAATAATAATCTGATCAAATGGTAACTAAATTGAATTAAATTAAATTAAGAAATTAAATCAAGAACCCAATCTAACCATTACCAAAATTTAGTAAACTAAATTAGATTACAATATATTAACTAACTATAACCTCAACCTTAATATTACATCAAATGCTAATGGAAATACTACTTATGCAAATATGTGTCTGCCCCACCAGAGTTACTGAGACCCAAAGAATTGGAAACTCTGGCAGAGGGAGGGTAGACTGGTGGGAGGGTGAATTTAGGGATGGCATAACTTGCATCATTTTATGTAGTGTAACGCCATGAAATTAGCACAAAATTAAACAAAATTACAAAAATGAATCTTGGCCTCAAAAAATTTGCCAAATGGTCCTATAGGTTCAAACGTCAACTCGAACATGTAATTTTGATTTGATTTCAATTTGCTCATTTTCAAATCACTCCCATTTCTTTTCGGATATGTCGTTTTGTGCTCAACAATTACCTGAAAATTCTGCTTAGGTGAAAAAAGTCTTCCTGAAATGTTAGTTAACTAACTATACTAACCGCATGCGCGCTAGCGGTTTTCCCGCTGCGATTCGCAAAAACCCACGTTACGTGACGAGCTCAGCTCGTCATCAGCGTACGGCAGGTTACGCCCATGACGAGCTGAGCTCGTCATCAGCCCCGAAGGGGTTAAAGGAACTGACACTCGTGTTGTTTGCATTTAGATTTGTAGTTGCACACTTAAAAGTTATATGAAAGTCCACTCGGGTAGAAAAGATCTACCTGATATGCTGTTCTTGTTCAACAATTACCCAAACTGTACATCCAGTGTTAAAATTTTCCCTAGAAATTACGATGTATTATGTGTCTTAATGGCATAATCTTAGTAATTTTGCCTACATTTTGTTACACTAATTAAAATCTCGCCAAGGGCTATTTGAATTACCACCTGAAAATTCAGAATATTCCAAATGGGCTATATGAATAGAAGTTACAAACTGGCTCCGACCAACAGGGTGAATCCAAACCATAGTCCTGTTACTGTAATAGCCTACTGGCCACTATTAAAGTTAATCGCAATCAATGAGTTAAAACCAGTGAACATTCAGCTATTCATCATTGTGCCATTATTTTAAGCGTTATTACAGCAGATGTAATTATTATTACCTAACTTAATGATACTCATTTCCTTGATATCGAGAAGGATGAGTTGTCTTTGCTAGGATTCAAATGTGCAACTTTCAGATCACTGCATATAGAAGCAACACTAATTTGATTCTGTGGGGCTTCTTACTAGTCACCATGTCAGTATGCCCTATGTAATATAATACATGGAGCCATATTATAGAAACTTTCCACTGATGCACGAAAACAGGAAAAATTATATTTGTTCTGTTGTTTCTCCCTGAGTGATAGGAAATATGGTGTTTGCACAAAGGTTAACATGGAACAAACTGATTTTGCATTGCTTGTTGGGTTTACATAATAAGAAGCAGATTAAACAAATTGTTCAATATTTTGACGATAGAAATAACAAATATAGATAAAAATCTGTTTGCTCAGTTTTTTCTTTAAAAAAATGTTGATCTTTTACTATGGGTCCTTTGCATAAGAATGAATTGCAAGGAAAAACAGTGTTATGTATGTGTAACACCAGTCTTACAATCAATGTTCATCCTAGTGCAAAAATCCGTATGTGATATGAACTGAGAAACATTTGTTTGTTCTCTTCTTTAGTACAAAAGGGGGACAATAGGTTTAAATGTTTTCAGTCCATTGATTAATACCAGTACAAACAAACTGCAATATAGTCACAGATGCTGCATGATCAAAATACATTTCTTAATGGAGACGGTAGCACGTGCGTCCCAAGATGGGCGCTGCGAGCTAAACTCCATCATATCACCTGCTTTGCGACGACATTTAGACGATGTGAGGAGGCTTATGACCTGCTCTGTTGCAGCGGTTTTGTGCTAGAGATCGGTTGTCTTTGCGGGTGATGTTTTTCTCAGCTGTTTATGCCGATTGTGAGAGGTAGGAAGGCAACCACTTCTAAAGTTCTTTTCAATAATGACGACGCCCTGAGGCCTGCCCTGTGAGGTGGAGACAGCCTCTTCAATCCCGCCTACACCCCTCCTTCCCTCTTAAAAGGGTCTTTTCTCTATGTTGGCTTGTTTTTCAAGCATCATTTGACTGTCATAGAGTTAATTAAAGGGATATTTCCATTTTCGTGATGGATTGCTGGATATTAACCCCTGAAGTCCTTTTTACACACTGTTCTTTGAATTATTGCTTCAATGCCTTATAAAGATATAAAATGATTTATTCTTCTTTTCAGACAAGCATATTAATTTTGTGCTTAGGATTTTTATTTCACTGTTTAACACTTTGTCTAGTCTCAAAAATGGAAGCAAAGACATATTCTACTCACTGTAACAAAAGGAAACAAACAACCTCTCCTCCACATGCAAAATCTAAAGCAGTAGACTCACAAGAATTGTCTTTTCCTAAAATATTAAAAGAGATACAAGCCATGTGCTTTTTAAAACTCACTTGAAGAAAGCTTTCCCCAGGACACTCGCTCGTCCCTCTTGGCTCGCGCAGCGGACCCTAGCGCTGACGCCAAGCCGCCAAAACACATCTCCTGACGCCTGCCGGCGAGGACAGAGGCCACGCCCCTTTTTAGGCCACGCCCTCTGCTTCCCCCCTCCCCCTTCCACTTTGATACACCATGTGCCTCGGCCGGAAGCGCAGCGGACGAGCGCAGCGGACGAGCGCAGCGGGAGCGCCTAAGGCAAGCCCGTCTGCGCCAGTCCGCGCCAGACCGAGCCCGAGGCCCAGGACCCCTGATTCTGCCACTCCAGTACCTTTGAGGTACACCCAGGAAGCCCTCCACAATATCAGGGACTCCATCCCCACTACCTGTTACAGCACGACCCCTTTAAAGGACGGACAATCCTGCTGTTCAAGCTGCCCCTTTAGGCTAATCCCTCGACTTCCTCCGAAACCGAGTTGGATAAAGATGGCCCTGCTTAACTGCAGATCACTTCCCAAACATCAAAGGGAAATTAACATGATGCTGCATGATTCGGAGTATGAGGTCCTCTTTCTGACCGAAACTTGGATCAACCCCAACTCAGACCCAGACATGGTCCAAGCGCTACCTCCGGGTTATCTTATTAAACATCACGACAGATCCTCGGGGATTGGAGGTGGAATAGCGATTATCTATCGTGACTACCTATCCTGCCACCTTAAGGACAGCCCAATCCAGGACTGTGAAAACATTCTGTTTTCAATTCACCTACCCCCATCCACCACCCTTTCAGGGATTCTAGTCTACCGCCCCCCAGGGCAGCAGAAACTTTTTTGCAGCTCCCTTTTGGAGTCCACCTCCTCTCTTTCCTGCTCATACCCCAACTTTACGGTCCTAGGAGATTTAAACCTCCATCTCGACGACCCCTCAGATAACATCGCCGAAGATTTAAAAAAAGACCTAGCCTCCCTTAACCTCCACTTGAAAAGTAATATACCCACCCATTCCAAGGGCCACTTGCTAGACCCAATCTTTACCAACTTGTCGAGTCTAGCAGTGAGTACCCCCCTCCCTGTCCCTTGGTCAGACCACTTTATAATCCCTTTCAAGATCCTACTTTCGTCGGAAACTCTGGCTAAAGACCCCCCCCAAGAACCAGGCCGTCCGTGGCAAAAATTGGATACAAGCTCCTGGATTCAAGTACTCATTTCTACTATTCCGAGTCTTGACCCAGACCCCTCCATAGCTGACACCCAACTTCGCAATTGGATTAGGCAATCTCTTGATAACATCCTCCCAGTTAAATCCCTCCCCAGTAAAAAGAAAACTATTAAGTCCCCCTGGTACACGCAGGAACTGCGAGGACTAAGGAAAAGATGCAAAAGGCTTGAACGCCTCTGGAGAAGAGACTGGGCTACTGCAAGCAAGAACGAGTACAGGACTGCCCTCAGACAATATAAAACTTGCATAAAAAATACCCAGGCAACCTTCTTCGAGAAAAAAATCCTATCTGCAGCCAACTCGGGCAGAGAAACGTACCGCATAGTACGCCTCCTTTTCAAAACCCCAGTTCCCCCACCTATGCCAGACCCGTCAGGCTCTAGATGCAACCAGCTGGCTGAGTTTTTCTCCACAAAAATTTCTAACATTCTCAAATCCCTCCCTCCACCCACCAGTCCCCCGCCCCCCACTTCCCCCCCCCGGTTCAGAGGCCCCCTGCCTCCAAACCTTCGCTCAGATCACCACAGAACTCTTTCTATCCTCTCTACAATCAGTCAAGAGTGGGGCGTCATCGGACCCAGTCCCTATGAGCAAACTGAAACTGGTCGCCCCCACGGTCGCCCTCCCCTTCACTAGTCTAATTAATGCCTCCCTGGCACTGGGCATAGTCCCAGACAACTGGAAAAAGCCACAGTTAGGGCACTCCTAAAAAAAACCCTACCTCGACCCTTTGGAACTATCAAACTTCAGACCCATCTCTCTCCTCCCCGCCATCAGTAAAGTGGGCGAGCGCATCGTTAACCACCAACTGTCTCTCTTCCTAGAAACCAACAAACTTCTGCGCCACTCCCAGACGGGGTTCAGACCAGGACAGGGTACAGATACCGCCCTACTTGCTGTGGTCGAGGAGGCAAGAACCATCATAGACCAGGGAGGATCAGTGGCAGTGATCCTCCTTGATCTGAGTGCCGCCTTCGACACAGTAGACCATGCGATCCTCATCCATCGGCTCAGCATGGTAGGAGTATCTGGCACTGCCCTGTCCTGGATCAAATCCTTCCTGGAAGAGAGAACATTCCAAGTGTCCGACGGCACAGCCCAATCGAATCCATTTTCGCTTCAGTGTGGGGTCCCCCAGGGTTCTTCCCTGAGCCCCACACTTTTTAACGTGTACATGTCCCTGCTAGAAGACATCACATCACCATTTGGCATAAAAACAGTTATGTATGCCGATGACACTCAATTGGTGGTGTCCATCAACCAAGCTAATAAAAGCCTAGACAATCTGGCAGCCTGCCTGGAAAATATCTTCCAATGGATGTGCGAATCACGCCTAAAACTGAACGGTGAGAAGTCTGAGATCCTATTCCTGGGAAACCCTCGCAAATTCCCTCCATCCCTCATATGGCCACACTGTATGGGTCCCCCTCCAACTCCTAAAACAGAAGTCAGGAGTCTGGGCATCTGGCTAGACAAAGACCTTAACTTTAAATCTCAGGCAAGAAAAACTGCAGGCACCTGCATTGGCCTCATCAAAACAGCTAGGAAGGTCCTTCATCTAATCCCCTTCCAATCTAGGAAGCTGCTCATACAGGGCCTATTAAACTCCAGATTGGACTATGGGAACGTTCTTTACTTGGGAGCCCCCGCTTCGGTCATTCACAGACTACAAGCCGCCCAAAACACCGCGGCCAGAATCTTAACAGGGACCAAGTCAAGATGCTCTGCGAAACCAGCCCTCAAAAGCTTGCACTGGCTTCCTGTTCAACAAAGGGTAACCTTTAAGTCTCTCTGCATCACACACAAGATAATGCATGGCAGAGGTCCACCGATCCTGAGCTCTCTGGTAAAACCCCATCAGTCCAACAGACAACTGAGATCAGACGCCCTCTCCCTGGCCAGCATCCCCAGAATCCATAAGACCCATTCTGGAGGGAGACTGTTCTCATACAACGCCCCAAAGCTATGGAATTCTCTGCCAATCTCTATTCGTAGAGAGCACAACCTACTGGCTTTCCATAGACAACTAAAAACATGGCTCTTCCCATAGTCTTCCCCCCCTCCGGAAACATAGGTCGATCACCAGCGCTGGGACGCCCTAGGGTAGCTACGCGCTTAATAAATCCGTTTCCAATTCCAATTCCAATTCCAATTCCATACATGTAAACACTGATTCCATTTGCTCGGACATTAAGCATATTCAAACAGACATGGCTACTTAATCAAAGAAGGTTTTCTTATAATGAGACAAAAATCAGAGATAATCAGAAAGCCATTGCATCTCTGATACCTTTAGTCCATCAATCTCACCCATGCAAAAAACATTGTTGGACAAAAACCGACAATACAATTTGCTCATTTTTAATGTACCTGAACGTACTGAATGCCAAAAACTACCGTATTTATTTACAGTCTATAAAACCAAAGCTATTAAATATTATCAGTCAAAACCAAGGCCGATTATTTTCAAAGTTTCACGACATCATCATCAGGAAATCTGCACTAGAAATTCCAACTCTTCTACTTGAAGGTAACAAGGTCTACATTCACCCAGACTTTGCCAAAGAAACAGTGAAACTTCGCAGAGAATTCTCTAACTTAAAACAAAGGTTACGAGATGCAGATTACAAATATGGTCTTCATGACCCTTTTATGATGCGCATCTGGAAAAATGACATTTCTAAGTCTTTTTCCTCGCCTGCGGACCTGATCACCTATCACGATCAACAAGATCCCCTTGCAATGGATTCACTGCCTTTCTGTTCTATTGAATAATATGTCTCCTCACAATTTTGTTTTGGTCTTATATGTATTTTAGCAGGTTTATGCGGCGTATCCTATCTTGAATCGTACCTCTGCCTCTATTTACCCAATTAATATGTCAGTCTAGTTATAGGCTACCATTCCTACTTTAGCAAAATGCCCACTACACACAACAAGAAAGTATAGCAAAATGTGTGTCCTGGTAGAGACCTAAACATTCCAATCACAGCTGTCAGAAGAAACAACAATGTTTTTTAGAGATAAGAAGTCTTCATTTAATGCTCTTCGGCTACCAGCCTGCGGGACCCCGTGACTCACTAGGTGACCTGACGGTCTCTCAGATCCTTGTGGAGGGCTATACAGGCTCCTACGTCGACATACCACAACTTAATAGGACCACCAAGGTCTCGCACCCGAGTTCCGCCTTTCTGATGTTGAGACGTGTGTCCTGTTCTGGGACCACCAAACCAAACCTGGTCTCGAGCCCGGCCGGGTCGGAAGTATCACCGGCTAAGCGACCTTACAGTGGGCCTCTATAATCCGAAAGCCCTGAGGAGTCGTGAAAATTACAGTCCGTTGCGACGAAACACGTGTCGGCTGTCTACAAAGACCATTAAATGAAGACTTCTTATCTCTAAAAGACATTGTTGTTTCTTCTAACAGCTGTGATTGGAATGTTTAGGTGTCCACAGGACACACATTTTGGTATACTTTCTTGTTGTGTGCAGTGGGCATTTTGCTGTTGTGTCTTAGTGTGTTGACCGTTCAACACACACCTTTTGAGGGGTTATAGGGCTTTTCCCCTCGCCCTTTTTGCACCACCTCATACCCAGTTTTTGCTTATATCTTTGCAACAAATAATTAGCTGAGCGCCCAGTATTTCCCCTTAATCCAAAAAAACCCTGCCTCAAAAGATTTTCATACCATTCTTACTTTACTTTTCAGTTTTTCCCTTTCTTTGTTATAGTATATACATGAATATGACTCCTCAAACCAATCTTAATGTTATCTTACTCAATGTTAAAGGTCTACGACATCTGGTCAAGCCATGTAAAATAATTGAATATTTAAAAACTTTAAAGCTGGTTTTGTTTTCTTCAAGTAACTCATATTTAATGACAGCATTTTAAATTTCATCACCAAAGGCTAGGTACAAACTATTATTTCATCCCCAGCTGTAGGGCGCACAAATAGTTTGACCGTCCTCTTCTCAAAGCACTCCCATGTACAAGTCCTAAATCACGCTAATGACACTAGCGGCAGATTTATATATGCTCAAATAAAAATCGGAGCTTATACCCTCAACCTAGTCAATCTTTATGCTCCCACAACGGATGATCCTCTTTTTTGGAATAATATTACTACTGAAATTGTAACACTTGGTCATTTTCCCATTATTGTGGGTGGTGATTTTAATCTTACCAGGTCTGGTGTCTCAGTGGACTAATGCAACCACTGCAGGGGCCTGTGTTCGACCTAATGGTCAGAGGTTCAAATCCCGGCAGGTCCACTCAGCCTTTCATCCATTTGAGGTCAATAAAATGAGTACCGTTGGGTAACAATATGCATCTGTTATTTCAGCGCCAAGATGCCCCGTTGCTGGGGTGAATGTGCGCTTACAAATGCATGTGTTATGTTATTACACAAATAACAGTTTCAAATCCTCAGATGAGCAATTGCTATCAAAATACATAAGTAAGTCCATTGACAGCCTGTAGTGGGGCTAACACACATTTTTTTAACAGATCTCAATTCAAATCCATACATTACAAAAAGTGAATAAAACATTTGTAAGCAGAAAAAATTGAGATTAGTTGTGCCACGCCTAAGAGAAGTTTATCATGTGTGCACTGCAATGGCAGGTATAAGACTGGGGAGAAGTAGGAAAGAGAGACTAGGCCGCCCTCCAAAAAGTAGATGCAAAAACGGAATCCAAAAAATCGGTTTCCGAGGCCTAGCTCATGTCAAGGTAACTGGTCTGATTGACCAGTGGTACCTATTGAGAAAGAAAAATGTCTTTCTAGTGTCCCCTCACTCACCGGGGTTGCCCCACGGTGACATGCTTCATCATTGGGGTCCTCCCAGTTCTCTACGAAAAGGGGCGTGCTGCGACTACCGAACTACGCAGGAGCACTTTGAAATGAAAGACTATGTGTTGTGCAAAGCAAGTGGTGGAGTGGGTATAGGTGAGTTTAAAAATACCGTGCTTAGTGGGCCTCAACAAATTTATTATGCTCCTAGACAGGTATATTAAAAGTGGGGTGAGAATCACTGTTGGTCAACCTATAATGAGGATTGATACCGTGAACGGTCGGTCTACATGTTTCATGCTACCCTAGCATTTCTTCAGGACCATGCCGGGACCAGCCCAGCATTTGCCACTCCTGTATCCTTAATTTAGGGAGAGATAGATAAGATAAATAATCAAAAATTAAAACGTGCGTTCATTATAGAATATATACGTATTTATACTGATTTCAGACGTTTTTGCTGTGCTCGCTGGCACCTCATGGTCTCTCTGGGGATCGTTTCCACCTAATGGACACACTGTTCCTTATTGGTGAAAGCGCTCAGGATTACCTAGTGTCAGCCTCCCCAGTATGCGGTCCCGGGGAGGCTGACACTAGGTAATCCTGAGCGCCTTCACCAATAAGGAACAGTGTGTCCATTAGGTGGAAACGAGCCCCAGAGAGACCATGAGGTGCCAGCGAGCACAGCAAAAACGTCTGAAATCAGTATAAATACGTATGTATTCTATAATGAAAGCATGCTTTAATTTTTGATTATTTATCTTATCTATCTCTCCCTAAATTAAGGATACAGGAGTGGCAAATGCTGGGCTGGTCCCGACATGGTCCTGAAGAAATACTAGGGGTAGCATGAAACATGTAGACCGACCGTTCACTGTATCAATCCTCATTATAGGTTGACCAACAGTGATTCTCACCCCACTTTTAATATACCTGTCTAGGAGCATAATAAATTTGTTGTGGCCCACTAAGCACGGTTTTTTTAAACTCACCTATACCCACTCCACCACTTGCTTTGCACAACACATAGTCTTTCATTTCAAAGTGCTCCTGCATAGTTCGCTAGTCGCAGCACGCCCCTTTTCGTAGAGAACTGGGAGGACCCCAATGATGAAGCATGTCACCGTGGGGCAACCCCGGTGAGTGAGGGGACACTAGAAAGAAATTTTTCTTTCTCAATAGGTACCACTGGTCAATCAGACCAGTTACCTTGATATGAGCTAGGTCTCGGAAACCGATTTTTTGGATTCCATTTTTTGCACTGCAATGGCCACAGAATGTCTTCCATATCTAATTACTGTGCTGCCTAATTGCATGTTTAATGAATACAGTATATTGTCTTTAGCTTGTGGCTTCTGTTGAAAAGTCGAAATTGCAGCAGTGAATTGCAACAGTAAACTGGAAAACAATTATAACCGGTATATGAGTATTTCCCCCGTGGCAAAGTAGAGCTGTGCAAGCCTTTTTTGCAAATGTGGAAAAATAAAAAAATATATATAATCCAAACCCACTAACAACTAAAAAGCCATAGCCCGTGAGAGAAGAGATTTCCCTCACCCTACTCATGTTACAGCTGGGACCGGAAGAAGGTTTTACATGTGCATCTCTTCGAATCCTGCAAACTGTAGAGCCTCTGGTTGTTCAAAAGCAAGTCAGAGGTTAATTTTAGAAAAGCACCATGTCCTGTCATCAAGCAAAATAAAGGCACAATATTTACAGGCCTGTTTTCAATCATGCTGGAATTCCAAAGTCAGGGAGAGCAGCTGTGTGAAGGAGAGCCTTCCCATGCACCATGCAGAAACAAAAGAAACAAGCAGCTGCATGCGCCGAAGCTGGACACAGGCAAACATTCACATGAACAGGAAAGAAATAAAAAAATAGTCCCCCAAGCCAACAGATAAACAACCAAGGAGTAAAGATACAGTACTTGGTCCCTGCTCCTTGGGAGGAAAAGAAAAAACCAAAAGGAGAGACCAAGAGCAAGGATTGACCACTAGCAAGTAAGGATTTTTGAAGGACACTGAAAAAAACTAATGAGAAACTGTGGGGTAGCTGTAAACCGACAAGAACTATACACTAAAGTATATACAAGAGGTCTTGAAAGCTCCACCTAAAAATGAGTACAGAAAAAATAAATATCAAGCTGTAAGAAATCAGTTTATTCATTGCGAAAACCCTACTCAAGCAGCAGTCACAATCCTTCTCAGTGTGAACCACTAAAGTCACTAGATTAACCAGTCCTTACTCTCTGGCATGTTGGCACAAAAGCGGTCAGGCTTAGCTTACAGGCACTGTGGTAAGTATTTATGCAGCACTCAAGAGAAATCCCACAACAAATTAGAACAATAGAGAACATTGTAATAAATACAATGACACAAAAACTAATTCAATTTAATCAGTAGAACTGGAGTTATGCAATTTGAAAGTTTTTAGTGAAATCTGGTCCCTAAAAGATCAAAGTGCCAGACACGGGTATCGGGTCGCACGAGACCCGGGGAAAGCCAAAAGTTAAGGCCAGCCATGATGGAGCATGGTTTGGATACACAAGGTAAAATGGGACTGATTGGTTCCGGTCTCGGCTACCTTACGACTTAAAAGCATCAAGCTGTCATGGTGAAGCCATCGACAATGGTGGGAAAAATCTCAGAGTGGGAGAAGCCAGATTTACAGGCCGAGGAGTTTGTCATTGCCGATCCCAGTGAAGATTTTTACCTTTGGACTTAGACTACTTTTTGGAAGTCAAAAACCTCCAATGACACAAAGCAGCAAGCTGTAGCCTACGAGGGCTCCAAAGGGCGGGATACCATCACTTGGAGGCCCCAATGAACAGTATTTACTACTCTGGGGAAGATCGTAGCGAGAAGTATCATGAACTCAGGCTGACCAGCGATGCACCCAAGGCAGATCCGCTGGCAGGTACATAGCTGCCAAGGTTTCAGTTTGCTATGTGTGGCATTTTAAAAATTTTAGTGTAATTATGAGTGACATTTCAACAACGAGGAGTGACACTTTCTTGCAAGCAAAATCTAGCAATGAAGATGAGGGAAACATATAAATATCAGACATTACACCCATTTGAGCAACAAAAAACTCCAAGAACATTTTAAAACTGCTGCAAAGCACCGAAATAGCCCAACAGGAAGGATGTGTGAGGCCCTAACATGAACAAGCTTCCCACAGATGCACCTCAGTTGCCTAAGTATCACATAGTCTCAGCTGACACACGCACAGACAGGGTGTTGAACACCATTTTGCCTTATTCTCACAGGCTGTTAGTTTATGACTGTCAAAAACCTGTTTTAAATTACCCCCAGCGTTTTCGAGAAATATACCGCAAATGTAAAGGTAGGCACAGAAACACACACTTGGTCACAGGTATTATCGTTCTTTTAGCACTAAAGTCACAGGGACAGTGACAGTCCATACCATACTGTCCTGTTTTGAACATGCTGTTTTGAACATGTCCGGTTTTTAACATGCTGTAGATTACAGGCTGCTCATTAAGACATCACATGACATTGCCCTTATACTATTTATGTATACATTTGTAAAAGGTGGAGGGAGAGGGATGAGAAGGAAGAAGAGAAACAACAGGAGGAGGGAGTGGAGAGAGAGGGAAGGAAGGAGAGAATGGGAGTGGGAGAGGGGTGCGAGGGGAGGAGGTAGACAAAAGGAGGAGAGAGGTGAGAGAGGGAAAGTGATAAAAAACGAAGCGAAGGGGTATAGGTAAGATAGGAGGGGGGAGAGGGAGAGATGGGCAAGAGTAGAAATGTAAGGGAAAGTGCAAATGTGAGGCACTGGACATGGCTATTGCATCACGTAAATATAGGCAGATGTGCGATGGCCAGCTCAGTTGTTTTAGAGATAAGATCCTGGTTATGGGATGGAAAACTGATGTGCTCTGCTGTGAATTACTGTACTGTTGCCGGGAAGCTGGAGAATGCCCTGCGTCTTCCAAGTACAGTGATAAGTAGTGTCAGTGGGTGTTCCATTTTTGCTGAGGGACCACCTCTTCATGGGCACCACAAGTTCCACTGTGCATACTAAACTAGTACACGCATGCTAGGATAAACTAAATGCTTCTGGACATTGAGGTTGCCAAGGATTGGTGAGCAGTAATGGTTCAGGTGCAACAAGTAATCCTTTATATGTTTGCTTTGCGCTCTACATTTAAAGAGACAATAGGCAGTCTGAGTTTCAGACTCTTCTCCAAGCCAGTGGAAATTGCTCTTGCACCGAACTCTTTCCCGGCTTCTGACAGAAAAATCCAGCAGGGCGGTTGTGAATACATGTGGGAGATTTTCATCTATAGAGCACAGTAAAATTAGATAATTTACATAGTAAAGGCTGTCGACATCATCGCCATAACATCAATGCATTTCATATTTCACTCCCACATTTGCAATCGAAAGCGGACCATTCAATTTTTCTTCCCAAATAGGCAGACAAAAGAACAGTTTCAAACATGGTAAATACATGCAAAAAAAATAGCAAAAGTGGAACATGCAGCAGTGCAAGGTCACTATAGACCTTCTGTGAGTTTTTACATGACCAGCACCCACTGACTGAGGCAGCTTCTGATCGCGCGCTGCCTGAAGGAATTAAGAAATCACAAACACACAGTCAGGTGGCTGCATTGCAGCATCCTTCTCCCACTTACTTCTCTTGCAGTAACTCTAGCTCGAGCCACCACAGAAATTACTGTTTGCTGCATGTTTCCTCAGAGAGTCCTTTGGGGTAGCCCAGGCCTGGACTCCGGTCAAGTGACAGCCCTGGCCACTGCTTCTGCAACGGTCACTCCAGTCTGCCTCTTTTTGCAATATAAATAGCTGCGAGTGGCGCAGCGAGGCACACATATTTACTGAAGCTCAGGCTGAAAGATTCACTTGGTAGCTGGCGGTGTACATAGGAAGCACTGCCACGGCAAGATGATTTGGCGCAAAGTAGCCCAGACCCTCCTACAAGTCAACTCGCAGCAGGACATGATGTTCGGTCCCCACTGCGCATAAGTCAATGTTTCTGCTACTAATAACTCTGCCAGCAGAGGAAGCCCCAAGCATGATACTGGAGCAGCAGGCACTTCCAGCTTCCACTCCAGTTTAAAGGTTTTACGCAGGCTAATGGCTTGAGTGACGTCTGGGAGCTATGCTTATAATGTATGACAATGCATTTCAGTGCATTGAGTAACACCACCTCCAAGGGTCCAGGACCTGGAGGGCATCACCTGGGGAGTTAGGACTCACTTCAGCAGAGGCCAGGTGCAGGGTTCAAGGCCTTTGGAGCTTGTTATGTCCCTGTACCTCACACACAAGGCCAGCCAACTAGCCTGCATAGACACTCTGCTAGTCCTGGGTCCAGAGAGATGGTCCTCTATCTTTCAAGCAGCAAGGCAGGTTTCAAGCAGAAGGGCAGCCCTCTGAAGAACAAGGCAAGCCTCAAGCAGCAGGAAAGTTCACTAGTAGCACAAGGGCAGTCCTCTGGAGATCAAAGCAGACCTCAAGTAGTGGGCAGTTCTCACAATTACATGGCATTCCTTTTGAATTCTTTCACCGGTCCAGGCGTGTACTATATCTGGTTATAGAAAGGTCTTCCCTTTGTCTGTCAAGGCTCTAGAAGTCTGGCATGCCGAAAGACTGTGCCAAGCTCTTGTGTGTCTGCTGGAGGCAACTCCTTTGAAATGAAAAAGCCCCACCCCAGCAATCTAGGCCGGATGGTCCCTCCCGACACCTAGCCCCCATTTGTCTCACTCTCTGGGAGCAATTTAAAAAGGCCAACAGCTAAGCTTTTGACAGTCACTTGACCCAGGACCATGGCAACAGGCACCAAAGGTTTAGAGAAGGAAACTGCAAACTTGGTAAGAGTGGCATTTTCTAGATTGTGCTTTAAAATCCAACTTTAGTGTTAAAGAGGATTTTAAATTACAACTAATTTGAGTTCAAACATGGTATTCCGACCTGCCCCTAATCCAAACTTAGCACTTATTAATTAAATATAATAAGGTAACCCAATATTAGGCAATGGAAGATGCAGGCCTTACAGTAGTAACATTCAGATGTTTTTCACTAGAAGGACATTTAAAACTTAAAAACATATTTCCTACTTTTTAAATACAATACACCTCGCCCTATGAGATGTCTAGAGACAACTTTAGGAAGGTTTGAGCTTGGCAAAAAGTTTAATTTTTAGGTCGAAATGGCAGCTTAAATCTACACTACAGGGTGAGACACGTTTTTAAAGTGCTACTTACGTGGTTTGCACAGTGAGTGCCGCGGGCGCACTAGTGCAATGCATTTCCGGGACTTAGGTACATGTAGCAACATATACTAGGGATTTATTTAAAAGCAAAATATGTTAATCAGGTTTAAGCCAGAGAGAGAGAAGAATCACTTTAGCACTGATTAGCAGTGGTAAAGTGCTCAGTGTGATAATGCCAAAAAAAACTGAACTTCAGAAAACAGGAGGGGAGAAGGGAACAGGTTTGGGAGTGACCTTGCAGAGAGGGCCAATTCCAACACCAGTATTTAAAGATAATATAAATGGAATATAATATTCTCTGCAGGATATTATAAGGACATGCAAGACACAGAGGAGTTTAATGACCATATAGAGGAACAAGCCTGAAGGGCAAGTACCTTTGTAAGATTATGGAACTTAAAGGTGACTTGCAATATCCTTATCATGTCCTGCAGGGTTTACTTTATCGCTAATAATACATGGTCATATCATCACCATTCCCACACACCAATAATATCCTTGGTACCTAGCTCTTTCATTTAAAAATGAGAGAATGTTTGCAAACGTGAAGAATAAAAATAGAATTAAACACATAAAAACACTGTGAGATATATCTTACAAGAAGATATTAAAATCAGTTTAATACAAGTCCATTTAAAAAAAAAAAGGCTCAGTAGCTTGGAAAATGTAAAAACATGCAGAAAGATTCTAAGTCTTCTATATTTTCATGAGGAGTTAAAAAAGATTTATGTTGGCATACATATCTCCGTTCTGGTTGCACTGTACAGCTAGAAAAACAGACCAGACGAAAAAAAAGCACCATATTGTTTTCGTTTAATAAACAGCTGCATTAATTAGGCTTCATGACCTCACCTGCCTCTCCCTTCAGCTACTGGATCTGGCAGCCAGCATTGTGGCATCAGAACTCAACTGATATAATTTTTGATAGTCGAGTTCTGATGTCATTTCTTTATAATAGGTGACTGGGTGCATCACAAGCCACCTATTAAAAAAAGGTAGAGATGGGTTTGTATACAGGAATTGCAGAATTGATGTATTATAAAAAAATAAATGAAATATAAAAACACACTTTGATCCAGTTTTGAACATGAAGAGGAAGGAACTATTCTAGGCAAATATGAAAAATGTGCCCACGCTCTGTGCAGTCACTCAAAGCAAAAAAAGGGCTAATGGGTAATATGGGCTAACTTATTAGCCCCATACTGCATGCGGTGGTGGGTGGAGGCAAAATGTTAGTGATAATTTAACAGACCAATGGATGATGCTAGCTGAACAGACGCCCTCTTTGTATATTATATATATATATTCACTGAAAAAACCATAGGTTATAGACCATATATAGTTAGGAATTTGCATTTACAAAACCTTGAAAATTCACTGAAAAAACCATAGGTTAGAGACCATATATAGTTAGCTGGACATTTTATTGACATAAAACCAATGAAATTCCATATATAGTTAGTTGCACTAACTATATATCGCGCACCCGCAATCCACTGCTGATGATGTCACATATTACATCATTCATGACATGGTCAGTGACATCACTGATGACATCACTGATGACATCTCAAATGACATCACTGATGACATCACTGATGACATCTCAAATGACATTACTGATGACATCATCTAGTGTCTGTGTGTTTTTGTAAAGTTTAAATATGTTTTACATATTGAAGAATGAGTGGATGTATGGAAGACTGAGTGTGTGTGTGGCTGGCTGGGAGGTGTGTGACTCTGTGCATATCAATGTGTACTTGTATCAGTGATTGTATAAGAGAGTAAGTATGTGTTAGTATATGTGTGAAAAGTATGGTGTTCTGTGTTTAACTGTATAGATGAGGAAATCGAAGTGTGATTGATTCTTCACAGGACTGACTAGGTGTATGAGTGCATATGATAGTGTTGTAATAATGAGTGACTGTATGTATGAGTGATTGTATGGGTAAATGAGAATATGTGTGTGTAGACGTAGGAATCAGTGAGTGCGTATGTAGTAACTGGTATTGGTGTGTCATGATGTCATCAGTGATGTCATTTGAGATGTCATCAGTGATGTCATTTGAGATGTCATCAGTGATGTCACTGAAGTATGGTGTTCTGTGTTTAACTGTATAGATGAGGAAATGGAAGTGTGATTGATTCTTTACAGGACTGACTAGGTGTGTGAGTAACTCCATGGATGAGTGGCAGTGTGTGAGTGTCTGCATAGGTGTATGAGTGCATATGATAGTGTTGTAATAATGAGTGACTGTATGTATGAGTGATTGTATGGGTGAATGAGTGAATGTGTGTGTAGACGTAGGAATCAGTGAGTGCGTATGTAGTAACTGGTATTGGTGTGTCATGATGTCATCAGTGATGTCATTTGAGATGTCATCAGTGATGTCATCAGTGATGTCATTTGAGATGTCATCAGTGATGTCATCAGTGATGTCACTGACCATGTCATGAATGATGTAATATGTGACATCATCAGCAGTGGATTGCGGGTGCGCGATATATAGTTAGTGCAACTAACTATATATGGAATTTCATTGGTTTTATGTCAATAAAATGTCCAGCTAACTATATATGGTCTCTAACCTATGGTTTTTTCAGTGAATTTTCAAGGTTTTGTAAATGCAAATTCCTAACTATATATGGTCTATAACCTATGGTTTTTTCAGTGAATTTCATTGGTTTTTTAAAAGCTAATATCTATAGCTGTAAAATATATTCTTTATTACGTGACGTATCACGTAGCCACGTGAGACGCCTCATGACGCGTCGCATAACCGTGATGTATCGGCTCTGCAGCGCAAACAAAACCCGTAACGTAAGCGTGCCGGAGCACGCTTACAGATATATATATTTTTTTAACCTTAATTAGACAAAATCCACACGTGCACATATCTTGAGGCCTTGCAAAGGCACATCAAACAAACAGTCCCTGCAATTTTGCCAAGTTTGCTGGAAATCTATTCCCTTAATTTGTTTTTTTACTGTTTCTCTTGGTTTTCCCCTTGTTACGCTTACCGGGACGCTACCCGGTACGCGAACCGGACGCTCCAAAAACACAAGATGGCGGACTCCCGTTACGCTGCCGGTTAGCTGCCCGGTTCGCGTACCGGGAAGCGCCTCTACCGCGAAAAATCGCGGGGGACTTTAATATCCCCCTCATCAATCCTAGGGGGTCAGGAGGGGTTTACCTTGCCCCCTTTCCTTCATTTCCCCCTTCTTTTTTCACCACATCTTGTCTCTCGAACCAACCGAGAGACAAGATGGCGGCCGCTCCGGACTGTTTACAATGTTGACAGCTATGCTGCCGGTTAGCTGCCCGGTGAGCTGCCCGGTGAGCTGCCCGGTGAGCTGCCCGGTGAGCGTACCGGGACGCGCCTCTACGGCGTAAAATCACAATTTTTTTTTTTTTTTTTTTGCCCCGCGGGGCACTTTAATATCCCCCTCATCAATCCTAGGGGGTCAGGAGTGGTCTACCTTGCCCCCTTTCCTTCATTTCCCCCTTCGTTTTTCACCACATCTTGTCTCTCGATCGTACCGAGAGACAAGATGGCGGCCGCTCCGGACTGTTTAGAATGTTGACAGACACCGGAGAGCCAATCAGCTTCGCTTCGCGAAGTTCCGTTACGCGTCAGGTACGCGAACCGGGGCGCTAACCGGAGCGCTGTCACAGATATATATATTTTTTTAAACGTTAATTTCTCAAAATCCACTGGAGCACTTATTTTGAGACATAGCAAAGGCACGTCGGGCAAACCATATCTACAATTTTGCCAAGTTTCATGTAAATCTATTCAGCCGTTCGAGCTAAAAGTGAGTCCAACCGCCCTATGGAAAAATGAATGAGAAAAACGTGTTTTGGGACCCCCCTTTTTTCTCGGCCCCCCCCTTGACGAAACCCCCCCAAATTTTCAGGGGCTGCTCAGAAACAAAATGTGCCATTTTCCTGAAAATTTCAGCCAATTCCGTCCACAAACGCCAAAGTTATTAGACATAGAATTTTCAGAAATCCCATAGAGAAAAAATCCTAACTATATATACCCACTGGCTATCGCCAGTAGGTAATATACATATATAAACATATATAATCTGCATATCTATATAAATATAAATGCATGCATACATATACATATATGCATACATATGCATGTTATTTACATGAAAGTTTTAAAAACACTAATAAAAGCAAAGCTAAAAAGCCACCTCATTACAAACAGAATGGCTTTAACTTAAACGAGGGCGAGATCTATTGCATTTTCAATGCTTGTTTACTTTGGTTCTATCAAGAAGGCATTCAGATGTGTCACATATTTGCCATAAATTCTGAATGTTAGCACTCTAGTTGCTCATTAGATCACTTTAGTAAAGCTAGTGCTCACCAGGGAAGTCTGCTGCTAATCATGGTTTGCAGCCATTTTCCCGCATTTTTTATCCCGCAGACTTTCAGTCCGCATACCATTATCCCGCAAGGTCATTGACCTCGCATACCATTATCCCGCATTTTTTCAAAACGCATGTGCATTTATCGCGCATGCCTTTACAAAGAATTACGTTTTAAAGGCATGTATGGTAAATGGATTTGCGTTGTGAAAACCACGATGACGAGAGAGGTAAGTGGGTTTGTGTTAATTTTTTCGTGGGTTAGTGATTGTGTAGTGTAGTGTAGTGTTGTGTAGTGTAGTGTTGTGTTAGTGTAGTGTAGAGTTGTGGTGGTTGTTTAGTGTAGGGTCATACTGGGGGTAGTGTTTTAGGGTTTAGGGTTGTGTTGTAGTGTTTGCGTAGTGTAGGGTCATGCTGGGGGTAGTGTTTTAGGGTTTAGGGTAGTGTTGTAGTGTTTGCGTAGTGTAGGGTCATGCTGGGGGTAGTGTTTTAGGGTTTAGGGTTGTGTTGTAGTGTTTGCGTAGTGTAGGGTCATGCTGGGGCTAGTGTTTTAGGGTTTAGGGTAGTGTTGTAGTGTTTGCGTAGTGTAGGGTCATGCTGGGCGTAGTGTTTTAGGGTTTAGGATAGTGTTGTAGTGTTTGCGTAGTGTAGGGTCATGCTGGGGGTAGTGTTTTAGGGTTTTGGGTAGTGTTGTAGTGTTTGCGTAGTGTAGGGTCATGCTGGAGTGTAGTGTTTTAGGGTTTTGGGTAGTGTTGTAGTGTTTGCGTAGTGTAGGGTCATGCTGGGGTGTAGTGTTTTAGGGTTTAGGATAGTGTTGTAGTGTTTGCGTAGTGTAGGGTCATGCTGGGGGTAGTGTTTTAGGGTTTTGGGTAGTGTTGTAGTGTTTGCGTAGTGTAGGGTCATGCTGGGGTGTAGTGTTTTAGGGTTTTGGGTAGTGTTGTAGTGTTTGCGTAGTGTAGGGTCATGCTGGGGTGTAGTGTTTTAGGGTTTTGGGTAGTGTTGTAGTGTTTGCGTAGTATAGGGTCATGCTGGGGGTAGTGTTTTAGGGTTTTGGGTAGTGTTGTAGTGTTTGCGTAGTGTAGGGTCATGCTGGGGGGTAGTGTTTTAGGGTTTTGGGTAGTGTTGTAGTGTTTGCGTAGTGTAGGGTCATGCTGGGGGTAGTGTTTTAGGGTTTTGGGTAGTGTTGTAGTGTTTGCGTAGTGTAGGGTCATGCTGGGTGTAGTGTTTTAGGGTTTAGGGTTGTGTTGTAGTGTTTGCGTAGTGTAGGGTCATGCTGGGGCTAGTGTTTTAGGGTTTAGGGTAGTGTTGTAGTGTTTGCGTAGTGTAGGGTCATGCTGGGGGTAGTGTTTCAGGGTTTATTGTAGTGTTGTAGTGTTTGCGTAGTGTAGGGTCATGCTGGGGGTAGTGTTTTAGGGTTTAGGGTTGTGTTGTAGTGTTTGCGTAGTGTAGGGTCATGCTGGGGGTAGTGTTTTAGGGTTTAGGGTAGTGTTGTAGTGTTTGCGTAGTGTAGGGTCATGCTGGGGGTAGTGTTTTAGGGTTTAGGGTTGTGTTGTAGTGTTTGCGTAGTGTAGGGTCATGCTGGGGCTAGTGTTATAGGGTTTAGGGTAGTGTTGTAGTGTTTGCGTAGTGTAGGGTCATGCTGGGCGTAGTGTTTTAGGGTTTAGGATAGTGTTGTAGTGTTTGCGTAGTGTAGGGTCATGCTGGGGGTAGTGTTTTAGGGTTTTGGGTAGTGTTGTAGTGTTTGCATAGTGTAGGGTCATGCTGGGGTGTAGTATTTTAGGGTTTAGGGTAGTGTTGTAGTGTTTGCGTAGTGTAGGGTCATGCTGGGGGTAGTGTTTTAGGGTTTTGGGTAGTGTTGTAGTGTTTGCGTAGTGTAGGGTCATGCTGGGGGTAGTGTTTTAGGGTTTTGGGTAGTGTTGTATTGTTTGCGTAGTGTAGGGTAATGCTGGGGTGTAGTGTTTTAGGGTTTTGGGTAGTGTTGTAGTGTTTGCGTAGTGTAGGGTCATGCTGGGGTGTAGTGTTTTAGGGTTTTGGGTAGTGTTGTAGTGTTTGCGTAGTGTAGGGTCATGCTGGGGGTAGTGTTTTAGGGTTTAGGGTAGTGTTGTAGTGTTTGCGTAGTGTAGGGTCATGCTGGGGGTAGTGTTTTAGGGTTTAGGGTTGTGTTGTAGTGTTTGCGTAGTGTAGGGTCATGCTGGGGGTAGTGTTTTAGGGTTTAGGGTTGTGTTGTAGTGTTTGTGTAGTGTAGGGTCATGCTGGGGGTAGTGTTTTAGGGTTTAGGGTAGTGTTGTAGTGTTTGCGTAGTGTAGGGTCATGCTGGGGTGTAGTGTTTTAGGGTTTAGGGTTGTGTTGTAGTGTTTGCGTATTGTAGGGTCATGCTGGGGGTAGTGTTTTAGGGTTTAGGGTAGTGTTGTAGTGTTTGTGTAGTGTAGGGTCATGCTGGGGGTAGTGGCTTAGGGTTTAGGGTAGTGTTGTACTGTTTGTGTAGTGTAGGGTCATGCTGGGGGTAGTGTTTTAGGGTTTAGGGTAGTTTAGTTGTTTAGTGTATGCTAAAGGCATATTCGTTCTAAAAGTTTTCGTTATTTTAATTTGCGGCCTAATAGTACATGCGGGATGTTTTTTTGCGGACTGATGGTATGCGGGATTTCGTCATATATTGGCTAATCATACTTTCTATGGCAAAATGAACCCCCTCATTTTGTTCCTTTTTAAATTAAATGTTTTAAGAGTTACCACTTTATTCCAATCAAGATGGCTTCAGGTGTGCCATACCTTTGTAATAAGTAGGACTGTTAGCACTCTAGTTGTTCTTTAGAACACTCTGGGACATTCTGTCATTGGGCTATAGTTGGGCTACATCTGGCTGATATTTGGGCTACATTTGTTTTTTTTGTCTCTGGTGGCCATCTTTGGGCTACATTGGGCTACATTGGGCTACATTGGGCTACATTTGGGCTCCAACATATATATAGCCCAATGTAGCCCAATATATATTTTTCAAAGTAAATTTTCGTAAAAACCACTGGAGCCTATATCTTGAGACATAGCAAAGGCACATCGGGCTACCAGTCCCTACAATTTTGCCAAGTTTGGTGTAAATCCATTCAGCCGTTCAGGCTAAAAGTGAGGCCAACCGCCCTATGGAAAAATGAATGAGAAAAACGTGTTTTGGGACCCCCCTTTTTTCTCGGCCCCCCCTTGACGAAACCCCCCCAAATTTTCAGGGGCTGCTCAGAAACAAAATGTGCCATTTTCCTGAAAATTTCAGCCAATTCCGTCCACAAACGCCAAAGTTATTAGACATAGAATTTTCAGAAATCCCATAGAGAAAAAATCCTAACTATATATACCCACTGGCTATCGCCAGTAGGTAATATACATATATAAACATATATAATCTGCATATCTATATAAATATAAATGCATGCATACATATACATATATGCATACATATGCATGTTATTTACATGAAAGTTTTAAAAACACTAATAAAAGCAAAGCTAAAAAGCCACCTCATTACAAACAGAATGGCTTTAACTTAAACGAGGGCGAGATCTATTGCATTTTCAATGCTTGTTTACTTTGGTTCTATCAAGAAGGCATTCAGATGTGTCACATATTTGCCATAAATTCTGAATGTTAGCACTCTAGTTGCTCATTAGATCACTTTAGTAAAGCTAGTGCTCACCAGGGAAGTCTGCTGCTAATCATGGTTTGCAGCCATTTTCCCGCATTTTTTATCCCGCAGACTTTCAGTCCGCATACCATTATCCCGCAAGGTCATTGACCTCGCATACCATTATCCCGCATTTTTTCAAAACGCATGTGCATTTATCGCGCATGCCTTTACAAAGAATTACGTTTTAAAGGCATGTATGGTAAATGGATTTGCGTTGTGAAAACCACGATGACGAGAGAGGTAAGTGGGTTTGTGTTAATTTTTTCGTGGGTTAGTGATTGTGTAGTGTAGTGTAGTGTTGTGTAGTGTAGTGTTGTGTTAGTGTAGTGTAGAGTTGTGGTGGTTGTTTAGTGTAGGGTCATACTGGGGGTAGTGTTTTAGGGTTTAGGGTTGTGTTGTAGTGTTTGCGTAGTGTAGGGTCATGCTGGGGGTAGTGTTTTAGGGTTTAGGGTAGTGTTGTAGTGTTTGCGTAGTGTAGGGTCATGCTGGGGGTAGTGTTTTAGGGTTTAGGGTTGTGTTGTAGTGTTTGCGTAGTGTAGGGTCATGCTGGGGCTAGTGTTTTAGGGTTTAGGGTAGTGTTGTAGTGTTTGCGTAGTGTAGGGTCATGCTGGGCGTAGTGTTTTAGGGTTTAGGATAGTGTTGTAGTGTTTGCGTAGTGTAGGGTCATGCTGGGGGTAGTGTTTTAGGGTTTTGGGTAGTGTTGTAGTGTTTGCGTAGTGTAGGGTCATGCTGGAGTGTAGTGTTTTAGGGTTTTGGGTAGTGTTGTAGTGTTTGCGTAGTGTAGGGTCATGCTGGGGTGTAGTGTTTTAGGGTTTAGGATAGTGTTGTAGTGTTTGCGTAGTGTAGGGTCATGCTGGGGGTAGTGTTTTAGGGTTTTGGGTAGTGTTGTAGTGTTTGCGTAGTGTAGGGTCATGCTGGGGTGTAGTGTTTTAGGGTTTTGGGTAGTGTTGTAGTGTTTGCGTAGTGTAGGGTCATGCTGGGGTGTAGTGTTTTAGGGTTTTGGGTAGTGTTGTAGTGTTTGCGTAGTGTAGGGTCATGCTGGGGGTAGTGTTTTAGGGTTTTGGGTAGTGTTGTAGTGTTTGCGTAGTATAGGGTCATGCTGGGGGTAGTGTTTTAGGGTTTTGGGTAGTGTTGTAGTGTTTGCGTAGTGTAGGGTCATGCTGGGGGGTAGTGTTTTAGGGTTTTGGGTAGTGTTGTAGTGTTTGCGTAGTGTAGGGTCATGCTGGGGGTAGTGTTTTAGGGTTTTGGGTAGTGTTGTAGTGTTTGCGTAGTGTAGGGTCATGCTGGGTGTAGTGTTTTAGGGTTTAGGGTTGTGTTGTAGTGTTTGCGTAGTGTAGGGTCATGCTGGGGCTAGTGTTTTAGGGTTTAGGGTAGTGTTGTAGTGTTTGCGTAGTGTAGGGTCATGCTGGGGGTAGTGTTTCAGGGTTTATTGTAGTGTTGTAGTGTTTGCGTAGTGTAGGGTCATGCTGGGGGTAGTGTTTTAGGGTTTAGGGTTGTGTTGTAGTGTTTGCGTAGTGTAGGGTCATGCTGGGGGTAGTGTTTTAGGGTTTAGGGTAGTGTTGTAGTGTTTGCGTAGTGTAGGGTCATGCTGGGGGTAGTGTTTTAGGGTTTAGGGTTGTGTTGTAGTGTTTGCGTAGTGTAGGGTCATGCTGGGGCTAGTGTTTTAGGGTTTAGGGTAGTGTTGTAGTGTTTGCGTAGTGTAGGGTCATGCTGGGCGTAGTGTTTTAGGGTTTAGGATAGTGTTGTAGTGTTTGCGTAGTGTAGGGTCATGCTGGGGGTAGTGTTTTAGGGTTTTGGGTAGTGTTGTAGTGTTTGCATAGTGTAGGGTCATGCTGGGGTGTAGTATTTTAGGGTTTAGGGTAGTGTTGTAGTGTTTGCGTAGTGTAGGGTCATGCTGGGGGTAGTGTTTTAGGGTTTTGGGTAGTGTTGTAGTGTTTGCGTAGTGTAGGGTCATGCTGGGGGTAGTGTTTTAGGGTTTTGGGTAGTGTTGTATTGTTTGCGTAGTGTAGGGTAATGCTGGGGTGTAGTGTTTTAGGGTTTTGGGTAGTGTTGTAGTGTTTGCGTAGTGTAGGGTCATGCTGGGGTGTAGTGTTTTAGGGTTTTGGGTAGTGTTGTAGTGTTTGCGTAGTGTAGGGTCATGCTGGGGGTAGTGTTTTAGGGTTTAGGGTAGTGTTGTAGTGTTTGCGTAGTGTAGGGTCATGCTGGGGGTAGTGTTTTAGGGTTTAGGGTTGTGTTGTAGTGTTTGCGTAGTGTAGGGTCACGCTGGGGGTAGTGTTTTAGGGTTTAGGGTTGTGTTGTAGTGTTTGTGTAGTGTAGGGTCATGCTGGGGGTAGTGTTTTAGGGTTTAGGGTAGTGTTGTAGTGTTTGCGTAGTGTAGGGTCATGCTGGGGTGTAGTGTTTTAGGGTTTAGGGTTGTGTTGTAGTGTTTGCGTATTGTAGGGTCATGCTGGGGGTAGTGTTTTAGGGTTTAGGGTAGTGTTGTAGTGTTTGTGTAGTGTAGGGTCATGCTGGGGGTAGTGGCTTAGGGTTTAGGGTAGTGTTGTACTGTTTGTGTAGTGTAGGGTCATGCTGGGGGTAGTGTTTTAGGGTTTAGGGTAGTGTTGTAGTGTTTGCGTAGTGTAGGGTCATGCTGGGGGTAGTGTTTTAGGGTTTTGGGTAGTGTTGTAGTGTTTGCGTAGTATAGGGTCATGCTGGGGGTAGTGTTTTAGGGTTTTGGGTAGTGTTGTAGTGTTTGCGTAGTGTAGGGTCATGCTGGGGGGTAGTGTTTTAGGGTTTTGGGTAGTGTTGTAGTGTTTGCGTAGTGTAGGGTCATGCTGGGGGTAGTGTTTTAGGGTTTTGGGTAGTGTTGTAGTGTTTGCGTAGTGTAGGGTCATGCTGGGTGTAGTGTTTTAGGGTTTAGGGTTGTGTTGTAGTGTTTGCGTAGTGTAGGGTCATGCTGGGGCTAGTGTTTTAGGGTTTAGGGTAGTGTTGTAGTGTTTGCGTAGTGTAGGGTCATGCTGGGGGTAGTGTTTCAGGGTTTATTGTAGTGTTGTAGTGTTTGCGTAGTGTAGGGTCATGCTGGGGGTAGTGTTTTAGGGTTTAGGGTTGTGTTGTAGTGTTTGCGTAGTGTAGGGTCATGCTGGGGGTAGTGTTTTAGGGTTTAGGGTAGTGTTGTAGTGTTTGCGTAGTGTAGGGTCATGCTGGGGGTAGTGTTTTAGGGTTTAGGGTTGTGTTGTAGTGTTTGCGTAGTGTAGGGTCATGCTGGGGCTAGTGTTTTAGGGTTTAGGGTAGTGTTGTAGTGTTTGCGTAGTGTAGGGTCATGCTGGGCGTAGTGTTTTAGGGTTTAGGATAGTGTTGTAGTGTTTGCGTAGTGTAGGGTCATGCTGGGGGTAGTGTTTTAGGGTTTTGGGTAGTGTTGTAGTGTTTGCATAGTGTAGGGTCATGCTGGGGTGTAGTATTTTAGGGTTTAGGGTAGTGTTGTAGTGTTTGCGTAGTGTAGGGTCATGCTGGGGGTAGTGTTTTAGGGTTTTGGGTAGTGTTGTAGTGTTTGCGTAGTGTAGGGTCATGCTGGGGGTAGTGTTTTAGGGTTTTGGGTAGTGTTGTATTGTTTGCGTAGTGTAGGGTAATGCTGGGGTGTAGTGTTTTAGGGTTTTGGGTAGTGTTGTAGTGTTTGCGTAGTGTAGGGTCATGCTGGGGTGTAGTGTTTTAGGGTTTTGGGTAGTGTTGTAGTGTTTGCGTAGTGTAGGGTCATGCTGGGGGTAGTGTTTTAGGGTTTAGGGTAGTGTTGTAGTGTTTGCGTAGTGTAGGGTCATGCTGGGGGTAGTGTTTTAGGGTTTAGGGTTGTGTTGTAGTGTTTGCGTAGTGTAGGGTCACGCTGGGGGTAGTGTTTTAGGGTTTAGGGTTGTGTTGTAGTGTTTGTGTAGTGTAGGGTCATGCTGGGGGTAGTGTTTTAGGGTTTAGGGTAGTGTTGTAGTGTTTGCGTAGTGTAGGGTCATGCTGGGGTGTAGTGTTTTAGGGTTTAGGGTTGTGTTGTAGTGTTTGCGTATTGTAGGGTCATGCTGGGGGTAGTGTTTTAGGGTTTAGGGTAGTGTTGTAGTGTTTGTGTAGTGTAGGGTCATGCTGGGGGTAGTGGCTTAGGGTTTAGGGTAGTGTTGTACTGTTTGTGTAGTGTAGGGTCATGCTGGGGGTAGTGTTTTAGGGTTTAGGGTAGTTTAGTTGTTTAGTGTATGCTAAAGGCATATTCGTTCTAAAAGTTTTCGTTATTTTAATTTGCGGCCTAATAGTACATGCGGGATGTTTTTTTGCGGACTGATGGTATGCGGGATTTCGTCATATATTGGCTAATCATACTTTCTATGGCAAAATGAACCCCCTCATTTTGTTCCTTTTTAAATTAAATGTTTTAAGAGTTACCACTTTATTCCAATCAAGATGGCTTCAGGTGTGCCATACCTTTGTAATAAGTAGGACTGTTAGCACTCTAGTTGTTCTTTAGAACACTCTGGGACATTCTGTCATTGGGCTATAGTTGGGCTACATCTGGCTGATATTTGGGCTACATTTGTTTTTTTTGTCTCTGGTGGCCATCTTTGGGCTACATTGGGCTACATTGGGCTACATTGGGCTACATTTGGGCTCCAACATATATATAGCCCAATGTAGCCCAATATATATTTTTCAAAGTAAATTTTCGTAAAAACCACTGGAGCCTATATCTTGAGACATAGCAAAGGCACATCGGGCTACCAGTCCCTACAATTTTGCCAAGTTTGGTGTAAATCCATTCAGCCGTTCAGGCTAAAAGTGAGGCCAACCGCCCTATGGAAAAATGAATGAGAAAAACGTGTTTTGGGACCCCCCTTTTTTCTCGGCCCCCCCTTGACGAAACCCCCCCAAATTTTCAGGGGCTGCTCAGAAACAAAATGTGCCATTTTCCTGAAAATTTCAGCCAATTCCGTCCACAAACGCCAAAGTTATTAGACATAGAATTTTCAGAAATCCCATAGAGAAAAAATCCTAACTATATATACCCACTGGCTATCGCCAGTAGGTAATATACATATATAAACATATATAATCTGCATATCTATATAAATATAAATGCATGCATACATATACATATATGCATACATATGCATGTTATTTACATGAAAGTTTTAAAAACACTAATAAAAGCAAAGCTAAAAAGCCACCTCATTACAAACAGAATGGCTTTAACTTAAACGAGGGCGAGATCTATTGCATTTTCAATGCTTGTTTACTTTGGTTCTATCAAGAAGGCATTCAGATGTGTCACATATTTGCCATAAATTCTGAATGTTAGCACTCTAGTTGCTCATTAGATCACTTTAGTAAAGCTAGTGCTCACCAGGGAAGTCTGCTGCTAATCATGGTTTGCAGCCATTTTCCCGCATTTTTTATCCCGCAGACTTTCAGTCCGCATACCATTATCCCGCAAGGTCATTGACCTCGCATACCATTATCCCGCATTTTTTCAAAACGCATGTGCATTTATCGCGCATGCCTTTACAAAGAATTACGTTTTAAAGGCATGTATGGTAAATGGATTTGCGTTGTGAAAACCACGATGACGAGAGAGGTAAGTGGGTTTGTGTTAATTTTTTCGTGGGTTAGTGATTGTGTAGTGTAGTGTAGTGTTGTGTAGTGTAGTGTTGTGTTAGTGTAGTGTAGAGTTGTGGTGGTTGTTTAGTGTAGGGTCATACTGGGGGTAGTGTTTTAGGGTTTAGGGTTGTGTTGTAGTGTTTGCGTAGTGTAGGGTCATGCTGGGGGTAGTGTTTTAGGGTTTAGGGTAGTGTTGTAGTGTTTGCGTAGTGTAGGGTCATGCTGGGGGTAGTGTTTTAGGGTTTAGGGTTGTGTTGTAGTGTTTGCGTAGTGTAGGGTCATGCTGGGGCTAGTGTTTTAGGGTTTAGGGTAGTGTTGTAGTGTTTGCGTAGTGTAGGGTCATGCTGGGCGTAGTGTTTTAGGGTTTAGGATAGTGTTGTAGTGTTTGCGTAGTGTAGGGTCATGCTGGGGGTAGTGTTTTAGGGTTTTGGGTAGTGTTGTAGTGTTTGCGTAGTGTAGGGTCATGCTGGAGTGTAGTGTTTTAGGGTTTTGGGTAGTGTTGTAGTGTTTGCGTAGTGTAGGGTCATGCTGGGGTGTAGTGTTTTAGGGTTTAGGATAGTGTTGTAGTGTTTGCGTAGTGTAGGGTCATGCTGGGGGTAGTGTTTTAGGGTTTTGGGTAGTGTTGTAGTGTTTGCGTAGTGTAGGGTCATGCTGGGGTGTAGTGTTTTAGGGTTTTGGGTAGTGTTGTAGTGTTTGCGTAGTGTAGGGTCATGCTGGGGTGTAGTGTTTTAGGGTTTTGGGTAGTGTTGTAGTGTTTGCGTAGTGTAGGGTCATGCTGGGGGTAGTGTTTTAGGGTTTTGGGTAGTGTTGTAGTGTTTGCGTAGTATAGGGTCATGCTGGGGGTAGTGTTTTAGGGTTTTGGGTAGTGTTGTAGTGTTTGCGTAGTGTAGGGTCATGCTGGGGGGTAGTGTTTTAGGGTTTTGGGTAGTGTTGTAGTGTTTGCGTAGTGTAGGGTCATGCTGGGGGTAGTGTTTTAGGGTTTTGGGTAGTGTTGTAGTGTTTGCGTAGTGTAGGGTCATGCTGGGTGTAGTGTTTTAGGGTTTAGGGTTGTGTTGTAGTGTTTGCGTAGTGTAGGGTCATGCTGGGGCTAGTGTTTTAGGGTTTAGGGTAGTGTTGTAGTGTTTGCGTAGTGTAGGGTCATGCTGGGGGTAGTGTTTCAGGGTTTATTGTAGTGTTGTAGTGTTTGCGTAGTGTAGGGTCATGCTGGGGGTAGTGTTTTAGGGTTTAGGGTTGTGTTGTAGTGTTTGCGTAGTGTAGGGTCATGCTGGGGGTAGTGTTTTAGGGTTTAGGGTAGTGTTGTAGTGTTTGCGTAGTGTAGGGTCATGCTGGGGGTAGTGTTTTAGGGTTTAGGGTTGTGTTGTAGTGTTTGCGTAGTGTAGGGTCATGCTGGGGCTAGTGTTTTAGGGTTTAGGGTAGTGTTGTAGTGTTTGCGTAGTGTAGGGTCATGCTGGGCGTAGTGTTTTAGGGTTTAGGATAGTGTTGTAGTGTTTGCGTAGTGTAGGGTCATGCTGGGGGTAGTGTTTTAGGGTTTTGGGTAGTGTTGTAGTGTTTGCATAGTGTAGGGTCATGCTGGGGTGTAGTATTTTAGGGTTTAGGGTAGTGTTGTAGTGTTTGCGTAGTGTAGGGTCATGCTGGGGGTAGTGTTTTAGGGTTTTGGGTAGTGTTGTAGTGTTTGCGTAGTGTAGGGTCATGCTGGGGGTAGTGTTTTAGGGTTTTGGGTAGTGTTGTATTGTTTGCGTAGTGTAGGGTAATGCTGGGGTGTAGTGTTTTAGGGTTTTGGGTAGTGTTGTAGTGTTTGCGTAGTGTAGGGTCATGCTGGGGTGTAGTGTTTTAGGGTTTTGGGTAGTGTTGTAGTGTTTGCGTAGTGTAGGGTCATGCTGGGGGTAGTGTTTTAGGGTTTAGGGTAGTGTTGTAGTGTTTGCGTAGTGTAGGGTCATGCTGGGGGTAGTGTTTTAGGGTTTAGGGTTGTGTTGTAGTGTTTGCGTAGTGTAGGGTCACGCTGGGGGTAGTGTTTTAGGGTTTAGGGTTGTGTTGTAGTGTTTGTGTAGTGTAGGGTCATGCTGGGGGTAGTGTTTTAGGGTTTAGGGTAGTGTTGTAGTGTTTGCGTAGTGTAGGGTCATGCTGGGGTGTAGTGTTTTAGGGTTTAGGGTTGTGTTGTAGTGTTTGCGTATTGTAGGGTCATGCTGGGGGTAGTGTTTTAGGGTTTAGGGTAGTGTTGTAGTGTTTGTGTAGTGTAGGGTCATGCTGGGGGTAGTGGCTTAGGGTTTAGGGTAGTGTTGTACTGTTTGTGTAGTGTAGGGTCATGCTGGGGGTAGTGTTTTAGGGTTTAGGGTAGTGTTGTAGTGTTTGCGTAGTGTAGGGTCATGCTGGGGGTAGTGTTTTAGGGTTTTGGGTAGTGTTGTAGTGTTTGCGTAGTATAGGGTCATGCTGGGGGTAGTGTTTTAGGGTTTTGGGTAGTGTTGTAGTGTTTGCGTAGTGTAGGGTCATGCTGGGGGGTAGTGTTTTAGGGTTTTGGGTAGTGTTGTAGTGTTTGCGTAGTGTAGGGTCATGCTGGGGGTAGTGTTTTAGGGTTTTGGGTAGTGTTGTAGTGTTTGCGTAGTGTAGGGTCATGCTGGGTGTAGTGTTTTAGGGTTTAGGGTTGTGTTGTAGTGTTTGCGTAGTGTAGGGTCATGCTGGGGCTAGTGTTTTAGGGTTTAGGGTAGTGTTGTAGTGTTTGCGTAGTGTAGGGTCATGCTGGGGGTAGTGTTTCAGGGTTTATTGTAGTGTTGTAGTGTTTGCGTAGTGTAGGGTCATGCTGGGGGTAGTGTTTTAGGGTTTAGGGTTGTGTTGTAGTGTTTGCGTAGTGTAGGGTCATGCTGGGGGTAGTGTTTTAGGGTTTAGGGTAGTGTTGTAGTGTTTGCGTAGTGTAGGGTCATGCTGGGGGTAGTGTTTTAGGGTTTAGGGTTGTGTTGTAGTGTTTGCGTAGTGTAGGGTCATGCTGGGGCTAGTGTTTTAGGGTTTAGGGTAGTGTTGTAGTGTTTGCGTAGTGTAGGGTCATGCTGGGCGTAGTGTTTTAGGGTTTAGGATAGTGTTGTAGTGTTTGCGTAGTGTAGGGTCATGCTGGGGGTAGTGTTTTAGGGTTTTGGGTAGTGTTGTAGTGTTTGCATAGTGTAGGGTCATGCTGGGGTGTAGTATTTTAGGGTTTAGGGTAGTGTTGTAGTGTTTGCGTAGTGTAGGGTCATGCTGGGGGTAGTGTTTTAGGGTTTTGGGTAGTGTTGTAGTGTTTGCGTAGTGTAGGGTCATGCTGGGGGTAGTGTTTTAGGGTTTTGGGTAGTGTTGTATTGTTTGCGTAGTGTAGGGTAATGCTGGGGTGTAGTGTTTTAGGGTTTTGGGTAGTGTTGTAGTGTTTGCGTAGTGTAGGGTCATGCTGGGGTGTAGTGTTTTAGGGTTTTGGGTAGTGTTGTAGTGTTTGCGTAGTGTAGGGTCATGCTGGGGGTAGTGTTTTAGGGTTTAGGGTAGTGTTGTAGTGTTTGCGTAGTGTAGGGTCATGCTGGGGGTAGTGTTTTAGGGTTTAGGGTTGTGTTGTAGTGTTTGCGTAGTGTAGGGTCACGCTGGGGGTAGTGTTTTAGGGTTTAGGGTTGTGTTGTAGTGTTTGTGTAGTGTAGGGTCATGCTGGGGGTAGTGTTTTAGGGTTTAGGGTAGTGTTGTAGTGTTTGCGTAGTGTAGGGTCATGCTGGGGTGTAGTGTTTTAGGGTTTAGGGTTGTGTTGTAGTGTTTGCGTATTGTAGGGTCATGCTGGGGGTAGTGTTTTAGGGTTTAGGGTAGTGTTGTAGTGTTTGTGTAGTGTAGGGTCATGCTGGGGGTAGTGGCTTAGGGTTTAGGGTAGTGTTGTACTGTTTGTGTAGTGTAGGGTCATGCTGGGGGTAGTGTTTTAGGGTTTAGGGTAGTTTAGTTGTTTAGTGTATGCTAAAGGCATATTCGTTCTAAAAGTTTTCGTTATTTTAATTTGCGGCCTAATAGTACATGCGGGATGTTTTTTTGCGGACTGATGGTATGCGGGATTTCGTCATATATTGGCTAATCATACTTTCTATGGCAAAATGAACCCCCTCATTTTGTTCCTTTTTAAATTAAATGTTTTAAGAGTTACCACTTTATTCCAATCAAGATGGCTTCAGGTGTGCCATACCTTTGTAATAAGTAGGACTGTTAGCACTCTAGTTGTTCTTTAGAACACTCTGGGACATTCTGTCATTGGGCTATAGTTGGGCTACATCTGGCTGATATTTGGGCTACATTTGTTTTTTTTGTCTCTGGTGGCCATCTTTGGGCTACATTGGGCTACATTGGGCTACATTGGGCTACATTTGGGCTCCAACATATATATAGCCCAATGTAGCCCAATATATATTTTTCAAAGTAAATTTTCGTAAAAACCACTGGAGCCTATATCTTGAGACATAGCAAAGGCACATCGGGCTACCAGTCCCTACAATTTTGCCAAGTTTGGTGTAAATCCATTCAGCCGTTCAGGCTAAAAGTGAGGCCAACCGCCCTATGGAAAATTGCATGGGAAAAACACGTTTTGGGACCCCCCTTTTTTCTCGGCCCCCCCTTGACGAAACCCCCCCAAATTTTCAGGGGCTGCTCAGAAACAAAATGTTCCATTTTCCTGAAAATTTCAGCCAATTCTGTCCTCAAACGCCAAAGTTATTCGACATAGAATTTTCAAAAATCCCATAGGAAAAAAATCCTAACTATATATACCTACTGGCTTTCGCCAGTAGGTAATATATAGATATATATATATATCTATATATTACCTACTGGCGGTCGCCAGTAGGTATATATAGTTAGGATTTTTTCTCTATGGGATTTTTGAAAATTCTATGTCTAATAACTTTGGCGTTTGTGGACGGAATTGGCTGAAATTTTCTGGAAAATGGAACATTTTGTTTCTGAGCAGCCCCTGGAAATTTGGGGGGGGTTCGTCCAGGGGGGGTCGAGAAAAAAGGGGGGTCCCAAAACGTGTTTTTAACATTGAGTTTTCCATAGGGCGGTTGGCCTCACTTTTAGCCCGAACGGCTGAATGGATTTGCATGAAACTTGGCAAAATTGTAGGGACTGGTAGCCCGATGTGCCTTTTGTAGGTCTCAATATATGTGCTCCAGTGGATTTTGAGAAATTAACGTTTAAAAAAAGATATATATCTGTAAGCGCGCTCTGGGCAGCGCTCCGGTTCGCGGACCTTACGCATACCGGAACTTCGCGTAGCGAAGCTGATTGGTTCTCCGCTGTCTGTCAACATTCTAAACAGTCCGGAGCGGCCGCCATCTTGTCTCTCGGTAGGATTGAGAGACAAGAGGAGGCCAAAACAAAGGGGGAAATAACCATAAGGGGGCATACTAGATCCTCCCTGACCCCCTAGGTTTAATGTGGAGGTTTTAAAAGGGCCCCGCGGGGCAAAAAAAACAAAATTTTTTTTTTTGTTTTTTTTGCGTGGGTAGCGCCCGGTCCGCGAACCGGGAAGCGTTCTGGGCAGCGTACTGCAATGAAAAATGAATGATAGACTTTTTAAATACTGTATGTTAATTGATTGTTGGTTTTGTTGTTTATTTTTTATTTTTTTTATTTTTTAAGCAATTATTTATTATTGTGATTGTGTTTCAAAATTTAATAACATTTCTAACATTTCACTGTCTGAAATGTCGTCATTTTCATTGAACATAGCTTGTAATCTATGAGGGTGTAAAATGTCCTCATTTTGAAGGAGGTCATCCACTGCTTGCACACATTGCAGTAGTTCTTGGTCCCAAGTTTCATCCATAAATTCTATATAATTTGGATCAATTAATTCTTGGCTGCTCTCTTGCAGGACAATTTGAAATGAAACTTTCTGTTCGCCTTCCATGTTGCCTGAAATTTGGATAAAAAAAATATATATTAGTAGAGATAAGGCACTGTTGGGATTAATTTTAGATAGGCATTTTTTAACAGAGAATTTATCTTTGGGCAGTGTATAGTATCAGAGTGGAAGTAGGAATATAAAAAAGTGTATGTGATTTAACGTAATTAAATTCATAATTATAAAAGAGAAGCCTAACTCCATCCATAACTATAACAGAGAAGTCTATCTAAATCTATAACTACTACAGAGGGATAGTATATAACTATCAGAAAAAGTTTACCATATTAACTGATAGTACACAATATAGTTCAGTTTTTAAAATAACAACTTACCTTTAGAAAGAAGTTGAAGTGATTAGTGAAAATCCAATTGAAATGTACACCAGGAAGTAGTAGTCAAAATGGCTGTGTTTCATTCTCTTCTTTTATATATATTCAGGTACATAACCAATCAAATGTCAGGTAAAAAAAGTAGAAAATGAAAGTAACATTTTAATTGGTTGTCAATTCCAACACTTCAGATGTGTTTTGAGAAGTAATTTACCTCAGGGTATTTAGAGAGGTCTACAGGCTAAATGGCTAAATGGAATTCCAATCAAATTTGTGAAAATGGTAGGGATTGGTATGTAGTATGAGCTAATCTATATTTGGTGAAATTGTCTCCAGTGGCTTTTCTGTAAACTACTTTCCCACCTTTTTTGATGGTGCGCTTCCCTGGGAGCGACCCGGTACGCGAACCGTTGAGCGCCCCGGTTCGCGAACCTTAAGCGTTACGGGAGTCCACCATTTTGTGTTTCGGTCGAATTAAGATACAAAATGGAGGGCAAATAATGTTCAGAATGGGTAGAAGGGGGCACGGTAGACTTATCTTGACCCCCTAGGTTTTGTGAGGGTGGCTGAGGAGGCTTATATGTGCGAAAAAAAACCATTTTTTAAAAAAATTTCGCGAGGTTAGCTCCCGGTTCGCGTACCGGGTAGCGCCCCGGGGAGCGTACTTTGTTGAAAATTAGTGAAAAAAGTTAGAGTAAAATAATAATTGTGAGTGATCAGATGTAGGGTAGCTCTGAGAAGAGCTTTTGGGTTTATGGTACATTTAGGTACTTATAAGTAGGTACCAATGCACAGTCTTAAATTCAGAGAGAAAATTCTGTTGCCCCCATCTGAGAAGTGAACTCCATCTCCTCTGTAGATATCTTGCATGTAGTAACGCAAGTTATTGTTGTACAGGGAGCCCATTCCATGGTCTCTCATGTAAGCTGAAACAGATTTGTTTACATGCTTCCTCGACTTCTCAATTTGTGGACAAAATTGGTTTGACCACCTCCATTTCTGTCTTTGGCATATATTTGAATATACCAAGGCAGTCTGAGGAAAAAGTGCCATTAATTGCTCAAAGGTGTCCTTTAAAAGCATTTCCAGACCTACCCCAGTCAAAGTGCCCAAATCATTACCTCCACAGTGCACAATTAACAGGTCAGGTTTGGGCAAATGCATAAAGGTTTTCACCAATGGTATCAATTGGTGACATTTTAATCCTCTGTGGCCAAACCACTTAATTTCCACATCTTGTAAATTGAGGTTAGGTAATTTTCTGTTCTCAGCATACCTGTGAGCCCAGTGGATATAACTATGTCCAACAATCCAGACAGAAAACATGGTGAGAGAAGGTTCTCCTGCAGTCAGATGAAGTGTGGCAATGAAATGGCAGTTGAAAAAATGAGAGTTTAAAATGAAAAAAACTGTGGAGTTTCTGTGTTCATGAAGCAGTAACAGTGATTGGTGGATTTTGATTGCTGAAAACAGAAAGTTAGGGTGCATGGATGAGTTATTTGAAAGATGTATTTTGAATGGTCAATAAAAAATCATTAAATGAAAGAATGCACTGGATATGCAGGTGCACTGAGAGTTCAGAGTTCAATTGCAACATTGTTGTGTGAACTTGCAAACACCAGACGTCTTCCAAGAGGTGGTTGCCATGCAGAAAAGGCATGAAATGGCAGAGGGGGGAAGGGTTTTCATTTGAAAAAAAGTGAGGGAAGAGTTTTGATTGGGTGACATGAGAGATATGTGTGAAGAATTACAGCATTTCTGTGCTTTTGATAGCTGCAGACTCTGGAGTGCATACCTTTTGCTCTGCTGAAGACAAATTGGTGTGTTTCTGAGACTGTTTTCAAACTCAAAGTATTTGCTAAGGTGAGAAAATATTTCTTTAATTTAGATAGAGAATAGTGTGCTTTAAGGAGAAAATTATGAATTATGTGGCGCAAATTGCTTGTAAATATGCTCCCACCTGTGCATGGAAAATTTAGATTTTGAATGTTTGTGTTACATAGCCATGTTAAAAGTGATACAAACATGCTGCAAAGGCAATCAAAAAACGCTTTTATGTGTCTTAAGGACATTTTAAGTAATTTTCCCATGTGCAGTGTTTTGAAATTATGATTTGAAAATCGTTTTTGGGGAAAAGGAATTGTTTTTAAATTTATGACAAGGACATAATGGTGTATGCTTCTTTATAAGGCAATTGACTGTCCCTGATGTTATTTTTCCCATTTTAATGTAAGACCTTTCTCTGTGGCGCAAATTGCTTGTAAATATGCTCCCACCTGTGCATGGCAAATTTAGATTTTAAATGTTTTTGTTACATAGCCATGTTAAAAGTGACCCAACCATGCTGGAAAGGCAATCAAAAAACACTTTCATGTGTCTTAAGGACATTTTAAGTCATTTCCTCATGTGCAGTGTTTTCAAATTATGATTTGAAAATCGTTTTTGGGGAAAAGGAATGGTTTGTAAATTTATGACAAGGACATAATGGTGTATGCTTCTTTATAAGGCATTTCAGTGTCTCTGATGTCATTTTTCACATATTACATTAAAAGACCTTTCCCCGTGGAGCACATTCCTTGTAAATATGCTCCCACCTGTGCATGGTAAATTTAGATTTTGACTGTTTGAGTTACATAGCCATGTTAAAAGTGACCCAAAAACTTGCAAAGGCTTTCAAAAAACACTTTCATGTGTCTTAAGGACATTTTAAGTAATTTCCCTGTGGGCAGTGTTTTCAAATTATGAATTGAAAATCGTTTTTGAGGTAATGGAATGTTGTTAAAATTTATGTGCGCCATATGCCCCCAAATTTATTTTTCAGGGGTGCAGCAGGGTGTTCTTGAGACACCCCTGCACCTTTGGAAAAATTCCTAATTTGCGATGAGCTAATTGCTAATCGCAAATTGCACCTTCATTCATATGGGCATCCTGGCCCATGGAAATGAATGGGTAATTTGCAATTAGCAATTTGCTCATCGCAAATTAGGAATGGTAAAGAATCGCTATTTATTCCTTAAAATTCGCTATTTTGGAAATGCAAAATAGTTATATGATACATATGGCGGTTGATGTCTAACAAGATAAGAAGCTTAGGGATACATTTATGATGACTGGCGCAATGAAGTGGACATCACTTACTTCATTGGTAGAGCTTTACATGTATTATGTCCTCTGTATTCTTCATCAAGCGTAACTTTAATCTGCAATCCTGAGTAGGCCTCACCTTAAACAAACCTCTGGATAGGCCACACCTTATCGTCATCCTGAATTAATCATTTAAAATGCTAGGGACAGATTTATGATAGGTGTACGCCTCTTTTGCGCCACTTACAAAACACTGTCCACGGGGAAATGACTTAAAATGTCCTTAAGACACATGAATGTGTTTTTTTAAAGCGTTTGCAATTTTTTTGGGTCACTTTTAACATGGCTATGTGACTCAAACAGTCAAAATCTAAATTCACCATGCACAGGTGGGAGCATATTTACAAGGAATGTGCTCCATGGGGAAAGGTCTTATAATGTAATATGGGAAAAATGACATCAGAGACAGTGAAATGCCTTATAGAGAAGCATACACCATTATGTCCTTGTCATAAATTTGCAAACCATTCCTTTTACCCAAAAACGATTTTCAAATCATAATTTGAAAACACTGCACATGTGGAAATGACTTAAAATGTCCTTAATTCAAAATTTGCTATTCCTTATTTTGCGATTGCACTGAAGGATTTGCAAATTTTGCGATTCCTTAAATGCAATGTATCAAACAAAAAATATGTAAAAAATGACATTAAGGATTTGGAAACTACCACCAACTTCTAGTTTGTGGTAATTTGCGAATTCTTTTCAAAAAGCATTTTTTTCCAAAAAACAAAAGGTGCCATATGACGCCAATACATGTCCTTAGGGCATGTATGTGCGCCATATGCCCCCAAATTTCTTTTTCAGGGGTGCAGCAGGGTGTTCTTGAGATACCCCTGCACCCTTGAAAAAATTCCTAATTTGCGATGAGCTAATTGCTAATCGCAAATTGCACCTTCATTCCTATGAGCCTCCTAGCACATGGAAATGAATGGGTAATTTGCAATTAGCAATTTGCTCATTGCAAATTAGGAATGGTAAAGAATTGCTATTTATTCCTTAAAATTCGCTATTTAGGAAATGCAAAATAGTTTGATGGTACATATGGTGGTTCATCTGTAACAAGAAAAGAAGCTTAGGGATACATTTATGATGACTGGTGAAATAAAGTGCACATCACTCACTTCATTGGTAGGCCTTTACATGTATTATCTCCTCTGTATTCTTCATCAAGCGTAACTTTAATCTGCAATCCTGAGTAGGCCTCACCTTAAACAAACCTTTGGATAGGCCACACCTTATCGTCATCCTGGATTAATCATTTAAAATGCTAGGGACAGATTTATGATAGGTGTATGCCTCTTTTGCGCCACTGTGCGTCACTTTTATGATGCAGCGGCGGTGCAAAAGATTTGCTATGAGGCGACAAAATTACAAATTGATGCATTTAGGCAGATATGTCATGGTGTAAAAAAAACGTACCACATGAAACCGATGCAGCAGTGATGCAAAAGATGCACCATGTTGCAAGACAGGCCTCACTTGGGGCCATATGTATCAAGCTAATTAGCATTCGCAAAGATCAAAATTCTGCGAATTTCGGCCTTTGCGAATGCTAATTAGACAAATGGTATGTATCAAACAAGTTTGATGCAAAATAAGGAATAGCAAAATTTGCTATTCCTTATTTTGCGATTGCACTGAAGGATTTGCAAATTTTGCGATTACTTAAATGCAATGTATCAAACAAAAAATATGTAAAAAATGACATTAAGGATTTGGAAACTACCACCAACTTCTAGTTGGTGGTAATTTGTGAATTCTTTTCAAAAAGCTTTTTTTCCAAAAAACAAAAGGTGCCATATGACGCCAATACATGCCCTTAGGGCATGTATGTGTGCCATATGCCCCCAAATTTCTTTTTCAGGGGTGCAGCAGGGTGTTCTTGAGACACCCCTGCACCCTTGGAAAAATTCCTAATTTGTGATGAGCTAATTGCTAATCGCAAATTAAACCTTCATTCCTATGAGCCTCCTAGCCCATGGAAATGAATGGGTAACTTGCAATTAGCAATTTGCTCATTGCAAATTAGGAATGGTAAAGAATTGCTATTTATTCCTTAAAATTCGCTATTTAGGAAATGCAAAATAGTTTGATGGTACATATGGTGGTTCATCTGTAACAAGATAAGAAGCTTAGGGATAGATTTATGATGACTGGCGCATCACCAGGGATGTGCTAGTCATCCTGCGCCGCTGTTCCGCCACCCATGGTGTGCTGCATTTACAATGGCAAAAATGGCACAGATGCGTGACGTATCTGTGTTGTAAAGGTGGCGCATTGCTGGAGTTGTATCGCAAGTGCGATGCAGCTCAAGCAAGGCTCAGGGGTGCCCCATCTCCACAATGTTGCGTCAAGACCTATGCCTGCTTAAAGCAGGCGCAGGGTTTTGACGCAGCTTTCTCCTATCTGATTGTAAATACGGCACACCATGGGTGGCATAGCAGCGGTGCACGTTAACTGGTGCATGCCTGGGGGTGTGCCATTTAACATAAATCTGCCCCTTTACATTTAAGTATGTGCAGGGGACACAGAGTTGGTGAGGCTTATCCAAGGTTAAGAAGAGATGAGTCCTGTTCACTGAAAAATTAGACATAGGCTTCACCTGCTCAGCATCGCTGGACATGGCTAAATAATAGCTGCAAAATGTTACTCTTGTTAAACAATTTTACTATTATAATCTCTGAGATTTGTCTCTTACTCTGCAACATCTCATTGTTGTTATCTTTCTTTAAAGATAAAGACAACATCAACATGAGCGACAATCTGCAATCAGTTGATTTTGACCTCATCATTGAACTTGTAATTGAAACATCAGTGGATGTTGATCCCTTGGATGATTTAAATCCTGAGGATGAAGAAGAGCGTGATGAGGATGCAGATTTGTCCGAATTATATGACATAGGGTGGGAAAATGACCTGCTTGAGCCTATGGAACTATAAACATTTATTTTTAAAATTTATAATAAATAAAAAGTAAAAGTGTAAACCGTTTAATTTAAAAATAAAGACACCTTCAAAAACAGGTTATGTGTAGTGTCTTCAATAAAATATTAAAATATGCTCATAAAATTAGATCAGATTCACATATAAAATAGCACAGGTAACATGAATATAAATTCCATTTCTTTTCTGCTATTTCTGTATTGTAAATTTGCCAAGGACTAAAAAATCTTCTATTTAAAATGTCAAGTAGTGTGTTAAGTTTTTGATCACTGTTATTGATTTACTGTTTGGTAATAGTGGTTAATAACATTTTTTAATATATTTTACCACAGATTCAACTGCAGATCATTTCAACATTTCACCATGCCAACGAAAGAAAGAGAGAGAAAGGCTGCAAAACGTCAAAGACAGCAGGTGAATCAAAAGAAGCAGCAGTCCTCTAACAAAAAGATTTGTCAAGTCACGAAGAAAGCACCGGGTAAGAGTACAAAAACATTCATAAGAAATATGTGTAGTAAAAAAAATATTACTACAGAAAATGTTTCAGTCCATAAAAAGAGAAGCAATTCAAATGGAAAGGAAAGGCCAATCAAAAATGTTACTGCTAGAGCAAGAGATAACTCTGTGCATGATAGTAGAAGGAAACAACAGTTTAGGGACATTCGTAAACGAATGTTCCGCAACAGGATAATTGGCAATTTGTTAAAAAATATTAAGAAAGGTCAACAGAAAGTTGTTTTTTATAAGAGAAAAAAAAAAGTTGAGAAAGTTATTGATCAGGCATTTGAAATTAAACGTAAGTTATTTATTTTGATAATCAATAGAATTAGGAAGCTAAACAAGGCAATTTATGATTTCAAAAGAAATAGTAGATGGAAGAGAATAGTTAATCGTAGTAATTTTTGTGAAGTTTTTTCTGGAGAATGGATGCATAGTTCAAGCTGTGAGGCATTTTTTAATGAGGAGAGTTATTTCCAGGATAATGATTTGGTGCATGCAGTTGACACCAGTGGTCGTGCTTATGAAGTGAAAGGTGGTTGTCCAGTTGAAAAAGAAAAACGTGTGACAACAGAGACAGAAGAGGTGTTAGGTAATGAGGTTTTAGGAAGACGTGCTAAGGGTCCTGTGTACACCTGGAAGTGTAGTAGTATTTGTAGTGTGCGACAGGATTCCATCAATTTGCTTTGTGATTTTGTACGGTCATTTAATAAGAAAAGTTTGAAGCAGAAAATAAGGTTGTTGCAAGAATTAGATCCTTGCAGAGTGAGAGAAGTGACAGGTTTGCATGGTCATTCACTGGCTTGTCTTTCCAGGAGAGTATGCCAGAGTGTTTTTCATCATTTCAGGATGCTAGCAGTGCATCATAATAAAGTGAGGAAATTAGTTAGAATGTTGTATTATGCTAAGAGTCCAGCAATTATGCTTAAACAATTATGTGCTGCTCTTTTGCATGGTTCTGAAATAGATGTGAAGAATATATGTGAAGAAATTGAGTTTTGTTACTTTGGAAGTAAAGAGGAGAATGTTGAAATTGACCAAGAAGAAGCGGGTAATGTGGAAGATAGTGTACAGGTTTCCAGTACAGATAATTTCCAGAGGGAAATTGTCACATTTCAGGTCAAATCAAGTGAGAGGCCAAATTCCACTTGTGTGTGTTGTCGACGCACTTATTATAAGAATCAGACTAAGTTATTGGATTTATATGCAAAAAGTGAAAGGGAAAATAATAGTGAATGGAAGGATTTTGCAACATACTTGATGGTAGAAAATTGTTTTGATTTGGGATTGGATCAACGTGTGTGTACTTATTGTTGTTGCAAATTAAATCAAAACCAGATGCCTGCTAGAGCAGTTCATAATAATCTGGAATTGGTTGACATTCCTTCTGAATTGAAGGATTTAAATACTTATGAATCTATTTTGATTCAAAGTATCCATCCCTTTCAGGCTATTGTAAGAATGGAGCCAAAGACAGGGAAATTGCCTCCATCAGATTTACAGAGAGGATTAAAGGGAAGAGTTGTTTATTTGCCTCTAGATTTGAAGAAAAACATTAACACAATTGGAGTAGAAAAAGTGGAAGAGGAACCTCTGGTTATCTTAGTTAATGGGGTTCCGACAAAGAATAAGAAAATATGGCAAGATTTAGTAGATGTTAGGAAAGTTAAAAAGGCAACATTGTATTTGAAAAAAAATAATAAATACTATAAGAATGTATATGTTGCAGAAGAGGAAGTAAGTGAGGAAGAGGATAGTGATTTGTGTGCTGGTCAAATTGAGAAAGTAGAACCCTCTACTAGTGAAGAAATATATGAACATTATAGTGTTCACCCTTTGCATTCCAAGGAAGTCATGGGGAATGCTATTGAGTTGTTTCAAATGAAACAAGCCAAAGGGAGTCCCATTAGTGTTTGGGAGGAAAGTTTGGAAGCTCGGTGTTTCCCACAGCTTTTTCCAACAGGTCAGGGAGGAAGATATGATGAGCGACCTCATCAAATTCCTGCTTCTGAATACCGGACTTTGCGATTGTATGCAGGAGATGCTAGGTTTCGACAATGCATTCCTTATTTGTTTCATCTCCTGTTTGAAAGCGATCTGTCTGGACTGTCATATGCAGTGAACCACATCTTGAAAAGTGGTATACACATGCAAAACATCTCGGCAAGTGACTTTATGGATAAAGTCAATGTCCAAGACAGTATTTTGGATTCTCACCTGATTAATCTCATGGCGTGTCAGCGTGGTACTAATGAGTACTGGTACCGTCGTCATGGTGATTTAAAATGTATGCTGAGGAACTTAGGTACTCCCACATGGTTCCTCACTCTGAGCTGTGCCGAGTATGGCTGGGAAGACTTACTTGAATTTCTACGAGAGGCAAATGCTAACGTAGATAACATCGAATTCAAGACACCCGGAGAACTGTGCTCTTTGGATCCAGTCAATGTATGTAGGTACTTCAATCATAGATTTGAAGCTATGATGTCTTTCATCATGAATAAGAAGAATCCACCTCTTGGAGAGGTGTTGGATTTCTTCTGGAGAAAGGAGTACCAAGCAAGAGGTGCTCCTCATATACATATGTTGCTGTGGATCAAGGATGCACCTAAATTTGGAACGGATCCAGAAGACTCAGTGATGAGTTTCATCTAACAGTATTCTACGTGTGCTGTTCCAAACGCAAAGGAGAAGAAAAGCCTAAGAGAAAAAGTTCTGCGTTTCCAAAGCCATCGATGTGGAAAGTACTGCCGTCGTAAATTCCGAAACAAGGACAAGTTCTACACTAAATGTCGTTTCGGCTTTCCACGACCGGTGATTTCTAAAGGAAGAGTAAACAGTTTGATGTCTTCGCTGCGACATAATGTCATGAAGAAATCACCTAAAAACACATACAATTTGAAGAGGAACGAAGAGTCCTAGTACATCAACGACTACAACCCGGTGATTTTGTCCATGTGGAATGCTAACATGGATATACAGTTTGTGGCTGATAACTGTATGGCTGTGGCTCGGTATGTGACGTCTTACATCACCAAAAAAGAGAAGACAGAATTGAAGGATATGTGGGAGGACATTTCCCATGAAAAGAGCCTCAGCAAGAAGTTGTACAGTTTCAGTCTGAAGATGTTGTCGCATCGAGAAATTGGAGCTTACGAATGCTCTGACCGGTTGTCTTCAGCAAGTCTCTATGCCAAGTCCAGGAGTATCATTTGGGCGAGTCTTGGTCTTGCTGCAACGCGTAATCGAGTTCTGAAACCTGTGCGGGAAATTGAGTATTTGGCGGAAAAGGAGCCAAACAGTACCGACATTTTGAAGACCAACATGTTGGATACATATTATCCAAATAGAAGCAGTCACCTCGACAATGTTTGTCTGTATGAGGTTCTTCAAAATTACATATTCAAGAGCAACATCAAAGAAGATACTGAGAAAGGAGTGTATGCTGTAATAGGAAGTGAGGGATGTCTGGTCAAGCAAAGAAAATGCCACTTGGTAAACCATCGAAAATTGAGTGGCGAATCTCCTGAAAAAAAGGAGTTTTTCTATTTAGCACTTTTGCAACTTTTCAAGCCTTGGCGTGCAGAAGAGGAACTGCTTGGAGATTTCCTCTGTTACGAAGACTCTTTCAATGCCGCCAAGGAGACCATAGAATGTCCTGCTTTTCCCAAATATGTAGAAATGTTGAATGCGGAAATTGAGCAGGAAGCAACGATTGCAGCCGAGATTGCCAGAGACAGTTCTCAGGACAGTCAGAGTTCTGCTTCATTGAGTCAGGATCCACTAGGAGGACCTGTTATCGAAAATGAAGCTGCCACTGCCATGAATGAAGTGGAAAGAGCCATGGCACATGCTCAGGAGGATGCGGTTAACTTAGAAGAGTTGGAAAGACAACTCAACGTTGAGCAGAGGAAAATATATGACGAAGTTACCATGCAAATTGATCATGGATTAAGTCATGACAAGAAAGAGTGCTCATGTACGTCGTTGAAGCCTGTCCGACTGTACGTGAGTGGAGAAGCGGGAACTGGAAAAAGTTTCCTCATTAAAGCAATTTCATGCTATTTGCAGGAAAGGACAGAGTCATCGCTGTCTTGTGTTGTCACCGCTCCAACTGGACTGGCAGCACATAACATTAAAGGGATTACTTTACATCGTTTACTGATGCTGCCAGTGGAGCATGACAACAGATTGCAATATCACAAGCTATCTGGAGATGCTTGTTTTGAAGTTTCAAGAATCTTGAGGAAAATGAAACTTCTTATCATTGACGAAGTAAGCATGGTTTCCAATGTCATGCTTGCCTTTGTGCATTTGAGAATGCAAGAAGTTCTCAAAACAGAGTATGATGTGTTATTTGGTGGCAAACACATCATTGTTTTCGGAGATCTTTTGCAGCTGACACCAGTGAAAGGGCAACCTGTGTTCAAAATGCTCACGCATGAAGATACCAGGAAGTGCCTAGGCAGCATTGGCAACGTCAATATATGGTTAAACTTCAATTATGCTGAACTGCATGAAAATATGCGTCAGGCGAAGGATGAAGTTTACAAGACTATTCTACAAGATGTTAGAATTGGAAAAGTGACCGAGCATGGGAAAGAAGCTTTACATGCACGATTACTGTCAAATTTATATCCAGAACAAGATGTTGTGCCTGAGAATATTTTTCAGAAAATTACTGATAAGAAATCTGGAATATGTTTGATGCCAACTCTTGCAGAATGTGCCAAATTCAACAACAAAATGTTGCATTTAGAAAAGCAAGAGATTGTGAAACTGGAAGCTATTAACAGAGTAGAGCATATGGGATCAACAATTATTTTGTCTGAGAATCTGAAAACAAAATTGGATTCATTAGAGAAGAGTATATCTAAAACTGCAGGTTTTGAAAAGACTCTGAATGTGTGCTTGAACTGCCGTATAATTTTAAGAAGGAATTTACATGTTGAAAGAGGTCTGGTAAATGGATCAATGGGTAATGTTGTTGATTTTGTAAAATACAGAAATAGAGATGGAATTGAATTTTTAAAAATTAAATTTGATGGCATTGAGGAAGTACAGCTAATTGGTCGTTGCTCTGCTAGATTTTTGCTTGTAAAAGACTTATATGTTCGCCGTAAGCAGTTTCCTGTTTGCTTGGCATATGCGGTGACAATCCATAAATCGCAAGGTTTAAGTGTAGACTGTGCATTGGTGAATATTGGCAGTTCTGTGTTCAAGGAGGGTATGGCATATGTGGCATTGTCACGAGTTAGAACTTTATCGGGATTGTACTTGATTGAGTGTGATGTCACAAACATTTGTGCGGATCTAGATTGTGTTAAGGAATACAATAGGTTAAGAAGAGAGTATGCGCCACATTTGCCTCAGTATCCTTTGTTTGAGAAACGTGTGGTAGGCCGGAAACGAAGAAATGTGACCAATACTGGGGAGGTTGTAGCAAAAAGACGAAAAGTCGATGAACCTAAAATTACAAGCAGAAACAAAAAGGATTCTGTTGAAGATGTTGTTGGTTTTCAATTTGAAAACAGTTCTGGTGTCAACTGCTATGCTAATGTAGTGGTTAATGTTTTGTTTTCTCTAAAAAATGTAAAAGAAGAGATTGTGGTCAATTCTGATCAAAGATTTTGCAGTTTGTTAAATTCTGTGTTAGAGAAATGTAGCACTGATAGAACAAACATAGAAAGTGTGTCTGAAATTCGAAATCTGTTAGACAGATGTTCAGGCCAAACACAATTCTCTCAAAATATTCAGCAAGATTGTCAGGAGTTTTTAATGTATATGCTTGATGTATTGCATGCTGAAGGTGTAGATGTAGATCAGCTGTTTGGGCTTTCTTATCAATGGCAGCATGACTGCGAGAACTGTATGGTATCAAGTACTACTAGTGTAGACTCAGAAAGATTTATATATTTAACTTTGCCAGACAGTAAATCAGTCTCCTTTAATAAGCTAGTAAAAGCAGCTGATCACAACATGGAGTGTAGCCAATGTAAATCTGAAATGATGTCCACATTATTTATACGAACATATGGCCAGTATGTCATTTTAATGTTCCAACGATGTAGGCCTGATGGAACAAAATTGACAACTTTAATTAAAAATTTTGTAGCTTCGCAGTTGTCAATATCAGGAAGGACTTTTGTAACTGCAGCAATTATATATCATGACGGCCCTTCAATAACATCAGGACATTACACAGCTTATTTAAAGTCTAGAAATGGCTGGTCATTCTGCAACGATTCTGTTTTAATTTTCCCAAAAAAATTGCCGTATGACCTTAAAAACTCTTACCTAGTGTTTTTAAAACCAAAATTTTAGGGAAATAATCTCGGGATGTGCTCTGTGGAATTTCAAGAAGTTCTAATGGCTCATACACAATTTGGCCTTGAGGATAAGTGTAGTTCAGAGACATAACTTCTAACCATAAGACTGGACGTCATGGAGAAATAAGTGCACTTTGAATGAGTTCAGAAAAACTATTTCTTTTTATAAGCTAATTGAAGCAGCCAATCAAAACATAGAGTAGAGGGAATGTAAGTCTGCAATGCTGTCTACTGTTTTACATTGCTTTGTGATTGAAAGTGATTTAGAGAATTAAATAATTGTACTAGTCATAGAGTTAGTGTAAGTCTGCTTCATAGTAAGCAGTATCAGTGTCATAGGAAATGTAGAACATGACTGAGCAAGAAGGGGAAGATATTATTATTCCAGGATTGTGAAAATGATCTTCAACATTTTAATTCTGAAAGTTGCAGAAATGCCAAATGACGGGATTGGCTTACAAGAAATCCAAGAGTTATAAATGGCTCTGACAAGATTTGGCCTTGTGGAAACTTGTGGTAGAGAGCAAGAAGTCATTTATTGCATGTAACATGTTTTTAAAAACGATGGAGATTTTCTTTCAGAAAGTGGCGGGCTGAAAGTAATAACAGCACAAAAGAGTGTAAGCTGTTCATAGGACATCCTTTGACGTCATGGAAAGTAAGTTAACTTTAAGGAGTTCTGAATTCTGATTTGTTATGTTGTATGGGTTTTTTAAACACAATCATTTTGATTGTGTTGTTTTTTCCCCGCTGTTATATGATGAATACCTTCAAGTCACTGTTTTTAGTGAATTTTGATACATTCTGAGAACAGCAAAAATAAACCATTTAACATGTATAATTAATTCTGTACTGTTTGCATTTATGATGTATATGTAGAACTGTGTAGGAGGCATGGAGAAGGTGAGGCTTCTGTAAGTGTCAAAGTTGTTGCATGCAGTGCTGCACTTCTGCGTATTCTTTCATATGCTAGACTACATCTGCACAATGAGATACCTAAGCAAAGGAAACACAAGTGATGTGATTGTGAAATGAGCAAAATAAATTGCACGTATTTCATTTACATCACCTGTGTTTCCTATCATTACGAATCACATTGTGCAGATCAAGTTTAGGTCTGTCCAGGGAAACATAGGAGGTTTGGACTTTGTTCAAGAGTGCAGTGGACATGACTCACTTCATTGGTAGACCTTCACATATATTATGTCCTCTATTCTCTTCAACAACTCGAAATTTCATCTGCAACCCTGAGTAGGCCTCACCTCAAACAAACCTCTGGATAGGAGACATCTTATTGGCATCCTGAAGCAATTATTTAAAATTTTAGTGTCTTGCGACACTTTTCTGAGACAACAGCAATGCAAAAGATGCACCATGTTTTAAGATAGGCCTCACTTCATCTGCATCAAGATACTGTTAGTTTAAAATGTATATCTTTAGGACTGTGTAGGGGGCCTGGAGAAGCAGAGGCTTCTGTAAGTGTCAAAGTTGTTGAAAAACTGTTTGTCCTTCAATCTTTTCCATTGTCTTTTGTAATTTTTAAATACATGTTTTAATATTTTTCAAATGTTTGTTCTCTCTTTCACAGATTGAAAGTATAAAAACAAAAAGTGAGTAATTTAACGACAATTATAAGGTAAATGTTTTGTACTCTTTTCGTTACATTTCTATCACATTTAACTACTATTAGTTCCACTGCTTCATTTCTTTAACCCTCAGTTTCCTGCCTTTGCTACTTCCCTCATTCCTTTCTCTATTACCTACTTACTCAACTCCTTCCACTCTTTTTGTCAGTCCCTGTCTTCTCATAGTTCCTCACTCTTGTTCACTCACTCCGTCTCTATTACTCTTAGTGTCTTTGACTGATCACTGTATCACTATTTGTTCATAATGCTTTCTCTGTGTAGTTGAAGCACACTAAGGGGCATATTATGAACACAGCCAATAAAATTATTGCTCTTTTTATTGGCAGAAAACTGGTGCAAAAGTGGTTTTAGCGGCAGTTTTCTGCCGCAAAAGCAGCTTTAGCGACACATTTCTGCCAATAAAAGCTGCAAAACTTTTATTGCCTATGTTGATGATATGGCTCTATGTTACTTACATTTCTTTGCTGTTTCAATTAATCTTTTTCTGTTATTTTTTGTTTTCTGTTTTCTATTTTTTCTCTCTGTTATTCCTCATGTTTTAATCTTATTTTGAACATTCACTCACATTCTCCAAGAAACTCTTCTTTGTTAATGTTATACTCTCTTTTTTTTTCTTTCACTTCGTTATCTATTTTGTTTTTCACAATTATACCCTCTTCCGTCTTTTCTTCGGTAAATAGATCTATTAAACAGTATCTCTTCTTTACTCCCTATAGCTGTCTTTCTTTTAACATCACTCTCTGTTTACTTTCCTTATACTTCCTCTTTTTTTTTAAAAACATTTTTTTTTGGTTAGCTCCCGGTCCGCGTACCGGGAAGCTAACCGGGAAGCGAACCAAAAGAAATAGAGCTTGCCAGAGTGCTAAACATTCTAGCAATTTTTTTTGAAAGGGAAGGTAGTTCTGAAAATAACTTTTTTTTAAATATTTTTGTTGTTTTATCTATTTTTTATTTTTTGAACATTTTTTGTTTTTTTGTATTTTTTGAACAATTTTATATTTTTGGGGTTTTTTTGGGGGGGGGAAACAACAAAAAACAGGCATTGAAAAGGGCTCAACAGGAGCAAAAAAAAATTACTGGGGGCGGTTAGGGCAATTATGATGTTCATACGCCAGGTTGATAGCATTTATGCTCATATTGCCACATGCTAACAACGCACGACAGTGCATACAAGTGTGGATCATGTGGCCAAAATTTTCTTGTATGTTTGGCACAGTTTCCCGTGCCTCTGCTGGTGTCAATGAAATGGATATTCTTGATCTGGCCACAGGAGTTGATCTTGGATTTTCCTGCAAATCCCGTATTTCCGCCCGGCTATAATTGAGTGGATGCTTCCTGGTCATGTGCCTGTGCATAGTATGGTTCCCATAACTATATTTCTTATCCGTCCCTCTGGATAATTTTTCTTTACAGATGAGGCAGGTGACATACCTCGCATTCACTTTTTTTTGGCCAGGAGGGATCGAATAAAACTGCCAGATGAAACTGGCTTTCTTATGGGAAACCCGGGGCACCTCTTCTAAGAACTGTGGTTCTTCTCCCTCCTCTTCATCCATTTCTTCCTCTTCCTCCTCAGTGTTGGTCATGACCTGGGGAGGTGGTCCTCTCTTCCCATGAGGAGGTGGAGGTGGTGGTGGGGGTGCACCAGCTGAAGCAACTACTGAAGCCATTTCTGATATAGTAATAAAGGTCTTCCTCTCACAATGATGAAAGTCAGAGTGAGGAAAGAAGGAGGGGTTTTCATCATTTGGGAAAAACAATACTTCTCAACCAATGAAAAGTGTTATTTTTAGGTCACCTGACCTAGCCTTACATCATTATGAAACCAAAAGTGAAATGAACCAATGAAAAGTTTTATTAACAAGTCACATGACCTCTCACGCTCATGTTACGCGCTGCGGAACGCGCCCCGGTTAGCTTCCGGGTCGCTGCGCTTCGCGCCTCGGTCCGCGCCCCGGGGCACTTCCGGGTGCGCTAACGCGGTACGTCACAAGACGCATTACGCGGCAACGCGATACGTCGTGCTTTCGCGACGCGCCGCGGATCGCTTTCGGGGAGCTGCGTTTCGCGCCTCGGTCCGCGCCCCGGGGCACTTCCGGGTGCGCTAACGCAGTACGTCATAAGACGCATTACGCGGCAACGCGATACCGTCACTATGTTGATTTCTTACCGGTTCGCGGACCGGGTCGCGGCATCAATTTGAGCTAACGGAAAGCTTCCCGGTACGCGGATCGGGAGCGAAACAAAAAAAATATTTAAAAAAAAATTATTAATAAACATATAAAATATATTTTTGGATTTAAAGAAGAATACATTTTACAGCTATAGATATTAGCTTTTAAAAAACCAATGAAATTCACTGAAAAAACCATAGGTTATAGACCATATATAGTTAGGAATTAGCATTTACAAAACCTTGAAAATTCACTGAAAAAACCATAGGTTATACACCATATATAGTTAGGAATTAGCATTTAAAAAACCTCATTTTACTCACACAAAACCAATGAAATTCCATATATAGTTAGTTGTACTAACTATATATCGCGCACCCGCAATCCACTGCTGATCATGTCACATATTACATCATTCATGACATGGTCAGTGACATCACTGATGACATCACTGATGACATCTCAAATGACATCACTGATGACATCACTGATGACATCTCAAATGACATCACTGATGACATCACTGATGACATCTCATTTGACATTACTGATCACATCACTGATGACATCATTCATGTGATAATACGATGAACCTCTTCAGACTCTAATATAACCTTAGATACACTCAGTGTAAACAGACACTCACAGACTGTCACTCATCCATGGAGTTACTTACACACCTAGTCAGTCATGCAAAGAATCAATCACACCTCCATTTTCACAACTATACAGTTATACACACCTTACTTATTCAAACATATACTAAAACATATTTACTCACTTATACAATCCTGGATACAAGTATACAATGATCCATACAGCCACTCACACATTCACTGGCTCTTATGCACAGTTATTTATATATGTCAACTCTCACATGTACTGTATTTTACATATGTACTTACTTTGACATGTAGCACTGAGATATCTATTCACTCACCAATACAGTCATGCACACAGTCAACCGCCCATACAGCTGTTTCCACATGCACTTTTGAACCCATACATCTATGCACAGAGTCATACACCTCCCAGCCACCCACACACACACTCAGTCTCCCATACAAATGCTTGGGCAACCAATCAATAACCCATATAGTTACTCATATAGCTACTGATCAACACATGCAGCAGTTTACAGAACAACAGACATAATGATGCACAAATTAAGACAGTTTAGTCACTAACCCATGCACTCAGTGAGACACATTTAACCAATCACTCATACAGTCAGTCATGCACCTACTAAATCCTTCATCCAGACACTTATACATCCACTCATTCTTAAATATGTAAGACATATTTTAACTTTACAGAAAAATACAGTCACTGGATGTTGTCATCAGTGATGTCATCAGTGATGTCATTTGAGATGTCATCAGTGATGTCATCAGTGATGTCATTTGAGATGTCATCAGTGATGTCATCAGTGATGTCACTGACCATGTCATGAATGATGTAATATGTGACATGATCAGCAGTGGATTGCGGGTGCGCGATATATAGTTAGTACAACTAACTATATATGGAATTTCATTGGTTTTGTGTGAGTAAAATAAGGTTTTTTAAATGCTAATTCCTAACTATATATGGTGTATAACCTATGGTTTTTTCAGTGAATTTATATATATATATCGCTATCGCCAGTAGGTAATATATATATATATATATATATATATATATATATATTACCTACTGGCGATAGCCAGTAGGTATATATAGTTAGGATTTTTTTCCTATGGGATTTTTGAAAATTCTATGTCGAATAACTTTGGCGTTTGAGGACAGAATTGGCTGAAATTTTCAGGAAAATGGAACATTTTGTTTCTGAGCAGCCCCTGAAAATTTGGGGGGGTTTCGTCAAGGGGGGGCCGAGAAAAAAGGGGGGTTCCAAAACGCATTTTTCTCATTCATTTTTCCATAGGGCGGTTGGACTCACTTTTAGCTCGAACGGCTGAATAGATTTACATGAAACTTGGCAAAATTGTAGATATGGTTTGCCCGACGTGCCTTTGCTATGTCTCAATATATGTGCTCCAGTGGATTTTGAGAAATTAACGTTTAAAAAAATATATATATCTGTGACAGCGCTCCGGTTAGCGCCCCGGTTCGCGTACCTGACGCGTAACGGAACTTCGCGAAGCGAAGCTGATTGGCTCTCCGGTGTCTGTCAACATTCTAAACAGTCCGGAGCGGCCGCCATCTTGTCTCTCGGTACGATCGAGAGACAAGATGTGGTGAAAAACGAAGGGGGAAATGAAGGAAAGGGGGCAAGGTAGACCACTCCTGACCCCCTAGGATTGATGAGGGGGATATTAAAGTGCCCCGCGGGGCAAAAAATAATTTTTTTTTTTTTTTTGTGATTTTACGCCGTAGAGGCGCGTCCTGGTACGCTCACCGGGCAGCTCACCGGGCAGCTCACCGGGCAGCTAACCGGGCAGCTAACCGGCAGCGTAGCTGTCAACATTGTAAGCAGTCCGGAGCGGCCGCCATCTTGTCTCTCGGTAGGTTCGAGAGACAAGATGTGGTGAAAAAAGAAGGGGGAAATGAGGGGAAAGGGGGCAAGGTAAACCCCTCCTGACCCCCTAGGATTGATGAGGGGGATATTAAAGTCCCCCGCGATTTTTCGCGGTAGAGGCGCTTCCCGGTACGCGAACCGGGCAGCTAACCGGCAGCGTAACGGGAGTCCGCCATCTTGTGTTTTTGGAGCGTCCGGTTCGCGTACCGGGTAGCGTCCTGGTAAGCGTAACAAGGGGAAAACCAAGAGAAACAGTAAAAAAAAAATTAAGGGAATAGATTTCCAGCAAACTTGGCAAAATTGTAGGGACTGTTTGTTTGATGTGCCTTTGCAAGGCCTCAAGATATGTGCACGTGTGGATTTTGTCTAATTAAGGTTAAAAAAATATATGTATCTGTAAGCGTGCTCCGGCACGCTTACGTTACGGGTTTTGTTTGCGCTGCAGAGCCGATACGTCACGGTTATGCGACGCGTCATGAGGCGTCTCACGTGGCTACGTGATACGTCACGTAATAAAGAATGTATTTTACAGCTATAGATATTAGCTTTTAAAAAACCAATGAAATTCACTGAAAAAACCATAGGTTATAGACCATATATAGTTAGGAATTTGCATTTACAAAACCTTGAAAATTCACTGAAAAAACCATAGGTTAGAGACCATATATAGTTAGCTGGACATTTTATTGACATAAAACCAATGAAATTCCATATATAGTTAGTTGCACTAACTATATATCGCGCACCCGCAATCCACTGCTGATGATGTCACATATTACATCATTCATGACATGGTCAGTGACATCACTGATGACATCACTGATGACATCTCAAATGACATCACTGATGACATCACTGATGACATCATGACACACCAATACCAGTTACTACATACACACTCACTGATTCCTACGTCTACACACACATTCACTCATTCACCCATACAATCACTCATACATACAGTCACTCATTATTACAACACTATCATATGCACTCATACACCTATGCAGACACTCACACACTGCCACTCATCCATGGAGTTACTCACACACCTAGTCAGTCCTGTAAAGAATCAATCACACTTCCATTTCCTCATCTATACAGTTAAACACAGAACACCATACTTCAGTGACATCACTGATGACATCACTGATGACATCTCAAATGACATCACTGATGACATCTCAAATGACATCACTGATGACATCATGACACACCAATACCAGTTACTACATACGCACTCACTAATTCCTACGTCTACACACACATATTCTCATTTACCCATACAATCACTTATACATACAGTCACTCATTATCACAACACTATCATATGCACTCATACACCTAGTCAGTCCTGTGAAGAATCAATCACACTTCGATTTCCTCATCTATACAGTTAAACACAGAACACCATACTTTTCACACATATACTAACACATACTTACTCTCTTATACAATCACTGATACAAGTACACATTGATATGCACAGAGTCACACACCTCCCAGCCAGCCACACACACACTCAGTCTTCCATACATCCACTCATTCTTCAATATGTAAAACATATTTAAACTTTACAAAAACACACAGACACTAGATGATGTCATCAGTGATGTCATTTGAGATGTCATCAGTGATGTCATCAGTGATGTCATTTGAGATGTCATCAGTGATGTCATCAGTGATGTCACTGACCATGTCATGAATGATGTAATATGTGACATCATCATCAGTGGATTGCGGGTGCGCGATATATAGTTAGTGCAACTAACTATATATGGAATTTCATTGGTTTTATGTCAATAAAATGTCCAGCTAACTATATATGGTCTCTAACCTATGGTTTTTTCAGTGAATTTTCAAGGTTTTGTAAATGCAAATTCCTAACTATATATGGTCTATAACCTATGGTTTTTTCAGTGAATATATATATGTTCTTGGGAAAAATAAGAATCTGGAAACACTGCTAGAGCTGTCTCAAAGCTGATGCGCTGTGCGGGGAAGCAGTTACTCCAGGATATCCTCTCCATAACACATTGTCAGTGAGGGGGTGAGGTGAATTGTTCAGCACTCGGTCCTCTGTAGCTAGGTTTGCACTTCACAAAAACCTATTGTTGGACTTGGCCATTTTGGCAGTTTCATCCAAAACTTTTTGCGTTCTCCCAGCCAATCCCTGGTGATTTTAGGCCTCTGCGCACTTTAGCACTGTGGCCCAGTGTAAAGTGCTTGTGCTCTCTGTGTATATGTGGTGAGATGGGCCTGCCCTCCCATAGGAATGCATGGAGGAGATGTGTGTCCATGGTAATTCCTGATATGAGAGGAGTGCAGGGGCGAGTTTGGTATGTGCGAACTTGCGAGAATAAATGCTGCACAATGGTGTGCGCAGATTTATTATGACTGGTGGAGAAGTGTCACTTTTAGAAGTTGGCTTTTCTGTGTGTGGTGAATAGGGAGATCTGCATGTAAATAGGAGGGAGGAGTTGCACCTGGGACCTGAATAGGGCTGTGCCTTCCCTCCACAATGCTGGCTCCACCCCCTGTGGTGTGTCTGATGTCCCTGGCCTGTCCTGTTAAAAGGAGAGAGGAGCTGAGCAAAACAAATTGCTCAGGAGCTCCCCTGAATCAGTTGTATCTGGTTCTCCCATGCCCTACACTGTTAGCACAAAGGGAAAATACTGTATAAAAGAAGGGTCTGTGACCCCATGTAAATGTTCAGTTCCTGGAGTGTGCTGATCCTGCTAGGGGTGTGCTGCTGGGGCCCAGAGGGGCTGCCATGAAGGCTTTCCCAGCTGTCCAGCAAGTAGTGGGCAGCTGCAACGTTTAGGTTTGGCAGTGGCCCACCCTTGACTTTCGCTGCCTAGGCAGCAGCCCTGACTTTGTGGACATAGGGCATTTGAACCCCTTTCTTAGATGGCCCGTTGGTCAGGGGGACGGTTAGATTTATAGGGCACCAGGCGCTAATGTGATTTATCTGCTAAATGTGATTTTGGTGCTAGGAAATGTAATTCATGTAGTGTGTTTTACACACCCTGATTTATACCTCTTACATGTAGTTTTATGATTATGAGGTTGTTTTGCATATCATGGTTTATGCTAGTGAGATTATGTTTCACTGTGTGAGTTACGCCCCTATTGTGAGTCATGCTTAGGAGGTTAGGGTATAATGTGGTTAGACTTGTGAGAGAATTGTATAATGTGTTTATGCTGGTGAGATTGGCGCACAATGTAATTCGCGCCTGATGTGACTGTGCATAATGTAGTTTATGTTACAGGCTGATGCTAAGTACAGTGATTACCAGTGTTTACTGGTTGTAGTTTTATGATCTGTTTTACTTTTACCAAGTTCGCTTTGTGATGGTTCTGATAGTGGTCCATGTGACCCTGTCCTGTGTATATAATCCTGTGTGAATATTGCCTGTCTTTTCATCAAAAAGAGGGAGGTAGAAAGCTGATCCAATCAGTTTCCAGAGTATATTCAATAATCAGACGGGAAAGGATCACTTGTCCTGCACAACCTTAGGTTTCTTGCAGGAGCGGGGGGTGCGTCCCAAATAAAAGACCCTCATGCACGTGATGGGTAGGGTGGAGTTGGAGCGGTGTATCTTGATTTTCCGCTTTTTTATTCACGTGTGTGCATAACCATAAGGTCGATCAAGTTATGCAACCTCCACCAGGAGGTGTAGACCCAAGGTTGAAGCAGTAGTGAGCCAGTGACGAGGGAGTATTAAAAAGCCCGGATAGCCAGAATAGGAATTTTAATGAATCTGGGTTTGGGTCTGGTAAACTCTGGTATAGTGCATCAGGGAGTACTTGTTAGGGGTAGTCGATGCACTCAGGGTATCATTAAAAACTTTGCGTGAAGGAAAAAAGGGGGGATTAGGTCGACATGTTTCTGCCTTCTACGCCTTAGTAGGACTTACAGGCATTCATCAGGACCGTTATGTGAGATAACGTGGAGGTAAAGGGATATGGTCAGAGTGCTCAAAAAATGAAGTGATAAGAAAAAAGGTATATTGACCTGTCTCTTGTTTCAGAAGAGGTCGCAATGTACCTCGCGCATGAAAATACCGCGCTCCAGTCGGGTTAAGAGGCTTGTGGGGGACTATTTCGTCCTGCCCTGGCGTCTTCTGCGAGCGCGCTGCCTTCTTTCACCCGGGTCTTCTGCGAGTGCGCTGCCTTCTTTCACCCGGGTGAAAGAAGGCAGCGCGCTCGCAGAAGACGCCAGGGCAGGACGAAATAGTCCCCCACAAGCCTCTTAACCCGACTGGAGCGCGGTATTTTCATGCGCGAGGTACATTGCGACCTCTTCTGAAACAAGAGACAGGTCAATATACCTTTTTTCTTATCACTTCATTTTTTGAGCACTCTGACCATATCCCTTTACCTCCACGTTATCTCACATAACGGTCCTGATGAATGCCTGTAAGTCCTACTAAGGCGTAGAAGGCAGAAACATGTCGACCTAATCCCCCCTTTTTTCCTTCACGCAAAGTTTTTAACGATACCCTGAGTGCATCGACTACCCCTAACAAGTACTCCATGATGCACTATACCAGAGTTTACCAGACCCGAACCCAGATTCATTAAAATTCCTATTCTGGCTATGCGGGCTTTTTAATACTCCCTCGTCACTGGCTCACTACTGCTTCAACCTTGGGTCTACACCTCTTGGTGGAGGTTGCATAACTTGATCGACCTTATGATTATGCACACACGTGAATAAAAAAGCGGAGAATCAAGATACACCGCTCCAACTCCACCCTACCCATCACGTGCATGAGGGTCTTTTATTTGGGACGCACCCCCCGCTCCTGCAAGAAACCTAAGGTTGTGCAGGACAAGTGATCCTTTCCCGTCTGATTATTGAATATTGCCTGTGCCAGTTGGCACAGTGTATGTTATGTGTTTACTATTCTAATGTGTTATGAGAATACAAAGGCTATTTCTTATATAACCTTGTGTGGAGTTCCTTTTGAAGTGTGCCTGGGATGTTGTTGCTGTGTGCGTGCGTAAATGCTTTACACATGGCCTCCGAGTTAAGCCTGACTGCTTGTGCCAAGCTAGCAAGGGGGTGAGCAGACTTTGGCGCAAGCCTTAGCCAACCAGAGATCCCATTTCTAACACCTATGCAAATATACACCCAGACGAATGACATCTGGAGATTATTTTGGAACAGACTTGTTTGAGCACTGCTGCAAGGCCCAGGTGAGCAGTGTGTCCAGGTCTCACTGGCACCTAAAATAAAGTTCTGTTGTATTCTGGTGGTTGGCTGTTAGTAGATGGGGTCTAAGAACAATTCTGACAAGTGATGTTCCAATTAATCAGCGAAAGCATTTTACTTCCTGGCTTGGACTTTTAGAGGTCTGTAAAAAATATTCGGTACTTGAAAATGTCAGTAGAGACTGAAAGGCATTACCTTACTGAAGATGATGGAGAATTATCTAGGGCCATTAATGTTGGCAACCTACCTAAAGACAGAAAAATGCCTGTCTCCAGTGTATTGGGAGTGGTCCAACAGGCAAAATAGTATTTTACCTGGAATGGTGAAACATCTTGCATTGTCCCTAGAACTACTGCAACATGTCTGTCATCTGGTCACAACAGTACATATAGTTTTTGCAATGATGTAACGAAAAACTGAACTACAACATTGTATGATGGGTAGAGAAATTCTAGGGCATTTAATAATTGGAACCGCAGACATGCTCAATGTCTAACACACATAAGAATTTTATTTTCTTATTAAACATGCTTTATTGAGCACATTATATAGTGTCTGTATCATATTTATGAGATTGGGGCCAAAATGAAAAGCTTCTAATGTGAGGAAAATAAATTGCCAGTTTACTTTATCAAAAGCTTTTTCTGCACCTAATACTAACAGCCCATTAGGCTCTATGAGTATATCAGCAAATGATAAAACATGCCATCGAAGGTGCATGTTTTGTGGCAATAATCTGCATTTCATGAAGCCAGTTTATCAGATTGAATAATAGAATTTATAATAGGAGTTAGCCTGCTGGCTAAGATTTTAGAATATATTTTGCTGGCCTGATTAATAAGGGATATTGGATGATAAATCGAAATTAAGGTAGGATCTTTGTCTGCTTTGGGTATAACAAGAATAATAGCTTCTTTAAAGAACCTTTTTACATAGGTGGAAAGCTGAAAATCATAAAATAATGAAAGTAGCATGGGAGACAATTGAGACTGAATTAATTTTGTTAAATTGTACTGGGTTACTATCAGGACCAGTTGATTTTTTAGAGGGGCGAGACTTAATTACTGAATGGGTTTCTTGAAAATTGATTGGGCTGTCTAAATGGAGACAGTCTTCTGCTGAGATTTGTGGCAGATGACAATCCTTTAAAAAGGTAGTAATCAGTAATAGTATCATAAAGGACAGGGTGTAGTGTAGCTCCTATATCCCTATTAGGCCCTGATCATTGGAATAATATACACTATGGATTTGACACAGGACTGAGGTCAGTATGTCTCTATTGAGTACATTAAACTTATTTGTGTGTGCCAGCTAACTCAGAGGTCACTAGAAACTTTCTCGAATAAGCAAGAAGGGATTAGTCTCTGACAACCGCATAAACATGACAACTTTGTTTCCCTTAGAGTCGGAATAATAGCTCAGAGTCGTGGAAACAATAGATAACTATTTCACTCAGTCAATTGTGCATTTTTCGTTTCTACAAAGTTGCACGGAAATATAGAGACAGGCGTTTCAATAAAAAGGATTTATTGAACAGTCTTCTTTCTCATGCAAGAGATATGAACTGCTACAATCGTTAGACAGAATGCGAAGTATAATTCGTACAGCGCAAACAGTAATATAAAATAATACTGTAATAGCATTGTCTGTTGCTATGACATATATAAAAATACATATATAAATAACACAGGCTAAAATACTCAAGGGGTGCCTCTAAAATATGCCTACCTCAGTGTAACTAACCTAGGTCTAGTAAGAGGGAAGAAGTAGGTGCTCGTTTTAGCATAGGTTTAGTTATGCTAAGAATTGCCAAAGGTTTCTCTAGGTTGTAATCAGCTCCATACCTTAGAATGAGAGAGGTTAGTATCTCTTTCCCAGGACTCGATTTCCCAACACCTCCCGCAAGGGGAGTCAGAAACACTGGAGCTGGATTCTCAGCAGGATGATGATAGCTTCTAGTCAGTAGGTCAGCTGGGGAGTTGGCTTCCTTCAGCACTTGCTTTAGCGAGCTGCGTCGTGCAAGTAGGTAGTCGAACTGCACCGAACTACACCGTGCTTTGCCATAGCAAGTGATGGTATATTTATACCTTGAAGGTGTTTAGGAATGCCAGTATTGACGTAAAAGTCGGGCATATGAACGTCATGAATGAACCCCTAAGGAATAGATGTTCATGCATAATAATTGAGTTCTTGGAGAAATCAATATCCATGCAAGGGGAAGTCCCTAGGGTTAAGAGTCTGGTTTTTCAAGAAGTCGTTGTGACGTAGATGAATGGATGTAAGTAGCCATGCCTGTATTTGGGTAGCATGGGCTATGCCTAAATCAGGGCAGGATTTCTATGTCTTTATAAGGGCAATGTGAATTATACCTATATAAGGGCATGAATCGGGAAATGTATACGGAATCTAAATCAATACACAACAAGAGTAGAAGGATAGAAATTCTTTATCAATGTCATCTGACTTGAGAAATAAAGAGGTGATTTGGCGTTTGTCTTTTGTTATACGTTAATAATTTGCTAAAAGGCAACCAGATTTTTTGGAATTCAAGTAATAATTTCCTTTTTCCTTAGCAAGTGGCAACATTGCTTTCTGTATAAGTAGGGTGTTGTTTTCGTATCTCACTTTTTACAGTAGAAATTTGTATTTAGATTCTTTAGATCAGATAAATAATCTTTCTAATTCAGCTATTTGTTTTTCTAATGAAGATAGCGTAGCATAAAATGTCTTGTTTTCATATGGAATAAGGAATATGGTGGCATCTCTAACATATGTTTAAACGCATCCCAATGAATAACTGTTTAGGTATCTTTTGGATTATTGTTTGTAAGATAATCATTGTTAGCATTAGAGCATTTAGGAGTGTTTAACGACTTGGGCGCAACCGCGATTCTGCGCCTGTGCGGCACATTCCGATCGCGGATGCGGTCATGACGGCCGGGAGCCGCCATCAGCACACGAGCACTGTGTGCCATGACGGCTCCCGGCCATCATCAGCATAGAAGGGGTTAAAGTATTTAGGACTATATCAGTATTCATTCTCTTTCTGGAGTAGGTGAATGGGTATCTTGAAGGGTAAGGGAAATAGAAATAAGAGAATTGTCAAAAATAGAGATTTTTTTCAATTTTAGGATTTGAGGTCATTTTAGAAAGTGTCTTGAACTAAGTAAATAGTCAAGTCTTGAAAAAGTAGAATGTGTATGAGAAAAAAGTGTATTCTTTGTTAGTGGGGTTGGCTAGTCTCGAAAAATCTATTAATTTTGTAGTAGAGAAAAATGTTTGGAGTACATGTAAGGATTTACTATGTCTAAAAGTGAATGTGGATTTTCTATCCAAAAGGTCATCTCGGATAATGACTGTTACAGAATCAATAGTAATGTTCTAATGCCCAGGAAGAATGGCCCACTGTATGAAACAATCATGAGTGACCTCAGCTATGATTTGCAGTTTAATTTGAATCCCCTTAAGAAGAAAGCAATCGTAATCCTTCTATGGTCAATACATTAAGCAACATTAAAGAGATTAACACATGTCTGTTGCAGGCTTGGAATTTGTAAAAGTGTAAATGTTGCTCTTAACAGTAAGTTGTTTTTTATTTTTACATTAGAGGTGAAACAGCGCTATTGGGAAATAGGCTAATAGAAATGCCAAGAAAAAGTCCATTGTCACATCATGGCAAGTTTCCGAAGGGGAAACATTTCACACTGACACTTGTCAAAATAAGCAACTCTGACATTGTTCCCAAGATACATTTAACAATACAGAATGCTCACCTCTTGTTTAATCCATTCTTAGCAACTCAAACGTGTCTTAAAAAAGAGTTGTGTGGACACATACAGTAGACCTAATGCCTAATACGAGATAAGACAGAATGTCACAATCAAGGACATTGTTTCAGAAACTCGCAAGCTATAAAGTGGAAACTACAGAGGGCAGCTGGCAACCTTTCCATCTATTGTGGTATATTTTCTCTTGTCATGTGGAACTCTTTGGGGATTTTGTACCATAAAAAGGAAATGAAAATGTATAAGGAAATGAACACTTTAGTACTTCCATTGAAAAAACCCAGGAAATCATTGTTGTTTCCATGTGTCTTTTTTTTAAATAGCATCTGGGTGTGAGAAACATGACTAACCAATACCTTATTGTTCAATTAAATTTTTTATTTTACTACAGGCAATTAAACACGCACATCCACCTACAGCCAGTGGCTGGTGAGGAAATGACTTGTAACAACCACCCCAATCACTTACGTCCCTAGTCCCATCAAGTATTGCCTTTCAAATATTTTATATGGGGCATGCTATACACAGTTAGGGGTCCATTAGGATGGCGGGTGGACTTAGTCCGCCCGCCATCCTATCGGTCATTGGGATCGCACGCCATAAGGGCGGGGGTCCTGTGGGGGGTATTAGGATGCGCCCGCCACTGTGGTGGGCGCATTCTGCATTTTTAGCATTGTGGCAGTCGGTGCTCTCAGCACCGCCCGCCGCAATGCTAAAAATGCACAAATGCATTTGCATTAACAAAGCGGCAGGCACCGCGCGGTGCCTGCCGCTTTGTTAATGCAAATGCAGGGGGTACCACAGGTACCCCCCGTGTGCACCCTCACCTCTCCTTCACTCCAGGGCCCCACACCCCTAAGTGAAGACCACATGCCTTTCCATGGCGGCGATAGGCATCTGTTCTGGCCCATCCTAATATGACTGGCGGTGTCTAATAGACCTTTTCCGCCCCGGTCGCAAGGCGAATGGAGCGGAAAAGCGGCAGACGGTCTTTCCGTCCGCCGTGGTCCCCCCGCCATACTAATATGGCGGGGGGACATTTAGGTGAGGATGGCGGGTGGATTGCCCCGCCAGGCCAGTAGGTGGCTACTGCCAGCCTGGCGGGGGCAATCCGCCCGCCATCCTAATGGGCCCCTTAGTGTCTAGAACTCCCCAGTATGCTGTCTTCATCTATCATGGTCCCTAAGTGTCTCGGCTAGTCCTTGTGCTTCACTACTGCCTAAGGTGTGCTGTGATTAGTCAAGTTGCTATCTGTTCCTGTTAAAAGTTTAAGATATGTATGACATAAAGAGTTTTAAATTCTGGTGCCAGAAACGCTATGCAGGGTGTCAATACTTCCTTGAATTGTTCGTCCCTTTGGTCCAGTACTTCTGAGAGTTTTTCAGTGCCTAGTAGTTCCCATATCTTGTAAAGCCAGATGTGATGTTCTCACACGCTCCTTATGTCCCACAGAGCCGTGATTTTCTAGGGACTTATAGTGTGAGAGCTGACCAATTCTTTAAAGCACTTTAAAATGAACTACAATGTCAGCTATCGCAATGTGCAAGTCAACGGAGCAAACTTTTATATCTTTTAGTGCAGCAACTAATTGCAGCAGAGCATGACATGCCTGCTTTATGTAGAGGATCGTTGGCACTGTATCTAAAAATATGATGAGCCTGCCCTAAAACACTAGTCATCATACATTTGTATTCACCAATAATACAAATTTGATTATAATTAATAAACCATGCGGATGGTATTAGACTCCTTAATTAGCACTAATATTAATCTGCTTATTTAATGAGACTGTTCTTGAAATAAGATAAGGCAAGTGCAGCAGACAGAGGACATCCCTGATCTTTTCTTATTGAAAATATCTTATGAAGAACAGATATTGTTGATTAATTGAGGAATGGTCGACTGGACATCTTTAAAAAAAAATGAAATTGTATTTTAACTTGAACAGATAGCAGCAGAATGTGAAAATAAGTCATCTAAAGCTTGTAATATTTAATGAGGAAAATCTGTTGAGCAACAGTTAGCCACAGCCACATCATTACACTCTTATCAATACGACATACATACACCCCACATAAAATTACTCTCTGCCACAAAGCAAAAATCTATATACATACACTCCACACCATGCCACATGATTCCAAAAAGCATAATTTCACTCAACGACACACACTTCCATTACACACCACATAATTCGACAACAAACCACATAATTTAACTCAACACAATTAAACAACACACCGCATACATCCAATCCACATCATGCCACCCAACACAACAGCACACCACATAATTAAACTCCACTATTTACCACTCCACAACACAAAATACAAATCCACATAATTACACACTCCATGACACACAATCCCACTCCACATAAATTTAAGTACACTCAATACCACATAATTACTATCCACATGATTCCACTGCACACCATTCTTCATTATTACATTACACAAATCCCCTCCACACACACTAAATCACGCCACACAATCCCACAACAAGCAATTACAATCCACCCTACAGAATTACACTCCACACTACATACATCTACTGCATAAACATGGGTAAAAGACATTGTCATTTACAACACTAATAGCTATAATCTCGCAAAAGCGAGACCCATTGGCTTTGCCAATGCTTGTTAAAGTTTATGTCTTGTGTTCAAGACATAAACTTTGTAACATCGCGATTTGAGTTATTGGTGGTGATTTTTTCTGGTCCTTCACAAATAATAATAATACAATTCATGGCATAACAAAGGTTTGTCGTTTAAAAAACATGTCTAGTTAAACAGATGCATCAGAGCATGTTTTTATCAAATTTAACATGTTACTACAAAAATAAGGCGGTCAAATATAGGTGACGGCATAATTGCTCTTTTTTTTGTGGCTTGCAATAAAAAATTATAATCATTGCACCAGCTTTACAAGGCCAGCCCTATCGGTACATGGCTATGATAAGGCAGCGTCGTTGATATTGTGAGAAAAGAGCATCACACACAATTTACACACTTAATCACTGATTCTTGACATTTCATTTTTGGTTATGACTATATTTCTTCCAGCTCTTTTCCTACAAAGTGGTGACAACAGTACTGCCTGGCCCCGAGTTTTAATTCACACTCGGAGATTGTCTCTCGTGGGCGTCCATGTGCAACTATGCCGAAGCTTGTTCCAAGAACAGGAGGAAAACGCGCACTGCACGCTTGCTTCTCAGAGCGACAGAAAGATTCTCAAGGCTGGCTGATCAGGCTCCCTGACATCGATTTGTAATTAGACGAGTGTAAATAATTCACAGCCAAATGCATTTTCAAAAACACCTCCCTTCTGAACAGCAGGGCAGTGTTCCTCCAGCGTCTGTGCCATAAGGCGGTGATGGAAGCGGGGACCCTGTAAAGTCAGGCCTCCCTGCCACGTGGAGAGCATGTAGCTGGAGGACGTGGGAACTCCCTGCGAAAAGATACTAAAATAGCCTTCCCTGACACTTTTAATGGGCGTCAAATCACCAAAATTTCAGGGGAGCTGGAAGTAACTGGCACTTTTACCCACTAATGTCATCACATGAATTGTTTTCAAGTTGCCATGGTTTCGGACATACTCTCCAAGTGTGGCTAACACATTCCTGTGTTTAGGCCTAGGCGTCGTGCTTCTCTCTACTGGCCACCACTGAGTCCAGTACTTCTTATGGCAAGTTCCAATTGGACCAACAATTCAGTGTTACAGGTACCCCCAACGCTGACACATTGAAGGCCGTGCATAGTGCCCAGTATATTACCCGGTTACATAAATGCACAATCTAAAACTTGAGTTATGCACATAATGCCTAGATAAAAAAAGCAAAATACAGTGCCATAGGCACATGACAATCAATGACATACAATATATGTCCTGCTTGAGAAATTGCATTGAACATTTTTTATGAACTGGGAAGGATACGGGGCTACAGGAAAGCCCAATATTGCTCATTGCAATGTGCTCGTTTATAGCACATTGCGTCATACAAAAAGTGCGCAAGGTTCTCTCTCAAGTAATTGTCATTTGCTCTATTATAAGTGCGACCCACCATAATACTCTTCATCCATTCCAATGTATGGGGTATCCATGTAAGAGGGTCATCAGTAAATACACAGTATGAGAGCTACTCCTGATGCCCAGTTAATGCAATCATTTTGGCATTGACACCGTTCTTGCAATCTAACACTGGGGAAAGGTGCATGGGAACCTGTGGTCAGTTTTTATCACCCTTTTGACATAAAAAACGTTTTGTAAGTGTTAAAAAGTGCCATCGATGTCCCTCCTTTTGAGAGTAAACCATGTCACTAGCTATAGTCTCTAGGAGCATGGCACAGCTTTCATATTTAATATCATGTTTCTTCAAGAAAGATGTGTAATTTAAACGACCGTAGAAAGCAGTATATACAGACCTGACCAACCAATCCCCCACCCTGCCGTTTCCTTGTGGGATGGAGAGAAAAGGACGATGGAGTTGACCTGAGATAAACATAATCGAATCAGTGAAGGTGACTGTGGATCTTCAGGAGCTCAGACTATCTGAAGGTGAAGGAGCGTGAGACTTGGAGATGGAGCACCGGATCTGCCAGACACACCCCTGAGACACAATCCTGTAGTCAGGATTGTATCTCTGTAGTCAGGATTGTATCTCTGAGGGTTGTCTGGCAGATCCGGTTCGCCCTCTCCAAGTCACACGCCCCTTCCATTATTTGACGGGATTTGCTCCTCCACCAGCGAAGAGATATCATGAGTAACCAGTTACCTGTTTAGGTATGGCGTTTATCAAAGACAAATGTAGGGAGTGTAAAATTAAGCACACACGCTGCTGTAGGGGTTAAGTTATTTTTATTATAAATCTAGGGAGCGCCGGGGCTGGCAACTACTGGCTGCAAGCGCCAGAGGAAACTGCATCTCCGCCTCCCACGTCCGGTGACGTGGTTCCGGTTCCGCTCTCCAAACACTAGAGCGCTACCACATCTCCCCCCTTAATGCACAATAAACAAAAAAATTTTAAAAGTCTTACTTCCAGTCCATTCCAAAGTCCTTGAATCTCTCAGGTACCTTAATTCTCCGACCTGCTCGAGTTTCCACTCCCTCCATCATTCTCTCTCCGCCTGTAGTCTCTTGTTCTTTTCTCCTTCTCGCACCTTCTGCTTCCACATCCTTGACCTTCTTCTCACTCTCTTCCTTGCCTCTGCTCTTTCCTTCCGTTGCTTCCTTACTTACTCCTTCTCCCACAGCTGTTTGTCCTTCCGTTCCGTTCACTTGCTCTACTTGCCCTTCTCCACTTACTCTTTCTCCATCCTCTACGACGTCCTCCGTTACTTCTACTTCCTCGTCTTCCCATTTCAGTATCTTGCTGCATTTTGCCATTCTGTCCATGGACCAAATCTTACCATCGCTCAGTAGAGCTGATCTTGCATAGGGCTCCACTACCTTGAGGGGAGGTGAAAACTTGCTCTCTCCTTTCTTCTTCATGATGGCTAGCTTCACCCTCACCCAATCACCTTTGTCCAGTTCTGTGCTTTGCGTGTTCCGTCTTCTGTTGTAGTGTGCCGTGTAGACATCCTGGGCTCTCTCCAGATTTTTCCTGACCACCGCCGGTGACCACTTGCTCTGGACAATCAACTTCCTCCATGCTGCATTGTCTTTGGTGAATGCCTCTCTGCCTCTTAAGATCTTGAAGGGGCTGTAGCCCGTGCTACCCGGTGTGATTCGGTATGCCCAAATCATCTTCTCCAGTTCTAATTCCCAATCCTTTCCATCTTCAATGGCGGCCTGTATGGTGCCCATAATCACGCGATTAAAGCGTTCCACCTGGCCATTTCCAGCCGGGTGGTAGATCGGCGTGTGCTTCACTTCAATTCCGTTTCTGTTGGTGAAGGCCGTCCACTTTTCCGAAGTGAACTGGGGTCCATTGTCACAGGTGATGATCCTCGGGATGCCTTCGCTGACAAAGGTGGTACGCAGAAACTTTATCACCGCTTCAGTATCCACTCGTTCCAAGACTTGTAGCTCGGGCCACTTGGAATACCTATCCACAGCGACCACCACGTACTTTTGCGTGCCCTCCTTGTTCAAGACTGGTCCCATTATGTCCACTGACAACATCTCCCACGGGCCATCTGGAATCGGAAATCTTCCCAGTGGGGGTCTCATCATGCTCTGGGCCTTGTCCGATTTTGCGCAAGACTCGCAAGAGCGCACATGTCTTTCTACTTGCGCGTCGATGGCTGGCCACCAGTAAGCTTGTCTGGCCAAGGCCTTCGTTTTTGTGATGCCCTGGTGACCTTCATGCATTAAGGACATCAACCTTTCCAAAATGTTCCTGGGCGGAACTACTTTGTCCCCTCTGAGTAGGAACATTGGGTTTTCAGCAAGTGACAGTTCCTCTCGGACTTCCCAGTATCTCTTCAGCTCCTCCTTTAAGTGTCTCTTCTCTGGCCAGCCATGTACTACATATCCTTTTACAGCCTCCAAGTCTGTGTCTTCCCTGTACGCTTCTTCCCAGTCCTGGGCGCTTATCACCTCCTCCGTGTCCTGGATGGTGGCTACGACGTATCCTTCCCACTCTTGCCTTTCTTCATTCCTTGCCTCTTCCATGGCCGCTGCCCTACTTAGGAAGTCGGCCACTTTGTTCTGTGGCCCTGGAATGTGCTCAACGTCATAGACATAGTCCAATAGCCTTAGAGTCATCTTGGCAATCCGGGGTGTGGCATGGTCATGTCCGCTTGATGTCAGGACGCGAACTAAGGGCTTGTGATCGGTTTTCACGAGAAACTTGGCACCCCACAAGTATTGCCTGAATTTTTCCACCGCCCAGACCACTGCCAGCATCTCTTTCTCCACCACACTGAACTTCTCCTCATTGGGCGACAACGAGCGGGAGGCGAAGCTGACTGTCGACATCTCTCCTGACTCCTCTCTCTGCATCAGTACCGCTCCTAGGCCACGGTCACTGGCGTCTGTGGTGAGAACAGACTCTGCTTTGGGGTCAAATCCTTTGAGGGGAATGGCTGTACCCATTTCTCGCTTGAGAGCGTCGAACTCGTCTTGTTCCTCTTTTCCCCACTGAAACCTGTTCTTCTCCTTGAGCAGTTGTCTTATGTAGTGAGTCTTTGTAGCAAAATGAGGGATGAATTTGCTGTAATACTCGGCCATCCCTAGGAATGACCGAACATCTTCCTTCTTCTCCGGAGTGGGTGCTTCCATGATGGCTCTCATGTTTGTTTTTTTTCGGAGTTATACCTTGTCCACTCACCTCATGGCCAAGGTATGTGACCGACTGCACTCCCAAATTGCATTTAGTCCACTCAGCAGTCAATCCACTGTCTTGCAGTTTCTGTAGCACCTTGTGAAGTTTCACGTTGTGATCCTGCCTCGACTTTCCCATTACCAGAATGTCATCCTGGAAGAAGAGGACATCCTTCAGGTCTTTTAGGAGTTTATGCATGATTTTCTGGAACACGGCCGCGGCGGAAGCTAAACCGAAGGGCATCCTCACGAACTCGTAGCACCCGAAGGGTGTGATGAACGACGTGAGGTGGGTGCACGACGGATGAAGCTTAACCTGATGATAGGCTGATGAGAGGTCCACCGTGGAAAACCATGTGACGTCTTTCGTTTTTGCTAGCATTTCACTGATTCGCGGCAAGGGAAATTTGTCTATGACAATGTTTTTATTTAACTCCCTTAAGTCCACGCAGAGATGTACCTTGCCGTTGGGCTTTTGGGCTACAACCAGGGGAGACAGCCACTCCGCGCTCTCTATCGCCCTGATGACTCCCTCCTTTTCCAACCTGTCCAGTTCTATTTGTACTGCTTCTCTGCTGCGGAACGGAATGTTCCTCACCTTGTGTACTACTGGTACTGCCCCTTCCTTCAGTTTGATGAGGTGCGTGTACTTGCCCAGCTCGCCAATCTGTCCGTTGAATACTTTGGGATATGTTTTCCTCCACAGCTGCACATCTTCCTTGACCGCCATATCCATGAGTAGAATCTTCTCTATGCCTCCGGGGTTGAGCTGGATCCCCAAAGCCCCTTGGTCCTTCCAACTTTGAACAGACGGGCCTCTCTCTGCGACATATAGCTTACACTGCGCATGGCGACCTCGAAACTCAAACAAAAGCGGGCAGTAGCCCAACATGGGGATCCTTTGTCCAGTGTACGTTACTGGTCTCACATCCATGGGTAGTAGTGTCTCCTTGATCTTTGCCGCAAAGTTGTCTTCCCATACTTGTCTCTGAACAATTGAGATTGTGTCCGCGATCATCTCCAACGGTATGCCCCCTATGTGCATGTCAAGACGGGGCCTGTCGGTGTTGGAACCATCCATCTCCAGAACCTGGACATCAATGTACAGGAGTTCTTCCTCTTCACCTTTGTCTTCCTGATCACTGGAATCCTCTCTCTGATCATGGTCAACCAAACGCACTACTGCATTCCTCGGTTTCCTGCGACACACCTTCTCGTAGTGTCCAAAGATGTTGCAGTAGGAACACCTGGCCTTGAAGGCGGGACAAACCTTGTCGTTTCCCAGATGGTTACTGCTTCCACACCTGTAACACTGAGTTTTTCCTGTTCTGTGTGTTTTGCTATCCGCTTGTAATTTAGTGGAGCCGTCGGCTCTAGATCCTCCCTGGGACTTCCGCATCTCATTTTGCTTCCACCGATCGTTTCTGTTTGGCGCCATTACTCTACACACTGCTTGCGACTCTTGGGCGTCTCTCTTCGCCGCTTGGGCACATCTTCTCGATAGCTCGGCTTTCTTGACCATCGCCCAGATCTCCTTGAGTGGAGCATCGCCATTCACCCACAATTTCTCCTGTATGTGGGTACTAGAGGTATGCATAATTATTTGATCCCTGATGAGTTCATCGTGCAGTCCTCCAAATTTGCACGTGACTGCCAACTTCCTCAGTGCCACCACATACTCGTCAACAGATTCGCCGCTCTTCTGTTTCCTCTGGAAGAAGTTAAATCTGTCGATGGCGACACACACCACAGGCCTGTAATGTGCGTCTAGGTCTTCGATGGCGTGATCAAACACCTCCGTATCCGTCGCTGCTCTATCACCTTTCACTATGGTGTCATAGATCCTGAGCCCTTCTGGACCTAAGTTATGGAGGAGGATTTTCTTTTTCCTCAGACTCGTGAATGCGGTTTCGCCTTCCTCTTCTAGCGCTTCCAGATAGTTGAGGAAGTACCTCTTCCAGTCTTCGCATTTTCTTTCTGGTTCTCCGCTTTTCGTGAGGAATGGGACTAGTTGGGTGAGGGACGTGCTCTGGCTCGCCATGGTTGGAGCTGTCTTCCTGGTCCTAGGTGTGACGACAGTCTTCCTGGAGGGACTCCCTGGGGCGCTTTGATCTCCTGCCTCGTCCTCTTTGTGTTCTCCCTCACTGTCCACTCCCAGTCCACCCTCTGTGGTGCTAGATTTCGTGCTTGTACTGCCTCCTGCCTTCACGGTCGATAGACCTGCAGTCTCCGCCAGCCTGCACCCCTATACTCTGTTTCCAAGGCACTGGTGAGGGCTCACCGTGATATAGTGGCTGGGTACCTCGTTTTGTTCCCTCCGGTGTCTTCTGCAGTGTTGCTGTGCCCTCCACCCTCGTGGGGTGTCGTTTTCTGGTGCTGTGACCTTCACAGGGCTGTGGGATGACTGTGAGGCTCCTTCCTGGCTTGTGGCTGTGCAGGCGCCCGTTTTCGCGCCTTTTTCTGTCCTGCCGGCACCTCTGCCGCGCTCCGTTTTGCTTCTCACGCGTTATGCGTGCAACTGCGGGGTCGCGTGGTCGGTCGGGTGTCGACCGGGATCCCGTCTCGTCGCCACTGTAAAATTAAGCACACACGCTGCTGTAGGGGTTAAGTTATTTTTATTATAAATCTAGGGAGCGCCGGGGCTGGCAACTACTGGCTGCAAGCGCCAGAGGAAACTGCATCTCCGCCTCCCACGTCCGGTGACGTGGTTCCGGTTCCGCTCTCCAAACACTAGAGCGCTACCACAGGGAGTCCCGGGAAATTGTCGAAATATAGCCTCATCAGAGGAATACACTCGATCTTCTGCGGGCCTCATTGACAGCGGAAGTCAGGGTCTGAATCTCAGCCAGCATGCTTGTTGTACAGACCATGGTGGAGTCCGTCCTAAGGACCACACGCTAAGAATGATCCTGTGTGTGCTTCCACGCGTGGTGTTCCCTAATGGCAAACAACACCCATTCATCCATGGTGGTGTGTTTTCCAGAGCCTCCATGTTTGAGTGATGCTCACGGTCATCTCAGTGTTTTTTGCTTTGTTTAAACTATGATCTACTTGGAATCCAACTATGGGTGATCTGATTTGTTTATTCAATTTATGTGTGGGTCATCGTTTAGTTTTCCTTTTCAACTTTTTGGGATCCCTCTGTGTTAACACACAAAGCCATAATTACCGATTGTAGAGTAAAAGTGGACGCAATTTGCGCACCATCTTTATTACAAAGCACATCTGTATTTTGCGAAATGACTTACGTATTAATAGGTCGGTTCTGAAAATACTGAATTGTAGTGGGCTGCAATTCAACACCTACTGTATAAATATCAATGAGGTAGGTTGCAAATTGCAACCAACTACTGTTGGCTACAATCACAAGCATGGTGGCATGATGGCGTCATCCGCGGGCCCTACAATGTCCGTGATTGTTTCATAATACAGGATTTTTTGTTAAAAATTCAGTTTTACGAAAAGAAAATGGAAAGCGCTTGTAAAAGAAAAAAGTTAAACTTTTACAGGTGGTTCGATAGACCAGTGCTCACTTCTAAAAAAAATGTTTTGTGCATATTCCCATTTGCGAATGAGTTACCACCTCCTTTGAGGTGGTGATAATATATTAATATTTTAGGATCAGATTTCGGTTGCAAAAGATTAATACATACCATAATGAATCAGTATTTGAAGGGATAACCTTAACACACCCGTTCAAAATACTGATTGCTTATGAATTCTACATCCATTTAACAATTGCCATTTGTTGTCTGGAGGTGCATGTTGCAGCATCTCTATGTGATTGTCATCATATTTGTGCCTCTCAATCATTATTTGGACTTAATTCTTTTCAAAAAGGGTATTAGCATTTGCAAGCCCTCTGATATACTGAATCAGAAGATTTGTGCACAGAAAAACTAGGCATGGGTGGAATTTCAAGGACACCGGATTATTCTGAGCAATTTTGGTAAATCTGCATTACTCTTTGAACAATTCTACCCCAAAGGCACAGTTAGCGAGCATGAGCTGCCGCTTGCACTCACTAATCGTGTTGTGCTGCATTTATTAGTGCACAAAATGCATCCTTATGTCCATTTTGGAAGCACTGTCTATTTTCAGCTAAAACAAATAGTGCTAAATTCTGGAATTAGTTGGTAAAAATCCTTACCCCACGAGTAGATTTAGCAAGCGTGAGTCACCGCTTGTGCTCGCTAATTGTGATTTGCTGCATTTAGCCCTATTTCTTAGCACACAAATTCATCCATACGTCCATTATGGACACGAGGGGGCATTTTTGCAATAAGAAATAAATTACTTTTTTTGCTTAATTCAACATAATCTCGTGTAATTCTTATAGTTTAGTTTAGCTTTTAAATTTATATTGTGCAACAGCTACCCAAAAAGGGTTTCTCGGCGCAGACAGATGCCAATACAAAAAACACCCAGGCATCTTATTTATCGAACAGCCAGGTTTTAAGCGACTTGCGGAAAGGGGTGTAATTTGTTACATTTCGGAGCTTGACTGGGAGTGAATTCCAAAAAGATGGCCCTAAATATGCGAAAGATTATCCCCCCATCCGGGCCAGTTTGAATTTCAGGATGGCAAATCTTCCTTGAGAGGCCATTCTTAGATTTCTGGACGGGACATAAGGTTTGGCTAAAGTACAAAGGTAGTTCGGGGACATTCCAGATTTAATCTTGTGCATGTAGATAAGTGTTTTAAATTTCACTCGATTTTCAATATTCAGCCAGTGTAGGTTACGGCGATGCAATGAAATCGATGCTGTTTTGGGGACTCTGCATATAAGTCTAACTGCAGCTTTTTTAGCCATCTGTAATCTGTGGATTACCTGTTTGTTTGAACCCACATAAAGAACATTTCCATAGTCAAGCTGTGATGTAATTAAGGCATTGACTTCGGTTTTTCTTGCTGTGTCTGGTAGCATCCAGGAGATTTTTCGCAGCCATTTAGTGATGGTAAAACATGTGGCTGCGACTTTTACTGACTGGGAGTGCATACTCAAGGTCTCGTCTAGGAATACGCCTAGGTTTCGTACTTGTAATGAGGGAGTAGGAAGGGCACCCATTTTGTACGGCCAATGTTGTTGGCTCCAGAGATATTTTTGCTTTCCTAATATCAGTATCTCTGTTTTCTCTCCTTTCTATTTCAGAAAGTTAGATTGTATCCAGGCTGCTATGTTGGTTAGTCCCGTCTTGAGTATTGAGGTGGTGCTGGGGTTGTGCGCAGACAGTGAGAACATGATTTGTGAGTCGTCTGCATATGGATAGATCGACAATCCGGATTTCTCAGCCAGCTCAGCAAGAGGTTTTACATAGAGATTAAACAGTAGCGGGCTTAGAATGGATCCCTGTGGCACACCATGTGCAAAGGAGTGTGTTTTTGAACAAACATTCTGAGAGAAAACTTGAAAGGTTCTGTCTGAAAGGAAAGCTCTGATCCAATTTAGGCTACTCCGTCTATTCCCATTTCGCTCATTGTGTTTATGAGCCCAGTGTGTGATATAGTGTCGAACACGGCGCTCAAACCTAACAGAATGAGCACCACTGTTTCTCCTCTGTCTAGATGGTGGCAGATGCCTTTCGTGACTCCTACAAGAGTGGTTTCAGTAGAGAAACCAGCTCTAAATCCTGACTGTGAGGGGTGGAGCAAGTGGTGGGTTGTAACTTGCTGCGTCAAATGTGTATGAATATGTTTTTCTAAAATATTCTTGACAAAATAGGAAGCAATGATATGGGACGGTAATTTTTTGATGCTGCAAGATCCGCATTGGGCTTTTTCAATATTGGATGAATCATGGCGTGTTTCCATGAGGGTGGGATCACTGACTCTTCAACTGATGCATTTGGGAGATGCATTATCACTGATAGCACAGAGTGATTTAGTTGTTTAAAAATAGTGGCTGGTAGAGGATCTTTCGGCGATCCTGACTTAATGGAGTTAAGAAGTGAAACCACAATATCCCTAGTGAGACGGGGCCAGTTTGTTAAAATGCAGCATTATGATTGACTGCTTACTTAGCGGGAAGGTGTGGCATCTCTGACATAAGTGTTGTAGAGCAAGTTGGGATATCCTGTACTTTTTCTTGTGAGACAATCTCTTGGTATATTCCATCAGTTCAGATCAGTAAATCTTTATTTTGATGATTAAAAACCATCATAAAAATACATTTTTTTTAAAAATGTCATTAAATTTACATTTCTGAACTACATTAAAGACAAAATTTATACAGTTATAAAAACATGGTGTTATATACATCATTGCTTAACTTCGTGTATTTCTTAATCTTACTGCTACTTTTAAAAAATTCATAACAGAGCATAAAGTGCACGTATCATTTGCTCTTTGTAAAAAGAGTAGTGCAGTTTTAGCATGACTACATTTTGCCTCTTTTAAAATGTCCACCAAAAATCTACGTCGGGGGATCCGATAAAATGAACACAAACGTACAAAATGAAGGGTGTCCTGCGGGGACCTATTGTCGCAACCGCAGGCGCCCTTCTGCTCAATTGTTAAGGTAAAACCAGATGGGTATGATTAAATATTAGGTAACAAATTGAGCCTAAAACGACACATTAAAAACCCGTCCAGCTGATTGTGCATCAAAAATAGATAGGGTTTCATGCCCTCCCCATTGCTTACTAAACAGTGAGCCGTTACTGATCTCTTTAATAGATTAGAACATAATCTCTCAGATGCAAATTTGTCTAACAGCAGCTTTTTAATTCGGGATTTACAATTGCAGTCGGGTTACTAAAGAGATTATGCTGATCTATATTCTCTAGTATACCCTTGACATACTTTAGCCAAGGGATTTGGAACCCCTTATCCCTTTGTAGGCAATCTCCAAAAATTACCCTGCTTAATTCTGCCTCAGGATTTACCCAAATTCTGAGACATGCCATAATGGGCCTCACCTTTACTTGGTCTGTAATGTATGGGGTCCCAAGTTCGGTGTGTGCAATTTCTGCTGGGGTACTCTGTGGGATCTTTAATATCCTACGAAGGAATTTATCTTCCTCCAACTGTAAATATTTTGCATCTCTAAAGCCCCTGACCTCTGCTCCATACAAGGCCTTTGCAGTACTTATGGAGCCATATCGGCTCATTACTTGTTCTGGTGACCAACGACCCAGCCTACGGGCAAAATTTAAGATCGCACCATTTGAGGAGACCAGCTTTGTACAGCGTTTCTCAATCAAGGAACTAAACTGTATCTCCCCATCAAATAGGAGGCCCAAATAAGGAAACCTACTCACAGTTTCCAATTTACGGGTCCCTATTTTAAATACAAATTTCCTGGAGGGCCTATTACCTGCCACCATAACAAAGGACTTGCTCAGATTCACGGACAGATCTAAATTGTCCATGAACTTTACAAATCCGTCAACAAGGTATTGTAAACTTCGTGATGTTCGTGCAAGCAGAACTGCGTCATCCGCATACAACAGTACCACAACATGACGCATTCCTGCTTTAGGGCAGTCTACGTTCTGGGCAATCAAAGTTCTCTCCAAATCATTTATGTACAGAGAGAACAAAAAGGGAGCAAGGATACACCCTTGCCTCACTCCGCTGGTGCACGGAAAGGGATCGGTACTCCCCCCCTCCGTGCTAAAGCAGACCCTGGCAGTGGTGTTCCAATGGAATTCTCTGAGGATATTTATAAGACCTGGGTCAATTCCCAGGTTATTCATCATGGCCCACAGTTTGTTCCTGTTCACATTATCAAAGGCCGCAGCCAAGTCCATAAATCCCATATAAATAGTTCCATTACTTGCTTTCGTATACTTGGCCACTAATAAATAGAGATTAAGGCACTAATCGCTAGTTGATATACCTGATCTAAAGCCATACTGGGTGTCTGCTATGGTGTGGTGCTCTTCTGTCCAGGCCATAAGATGATTCAATACCACCCGGCCCAGTATTTTGGCTGAAACATCAATCAGCGATATTGGTCTATAGCATTGAGGGTTGTCCCTACTCCCCTTCTTGAAAATAGGGACAATTAATGCAGTAGACCAAGATCGTGGGAGCCCAGACTTAATGGCCGCGTTTAAAACCCTCGTCATGATTGGTGCCCATAGGTCCACGTTACTTCAGTATAAATCTGGCGGGGTGCCATCTGGCCCTGGAGCTTTATTTGGGGTCAGGCCTTGGATAGCCATTGTTATTTCTGTGAGTGAAAAATCTATTTTCAAACTCCGTGAGCCATCTCAACCCCCTTCTGGCATTATATCGTGGGTGTGATTGTAGAGACCCCCAAAATGGGTCACCCTTTGTTCAGGAAGTATATTGGTGCTAATCACCGGAGCACTACTATCCTGAAAGCAAGGCCTATTAATAATTCGCCAGAATTCAGTGAAATCCCTATTCTCCCCTGCCTCCCTTAGGTCAGCCCAGACTTCTGCTTGCAGTGCGGCCTTTTCTGTTTTACCATGATTTTATATGTTTGTCTACAGAGGGCCACGTTTGGTTTGTCCCTGGGGTTAGCTTTGAGGCTTGATTTTAGGTCTCTTAATGCTCGAGAGCAATAGTGTCAAACCATCTTGGTTCTATGATGTTCCTTCTGGGGCCTTTTGTTTTCAGTAATTCATCAACCAAGTTAGTTAGCGACCCAAACACCGTGACCAACTCCCGTCCCTCTATTGAGGGTTCTAGACAATCTTCAATCTGCTTTTTGCCCTTCTCTATTAGAGATTTATAGAATTCCTGGGCATTGATTTTTGACCACCTAAGTCGCCTCCCCTGATCAGTTGGCCTCAACTCAGTATCATCTTGTTTACTTATTTTCGGGCGGCCACTATGTATTAATTCCAAGACTAGGGGATTGTGGTCACTAAAAATGCTCCATTCCGTTCTAACCTCTGCAATCCAGTGTTTCGCAAAAGTAGATATCACCATATAATCAATAATGGAGGAGCATCCTTTTCCTTTAAATGTTGGAGTAAGAGCGCCCTCTATTCCCGGGGCAATCAGATCAATCATGTGAGTTAACGCGGGGGTGTCTAATAGTTTAGTTAGTGTTATTCCCTCCTTGTTGTGTTCAAAGTGTGGCCCGCTCTCTGTTGAACAGGACGACCAATCTGCAGTTATTGGGAGCAGATTTGGGCATAGGTGACAAGAGAATCGGTTCTGCCCCCCCTTTCCTTTGTTCAGCCTCTTGATTGAGTCTGCAGTCTAGTTCCTGAAGTACAGCGTTATTTCCAATTACAGGCCCTGAGTTGTAGATGTTAAATAGCAATAACCTCAACACTTGCCCTTGTAATGTCACCGCCTGAAGGGTATGTGATGTCCAGGAGGGTAGTGTCCATCTTCCTTCTAGATTAAGGTCAACATATAATGCTAACCCACCCTTTGCCCTTCCCGATCTACTTTCTTGAGCTGGCACAAAAAAACATTTATAGCCCTCTATTTGGTGAGGGGAGCATTCGACCGCCCAGGTCTCCTGAAAAGCTAATATGTGGAACCCACATAGGTGGTTTCTCCAATCTGCATTTTCTAATTTCCACGCTAAGCCTGCTATATTCCAGTACATTATGTTCAGCCCTCCCCTAGGTACTTTTCCAACATTTGTTCCCTGAATATATGACACAGGTTCGTCCCTCCCTATTAACGTGACCCCTTGTTCTACCCCATCTTGCTTTACTAGGAGTCCTACGAGCCCCTTCCCCTGGTAATTTCCCAGATCTCCCTGGGCAATAAGTTTGTTTGCCACCTTTTTAGCCTTCCTCTCTTGAAAGTTCCCTGGTTGAGATAGTCATTCATTGTCGTCCATGGACAAAAGTGGACTAAATCTATTTGTCCACTGTGGGAAGTCCTGTCTTAGTGTGTGCGGGCCTGCCTGGTCAAAATTCCTTGCCCAGTGCGTGTCTGGTACCCTGCCCTTTCTACCAAAAATGTAACTTGGGGTATGTGTGACACGTGTTCTTGGGTAAAAATACCCTAGTGGCATGGATCGTATGGTACTAGTCTCGTTCCTGTTACAGTTACCCAGTATGTATTCCACTAAGTTGGTATTCCTAAAGTTTGCAATAATACAGTTCCCTGCAATATCTTTCCTCCTGCTACCTATCCAATTTACCCTCCTCACATGGAGAATATCCCCGCCTTCCTCACCTTGCAGGGGTCTGTGTATATTCAGCCAATTGGTTATCTTGTTTTTTAAATCCATGTGTGACTCTTTCTTCCCCACCCTGAGTTCAGGTACCCCGGTAAAGACAACAACATAGGGGCATGCTTCAGGGGGTAAGTTTATACATGGTAGGGGATAGTTTAATCTGTCATTTGACTCGTGACCTGTCTGATGTGTTTCTGCCATCCTATGAGTTGAGGGATTCCCTATTTGTGTTGCGGCATAGTTGTCTGCATTTGGGCCTTATCTATATCCTTATTCCCACTCTTTGACATATTTCTGACCCCTACCTGAGCTGGAAGTTTGGGGGGTACATGGACTTGTGCGATAGTACATTGCTCATTACTGACACAATTATTGTTAACAGGAGTTTGCCGGGTTGAGGGAGTAGCCAATGATGTGGGGTTTACAGTTGAATTGCTAACTATGGGACCCTTTATCTTACCCTGTTTGTTCAGTTCATTTGCAATTTTATCTAACCTACTGACTAATGGTTTTATTTGGCTAACGATAAAGACTTCCAGATATTTTTGAAGATCTGCTATTACTTCGTCCATCCATCCTGGTGGACCCGAGTGGCATGGCGATTCTACTGCCATGACCTTGTCCTCTATCTCTTTTGACCTGTGCACAGCGGTGCTTAATTTCTTTTTCCTGGGTTGATTCTTCCTAGTGCACCCTCTTTTGATTCTTTTGCCTAATACTCTGTTTTCTACCCTAGTTGTGGTCGCCTCAGCATCTGCTACCGGCTGGGCACAAGGGACGCCTTCAATCGAGATATCCAGGGTGCCATATTGGGAAACCTCCAATAAATTGGTTTCCGTAACTTGTGTAGGTGTAGATGAAATAGTTATTGGTGTGATGGATAAGCTCCTCTCAGTGCGCTCAATCTCCCCCATAACTTTCCTCAACATTAAATCAATCGCAGTGGGTGGTGCTTTATGAGATGATGAGACATTAGGCTCAGGCCGTGTTATACTAGGTGTGAGGGGTGTATGTGCTTTTCCCTTGGCAGAGCGCGTTTTTGGCTTAGTAGCCATAGTAGTGGTAAGGCGTGCAGGGGGTCTTAACTATCTTCTACCTCCCGCTAAGCTCACTCCAGGGATAATAGGTGGATCCTCCCTCCTCTGTCAAATGATTACACAAGTTTTCACCCCTTCCCACCTTCACACATTGATTTATAGTCCACTAATCAGCAACCCCGCATCAGAGTCCAGTATCCTGTAGCTGCCGTACTATCGAGCTGGGTGGGGTCAGTTGGATAAAAAGTACCTTCTAGTAGACCCAAGGGGGGTGGCCCTGCCGGTCTCTTATGGCCACTGATGGTCACAGATGGTCCCGCCCTTGTCCCAGGCTTCTCCCGGCGCGCTCCCGCACAGGTCCTGCGACGTGGAGGGAGTCCGGTGTTTTTATGCGCCTCCGGGCGCAGGCTGCAGGTGGACGGTGTCCGGCGCAAAGGCTCTTGGGGGCTGTAGTCCCCCCCTCTCAGCGGCCGCGACACGGGATGGGATGGCATCACTGGCGGCGGGGGGGGGACCTGGGCAGAAGCAGGAGCCCACAGCAGGAGAGCGGAGGAGCCGCGGAAGACCTGGGCGTACTGCAGGAGCCCGCGAGGTAAAGCGCCACAGAAGCAGGCAGGGTCGGCAAATGTGAGAGCGGAGGGTTCCATCAACTTTAATAATGAAGAAAGCAGCCAATTCCTCACATTTGGTTTGAGTCAGTGCCGGGGATTTTGCTGATGTTTCTGAGCCTGCAAGTTCTTTTACTGTGTTGAACAAAGTTTTGGCACAGTTTGACGCCTTTGAAATGGTTATATTCACAAAATTGACACGAGCTTGTTTACATTGTTTGTGATATTTATTCAATGTGCCAATTTCTAGGCCTGTTTGGAGGGTTGAGCATAGTCCCTCCTCTAGTTTTCTATCTAGGGTCTTGCAGTTTATTTTTATTGCTTTTAATGACTCGTCATACCATGGCTCTGGTGGACGATGGATGTTGCTATTTTGCTTAGTAGAAGAAGACACACATAGAAAGCTTCTAAAAGCCATCTTTGCACTGTAACAGCGAGGGGACCAACATTTTGCTCTAAAGATGGTTTTTGGGCATCCAGACATTCATTTAATTTGTTAATATCTAACTTTTTCCAATTTCTCTTTGCTTCCCCTGTCCCTTTATAGCGACTTACGGCGCTCTTGTCTAGTGGTAAGGTCAGTGAGAAGTTTATCTGATATGGGTCAGACCAGCTAGTTGGAAGAGCTGAGGTACAGGAGATAGTGTTGAGATTGGAGAAAATGGGGTCTAAAAAATATCCGGCTGTGTGTGTCGGGCGAGAATTGAGTTGTTCGAGATTCAGGGAGGCCATATCAGAAATGAATCTAGCACTGCTTTTACAAGAGGGGTCTTCCAAATGTAAATTGATGTCTCCTAGTACTGTGAAATTAGCTGTGGTTGTAACATAAGGAGCAATAGATTCCACAAAGGTTGGAATCCAGTTTGCAAGGTACTCAGGAGGCCGATATACAAGAACTCCCGAACATGTACATCTAGGGGAAAGAGTGAGCTTGAATAGTGCCGCTTCACATATGGGAATGGGCAAATATTCCAGATTCTTTTTAAAAATGACCGCAATCCCACCTCCAATTTTTCCAGCTCGGTCCATTCTTACTATAGCATAATTGATGGGTAATGCTATTGCAATATCTGGGCCTGAGCTCCCAGGTCTCTGTAAGGAAGACCGCATCGGGTTGTTCATTAAAAAGTAAGTAAAAAATATCCGATTTATGTTTGGGGAGCGAGCGACAATTAATGCTTGACAGAGTGTATGATTTAATCTGAGAAATTACGTGTTTTTTGCATGCAGTATGTTTGTATCCGATGTTTCTCGATTAGGGGTGTAGTGAAACCCACAGTGTGTGCAAGCTTTGTACTCCATGATAGAAAGAGCTCTAGTACAAATAGGCATTTGAGATGTTTTAAGGGCCTTCAGAAAATCGGCATTGTAATTATAATCCCCTCTCTTTCTCATCTGTCGTTGAATGGACGAACTGTCTCTTTTTCCTATCGTAGAGCCAGGGGTCATGGCCCTGTGCCCAGGTCAGGCACGGACGGGTGCATGCTAGGTTGCTTTTGGCGCGCCGGCGATGCGCCTGCTGTGCGCGTCTGCTGCACGAACGCTCTGGGGCGTCCATTTTATCCCTCTCTGTGCGCAGAACAACTAGCCCGCTGCCTGCTACGTTACCCCCAATATGGCGGCGGCTATTGGCGGCAGTCTTTGGTGCAGCCCAGCGTCCCCCGGTCAGCTCCTAGTCGTCTGTGCAGGGTTAAAGCTGAATGCAAAGTGACACTTTTTAAATAAGTGAGTGATATTTTTAAAAATACAAGTTTCAGGTAAGTAGCTTAAAAAACATAGGCTCCCGGCTTCCGCCTCAGGAGTTAAAATTATGGCGATTGGGCGTGTGTGCAGTGCAGGGTGTCTTTTATCCCTCTCTGTGCGCAGAACAACTAGCCCACTGCCTGCTCCGTTACCCCCAATATGGCGGTGGCTATAGGCGGCAGTCTTTTGTGCAGCTCAGCGTCCCTGGTCAGCTCATAGTTGTCTGTGCGGGGTTAAAGCTGAATGCAAAGTGACGCTTTTGAAATAAGTGAGTGATATTTTTAAAATAACAAGCATCAGGCAAGTAGCTTAAAAAACATAGGCTCCCAGGCTTCCACATCAGGATTTAAAATTATGGCGATTGGGCGTGTGTGCAGTGCAGGGCGTCTTTTATCCCTCTCTGTGCGCAGAACAACTAGCCCGCTGCCTGCTCCGTTACCCCCAATATGGCGGCGGCTATCGGCGGCAGTCTTTGGTGCAGCCCAGCGTCCCCCGGTCAGCTCCTAGTCGTCTGTGCTGGGTAAAGCTGAATGCAAAGTGACACTTTTCAAATAAGTGAGTGATATTTTTAAAATAACAAGTTTCAGGCAAGTAGCTTAAAAAACATTGGCTCCCTGGCTTCCGCCTCAGGAGTTAAAATTATGGCGATACTTATGTAATTACACTCACACCCAGCACGCACCCTTCGTACATGGGACTTTAATTGTGAAATACATTTATTTGGATTTAAAAGGAGATTTGAGAGACACTGAACTGAATGACTTTTCTCAATTTGGTATCCGTAAGTTGAATATCTAATGATTCCAGTTGGAAGTCTTATTATTTATTCAGTGCGACATTGACTTAAAGGGCCATAACATTATTATTTGTGGTTTGCAGAATAATGCAGAGTTAATTAGACAAAACTAGATCATCAAAATAATGTATTGTGTAGTCACATAGTTATACCGAATTGCCGTATTGATTGTCACATGTATTAAATCTCAGAAATAGTTTATTTTTCATACAGAAGTTTCATAAGATATTTTGGGTCTTATTTATTGACTACATTATTATTCAGATGCACCGATTTATTTATTATTAGTCATTTAAAGATGCAGTTACCCAAACAATCTGGTGAATATTAGTTCATTTTGTACCAATGCAGGAAAGAAAGCCATTTATTCAAGGCTGAGCAGTCCAGTCTGAAGATGCAATTGACAAGTCCCGAGGATTTCAGTGCCCATTTGGTTGTGTCTCTCTTTCATCCAAATCCCCTTCCTCCCAGCTAGTCTGCTCTTGCTTATCAGATTTCTGGTCTATAAAGTGTGGATTCATAGTGTTGGAAACAAAGGATCTTTCCACTCAGCAGACCATTGTTATCACCTCAAGAAAGCATCTATTAAATGAAACGCTTAACAGCGAAGCCATGAAATCTGCAGATTCAGGAGACTACAGCCCAACCCTTTTAGAGATATCTGCCTGACTGGCACATATTTATGTGCCTTCAGAGTAGGCTCTGCCATAGAGACACCTCAGATGGCACTGTAAGTTTGTCGAGTGGCTGCCATGTCTCATGAGACCACTCTGTAAACTTTTTTGATTTTCTAAAACAAACTCCAAAATTGGGAGTTTATTTTTGAAAAATACAAAAATAATGTCTCTGACTCCCTGTGAGTTTTTCCTCTCAATGTAGGAATAATTGTTATTTTTTATGTTTGGGGTTACCAGGTTTTCACAGATTGTCTCAACAGTAAAAGATATGTCAGGACATTCCCCTAAATAAGGTGAAAGCAGGTACTTAGACTGATGGGTCAATGTTTATCTGGTCATTGGTTAAAGGTTTCCTCCAGCTGACCCAGAGGGGAATGCACCCAAAAAATCTTGGGGCAGATTTAAAAGTCCCTTGCGACACATTTGTGCCGCCGTCGCGTCACTTTTGTGATTCAGCGGCAGTGTAAACCTTGAACCATGTTGTGACTTATTTACAACGTGGCGTATCTAGGCAGATGCGTCACATTGTAAAGCACTGCGCTAAATGAAACCTGCGTCAGGTTTCATGTGGGTGTTCCGTCGCAGTGTGGGCGTTCCGTCGCAGGAAATCCCCGTAAAACTGATGCATTGAAATCTACAAGATTTCACTCAGTCAGTTTTACGACGCCGCTGTGTCTAACCCTTACACCTGCTTGAAGCAAGCGGGAGTGACCAACCACGTTAAGTATGGGCGGCCCCTGTGCATTGCTGGTGTTGCACTCAACGCCAACAATGCGCCACCCTTACGCCACAAGATGCGACACGTATCTGCCCATCCTTGCGCCATGGTGCGCCGCATTGTAAATGCGACGCTTCCGTGGTGAGGCAAGGGGAGAATTGCGTGTCACATCTATTCTGGCGCATCCCTACTGCTTTGCAGAGATGCGCCAGACATTGTAAATATACCCCCTTGAAGATTCACCAACCGTAAATAGAACGGATGAACTGTCAGTTTGGCAAATAATTCCACCACATTTCTGGTGGACTACTTTGTGTGTCATATGCTAAATGACCCCCAAACCTACTTACATCTCCTCCATGTTTGCCCCTTTGATGTGAATTTGAGGAGTGTGGCGTGAAAACTTCCAACATCCTCCACTCTGTGAAAACTTTACATCCAACATCCTCCACTCATATGGTGCACCAAATCAGTGAGTGGAGTGAAACTTCAACAAAGCCCCCAGTATTCCCTTTTCGTTCATATTTTATAATTCAAAAACAAGCAGAAGTAATGTGTTTGCCTGTTTGTATATTTCCTCAATATATATTTAAAAAAGAAATACCTAAAGGGGTCTTTTTTTCAGGGTCACTCCAAGCTATCAAACACAACTGGCTCGCCAATAAATATACATTTTAACAGTGAGGGTTATGATGTGGTGAAATCGGGCGTCTTGCAACTTTAAACTTTAAAAAAAAAGTTTGCTTCAGGAACAAAAAAGATTCAGTGACTTTTCTGCAGTGGAAACCTTTCCTGCCGCAATTTTACTCACCAGCTGTCCACCATCGAAACCCCACCCCAGGGCATCCTTGCCCACCCCAGCCTTTGCAATGGCCCTTGCTCAATTAGTTCTTTCTCCTTCCCTGAAAAGTTTCTTGTGTGAGCCCCCTACAATGTCCATAAAGCTCCAGAACCCACACACAACCTTTCTATGCCTGCTAAGCTTTTGTCAAAGATTATTTAGTGAGTGTCTGCATGGTCAGACTTACCTCGTCCAAGTCGGGCGAAGTGGGGAAACAGAAGTTGGAGGATGAAAGTATAACCTTTGCCCACCTCTAATAAGCAATAAAAAAAAGTTAAAACAGTATGAAACTTAAGTAGATGCTAATGTGCCTATATGCTTTTACTACAACGCAAATGTTTTCTGGGGGGTGAGTTTTTTGTATATATACTAAAATCCTTCAAACATCAAAGTACATGTGGCAGTTTATTGATTACAGACATATACTAGTTGAAACTTATTTTGTCAGCCATCTAAATATGGATAATTACCAATAAGGTGAAAATAATAACTATGGATAAATATATTATCTATACACGGGAGCTCTACACATAAAGGCCTTGGCATGTACTGCTGCCTCTGTTCCACAACATACAGTGGTAAACTAAATAAGAAGCATTAACAAAAATTAGATATGAGTTTTTGTATAAGACCGGTGAGTTAATTAGGGATCCCAGTTTTAAGTGTGTTTACTATTCTCTACAGATAAATTTAGGTACAAACTCATGTATTTTCTTGTCTGTATTTCATTTTTAAATATGCATAAACATGGAAAGCGGGTACTTTTTCCCCCTCAAATCTGTAAAATAGGTACAAATACCAGCCAGATAATGCAGTGTGTGGAGTCATTTGCATACATAATATGGAAAGAAAAGCAAATAAATGAACCACATTACAGCACAGCGTAGCAAAAGCAAAGAGGAACTATAACCCAGAAGTATCATTTGAGCAATATCAATATAAAGTATAAGCCGGGTTCCACTGAAAGTTTCATCATACAACAACCTCTTGTGGGTAGTGAAAAACCTGGTTTCCTCACTGTGAACACAGCAGGAGAAAGAACATTTGATTAAAATACACATAGGAAGTAATCCTGTACTGATAGAGCCCATGAGCAAATAAGTTTCCAATCTGGTGCCACAATGACGCTATGGGCCGGTATTGACCTAAGAATAAAGAAATAACAAACTCAACAAAGAACGACCAGCCCTGGTGCACACTCCGGATTGTATGCAATGGAGATATTTGGGTAGGGTAGCGAGATTAGGCCACATGCGATCGTAGTTCTCACCCATCCCTCCTGAACTGTTCTAGTAGGGGTCGCAAGGTACACGTTGCGGGGCGATGGCATTTCGGCAACCAAGCCAAGTCCCAAAGAGTCCTACAGGCCACCGCATAATCCAAATGTAGCCAGTGCTTTTCACTTCAATAAACCTTAGACTTGCTGCTTGGTAATAATCAAGAAGATTGGGGCATCTCAGACATCCCCGGTTTCTGAGCAACAAAGTCAGGTATTGGAAAAGTAGGGCTGCTTCCTCTTCCAAATAAAGGCATGGATATCTCTCTATAGCCGGTGGATGTCTTCTGCCGGAACAGAGGTCAAGAGAGCCAGGAACAGATAGCGTATGCGAGGTAAGATATATATCTTTACCTTATTCACCCAATCCAGCCAGGAAATGTGCATTGGTTTCCACCGGGTTAGGTCCTCTAAAATGGTTCTACAGTAGTGGGACCAGTTGGCCTGGGTCCAGGTCAACAGGGAGTATGTGACATTAACCACTAAGTAGCAAATAGACTGTATGGACCATTGCAAAGCAGCCAAATGCAAGACTGATAGGTTTCATGAAGAATTGGTGCGGTTCTGTGCATGTGATTTAGACATGTTAATTTTATATTTATCGTGCAACTCAGGGATGTTCCTAGGAATGTCTCATACGAGTAAGTCCGTCTAGTGCGGGGACACGTCAGTGGAGTGACCATGTGCTTTAGAAGTGGATAAATAAATAAATATCCTGAAGCATGCTCAAACTCTTGCAGTTTCTGAACAACCGCATGGAGAGAGGTAGCTGGCTCAGTCAGAGTCAGCAAAAGATCATCCGCATAGAGCAGGACATTATGTTCCTGTACGCCAAAAGTAATGCCTGTGATGTTCGTGGTCTGGCCAAGGCGAGTCATCTGAGGCTCTGCAACTAAAGCAAAAAGAAGAGGGGACAAGGGGCAACCCTGGTGGGTTGTTCGCTGTAGCAGGATAAATGCAGTCAAGTGGCCATTCACCCGGATGGTGGCAGTCAGAGGGCATCATTTTGCTAACCATGACAGGCCCCAACCATATTTTAAGGAGGGCAGCATGCAGGAAGCTCCAGCTAACTCTGTCGAACTCCTTCTCCATGTCCAATGGACCTTGTCGATGTTGTGTAAAGCCCACCTGATCAGTGTCAATCAACACCGGCAGGAGAGGCACCAAGCAATTGGCCAGCATTTTGGTATAAATCATAGCATCGATATTTAACAGGGATATTGGTCTTTAGGAGGAGCAGTGAGTGTTGTCCTTTCTGGGTTTAAGAATGAGCAACATTTGGGCTGCCAACATCGTAGGTGTGAGTCAGGTAGTGTGGGTGACAAAGTTAAAAAAGTTAGAGCAGGTGGTCTTTCAAGGATGGGAAGAGAATCTTAAAGGAGGAGAGTGGTAGACAGTCTGGGCCCGGGGTCTTTCCCATTCACAGTCCCTCAACAGCTTTTTTAAGTTCAGACGTTTCGAACCTCTCAAGTGAGCTGTAGGTCTAAGGTCGGCCAAGAGCAATCCTGGAGATAGGCATGTATAGCCACAGAATCATCCTTCCCATCGACATAGAGGGCCTGATGGTAGTCTCAAAAAGCTTCCTGCTTATCAGAATCCCTAACACCCAGAGTATAGGTTTGAAATATGACAGCGAGCATACTGGTGGCGAGACGATGGGCCAATAGTCCCCCCGTTATAGTATTTTTGTTGCAGGGTCAGAAGCGAGCATTCCGACTTGTTGACCCTGTGTGTCCGCAGTTGCCCTTATAACAATGCAAGCTGTTGTTTGATAGTCCTTTAGGGTGTCCGCTCGTCTACACCTTCCATGGTCTTAATCTTGTCTGTGAGTTTAGTCTCAAAGAGGCGTGCCGTACGTAAATGTGCTATTGCTATGGAGGCAATGAAGCCCTGTATTATTGCCTTTAAGCTGTCCCATAGCACATGTTGAGGGGTGTCAGGTAGAACATTGAGTTCAAAATATTCTTTTATCGCATCAGTGATTGTAGCTCTAAATACTGGATTGTGCAGCAGTTGAGTTAGGACTCACTACTGAAGGAGGGCCTCTGAAGCCCCTGTCTGGGAGGGTCACGTCAGCTCAATGTGAGTGTGATTAGAGATAGAAATGTCTGCAAGCTGTGCCATTTCCAATCCATATAGGAGGGAATGTGTGATGAATACATAGTCGCTGCGGCAGTATGAATGATGTGCATGAGGATAAAAATAGTAGATAGGCATCTGGATGTAAGTAATGACAAGCATCGACTAAACCTGAGTCTGGAATTTCCCTCTTAAGTTGAGCTGACATGGCCCCCCTGTTTTGAAAATGAACAGAACTCCTGTCATGAGTGGAATGCCATACCAGGTTGAAATCACCCCCCAACACTACTTCACCCCGAGCTAAACTGAGTTGGTCCTTAAGAATCCTATGAAGGAAGGTGTCCTGCAATTGGTTGGGGGCATACAAATTGAGGAAAGACAGAATAGTGAGTCCCTTTTCCACTATCACCAGAAGAAAGCGTCCTCAGGGATCTCTAATCACACATGTTAATGTAGTAAAGAAGCCCCGCCTGAACAGAATGCCCACCCCATATGCTTTATTCCATGTGTGCCCAATACTGGGAAGGCTACTTGGCGGGGCATGCGGTGAAAATCCTCTCTGAGAAAATTGATCCCTGTAAAAAGATGATGTCTGGGTGATGTTGAAGGAGGTAGCGCCACATCTCTTTGCGCTTACTGAGAGAGTTGAGACCCTTCACATTTAGGGATAGGAGTTTGGTCCTACTCAGGGTCCCCATAGACTATTTTAGTAAGAAAAGAGAGAGAGGAGGATGTGTTAATACCAAGGCGGTATCTGTCTCACAGAGATACTTAGCCTCAAATCAGAACACCTCCCCCCAGGTGTCAGGGGAACACAGTGGGTAAAACGGACCATGAACCAAGGGAGAACTAATGGGCCCAGTGGGCCCAACATAATGAGGCCCCCCATCCTCGGACCAATGAGGAGATCCTCAAGATACATAGAGGTGTCACCTCAGGTGGAGAAATGCCCCAATAAGGGGGGAGGCCAGATAAAAAAATAAGAGCAGTTGAAATCACAACATAGTTCTATTACAGTACTCTGGATTCACAGTCCAAAACACTACCAAAGTTAGTACACGAAAGTCCAGCTCTGGGGCCGTGGACCCTGCAAAGAAAGAGGCGAAGAGGAACATGATGTAGTGCTCTGATCAAAAAGTGCAGGTCTGAAACAGCCCGCTCAGTCAATAGTCAAGAGTCTGGGCCAGATGTTTCTTGCTTTATGTTCTGTAAATGAGGAATGATGTCATCTTTCGCCGCATGCAGCCCCTTCACCTTTCCCCAACAATCCCTAACTCTGCTGCTTACTGTGTTCCAAGTCGGGCGCCATCTATCTCCCTCCTCTGTAGGTGCAAGTGGGGATTCCCAATCCAAAGATCCCTCTGGCAGGCCCAGCAGGAGTTTGGCTTCAGTTAAAGAGAATACCATTCGTAATTTGCCACTCCACTGTAAGAGCAGGCTGAAAGGGTGGGTCCACTGATATTTAATATCCATCTCTCAAAGCTTCTCTGTAACCGGCCTGAAGTCCCTAAATTTTTTGAGCCTCAGTGTCACTGGCAAGAGATCTTGAAAAATGTGTAATGTGTGACCTCAAAACACCAAATCCGCCTAGACCCCAGCTCAGTAGCAGCCCATGCAGGTAATAGCGGTGGTGCTGGGTGTGGGGATGGGGGTGGATTTCAACAGACGACCATGAGGGAAAATTAATAATTTATTTAATTTTCCCGCTAGGACGTCTGTCGAATCTGCCCCCACCCGGCCACACCACTCTTACGTGCACGAGCTGCTCTTGGCCTAGCTGCTCTCAGAATTGCTTATTTATACTGGAAAAAGTGTTCTCTCATTAAAATGTCAAGGGTGGTGTCTGCGCTCCCTAGAATGTCAGAGAAGCAATGAGCTCCGCCCAGAATCAGTGGTAGGTACTCTTGACCTCGCCAGATCGGGTGGAGCAGATGTCTCATGAAGGCCATATTTTCCTCCCCTTTCGAATCCCTGAGAGCACCCCAAATAAAGTTATTACTTCTCCAACTGTGATTTTCTAAATCTTCTTGCTTGGCCTGGAGTTTGATCTGCTAGTCCTTTAGAGCAATGGCTTGGTGCATTACCTTGAACATCCGTATGAGAGTCCTTCATGCGCTCAAGATCATCAACGTGTGTGACCACTTCCATGATGTCTTTGCGAAGGTCCTGCATACAGCTTTCAAAATCTGCTTTTAGGGAACCCATTTACTGCTGAATGTCATTTAGGAATTGGGCCATGTAGTCCTGAGTAATCGTTTAAGCTGCAGAAATTACAGGAGTGTGTGTGGAAGGGTCCCCCTTGGTGGACATGGTCAGCAAGGAGGACTTGGACCACAAGGAGGCCACAGAGCTGTCTCAAGATTTTTTGCCCCTTGGTATATTATCGTGGGATCAAGCAGATGATTGTCACCACAGGGAGGCTGAAGAATCCAATGCAGAGGAAACCTCTGTAGCCGAGGTGGGCCCAAAGAGAGCCGCACAAGGTGGTCCAGAAGGTCCAAAAGGTGTAGCTCCCAGTGAGCCAACCTAGAAGGGACAGTGGGGTGCTTAGGTGTATTATACGAAAGAAATTTCACAGACTCGCTTCGGGACAGCTCAACATCACTTTCAAAACTCAAAGAACGCGCCAGGGAGACAATGCAGCAAGTGAGGAGAGATTTTGCAATGGTTTAGTGCACTATGAGCAGAGATCTTGTTAATCCCTGGGCAGTGTGCAGAGAGGGCCAGGCCCAAAGGCTTGCTCAGAATACATACACAAGTCTCAGGAGTTTATGGGACTCAACGTTCATGTGGGGCGCAGCCCCTTCCACTGTCGTCAAGGATCTCCAACAAGGCTCACCACTTATGTTCTCGGTAGAAGAGTCCTCACCATCCCAGATAGCCTCCTCCTCCAATAAGCGCAGTCGTATCTAAATATGTCTGAGTTGCCAAACTCTTCCAGGCACGGGGGGCACGCATGGAACCTCCTGGCTCATGCAGAGGCCTGACTCCCCGGGGAGGCAGAATGTACTTAAAGGATCCCAGACGCGACAGTATGGAACTCATCCACTCCAAGATTGCCTATGTTAAGGGCCACAAACCCTTAATACCAGGTTAGTCAGCTGCAGAAGGGTTCACTGACTTGCTGGAGTTTTATAGGTGATCCCGCAGGTCTGACAACGAAGGCAGTCACGTGGTCCCCTTTAGGCTGTGATCTAGCACTTCAAGCCCACAAGGAAAGAAGTAGACAGGGGCCTCCACCAAGTGATCGGAAGGTGCAGTGAAGACTTGAGGCAGTGCGTCTAATCCGCGCTCAGGGTTGTGATGCAGAGGACACCGCCATAGCTGCTGCGGCTGGAAGACAAGATGGTGGCATAGGAGGCCTCAAACTAACCAGAGGATCATGCCAGGTAAGCACTCTGCTTCCCCAGTGGACAAGATGCAGTGGGCGCCAGTTCCAGCTGAGGCTCGTACTCCACTCCCCAGTGAGGGACACAGAGCAGCACTAACGGTTGCCTCTGTCCACTGTACAAGATGGCGGACGCCCTCAGGTCTTAGCAGTTGGACAGATCTCGATTGTTTCCCATTGAAAACAGGGCCCTGGGGCAATCATCCACCAATCATCAGGTTCCAGGGGTTTTAGGGCGGTCAGGACAGGTGGGTCCCGCAAAAGCTGGAGCCGCGATGTAGGCAATTAAAAACGTAATGGCCCGGCTCTGAGCACAGACAAAGTGCGTCCTACTCCATTACCCACAAGGCCATGCACCCATGGATGCTTTTTTGAGTGATTCTCAGTGCTGTAAGTCACAACTTACAAAACACAGAAGTGACTAGATAGGTGATTCTACCAATCTTTAGGCAACACCTACCCAACAAATCCTAAGTGCGCACTATTTACTTTACATAATTTTAAAAAATTTTGCATTTGTTATTTATAATAGCATTACATCATGTCCTAAAAGCGACACAGGTGTAACACGCTTGACAATATCAATACATACAAATCATGAAATAAAAAAACCCATAATCCACGCAATGAATAATAAACATCTATGCAAGACATGAACACCATTTAAAAAGTAAAATGCCTCCTAACATTTTTAGAGGGCACCAGTCCTTATGTAAAGCATATACATGGATAAACAAGTGTACAACAAATAGTTCCAACTGGTCCTGCTTGTTTACTAGGCTGAAGACTATTCAATATAAGGGGTCAATTCAACAGGGGGAGTACATCCTATTAATTATTGCCTCAGACGGAGGGAGCAACGAATACTCAAAGGTATAACTAGGTGTTTAACGTGGAGAGAGAATTATTTGAATAATATGGGTTCACAATCACTGACACCTACCCTTTTGTTGTTTTTTATGTCTCACAGTAAAGGCCACTTCCAGTCGACGTCCTGAGGAGAACCCTAAAGTAACCTCGGGGTTCGAAACGTGTTGAGCCTGGGCTGACGCAAGAATAGTAGTGGGGCGCTTCAGGGAATGATTAATAGGATGTACTCCCCCTGTCGAATTGAATAGTCTTCAGCCTAGTAAACAAGCAGGACCAGTTGGAACTATTTGTTGTCCGCTTGTTTATCCATGTATATGCTTTACATAAGGACTGGTGCCCTCTAAAAATGTTAGGAGGCATTTTACTTTTTACATGGTGTTCATGTCTTACATAGATGTTTATTATAGCCTTATAGCCCGCCGTAGCGGGCTATACCGGCTATTAAAGGCCCGCTGAATCGTTAAAGGCCCGAGCCGAAGGCGAGGGACTTTAACGAAACAGCAGGACTTTAATAGCCGGTATAGCCCTGCTACGAAGGGCTATAAGGCTATTAGAACATTCTGCCACTAGAGGGCAGAATGTTCTAACAAATTAAACAAAGGGTTCTCGAAGCTTGAGAAACCTTTGTAGAACATTGGAATGTTGCTCTGCGGGCCTTTACCGGCCCGTACAAGCAGGGAACACTCCATTGTCTGCAATGGAGCTCCCAACATTCCAATGTTCTAATATTCATTGTGTGGATTATGTTTTTGGAATTTTTGAAAGACTGACTTTGAGGATGCTATAAATTACTCAAGTCTGCCCGAATTGTGTGGGTAAAATTGATACCTAGTCACTTTGAATAAGAATGTACTTACGTCTCGTCTAACATTTGGAAGAAATATCTACTACTAATACAACAGGATACCGACATAACTTGAAGGAAATAAGAACGCCCTGAAGAAGTTCTGTTGTACAGAACGAAATGCGTCGGCTGGCTGTGGTACATAAACTTAAGGAAAATAAAAGCATTTGAATATACACCAAGATTCAGTGCTTCAATAAGGACTCTAAGTGATATGATTTGATTGGACTAATTGTGCAAGTGGTGCTGTGCCAAACCTTGGAATATTCTCCACTACTCTCTACTATTTACTCTCTACTACTCCACTACTCTCTAATACTCACTCTCTACTACTCATTCTCTACTACTCTACTACTCTACCACTCTCTCTCTACTACTCACTCCCTACTACTCACTATCTACTACTCTCTACTACTCACTCTCTACTACTCTCTACTCTCTACTACTCACTCTCTACTACTCTCTCTCTACTACTCACTCTTTACTACTCACTCTCTACTACTCTCTACTACTCACTCTCTACTTCTCACTCTCTACTACTCTCTACTACTCACTCTCTACTACTCTCTCTCTACTACTCACTCTCTACTACTGGCTCTACTACTCACTCTCTACTACTATCTACTACGCACTCTCTACTGCTCTCTCTCTACTACTCTCTACTACTCACTCTCTACTACTCTCTGCTATTCTCTCACTCTGATACTCACTCTCTACTACTCTCTACTACTCACTCTCTACTACTCTCTACTAATCACTCTTTACTACTCTCTACTACTCACTCTCTACTGTTCTCTACTACTCACTCTACTACTTACTCTCTACTACTCTGTAATACTCACACTCTACTACTCACTCTCTACTACTCTCTACTACTCACTCTACTATTCACTCTACTACTCTCTACTACTCACTCTCTGCTACTCTCTCTACTGCTCTCTACTACTCTCTACTACTCACTCTCTACTCTCTATTACTCACTCTCTACTCTCTACCTCTCTACCTCTCTCTACTTCTCTCTCTACTAGTCTCTACCTCTCTACCTCTCTACCTCTCTACCTCTCTACCTCTACCTCTCTACCTCTACCTCTCTACCTCTCTTCTCTACACGCACACATATACACATATATATGTGCATATATATGCATATGCATTTATATAGTTGCATGTATATATATATATTTCAAACCAAGGTTCCTTCAGCAGAAGGAAATTGCGGAGTCGCAGTCAAACCACTCAGTATAGCAAGGAGATTGCTTTCAAAATTATTTATTCATATCCAAAGGGTGCCAAAACAAAACAGAAACCAACGCGTTTCGACAGCCTCCGCTGTCTTGTTCACGGTCGGTTTGTCAAGTGCAAAAATACAAATTTAAGGAACAAACCCCATTGGCCCAATGTTACCTCCCCCTTGGGGGTGTAGTTTCAGTCAATGACCCGACCCTTGGGATTCTGGTCCATGTAGTCTATACATTATTTGGTAACATTTGGAGATAAGGCGTTTTTTACAAGTGTCCCCTTTGTTTCACAAATTATTTTAGTTCTGTTTAATTACAATCAGTTTGATTTTATCCATTCATTGGTGTGATACCTGTACCACTCGTTTGTAATCATTTCACTCGCTACTCCTGTATGGCATAACCCCGTTCAGGGGTTTTTGGATGATGTAGTTTTGTGATGTGTCCCATGATTGTTTTTCAAGGAGTCCCGCTTCAGTTCAAGAAACAATGTGGGACGCGTTGTATATTAAGCCCCCCAGTGGGCAGAGTGCATTATACATTGTATGTACAGGATTCACTATATTGTTTGAATTGTTTTTGTAATGCCGCTTAGTGGTGAATATTTGGGGTTTCATTGTTTACGCATCCGCTTGGTTTTTTGATGCTTTTGATCTGCCCTCTGGTGGGCATTAGTTGTTATCATATCGGTTGTTCCTATTTTTCTGACGTGAGTGAGGTGTTTCTTTAGTGAATTAAAATAGTTGTGTGTGCAAAGCGGGATGTTTTTTCAGGAATCGGATTGAGTTCAAAGTATGTTCATCTTTTCACAAATGTATGTAAAGTTCCTCCGATTGGTTGAGACCAAACGGAGTCATGGTCCTGAAATTGAGTATGTGTCTCGATTCCTTTTGCCTCAAAATTCTCTCATTGTGTCCGCCTCTTTCCGATAGTGTCATGGATTCGATGCCCCAAAACCGTAGTTGTTTCCAATCTCCTTGATGGTGGGTTTCCATGTGCTTTGCCACTGCATTGTTTCTATCCTTGTGAGTTGTTGCACGTGCATGTTCAAGGATCCGTTTTTTAAGTTCGCATATTGTACTCCCGATATATCGGAGTTTGCAAGGGCATTCGATCATGTATATCGTGTAGTTGCTGTTGCACGTTATGCACTCCTTGATCTGCCACATCTTTTTGTTTGGCATCAGAATTTGAGTTGTCGGTTTAGCGATTTCGCACGCTTTACAATTGTAGCATTTGACGAAGCCTTTTGTTTTTAACCACGCTTTTTTGGGGTTTGTTGTCTTGTAGTGGCTGTGCACTAGTTGGTCCTGTAGGTTTCTCGCTCTTCTATATGTGATAACGGGATGGTTGCCCATTTTCTTGCCGATTATTGGATCCAACTGAAGAATTTTCCAATTCTTTTTTATGATTTGATTGATTTTTCTTGATTCTTGGCTGTAATTCATTATTAGTCTGATTGGCTCTGATTTCTGGGTATCTGGTGTGGGTTTTTGTTCTAGGCATTCCTGCCTGGTTTTTTGATTCGCTCTACTCCAACAATTTTGGACCACTTTCCGGTTATATTTCCTTTGTGTAAATCTTTGGATAGTCTTGAAAGACTGACTTTGAGGATGCTATAAATTACTCAAGTCTGCCCGAATTGTGTGGGTAAAATTGATACCTAGTCACTTTGAATAAGAATGTACTTACGTCTCGTCTAACATTTGGAAGAAATATCTACTACTAATACAATAGGATACCGACATAACTTGAAGGAAATAAGAACGCCCTGAAGAAGTTCTGTTGTACAGAACGAAATGCGTCGGCTGGCTGTGGTACATAAACTTAAGGAAAATAAAAGCATTTGAATATACACCAAGATTCAGTGCTTCAATAAGGACTCTAAGTGATATGATTTGATTGGACTAATTGTGCAAGTGGTGCTGTGCCAAACCTTGGAATATTCTCCACTACTCTCTACTATTTACTCTCTACTACTCCACTACTCTCTAATACTCACTCTCTACTACTCATTCTCTACTACTCTACTACTCTACCACTCTCTCTCTACTACTCACTCCCTACTACTCACTATCTACTACTCTCTACTACTCACTCTCTACTACTCTCTACTCTCTACTACTCACTCTCTACTACTCTCTCTCTACTACTCACTCTTTAGTACTCACTCTCTACTACTCTCTACTACTCACTCTCTACTTCTCACTCTCTACTACTCTCTACTACTCACTCTCTACTACTCTCTCTCTACTACTCACTCTCTACTACTGGCTCTACTACTCACTCTCTACTACTATCTACTACGCACTCTCTACTGCTCTCTCTCTACTACTCTCTACTACTCACTCTCTACTACTCTCTGCTATTCTCTCACTCTGATACTCACTCTCTACTACTCTCTACTACTCACTCTCTACTACTCTCTACTAATCACTCTTTACTACTCTCTACTACTCACTCTCTACTGTTCTCTACTACTCACTCTACTACTTACTCTCTACTACTCTGTAATACTCACACTCTACTACTCACTCTCTACTACTCTCTACTACTCACTCTACTATTCACTCTACTACTCTCTACTACTCACTCTCTGCTACTCTCTCTACTGCTCTCTACTACTCTCTACTACTCACTCTCTACTCTCTATTACTCACTCTCTACTCTCTACCTCTCTACCTCTCTCTACTTCTCTCTCTACTAGTCTCTACCTCTCTACCTCTCTACCTCTCTACCTCTCTACCTCTACCTCTCTACCTCTACCTCTCTACCTCTCTTCTCTACACGCACACATATACACATATATATGTGCATATATATGCATATGCATTTATATAGTTGCATGTATATATATATATATATATATATATATATATACATACATATATAAACATATATAATCTGCATATCTATATAAATACAAATATAAATGCATGCATACAAATACATATATGCATACATATGCATGTTATTTACATGAAAGTTTTTAAAAACACTAACAAAAGCAAAGCTAAAAAGCCACCTCATTACAAACAGAATGGTTTTAACTTAAACGAGGGCGAGATCTATTGCATTTTCAATGCTTGTTTACTTTGGTTCTATCAAGAAGGCATTCAGATGTGTCACACATTTGCCATAAATTCTGAATGTTACCACTCTAGTTGCTCATTAGATCACTGTAGTAAAGCTACTGCTAACCAGGGAAGTCTGCTGCTGGTATTCAAAGTGCATGTTTAAGTCTGCATGTCAGAATTGTTTTAATGAAATAGAAGAGGATTTGAGAAGTCACTCAAAATGTGCCCTAATTTTTCTTTCTGAAGCACTAATCATACTTTCTATGGCAAAATGAACTCCCTCATTTTGTTCTTTTTTAAATTAAATGTTTTCAGACTTACCACTTCATTCCAATCAAGATGGCTTCAGGTGTGCCATAACTTTTTAATAAGTAGGACTGTTAGCGGTCTAGTTGTTCTTTAGAACACTCTAGGAGGCTGCAGTAGAACACAAAGGAATCAACTGACAGTCTCTGTCCTTGTTGGATGTACATGTTTTACTGAGAATGTCAGACTTCATTCTCACATGACTGAGAAAGATAATGTGAATTTACAGAAAATATGCTATCAGTTTAGCTTATAGAACTCCTTCCAAACTACTGTGGGAAAAGCATGAGATAATAGTTTTCTTTCAAACATGATTCATGATATCCCAGCAGAAGGCTTTTTCACATGGTAAAATCACCTTAGAACACACCACAATTCCTAAAATGAGTATGGTACCATCAACAAATGATTTATAATGTAACTAAAGTCCTAAAACCCTCTATTACCTACAAAGCTTTTTAATGAGGTGCTATCATGTATATTGGTCCCAAGATGGCTGCCAACACTTCTTGGATGAAGTGCTGACAGCCAATCAGATCTCACGCGTACCCCGCGATTTAAAAAAAAAAAAAAATTGGGGGGGCCTGGGGGTCCTTGTGGGACCCCCTGAGCAGGCCTAGGGGGTCAGGGTGCTTCTACCCTGCCCCCTTTCTGAGTTCTACACGTTTGTTTTTCTGCTTTCCTGTGCCTCAGTCTACCGAGGTACAAGATGGCTGCCAACAATTTCTGTTTTGGAGTGTTGACAGACATTGGCAGCCAATCTGAATGCAGCTCGTACTCGGGAAGGTACAGAGTACAGTAAGCTTACAGTAAGCTTACAGTAAGCTTATATAGATGTATATGTGTTTTTGAAGTTAATTTTCATAAAAACCACTGGAGCAATTTTCATCAAATATAGAAAAGGCACTTATGCGTACCAGTCTCTACAATTTTGCAAAGTTTGGTGTAATTCCATTCAGCGGTTCGGGCTGTAGCCGTGTCTGTCTGAACGTCCTATGGAAATTAACATGGGGAAAACACGTTTTGGGACCCCCCTTTTTTCTCGGCCCCCGCTTGATGAATCCTCCCAAAACTTTCAGGGAAGGAGCATAACTGAGCTGGTCAAAAGTTTTGAAAATTTCACACAATTTCCTCAATCGACGCCAAAGTTATTCCCAATAGAATGTTGTGGATTTCCTATGGAAACTAGGTCCTAACTATATATACTTACTGGCTATCACCAGTAGGTAATATATATATCTATCTATGTCTAGTCATGTGATCAAGGCCTTGCCAGGCCGAAACGCGTCATGGCAGAGTGGTGTTGGGTCTAAAATAAATTAACACGCACCAGATACTGATTTTGCCTCGTCCTTTGACTGAACCATTGGTTGCTGGGACGTCCACGTACCGAATATATATATATATATATATATATATATATATAACGCTCAAAGACTTCTCCGTGTTTGAAAAGAAGAAAGAGCAGCACTCCGGGGAGTTACTTAACAGCGTGCAGTTTATTTAGCACAAACAAACGTTTCGGCAAAAAGCCTTCGTCGGTGTCACAACCCATTATCCAAAACACACATTTAAATAAGATCATGTGATAATTCATGAACAACAACAAGGGACTCGACCCTCCAGCAATACCATGAGCGCCATCTTAGAATGGTTTTTTAAGATCAAAACCATACAGATTTAATCCATGAATTGGTTAAATCAAAATAGGCAGAGGGCAAAATTCAATATTACATTCCAACAATTGTACAAAAGATACAGCCGTGGATCGGCAGGGGTCCCTTGAATGAAGAAAATATACAAAATTCATGACCACATACAGTAATGTGCTGGAAAATATATATAGATATGTGCAAAATGGATGTAGCCTACTTCATATATCAGCAATCAAAACGAAATATATTAAGTGCTATAGATCCATCGTGAGTAAGTAGTAAAAAGAAGAAAAAGGTAATAAATCCTGCAACACAGCAAAGCAAACAGCTAGACGTCCGTCCAGCGGGGTACGTTCACTACACACTATATACAACTGGTCACAACTGTACAAAGAAGAATGGTCATATCCATGAAATCCATCCAATCATAAACTTGATTAGTGTAGAGAGTGATCAGGATCAGAGTATATATACACAAACATACAGATATTAGGACAATGTAAGAGGCGTGAGAATCCGATGCGAGACATAAAGTATATACATAATGATGGTAATGAAAGAATATACTATACTAGAGGAATCTAGTGATCACCGTAGGTGTATGACTTGACCATGTAATCTATACACTATATACACTATATACATTTATACATTTTCATAAATTGATATTGCTTTCAGATATTCAGACATAGTAGTATAGTGTACGGATGATATAGAGACAAGATAGGATATCCGATGCCAATGACTATGTACTCATATTCAACCCTTCATTTCCCCAGATGGACCACCATATCCTCACCGCTATTCATACCCTTGGGGAACTTGGTAGACAGATCGATTATGTATCTAGACTCAAGGCGTCTAAGCCTTCTCAGTCTGTCTCCACCCCGTGGATTGAATGGGACATAGTCCAAACCAAAGTAGCGTAATTTAGTTCTATCCCTTTTATGATGTTCGGCAAAGTGCCTCGCTACTGGGTACGCGGGGTCCACCTTTTCGATAGCCCTCTGATGTTCAAGCACTCTCAGTTTAAGTTGGTTGATGGTACTACCAATATATCTGAGACCGCATGGGCATATCAAACAGTACACAGCATAGGTGGTGCTACAGGTAATGAATTTATGAATTTTCTTGGTCCTACCAGCATCAGGAATGTCATATTGCAGAACCCTACGACTGTTGCTACAAGCTTTACATTTCCCGCATGGGAAAAAGCCACTCATTGTTTTCAGAGTGTTAGTATTAGTTTGAGTGGGTAGGGGTTCTAAATGACTGTGTACTAGCACATCTCCCAGAGACCTAGCTTTGCTAAAGGTCACTAGAGGATGCGGAGGCAGATCTTCTCTAAGTACTTCATCTGTAAGCAAGATGTGCCAATTTTTGCGCATCAAGCTCCTCAGTCTATCGGCACCTGCAGAGTAGGGAGTAATCATTCTAAAGACATTCCCAGTGTTCTTGTCTGGCCTCCTCGTTTTCTCAGCTAGTAGATCAGCTCTCGGAATCATTCTCACTTTTTTCAGTGTTTGGGACAACAGTGGCTCATCATAACCCCTGAGTCGGAAGCGGGATAGGCATTCCGAGGCAGCCGCCTCGAAATCCTTATCTTGGGTGCTGTTTCTTTTTATCCTCAAGAGTTCACCGTACGGGATACTCTTAACGAGCTTGGGTGGGTGGGCACTCCTAGCAAACAGAATGGAATTTCCTGCTGTCTCTTTGCGATAAAGAGACGTTTGGACTCGACCATCCTCAATGTAAACCCGTAGGTCCAGATAGTGTGCTGCCACCCCACTAATGGTACCAGACAGGTGCACATTGTAGATGTTATCATTGAGGATATCAATATATCTTCTGGCCGTTTCCTCTGTACCCTGCCACACGATGAACAAGTCATCTATGTAGCGGTACCAATGTACCACCTTCCCGCTTTCACCCTCTTCTTCATAGCTCCTGGGCACATGCTCCTCCCACCAGCCAACGAACAAGTTCGCATAGCTGGGAGCGAAGCATGTGCCCATCGCTGTCCCAGAGGTTTGTCGGTATAGACTATCTTCGAACAAAAAAATGTTGTTCTCTAAACAGAATTGCACAAATTCCATTAACATTGCATTATGTTGTGCAAAACGAATGGGACGTTTGTTGAGATAATGTTCAACAGCAGATAGTCCATGTACATGCTCAATGATGGTGTATAAGCTGGTAATATCCATCACTAAGAATAGGTAATCATCTTGCCAATCCATATTGTCCACTCTCTTCAAAAAGTCCTTTGTATCTTGGACATAAGAGTCTAGTCCCAGTACCAAAGGGAAGATGTAATTGTCCACAAATTTGGACATGTTCTCTGTTAGCCCGCCAATAGATGCCACAATCGGTCGGCCAGGAGGAGTGACATTGTTCTTATGCAGTTTCGGCAAATGATAAAAAGTAGGTGTCATTGGATTACTACTTCTTAAAAAGATGTGTTCGTCTTTGTCAAGCATAGAAAGGTTGTACCACTTGAGGATCAGATTATCGTACTCCCTAATACTTGCATCATATAGATCTTTAGTCGTGATGACATAGTATTTTATGTCCGAAAGTTGCCTTATTGCTTCCTGGTGATAGTACTCTCTTGTCATTAAGACGACATGTATATATATACGGTGATCAAGGCCTCTGTGCAGGCCGAAACGTTATGTCGAGGTGGGCCTTCCATGCCATTGAATAAAAACCACTGCTCACCTGCACTCTGGGTCTTCCTCTCTTTTTCTGCGCATGGTATCCAGAGATTGGGCTCCTGGCGAGAGATTCGGAGATTGTGTTTATATATAATATTACCTACTGGCGGTCGCCAGTAGGTATATATAGTTAGGATTTTTTCTCTAGGGGATTTTTGAAAATTCTATGTCTAATAACTTTGGCGTTTGTGGACGGAATTGGCTGAAATTTTCAGGAAAATGGCACATTTTGTTTCTGAGCAGCCCTTGAAAATTTGGGGGGGTTCGTCAAGGGGGGGCCGAGAAAAAAGGGGGGTCCCAAAACGTGTTTTTAACATTGAGTTTTCCATAGGGCGGTTGGCCTCACTTTTAGCCCGAACGGCTGAATGGATTTGCACGAAACTTGGCAAAATTGTAGGGACTGGTAGCCCGATGTGCCTTTTGTAGGTCTCAATATATGTGCTCCAGTGGATTTTGAGAAATTAACGTTTAAAAAAAGATATATATCTGTAACAGCGGACCGGGCAGCGCTCCAGTACGCGTACTTTTCGCGCAACGGAGCTTTGTGAAGCGAAGCTGATTGGTTCTCCGGCGTCTGTAAACATTCCAAACAGTCCGTAGCGGCCGCCATCTTGTCTCTCGGTAGGATCGAGAGACAAGCGGAGGCCAAACCGAAGGGGCAAATGACCATAAGGGGGCATAGTAGATCCTCCCTGACCGTTTAGGTTTGATGTGGAGGTTTTAAAAGGGCCCCGCGGGGCAAAAAACAAAAAAAAATAATAATAATCGAACAGCTGAATGGATTTGCACGAAACTTGGCAAAATTGTAGGGACTGGTAGCCCGATGTGCCTTTGCTAGATCTCAATATATGTGCTCCAGTGGATTTTGAGAAATTAACGTTCAAAAAAAGATATATATCTGTAACAGCGCACCGCTTCGCGTACTTTTCGCGTTACGGAGCTTTGCGAAGCGAAGCTGATTGGCTCTCCGGTGTCTGTAAACATTCCAAACATTCCGTAGCGGCCGCCATCTTGTCTCTCGGTAGGATCGAGAGACAAGAGGAGGCCAAAGCGAAGGGGCAAATGACCATAAGGGGGCATAGTAGATCCTCGCTGACCCCCTAGGTTTGATGTGGAGGTTTTAAAAGGGCCCCGCGGGGCAAAAAAAATAAAAAATAATAATAATCGAACGGCTGAATGGATTTGCACGAAACTTGGTAAAATATTAGGGACTGGTAGCCCGATGTGCCTTTGCTAGGTCTCAATATATGTGCTTCAGTGCATTTTGAGAAATTAACGTTCAAAAACAAGATATATATCTGTAACAGCGCTCCGCTTCGCGGAGATAAAATTATATCTGTATTACCTAGCTGTTGCTAACACCAGTTAGCAACGGCTAGTAGGAGATAGCGACCATCTTGGGCCCCACTTTGCATGTGAGTGATATTTATCACTAATGACATGCAAAGTGGGCATGCCAAGATGTTAGCGACTGGAAACAGTCGCTAACATCGCTATCTCCTATTATCAACTTTTGGAAATATTCGAGATAAGCGCGAATATCTCCAAAAGCTAGCACCTGCCCTGAGCAGTTCTTAGCCATGTTATCCAATGGGAGGTGGATAACATGGCTAAGAGCATTAGCTCGGTAATGCATGAATATCGCTGAGTTTTCAGCGATATTAATGCATTGCGGTCGTTTTTTATCGTATTTGCGATAAACCTTGATAATAGCAAGGTTTATCTGCGATAATTTCTGACGGTAAAAAAATCGTTGCTAAGCATCGTTAGGGATAAATATCGCTTAACTTTGGTAATATGCCCCAACGTCTGTTAACGTTCGATTCGAAGGAAATCAGGAAGTGTTGAAAAACATTGTCTGCGCCATCTTGTCCTTTTTCAAATGCCACACTTTTGTCGTGCACGGCAGCCATTTTAGATGCCTTGACCAGACCCACTCTGTGCACGCTGTCGATCCTTAGCATGGCTCCCCACCCTCGCAAGCATCTCCCCCAGGCAGTGGTCACCCCCGCTCTCTGTCTTATGCATGGGTAATAAACCTCCCCCCATCTGCGCTGCTCTTCCCTGAGAATCACACCCTGTGCCCGCCCGACACCTCCCTTTCGCCCTATTCACTACCGCACCCTCTGACACTCCTTTTCCTCTGTGTCCGATTGTCCAGGCTGGTCCTAGGGTATCAGCTAGCCCTGCAGATGTAGTTTATGGCCACAGCTGTAAAGAATCACCCCTCTTCAAAGGAGTTATAGTAGATCAAGGCCCACACTCGATGAGATCCGTCACAGCCGAAGCGTTGCTATTATCTGAAAACCATCCTGTATTGTGATTGGGGAGGGGACCGAGCCTGAAGCGGAAGATTCCAGGGATGACTCTTTGTACATCAAAGTTTTTACAATTATGTGTCACATTAAAAATATATAGCACTCCGACAAAGTAGTAAGATTATAAAACTTTAATAAGTTATAAATATATACAAGAAAACAAAAATAGTAATAACATATAAACATTTTTAGGGAAAAACAACGAAGTAGCGGTCAGCTGTGCGAATAGTCCCAACGCAGCACAACGTCCAGATTTCCGGCGTGGGGCGTCGCGGGGGGTGGGTCATCAGTAGCAAACTGTTGTGCGAATAGTTCCAAGGCAGCAGAACGCGTTGAAATCTAGATGACACGAAAGTGATGTCTAGTAAGTTGCCACCCAGCAAATAACGGCGTGGGGCGTCGCGGGGGGTGGGTCATCAGTAGCAAACTGTTGTGCGAATAGTTCCAAGGCAGCAGAACGATGGCACCAAGGTGATGTCCAGTAAGTTGCCGCACTGGTTTTGGTATCCTACAATGCTGCTCCGAATAACGGCGTGGGGCGCCCCGGGGGAGGCGGCGTGAACGGGCCTCTCCAGGTGGAGTGTCATCTGTTGTAGTGGGGCGCCCCTTTACAGTTTCAGTTGCCATTCCGTCCGTTTTTGGTCCACTGTGTCAAAAGCCGCAATTCAGCTGAGTTGCGCCCACTCTTGCGGTGCAGCGATAGGCGGCTGTCACAGGACTCTCAAAATGGCGGCAGGCTGTTTCCTTTTTGGGCCTGGTCCACTGAAATGGCCCTGGGACACCTTGGAAATCGGACGCTTGTCTGCTAGGTCTTGGACCCCATTCTCGAAAGCGTCCCCTCCGCCTTGAGAATTCATCAAAAGTTTTGGGAGCCCCGACTCCCGCAGGCTTCCGGTGGGGAGCGGCTGCCATGATTGCTCGCAGAATGACCACGACGGAGCCACGAGATGGTGGTGCTCTCATGCTGACGCCAGCTTCAGTCTGAAACATCCAGAAACAAGGTGGGGCTTTCATCGTTTGGGAAAAAAAAAAAGTTTTCATCCAATGAAAAGTGTTGTTTTTAGGTCATATGATCAAGCCTTCCATCATTAGGAAACCAAAAGTAAAATGAACCAATGAAAAGTTTTATAAACAAGTCACATGACCTGTTATGCGGCATAGGGTATAAAATGCGGAGAAAATACGTTGGCACGTGGGGCGGCGTCAGTAGCGGACCGATGTGCGAATAGGCCGAAGGCAATACAACGCGCCAAGATCCGGATGGCACCGAGGTGGTGTCCAGCAAGTTGCAGCACTGGTGTGGCCATCCTACAATGCTGAAAGTCGGCGTGGGGCGCCCCGTTGTCCTGTGAGTTTGCGTCAGTAGCGGACCGATGTGCGAATAGGCCGAAGGCAGCACAACGCGCCAAGATCCGGATGGCACCGAGGTGGTGTCTAGTAAGTTACCGCACTGGTGTGGCCATCCAACAATGCTGAAAGTCGGCGTGGGGCGCCCCGTTGGCCTGTGAGTTTGCATCAGTAGCGGACCGATGTGCGAATAGGCCGAAGGCAGCACAACGCGCCAAGATCCGGATGGCACCGAGGTGGTGTCTAGTAAGTTGCTGCACTGGTGTGGCCATCCTACAATGCTGAAAGTCGGCGTGGGGCGCCCCGTTGGCCTGTGAGATGGCGTCAGTAGCGGACCGATGTGTGAATGGGGCCGAAGGCAGCGCAACAATATTTTCGGAATAGAAGACACCACTAGGCGCTGAGATGCCAAGATCCGGATGGCACCGAGGTGGTGTGTAGCAAGTTGCCGCACTGGTGTGGCCATCCTACAATGCTGAAAGTCGGCGTGGGGCGCCCCGTTGGCCTGTGAGTTTGCGTCAGTAGCGGACCGATGTGCGAATGGGGCCAAAGGCAGCGCAACAATAGTTTCTGACTGACACCACAAGGCGCTGAGATGCCAAGATCCGGATGGCACCGAGGTGGTGTCATAGTTGAGAGTTCTGAGCAGCGGTTGTAACACTGTCTGAAGCTTATTTGCAGCTGCTGCAGCTTCACTACGCGTCAAGATCCGGATGGCACCGAGGTGGTGTCTAGTAAGGTGCACTGGTGTGGCCATCCTACAATGCTGAAAGTCGGCGTGGGGCGCCCCGTTGGCCTGTGAGTTTGCGTCAGTAGCGGACCGATGTGCGAATAGGCCGAAGGCAGCACAACGCGCCAAGATCCGGATGGCACCGAGGTGGTGTCTAGTAAGTTGTCGCACTTCTGTGGCCATCCTACAATGTTGAAAGTCGGCGTGGGGCGCCCCGTTGGCCTGTGAGATGGCGTCAGTAGCGGACCGATGTGCGAATGGGGCCAAAGGCAGCGCAACAATATTTTCTGATTTGAAGACACCACAAGGCGCTGAGATGCCAAGATCCGGATGGCACCGAGGTGGTGTCTAGCAAGTTGTGGCACTGGTGTGGCCATCGTACAATGGTAAAAGTCGGCGTGGGGCGCCCTGTTGGCCTGTGAGATGGTGTCAGTAGCGGACTGATGTGCGAATGGGGCCAAAGGCAGCGCAACAATATTTTCTGACTGACACCACAAGGCGCTGAGATGCCAAGATCCGGATGGCACCGAGGTGATGTCTAAGTTGCGGACTGATGTGCGAATGGGGCCAAAGGCAGCGTAACAATATTTTCTGTATGGAAGATACCACTAGGCGTTGAGATGCCAAGATTCGGATGGCACCGAGGTGATGTCTAGCAAGTTGCTGTACTGGTGTGGTCATCCTACAATGCTGAAACTCGGCGTGGGTCGCCCCATTAGCCTGTGAGATGGCGTCAGTAGCGGACCGATGTGCGAATAGGCCGAAGGCAGCACAACGCGCCAAGATCCGGATGTCACCGTGGTGGTTTCATAGTTGAGAGGCACTTCATCTGCAGTGGGGCGCCGAGATGCGGATGGCACCGAGGTGATGTCTAGCAAGTTGCTGTACTGGTGTGGTCATCCTACAATGCTGAAAGTCGGCGTGGGGCGCCCCATTAGCCTGTGAGATGGCGTCAGTAGCGGACTGATGTGCGAATGGGGCCAAAGGCAGCGCAACAATATTTTCTGAAGAGAAGACACCAAAAGGCGCTGACATTCCAAGATCCGGATGGCACCGAGGTGGTGTCTAGCAAGCTATGCAGTTGAGTTGTGTGCGCACTTGCGGCGAATAGGTCGAAGGCAGCATAACAATGTTTTCTGAATAGAAGACACCACAAGGCGTTGAGATTCGGTTACCACCGAGGTGATGTCTAGCAAGTTGCCGCACTGGTGTGGCCATCCTACAATACTGCTCCGAATAACGGCGTGGGGTGCCCGAAGGGGGGGGGAGCCGGCGTGAATGGGCCTTCCTAGGTGGAGGCTCGTCTGCTGTAGTGGGGCGCCCCTTTACCGTTTCAGTTGCCATTCAGCTGAGTTTCGGCTGCTCTTGATGCTACAGCGACAGGCGGCTGCAAGAGGACTCTCAAAATGGCGGCCTGTTCTTTGGATTTGGGCCTGGTCCACTAAAATGGCCCTGGGACACCTTAGAACTCGGACGCTCGATTTTTTTTTCCTTTCCTGTACATGCAAAAAAAGGTAAATGCCTGGTACGTTACACGCTTCATCTGCCACGATGAACTCTCCAGAGGAACCGAAAAAAATATAGTTGTGGTAACTATACCATGCATCGTCATATGGAGAGGTGGCACCAATTAATTATAGTGCTGCATAAAAGAGAGATTTGGAGGAGAACCCCATACCTGCTAGTACATTCATCAAAGAAGTAGCACTGAGAGCTTCAGAGGCAAGGGAAACGGTCCCAAATATTTAGAAGAACTTTGGAAAGATTAAAATGACATGTTTAGATTGTGGCAAATTAATTTCATGTGGACAGATGAGTGTTACTCTAATAAATACAGCATATGAACATCATCATAGTCGATGGTTGGTAGAGACATTTTGACTATATCCTGGACCTTCCCGTCCTCGCCCAAAATGGCGCCGGAATAAATGGGACTCGTAACTCCTTGTTGTGTACTGGTTGCAGAACCTTGAAATCACGAGATACGTATGCAGTTTTGAAGCACATGGCGGGCGGGGACGAGAATTGATTGAATATTTCGACATCCCTATTGATATTAAGTTCTGATGTGTTATTGATTACTGTACTGTTGAAAGTTCGAATTAACGTCACCCATGGTACTTGCCCTCAAATGTATATCTAGATAATTTTATTGTAACTGGCCCTGTCGTATTTTAATTATAAAATGTACGTCCACCGATTCCGTAACTGTTAGACACCTTAGTTCTTACAACCTAATGGCCCGCCCGTTACGTTCCTCTACAGTGTAAATGTCTATTCATCATATACGATTACAGTTTGCTCCGTGGCAGGCCCACGTGGTTATAGGCTCGTATTTGTATAATGAAATTTTCACAATAAAGGTTTTTAAAAGAAAACATGGTAGTAGTATATACATTGGTAAAGTTTTTAATAATAGTCACTGTTTTAGAATCATTAAAAGGCAAGTGAAATAAAGCAGACCAATTACATGAAGGGTAAAAGGTATAATACGAAGGAACGCAGTAAAGATAAATGGTCAAGGGCTGTTGTGTTTTCTATTCCTGCAACATAAAGTGATCGATAAGAATCTCATATTCAGGCGTATCGGCGACTAAGACAGCAGGTCGACCCTCTTTTGCTCAACGGCTCCGTCATGGGACGAAAAAACGCTCTTTTTCTCGAAAAAAGAATATATTTTACTTGCAGGACAGTTGTAAAATTTCCGGGAAAGTACATTAGCCTGGAACATTATAACATATATATAAGAAAAAATAATGTTCGGAAGTAATGAAAAGCGTAATTTTTAGGTCATATGACCAAGCCTTTCATCATTACAATAAGAAAAGTAAAATGAACCAATGAAAAGTTTTATTAACAAGTCACATGACTTGTTATGCTTACGTTACGCGCTGCGCGCCCCGGATGACTTCCGGATGCGCTAACGCGGCGCGTCATATGACGCATTACGCGACAACGCAGGTCCAGAATATAGTCAAAATGTCTCCACCAACCAGCGGTCGGAACACAACCCCTTTCAGCAGGCTAAATAGTTCTGTTAAATGACAACAGAAGGGACAGGCAACAAGAACCATCAGTCAAAGAGGGGAGGGCTAGTTCTTCTCTACCGGGTTACATTGGGGCGCTACCGGAACTGATCGAATTGGTAGTCTACAGTGTTTCTGGATGTTTCAGACTGAAGCTGGGGTTAGCATGAGAGCAGCACCATTTCGTAGCTCCGTCGTGGCCATTCCGCAACCAATCATGGCAGCCGCTCTTTATCGTTATTTTGGGCGGGGTGGGTGGCGGAGCCGAGCTGTTTTGCAGCCATCATTGTGTGGAGTTCAGTTCATCTCACTAGTTTTGTATTTGTCATGAGGGGTTGTTCCTAATGTTTCTATTTTAGCGAGGTCAAAAAGAGATCCCATTAGTGGCCTACTGATTTTGCTCGATTCCTTTTCTTTTTTTTTACACGATTTTTCGTTATCTGCAAAGACTAAACAGAGTATTGCGACTCTGTGTTTGTTTGTAAATAGAGAATGAACCAAAGAGAACTAATTCTAAAACAGTAAATACTTGGATAACAATCAATCAAATGGAGAGAGAAGCAGGCACGACGGATTACAACGGGGGCAAAGACCTGCGTTAACTACCTTTCACTATCTGCAAAGAGAGAGTACTCCTAATAGAAATGAGGGGGGGGGCACCATTCAAAGCAGATCAGTGTGCATAAACACGAAAATGTTTTCACTTACCACGTACTTGACATTCGACAGCTTATGATATTTGCTATTAAAAAACCATTGAAATTCACTGAAAAAACCATAGGTTATAGACCATATATAGTTAGGAATTAGCATTTACAAAACCTTGAAAATTCACTGAAAAAACCATAGGTTATAGACCATATATAGTTAGGAATTAGCATTTAAAAAACCTTATTTTACTCACACAAAACCATTGAAATTCCATATATAGTTAGTTGCACTAACTATATATCGGGCACCCGCAATCCACTGCTGATCATGTCACATATTACATCATTCATGACATGGTCAGTGACATCACTGATGACATCACTGATGACATCTCAAATGACATCACTGATGACATCACTGATGACATCTCAAATGACATCACTGATGACATCTCAAATGACATCACTGATGACATCACTGATGACATCTCAAATGACATCACTGATGACATCTCATTTGACATTACTGATCACATCACTGATGACATCATTCATGTGATAATACGATGAACCTCTTCAGACTCTAATATAACCTTAGATACACTCAGTGTAAACAGACACTCATAGACTGTCACTCATCCATGGAGTTACTCAGACACTTAGTCAGTCATGCAAAGAATCAATCACACCTCCATTTCCTCAACTATACAGTTATACACACCTTACTTATTCAAACATATACTAAAACATATTTACTCACTTATACAATCCTGGATACAAGTTCACAATGATCCATAGCCACTCACACATTCACTGGCTCTTATGCACAGTTATTTATATATGTCAACTCTCACATGTACTGTGTTTTACATATGTACTTACTTTGACATGTAGCACTGAGATATCCATTCACTCACCAATACACTCATGCACACAGTCAACCGCCCATACAGCTGTTTCCACATGCACTTTTGAACCCATACATCTAGTCAATCAACTGCTCACACATCTATGCAGAGAGTCATACACCTCCCAGCCACCCAGACACACACTCAGTCTCCCATACAAATGCTTGGGCAACCAATCAATAACCCATACAGTTAATCATATAGCTAATGATCAACACATGCAGCAGTTTACAGAACAACAGACATAATGATGCACAAATTAAGACAGTTTAGTCACTAACCCATGCACTCAGTGAGACACATTTAATCAGTCACTCATACAGTCAGCCATGCCCCTACTAAATCCTTCATCAAGACACTTATACATCCACTCATTCTTCAATATGTAAGACATATTTTAACTTTACAGAATTATACAGTCACTGGATGTAGTCATCAGTGATGTCATTTGAGATGTCATCAGTGATGTCATCAGTGATGTCATTTGAGATGTCATCAGTGATGTCATCAGTGATGCCATTTGAGATGTCATCAGTGATGTCATCAGTGATGTCACTGACCATGTCATGAATGATGTAATATGTGACATGATCAGCAGTGGATTGCGGGTGCGCGATATATAGTTAGTACAACTAACTATATATGGAATTTCAATGGTTTTGTGTGAGTAAAATAAGGTTTTTTAAATGCTAATTCCTAACTATATATGGTCTATAACCTATGGTTTTTTCAGTGAATATATATATATATATACACACACATATATATATATATATATATATATATATATACATATATATATATATATATATATATATATATATATATATATATATTATATATATATATATATGTATATGTATATATATATATATATATATATATATATATATATATATATATATATATATATATATATATTTATATATATATATATTCACTGAAAAAACCATAGGTTATAGACCATATATAGTTAGGAATTTGCATTTACAAAACCTTGAAAATTCACTGAAAAAAACCATAGGTTAGAGACCATATATAGTTAGCTGGACATTTTATTGACATAAAACCAATGAAATTCCATATATAGTTAGTTGCACTAACTATATATCGCGCACCCGCAATCCACTGCTGATGATGTCACATATTACATCATTCATGACATGGTCAGTGACATCACTGATGACATCACTGATGACATCTCAAATGACATCACTTTTGACATCACTGATGACATCTCAAATGACATCACTGATGACATCATCTAGTGTCTGTGTGTTTTTGTAAAGTTTAAATATGTTTTACATATTGAAGAATGAGTGGATGTATGGAAGACTGAGTGTGTGTGTGGCTGGCTGGGAGGTGTGTGACTCTGTGCATATCAATGTGTACTTGTATCAGTGATTGTATAAGAGAGTAAGTATGTGTTAGTATATGTGTGAAAAGTATGGTGTTCTGTGTTTAACTGTATAGATGAGGAAATCGAAGTGTGATTGATTCTTCACAGGACTGACTAGGTGTATGAGTGCATATGATAGTGTTGTAATAATGAGTGACTGTATGTATGAGTGATTGTATGGGTGAATGAGTGAATGTGTGTGTAGACGTAGGAATCAGTGAGTGCGTATGTAGTAACTGGTATTGGTGTGTCATGATGTCATCAGTGATGTCATTTGAGATGTCATCAGTGATGTCATTTGAGATGTCATCAGTGATGTCATCAGTGATGTCACTGAAGTATGGTGTTCTGTGTTTAACTGTATAGATGAGGAAATGGAAGTGTGATTGATTCTTTACAGGACTGACTAGGTGTGTGAGTAACTCCATGGATGAGTGGCAGTGTGTGAGTGTCTGCATAGGTGTATGAGTGCATATGATAGTGTTGTAATAATGAGTGACTGTATGTATGAGTGATTGTATGGGTGAATGAGTGAATGTGTGTGTAGACGTAGGAATCAGTGAGTGCGTATGTAGTAACTGGTATTGGTGTGTCATGATGTCATCAGTGATGTCATTTGAGATGTCATTTGAGATGTCATCAGTGATGTCATCAGTGATGTCACTGACCATGTCATGAATGATGTAATATGTGACATCATCAGCAGTGGATTGCGGGTGCGCGATATATAGTTAGTGCAACTAACTATATATGGAATTTCATTGGTTTTATGTCAATAAAATGTCCAGCTAACTATATATGGTCTCTAACCTATGGTTTTTTCAGTGAATTTTCAAGGTTTTGTAAATGCAAATTCCTAACTATATATGGTCTATAACCTATGGTTTTTTCAGTGAATTTCATTGGTTTTTTAAAAGCTAATATCTATAGCTGTAAAATATATTCTTTATTACGTGACGTATCACGTAGCCACGTGAGACGCCTCATGACGCGTCGCATAACCGTGACGTATCGGCTCTGCAGCGCAAACAAAACCCGTAACGTAAGCGTGCCGGAGCACGCTTACAGATATATATATTTTTTTTAACCTTAATTAGACAAAATCCACACGTGCACATATCTTGAGGCCTTGCAAAGGCACATCAAACAAACAGTCCCTACAATTTTGCCAAGTTTGTTGGAAATCTATTCCCTTAATTTTTTTTTTACTGTTTCTCTTGGTTTTCCCCTTGTTACGCTTACCGGGACGCTACCCGGTACGCGAACCGGACGCTCCAAAAACACAAGATGGCGGACTCCCGCTACGCTGCCGGTTAGCTGCGCGGTTAGCGTACCGGGAATCGCGTCTCTAGCGCGAAAAATCGCGGGGCACTTTAATATTCCCCTCATCAATCCTAGGGGGTCAGGAGTGGTCTACCTTGCCCCCTTTCCTTCATTTCCACCTTCGTTTTTCACCACATCTTGTCTCTCGATCGTACCGAGAGACAAGATGGCGGCCGCTCCGGACTGTTTAGAATGTTGACAGACACCGGAGAGCCAATCAGCTTCGCTTCGCGAAGTTCCGTTACGCGTCAAGTACGCGAACCGGGGCGCTAACTGGAGCGCTGTCACAGATATATATATTTTTTTAAACGTTAATTTCTCAAAATCCACTGGAGCACATATATTGAGACATAGCAAAGGCACGTCGGGCAAACCATATCTACAATTTTGCCAAGTTTCATGTAAATCTATTCAGCCGTTCGAGCTAAAAGTGAGTCCAACCGCCCTATGGAAAAATGAATGGGAAAAACGCGTTTTGGGACCCCCTTTTTTCTCGGCCCCCCCTTGACGAAACCCCCCCAAATTTTCAGGGGCTGCTCAGAAACAAAATGTGCCATTTTCCCGAAAATTTCAGCCAATTCCGTCCACAAACGCCAAAGTTATTAGACATAGAATTTTCAGAAATCCCATAGAGAAAAAATCCTAACTATATATACCCACTGGCTATCGCCAGTAGGTAATATACATATATAAACATATATAATCTGCATATCTATATAAATATAAATGCATGCATACATATACATATATGCATACATATGCATGTTATTTACATGAAAGTTTTAAAAACACTAATAAAAGCAAAGCTAAAAAGCCACCTCATTACAAACAGAATGGCTTTAACTTAAACGAGGGCGAGATCTATTGCATTTTCAATGCTTGTTTACTTTGGTTCTATCAAGAAGGCATTCAGATGTGTCACACATTTGCCATAAATTCTGAATGTTAGCACTCTAGTTGCTCATTAGATCACTGTAGTAAAGCTAGTGCTCACCAGGGAAGTCTGCTGGTAATCATGGTTTGCAGCCATTTTCCCGCATTTTTTATCCCGCAGACTTTCAGTCCGCATACCATTATCCCGCAAGGTCATTGACCTCGCATACCATTATCCCGCATTTTTTCAAAACGCATGTGCATTTATCGCGCATGCCTTTACAAAGAATTACGTTTTAAAGGCATGTATGGTAAATGCATTTGCGTTGTGAAAACCACGATGACGAGAGAGGTAAGTGGGTTTGTGTTAATTTTTTCGTGGGTTAGTGATTGTGTAGTGTAGTGTAGTGTTGTGTAGTGTAGTGTTGTGTTAGTGTAGTGTAGAGTTGTGGTGGTTGTTTAGTGTAGGGTCATGCTGGGGGTAGTGTTTTAGGGTTTAGGGTTGTGTTGTAGTGTTTGCGTAGTGTAGGGTCATGCTGGGGGTAGTGTTCTAGGGTTTAGGGTAGTGTTGTAATGTTTGCGTAGTGTAGGGTCATGCTGGGGGTAGTGTTTTAGGGTTTAGGGTTGTGTTGTAGTGTTTGCGTAGTGTAGGGTCATGCTGGGGCTAGTGTTTTAGGGTTTAGGGTAGTGTTGTAGTGTTTGCGTAGTGTAGGGTCATGCTGGGCGTAGTGTTTTAGGGTTTAGGGTAGTGTTGTAGTGTTTGCGTAGTGTAGGGTCATGCTGGGGGTAGTGTTTTAGGGTTTTGGGTAGTGTTGTAGTGTTTGCGTAGTGTAGGGTCATGCTGGGGTGTAGTATTTTAGGGTTTAGGGTAGTGTTGTAGTGTTTGCGTAGTGTAGGGTCATGCTGGGGGTAGTGTTTTAGGGTTTTGGGTAGTGTTGTAGTGTTTGCGTAGTGTAGGGTCATGCTGGGGGTAGTGTTTTAGGGTTTTGGGTAGTGTTGTAGTGTTTGCGTAGTGTAGGGTCATGCTGGGGTGTAGTGTTTTAGGGTTTTGGGTAGTGTTGTAGTGTTTGCGTAGTGTAGGGTCATGCTGGGGTGTAGTGTTTTAGGGTTTTGGGTAGTGTTGTAGTGTTTGCGTAGTGTAGGGTCATGCTGGGGGTAGTGTTTTAGGGTTTTGGGTAGTGTTGTAGTGTTTGCGTAGTGTAGGGTCATGCTGGGGGTAGTGTTTTAGGGTTTTGGGTAGTGTTGTAGTGTTTGCGTAGTGTAGGGTCATGCTGGGGGGTAGTGTTTTAGGGTTTTGGGTAGTGTTGTAGTGTTTGCGTAGTGTAGGGTCATGCTGGGGGTAGTGTTTTAGGGTTTTGGGTAGTGTTGTAGTGTTTGCGTAGTGTAGGGTCATGCTGGGGGTAGTGTTTTAGGGTTTAGGATAGTGTTGTAGTGTTTGCGTAGTGTAGGGTCATGCTGGGGGTAGTGTTTTAGGGTTTAGGGTAGTGTTGTAGTGTTTGCGTAGTGTAGGGTCATGCTGGGGGTAGTGTTTTAGGGTTTAGGGTAGTGTTGTAGTGTTTGCGTAGTGTAGGGTCATGCTGGGGGTAGTGTTTTAGGGTTTAGGGTAGTGTTGTAGTGTTTGCGTAGTGTAGGGTCATGCTGGGGGTAGTGTTTTAGGGTTTAGGGTAGTGTTGTAGTGTTTGCGTAGTGTAGGGTCATGCTGGGGTGTAGTGTTTTAGGGTTTTGGGTAGTGTTGTAGTGTTTGCGTAGTGTAGGGTCATGCTGGGTGTAGTTTTTTAGGGTTTAGGGTAGTGTTGTAGTGTTTGCGTAGTGTAGGGTCATGCTGGGGTGTAGTGTTTTAGGGTTTTGGGTAGTGTTGTAGTGTTTGCGTAGTGTAGGGTCATGCTGGGGGTAGTGTTTTAGGGTTTAGGGTAGTGTTGTAGTGTTTGCGTAGTGTAGGGTCATGCTGGGGGTAGTGTTTTAGGGTTTAGGGTTGTGTTGTAGTGTTTGCGTAGTGTAGGGTCATGCTGGGGGTAGTGTTTTAGGGTTTAGGGTTGTGTTGTAGTGTTTGTGTAGTGTAGGGTCATGCTGGGGGTAGTGTTTTAGGGTTTAGGGTAGTGTTGTAGTGTTTGCGTAGTGTATGGTCATGCTGGGGTGTAGTGTTTTAGGGTTTTGGGTAGTGTTGTAGTGTTTGCGTAGTGTAGGGTCATGCTGGGGGTAGTGTTTTAGGGTTTAGGGTAGTGTTGTAGTGTTTGTGTAGTGTAGGGTCATGCTGGGGGTATTGTTTTAGGGTTTAGGGTAGTGTTGTACTGTTTGTGTAGTGTAGGGTCATGCTGGGGGTAGTGTTTTAGGGTTTAGGGTAGTTTAGTTGTTTAGTGTATGCTAAAGGCATATTCGTTCTAAAAGTTTTCGTTATTTTAATTTGCGGCCTAATAGTACATGCGGGAGTTTTTTTTGCGGACTGATGGTATGCGGGATTTCGTCATATATTCGCTAATCATACTTTCTATGGCAAAATGATTCCCTCATTTTGTTCCTTTTTAAATTAAATGTTTTAAGAGTTACCACTTTATTCCAATCAAGATGGCTTCAGGTGTGCCATACCTTTGTATTAAGTAGGACTGTTAGCACTCTAGTTGTTCTTTAGAACACTCTGGGACATTCTGTCATTGGGCTATAGTTGGGCTACATCTGGCTGATATTTGGGCTACATTTGTTTTTTTTGTCTCTGGTGGCCATCTTTGGGCTACATTGTGCTACATTGGGCTACATTGGGCTACATTGGCTACATTTGGGCTCCAACATATATATAGCCCAATGTAGCCCAATATATATTTTTCAAAGTTAATTTTCGTAAAAACCACTGGAGCCTATATCTTGAGACATAGCAAAGGCACATCGGGCTACCAGTCCCTACAATTTTGCCAAGTTTGGTGTAAATCCATTCAGCCGTTCAGGCTAAAAGTGAGGCCAACCGCCCTATGGAAAATTGCATGGGAAAAACACGTTTTGGGACCCCCCTTTTTTCTCGGCCCCCCCTTGACGAAACCCCCCCAAATGTTCAGGGGCTGCTCAGAAACAAAATGTTCCATTTTCCTGAAAATTTCAGCCAATTCTGTCCTCAAACGCCAAAGTTATTCGACATAGAATTTTCAAAAATCCCATAGGAAAAAAATCCTAACTATATATACCTACTGGCTATCGCCAGTAGGTAATATATATATATATATATATATATATATTTCACCAAATTAGCACGCACTCCCAAAATCCTGTATTTCCAATTTACTTTTATTTGCAGTCAAAACTCCAGTTCCAAAGAATACCGATGCGTTTCGTCAGTTACCACTGACTTGGTCAAGGTAAGTATATGGATTTTACGAAGTAACCTATAAGCATTGTTCATTACAAGCATGTGACTCATTACCTCACTATTACATAAGCATACATGGCATTATAGTACTTGTAGGCACATTATATAACTAAGCCCCAAGTTTTTTTGGTGTATTACTTTCTTTATTTTTGGATTTGAAATTTCTGTTTTGCCCTTTGATGGGCAGGTTTGGTATTTTAGGCATGTTTATGTGTTTATTTTTGGTGGGGATGACATCCCTCCTATTTCTTATTACCCAAGCCTCTTCCCAACAGATGAAAACAGGGATATTCTTTGTACAGTTAAAAACTTCACCAATTACTCATGGTTTACAGTTTCTAGAAATGTACATATAATTCCTCACTCTGGTTTAATCCCCAGGGTGTGAAAGTCCTGAAATTACATATTTGGCGGGATTCCTTCCTCCTTAAGTTCTTCTCTCTATCTCCGCCTCTCACATGTTGTGGTGTTGTCTCCAGAGCATAGAACCGTAGCAATTTTCAGTCCCCTTCGTGGTTATTTTCCATATGTTTCGCAACAGCATTGCTGCGATCTTTCTTAAATATATCTATATGACGCTCCGAAAAGAAAACCAGTACACACGGGGGGGTGAATCCCCCTTTGGATTTATTTGGCACAAATTCAATATACACAAACGCGTTTCAGCGGTACGCCTTCATCAATGTGAAGCGGCCGCCATAACCAACCTTATTTAAATAAACAAACAATCATCATCATCAGGTCACATGGGTGGTGTCACGACAAGGCCCCATCTTAGTGTCAGGCATAGCGTTGTTCTTTGCCAATAGTCAATAAAGCATTTTGTCCATAGCAAAATCAGCAATAAATCAATTCTCCACATCAAAATAAAATGTACGAACTGTTTCTGCACCAATAGATAATTAGACAGTTTAATTCATCACTGCGAAAGTACTTGTCAAATCAGTCTCAAATAGCGAAATCGCTAGTACAAATCGTTATGATGCGTAATTAGGTCTACTGGGACAATGCGTTATGCATAAGAGATGAAAGGGAAACATATACTGTCCCATCCTATAGTTTAGAAACCATAATAGTGCAAAAACTCATATGTGGTTCTGTGTCTCTAGCTGCATGAAGACCAACAATACAGAAATATAGCCCTGGAGGGGCTAGAGTTCACAGCACAAACAAAGGAAACATAGATGAGCCCACATGTCAGTACTCCCTAAACGCCAACATAAATGTACTGTAGTGTGCAGAGAAGCAGAGTTGGCTCGCCCATAGTCCTCCACTCCAAACCTTAAAGTGATACTATATACATATTTACAAGTGTACCCTAAGTTCTTCTCCCATATTTAGTCCTGAAGGGGCTTTGGTGGCTAGATCTATAATGTAACGAGACTCTAGTCTCCTGAGACGTCTTTTCCTGTCACCGCCTCGCGAGTCTCGAGGCAAATGGTCCAATCAAAAGTACCTTAACAGTTTTCGATTGCTATTGTGGTGCAACTGGAAATGTCGTGCTACTGGGTAATTACTGTCATTATTCTGGATAGCCCTCTGGTGTTCTAGTATTCGTATTTTGGCAGCATGTATCTTGCTGGACACGTACCTAAGGCCACATGGGCAGCTCAGGCAGTAAACCACAAAGGGTGTATTGCAGTTCATGAATTTTGAGATTTTCACAGGATCTTTACGTCCAGGGATTGAGTATGATGTGATTTTCTTACTATCGGCACATGCCTTGCATTTACTGCATGGATAAAAACCCGATAGTCCCTGTATACCTTTCTGGATCGTTGGCAGATGGCTTTTGACCAGATGATCCTTAAGGGATCTGGTCTCGCGGAAAGTTAAGGAGGTGTGAGGGGGGATGTCTCTGCCAATAACTGCATCTGATTTCAAAATACACCAATTAGACTGGATTATTTTCTTAAGGCTCTTTGCTGCAGTGGAGTAGTTGGTAATTAGCCTAAAGTTATTGGCGTTATTGGTAGATCTTTGTTTAGGGGTGTCAGTAAGCAGTTCTGTTCTATTCTTGGATTCTGTTTTCTTCCACGCCTCCCTCAATACCTTTTCTTGGTAGCCTCTCTCACGGAACCTAGTTATACTGTCCGCAGCTGCCTGCTGGAAGTCCTCTGATCTAGTACTATTACGTTTTATACGCAATAGTTCCCCGTACGGGATGCTGTTCTTCAGATTGACGGGGTGGCTACTCCGTGCGTGAAGCACTGAGTTACCCGCCGTGGGTTTCCTAAATAGTGCTTTTTGCATCTTGTCATCTGCCACAAAGACCCTTACATCTAAATAGGGGACCTCTGTTGCGCTTATATTGCTGGTAAACCTTACATTCAGACTGTTGCTATTCAGATTATCTATATATTCCATGGCTGACTCTTTGTTGCCTCACCAGAATGAAAGAGATCGTCTATGTACAGTCTCCAAATAAAGGTTTTATCAACCCAATGATCACATGAGCCCGCCCATGCTGCCTGCTTCTCCCACCGGCCAACGAAAAGGTTCGCGTAGCTTGGGGGGAAGCAGGCTCCCATGGTCCTTCCCCGTTTCTGTCTGTAGATTTGATCCTGAAAAATAAAGATGCAAAACTGTAAAAAATCAATAAGCATTTTGCTGTGTTCCACAAATCTTGATGGACGTTGTTTAAAAAAACTGTCGAATAGCATCAATCCCTTCCTCATGGGCGATGCTAGTGTATCGACTAGCTATATCAAGCGTGATCATCAGGAAGTCTGATTCCCATGGAATTCCTTCTATGTACCTCAGGAAATCCTTTGTGTCACTCGTATAGTATCTCTCCAGTACAAAAGGGAATATATAGAAATCAATGAATCTGGACATATTTTCCAGGAGGCCGCCAATAGAGGAAATGATAGGTCGTCCTGGCGGTTTCTCCGCATCCTTATGCACCTTTAGCAGGTGATTGAAGGTGGGTAGTCTTGGTGGGGAACCTGTAGGAATCTATACTCTTCTATAGAAAGTATTCCTCTCAAATGCCATTTCTGAATCAATATGCCATATTGTGTAATGCTCTCCATATATTCCCCCATAGTTATCGGTGAATAGTTGTCACAATTGCTTAGTTGAAGAAGAGCTTCCTTACAGTAGTTGATACGTGTCTGCAGCACTACATGAGGGTTTAATTACTATGTTCTCATCAGATTCAAGATCTCTCACAGCTTTCCTTTGTGCGTATGTGAGGTTCCACATCGATTTGTTATTGCTTCTGCCATTTTCTCTGAATTCACGAAGGTCCAACATTACTTTCTCATGGAAGATGTCGATCGTGTCAGTAGGTGTCTGAGGTAGAAATTACCTACTGGCGGTCGCCAGTAGGTATATATAGTTAGGATTTTTTCTCTATGGGATTTTTGAAAATTCTATGTCTAATAACTTTGGCGTTTGTGGACGGAATTGGCTGAAATTTTCAGGAAAATGGCACATTTTGTTTCTGAGCAGCCCTTGAAAATTTGGGGGGGGGGTTCGTCAAGGGGGGGCCGAGAAAAAAGGGGGGTCCCAAAACGTGTTTTTAACATTGAGTTTTCCTTTTTTTTTTTTTTATTTCTTTTTTTTATTAGCATCATGAGTAGCATCAAATACATATATACACAGTATCAGACAGGTCATATAAAGTGAGGCGTCAAAAAGGAAGACAGAAAAAACAAAACAAAAACAAAACAAAAAAAAAAAAAAAGAAAAAAACAATACTATAAATCAATATTGCTATGTGGACATTAAGACATAATTACTCCCCAGATTTCTTGTACCTTCTGTTTTTGCCTCTGTCCCTTAATTATCGCCAGAGAGTTTTCCATATTATAAATGTCTTTAACCAAAAGCCACCATTCCATGACCGTGGGGGGGTGGCTTTGAATCCAGGCCCTGGCAATAGTTAATCTAGCACATGTAAAAAGTATGTTCATCAAGTCCCGAAGTCTATTATTTATCCCAACAACCCCAATCATAATGTCCAGTTGTGTGGGTACAATTGGCCTAGCCATTTTGGTCGAAATAACACCAGCTACATCCTTCCAGAAATTAGATAACTCTGGGCATAAAAAAAACATATGAACAATATTTGCCCCCTTGAATGCACATTTAGGGCATTTTGTACGATCATTCAATACATTAGATTCGTTATTACAAGCCCATCTTAGAATCCTGTCAGGAGAGTAGTACAGTTGAAACAGAGTTCTAAACAGCTGTAGTTTCAGACTTGATGATTGAACTGCATTGTTTAAGCTGTTTAATGAGGAGGTTATCATATCTGGTGTTACATTCACATCTAGCTTTGTGCTCCACTTTTCTGCCACTTTACTGATATCGTCCTTGTGCAAGATAGAAAAAGTCTTATAACCACAGCTGATCAGAGCCTTGTCGGAATCCCTATACATACAGTCCCAGATTTCGGATTCAGATATACCATCAAGGCCTGTTCTGCGGGTAATGTAATCCTTGATCTGGTTGTATTTAAACCACGCCCTTTCTGGTAGATTATACCTCGTCTTTAGCTTTTCAAAAGTAGAAAATCCAGTATGATCATATAGGTCTCCCAAATATTTTATACCATTATCCGAAAACGTAATGCTAGCTGAGTCGTGAAAAACACCTGGTAGCCCTGGATTATGCCAGATTGGTGTTTTAGCATGAAATAGAGAGATATTGTTCCTATTAAGGATGGATCGCCAGATATTTACCGTGTCTCGAATTGTCTTGAACCGTACTCGTTTAAAGTAGTTGGGGTCATTGAGTCTGTACAGGAACATAATAGCCTCCCCCCCCTAGTATTAATTTATGAAAATAAAGACATTTATCAGGGATAAGTAGGCTACGAAAGCGGGTTAAAAAAGCAGCCCAATAATATAATTTAAAGTCGGGTAGCCCAAGTCCGCCTTGGTCATAGGGGAGTTTAAGCAAAGATACCGCCCGCCGTGCTTTCTTATACCCCCATATGAAACTGCTAATTATACCCTCCAATCTGCTAAAATAAGTATTACACACTCTTAAGGGTATAGACCGGAAAAGATATAGAAATCTAGGTAAAATCTTCATTTTAATTAGATTGATTCGCCCCAGGATCCCCATTGGAAGTTTATGCCATTTCTTAAGAAGAAGAGAAGTTTCTTTTAACAAGGGTTCATAGTTAAGTGCAATTATTGAGTCAAGATTAGAGGAGATTTTTACCCCGAGATACGTTGCCACATTACATACTCCATCCATTGGTGTGAGTAAAGTAAAGTTTGTAATTATTTGCGTTTTGCTGGTATTTAGCCTATACCCTGATACCATACCATATTTATCTGCTTCAATACCTATACCAGATATCGCATCAGGGACATTTGTGGAGAAGACCGCTACATCGTCTGCGTAGGCAGTTATTTTTAGTGTTTTGAGGTTATTTTTAAACGGTGCAATCATCTCTTGCTTATGCAAAGCAATCAAAAAGGGTTCTATTGCTAAAGCAAATAACAAAGGGGAAAGAGGGCACCCTTGTCGTGTACCACGTTCAATTGGAAAGAAAGGTGAGCATAGTCCTAAGTAGCATACTTTACCCCTTGGTTGATCATACAGGGATTTAACCCATTTCAAGTATTGACCTTTGATGCCGAATGCGGCCAGAGCTGCCCAGAGGAAGTCCCACCCCACGCGGTCAAATGCCTTTTCCGCATCTAAAAGGATCATACCGAGTGGGGTGGGACACATCTTCGCAACATCGAATGCAGCTATAGCAGTATTAATATGAGCAGTGGTATCCCTTTTAGGGATAAACCCATGTTGAAATGGTGAAACCATCTGTGGCATTAATAACGCAAGCCTTGTTGCTAGTATTTTTGCAAATATCTTTGCATCGGTATTAATTAGTGAGATTGGTCTATAAGACCCTCTCTCTAGTGGGGGTTTCCCTTTTTTAAGAAAAAATATAATCTGAGTGTGATTCCAGGATTTTGGAGCTTGTTCTCCTTTGCCAATAGCTTTGATAACCATTATCAGGAGAGGGATTAATTCTTCCATGCATTTTTTATAAAGTTCTAGAGGAATTGAATCTTCGCCTGCAGCTTTTCCCAATGCTAGGGAGTTAATAGCTGCCTGAATTTCTCCTGCAGTTATATCTTCTTCTAGGTAATCAGCTTGCTCCTCCTCTATATTCTGTACAACATTTTCTGTCAGATAAGCTTTTATATTATCTCCTGTTGGGGTTGCTTCAGGCGTGTATAATTTTTGATAATATGTAACAAACTGGAGTAATATTGCTTTAGAATCTTGATGTACTTGTCCGTTGTCATCTTTTATTTCCTTAATCAGCATTTGGGCTCGGTCTTCTGCCACTTTATATGCTAAAATTTTTCCTATCCTCTCCCCACTTTCATATTGATTCAGCCTGTATTTAGCTAATTTAGAAATGCTTTTCTCCCTAAAGATATTTTTCAATGCTAATCTTGATTCCATCAATTTTATGTTTAAATCTTCGATTTCTTTTTCCCTTGTAGTATTAGTAGTATTAGTAGTAGTAGTAGTATCTAATATCTTAGATAGCCTCTCTTCGATATTAGATATACCATCTAATAATTTTTTATTTTGAATCCTACCGGTTTTATTTTGCTGCCAGACAAACTGTTGTGTGAACCCACGAATGCTGGCCTTACATGCATCCCACACCATCAAGGAAGATGTTGAAGACCCATTGATGTCGATAAAATCTTTTATATGTCCTTTCAGCAAATTCACAAACTCAGTGTCAGATAGTAAATATCTAGGAAAGGAGAAGGGCCTAGGTGGGTGCCTGCCTGTATCAATTTCTGTTGTGAATGATATCGGGTTGTGGTCCGAAGTTACTCTAGGGCATATTGACATTGTACTGGTTGACAATATAGAGTTAGAAGCAAAGACCATATCGATGCGTGAGCAAAGTTTATGGGCGGATGAATAATAAGTATAGCCTGCTGATTGAGGATATAAATACCTCCAAGCATCTTTGATTGCATGTATATTAGCTAGATCTATAATGGCAGCCCTCGTCTTACGCATCCTCTGAAACGCACCCTTTCTAGTTGTGTCCAAACTATAATCCATAACACAATTAAAATCCCCCAACACTATTCGCTCCCCTTCCCACGTAAGTAACTCCATGTTGACCTGATCAATTACTCTCGGTTCATCCTGATTTGAAGCATAAACCCCACAGATTGTGTATTGGAGACCTTCCAAAGTCACTTGTACCATGGCCCACCTGCCCGCTTTATCCGTCATTTTTCTGTTAGATACTATTTTTAGCTGTTTATGCTTCAGTATGGCCACTCCACGGATTGAAGCATTAAACTCCGTGCTGACCAGAAGATCATAGCCTAACTGTGTCAATAGACGTCTATCCTTGTATGCAATATGAGTCTCAGTTATAACTGCTATCTGAGGGTTATACATCCTAAGTTCTTCATATATTAGTCTCCTCTTAGTCCGACTGTTTAAACCAGCCACATTCCAAACTAAAAGTTTTAATTGAAACATTTAATTGGTATTAATAAGTAATCTAAAATGACTTAGACCCAAAAAACAAAGCAAAGCATTTTGCAAACCATATAAGCTTTTTTTAGCCAATAAAACACAGATATATTTATACTCATGATGCATTTTTTTTAATTTTTACCCTCCACCATTTCCCACCCAGTGACTACCTTCTGGTCCCCCCATTCGGTTGACTGCCGTTCCCTTGGCAGTCGGCGAGCGGATAGGACGCCGATAGGGTCCAGGCATTCAATACCAATCATAGCAACACCATAAAAAAAAAAGACCCGTGCTACCCAATGCTCATTCATAGGAGCAGTCGTTTTGGATACCCCGGAGATTTTTTAAAGCTAGCAAGCTATACCTGAAAAAAAAAAAAAAAGGGGGAGGGGATCTGAGGGATCCACAAAGCCGTATACGCTAAACATTAGTCACTACCTTAATCATAAATCATTATCTTAATCATTTCCCAAGTCGCCAGGAAGCAATAGCTCTTTCAACCTCATTTACTTCCGAAAAGAAATAGGATCGGCCGTTTTTAATCACTTTAAGCTTTGCTGGTTCCTGCAAGTAAACTTGATATCCAAGTTCTTTAATCGGATCAATGAATTGCTTCAATTTCCATCGTCTTTCTAGCGAAAGTTTGCTTAGATCCGATCTCACAAAAAAAATAACAGAGTCAATAGTGACTGGGGTATTAGGCCGTGCTTTTGAAGAAATAGCTTGTCGAAGCAAGTAGTTACCTATATAAATCAAGATTGGTCGTGGAAATTTCCCACTCTTATCTTTTTGAACTAGAGGTAATCGATGAGCACGCTGGATCTGAGAATCCCAGTCCCAATCTGAGAGCTCTGGGAAGGCCCTCTGGAATAATTGGGTAATATATGCTCTCGGGTCCATTGAGTTTTCCATAGGGCGGTTGGCCTCACTTTTAGCCCGAACGGCTGAATGGATTTGCATGAAACTTGGCAAAATTGTAGGGACTGGTAGCCCGATGTGCCTTTTGTAGGTCTCAATATATGTGCTACAGTGGATTTTGAGAAATTAACGTTTAAAAAAAGATATATATCTGTAACAGCGGACCGGGCAGCGCTCCAGGACGCGTACTTTTCGCGCAACGGAGCTTTGTGAAGCGAAGCTGATTGGTTCTCCGGCGTCTGTCAACATTCCAAACAGTCCGTAGCGGCCGCGATCTTGTCTCTCGGTAGGATCGAGAGACAAGAGGAGGCGAAAGCGAAGGGGCAAATGACCATAAGGGGGAATAGTAGATCCTCGCTGACCCCCTAGGTTTGATGTGGAGGTTTTAAAAGGGCCCCGCGGGGCAAAAAAAAAAATAAATAATAATAATCGAACGGCTGAATGGATTTGCACGAAACTTGGTAAAATATTAGGGACTGGTAGCCCGATGTGCCTTTGCTAGGTCTCAATATATGTGCTCCAGTGGATTTTGAGAAATGAACGTTCAAAAAAAGATATATATCTGTAACAGCGCTCCGCTTCGCGTAACGGAGGTTTGCGACGCTGATTGGTCATTCTGTCACTGGGCTATAGTTGGGCTACATCTGGCTGATATTTGGGCTACATTTGTTTTTTTTCGTCTCTGGCGGCCATCTTTGGGCTACATTGGGCTACATTGGGCTTCATTGGGCTTCATTGGGCTACATTGGGCTACATTTGGGTTCCAACATATATATAGGCCAATGTAGCCCAATATATATTTTTCAAAGTTAATTTTCGTAAAAACCACTGGAGCATATATCTTGAGACATAGCAAAGGCACATCGGGCTACCAGTCCCTACAATTTTGCCAAGTTTCGTGCAAATCCATTCAGCCGTTCGAGCTAAAAGTGAGTCCAACCGCCCTATGGAAATGAAGGAAATGAATGGGTAATTTGTAATTAGCAAATAGCTCATCGCAAACTAGGAATGGTAAAGAATCGCTATTTATTCCTTAAAGTTCGCTATTTAGGAAATGCAAAAAACTTTGATGATACATATGGCGGTTCATCTCTAACAAGATAAGAAGCATAGGGATAGATTTATGATAGATTTATGATGACTGGCGCATCACCAGGGATGTGTTAGTCATTCTGTGCCGCTGTTCCGTCACCTATGGTGTGCTGCATTTACAATGCGGCGCATCATGGGGCAAAAACAGCACAGATGCGTGATGTATCTGTGCCGTAAAGGTGGCGCATTGCTGGAGTTGGAGTTGTATCGCAAGTGTGATGAAGCTCCAGCAAGGGTTGGGGGTGCCCCTGTCACAGGGTTTCTGTTCTCACACAGAACTGTGGACAGAGGATTGGAACCTCGGCGAATTAGGGTGTCCCAAAACTCACCTTAGTAATCAAAAACCCCTTAGCAAGCTAGGTACAGTGTCACATTGGATATAACAAACTCTCAATGTTTAGACAATCCAGAATATGAACTTATAGTACCTCAGGATACGTGGAACTCATGAACAGTCGGTCGTTATATATTTCTTAGAAACCAGAACATGGAGTTAAGAAGAGCACATGTGTATTTGAAATGTTTATTTACTAATGCCGTCTTCTCAGGCGTAGTATCTTAGATAATACAAGTACACATATTATCAGTAGCAAAATTACCAGCATAGTTACTAGTACATAAAAAGCGAATGGTGACAGTATGTTAACATGCTGTAAATGAATAAGAGTTAGCAACACTTATAAGCAGCCGCGGGCCGTGGAGGGAGTTACGGTGGGGCAGGGAGGCGGGGAGGGGGAGGGGCAGGGTGGAGAGGGCTCCACCCTGCTTCTCCCCCTCCCCGCCTCCCTGCCTCACCGTAACTCCCTCCACGGCCCGCGGCTGCTTATATCTCACCCTCCCTAATACACATATTATATTATTTGCTAAGAAGGTCTCTTTGTGTTGGTTTAGGGCGTGCCCATACTTTAGTGTCTTAGATTTGAAGGAATCACATCAGCATACACCAGCTCTCTCTTCATGTGAACCGCATCAAGTGTTGTGTATGTGTGTTCGGCAAAGCAATATAAAACCCGCCTCATGCCCAGAATTGGCAGAAGTTGCACTTATGTTATGAGTATGAAGTCGTGGAGATCAGACCTCATAACAATTCTGTATCGTGTTGTTCTTGAAACTTTAGCACTCGCTGTACAGATATAGTTTAACAAGCAAAGCAGATAGTAGAGCAATAACATATTATTCTCATGTAAACCACGATGAACTACTAGGTTGAAAGCTAAAGCAACAACTAAGTGTCGTGTGCAGAAGTTGCAAAAAAGGAAAAATGGCGTTTAAACCGGTAATGAGCCCATGCTAACTTAACACGGTGTAAAGATATCCAGGACGTAGATGACACCTCCCCATGATCCAGAAACGAACTGAATAAGATAATAGAAGTGCCATCTCATGAGAGCAGATTGCAAGTTTATATGTGGACGGTCCGCAAGGTAAAGCATTAAAAACTAGGAAAATGTAATGCTAAAGAAAAATAAAACAGCCAAGTACTTTATCGAGTCTTAAGCCAATAGGCAAGGTAAATAATAAAAACTTGACAAATAAGTCAATGAATTGTCAATGAAATGCTAGTACTCAGCATATCAAACATGAAAAAGGTCTATGACATAACTGTGTATGCAAAATAAGCTGCAACAGCCTCCAATAGGAAGTCACCGTCTTCATCCGAAAACAGTTCAGCCATCCAATTTAAAAGCGGAAAAGAACATACGTGCTCTCCCAGCACCGGATCCTCTATCACCATCAGAGGACAGCTCGGTGGGTTTTCAAGAAAGCTCTGTTCCAAGAAAGACTGTGTTGCCGCCAGTAAATTCCAGGGACCAATTAGTCCATGCATCAATGCCACAGCCATAATCCTTTCGCCAGGACAAACCAACTCGTGAGTAATGATAGGAGTCATCAGCTGATTAAAGTCGACGTCAGGAGAAACCGGTCCGCAGAGACACAAATCAATGGCCCAATCGAAATCACAGGTCAGGCAGTGAAATACAGGCTGGACACAGGTGAAGTAGGAGAATCGAAAAGATAATCCATATGCCGTGCTTAATATCGCCAACGGCATTGTGCCATAATATTCTAGCATGCGATTGCGGAACAGTGTCAGCAGCTGCAGGGCGGGAGGTTGCATAGGAGGGACATCCATATTTAAAAATGTAAAAAAGCACAAGAGCGTCCGCTGGTAATGCAAGTAAAAATGGCAATCCACGAAGCAGAGTGGAAAAAATCGAATGAAAGAAAGCAGGGATGACTCCAAAGATTTTCTCAAATGAAGTCACAAAACCACTGGTAACAACTTTAAAAAAGTGCGCCAGGGCCTTTGTGGAGGATGCGTTAGAGATAGTCCGAACCATCTTGCTGAAATGGAAAGGCAAATCTGAATTGAAAAGGGTCTGCACCTCTGTACGGGTGTTCGCTATGTGAAGCACGAAAGTTTCACGGGCCGAACTCAAGGCCACCTCTCTCTGAGACAAAAGAGCTCTTATTCTTGCCATGCCGTTGAAATCTGCTCCCAAGGTTGGTATTTGTGGCGAGATTGAAAACTCCCTATGTTCATGTGTGGGAGGAAATAGAACATTTCTGCAGCAAATAACCCGTTCACTTACTGTTACGATAAAAGGAATACTTTTAATTAACCCAGAACAATCTTCATTATTGAGCATCAAATAACTACCATTTTCCAACAACTTGAACGTGGGGATGATAGCAGGAACTGGCGTGCCTTGCAACACGCAAGCCATATTTGGTCGGTGTTTGTTGCATGAACCGTGTAACTGTATGTGCCTACACATTAGTGAATGATCTGGCGTCTCAGTGCATTCCTCTCCATTCAGATAAACTTCTTGATCATCTTTGAAACATCTGTATGTGTATGGAAGCGACCAGACCTCATGAAGAAAAGCACTACCTAAAGGTTCATAACGACCTATTGGTATATATTTCATACAATTTGAAAACTTATATAAAGCAAAAGGCAGCGTTATTAAACCGTGGATAAGGCACGTTGCCAAAAAACCCGCAATCCTCTGCTGATGATGTCACTGAGCATGTCATGAATGATGTAATATGTGACATCATCAGCAGTGGATTACGGGTAATAGTATCTCTAGTTTACTCCCCTATAGCTGTCTTTCTTTTAACATAAGTGTCTGTTTCCTTCCCTTATACTTACTGTTTTTGGTTCACTTCCGGTTCGCCTACCGGCGAGCGAACTGGGAAGCAAACTAAGAGAAATAGAGGTTGGCACAGTTCCAAATATTGTACCAATTTTTTAATAACGGGGAGGTAGTTCTGAAAAGAACTTTTTTTTAATTGTTTTTGTTGTTTTATATTTTTTTTATTATTTTTCGGAACATTTTTTTACTTTTTTTGAATTTTTCTGAACAGTTTTATATTTTTTTGGGTTTTTCTTGGAGGGGGCAATGAAAACGATTCATTGTAAAGGGCTCAACAGGAGCAACAAAACAAAAAAAGAAGTATTTATTATTTTGGGCGTTTCGTACAAACTTGTATATGATAGTCAATAGCTCTGTTGATCAGAGTGATGCTTCTTTCGCCGTAGGAAATGAATCCATCTCAAAATACGCAGATGTGTTTTACTTCACCAAATTTCATTTGTATATTTGGCACCATCTCCCTGCCCTCTGGTCCCGTTACTTCCGGTACAACAGATCTTCTGGCCATAATAGGGAGATTATCTAGGTAGTTCCGAAACTGTGCAGCACTGTAGTTGTTAGGATGCCACCTAGTCATATGGCGATGCATTGTGTAGTTTCCGAAACTGTATTTTTTCTCGGTTCCTCTGGACAGTCTATCTTGACATATAAGGCAAGTTACGTATCTTGCATTTACTTTTTTCTGACCTTTGGGAATTTTAAAAAATTGCCAAATGAAGTTTTCTTTCCGGTGAGACGTCCTGGGCTGCTCAGGCAAAAACTGCCTCTCTTCGTGCTCGTCGTCCTGTTCCTCTTCTTCCTCTTCTTGTTGAATTATAACTTGAGCAGGTGGTCCACTCTTCCTTGGATGTGGTGGGGAAGCACCAGCTGAAGCTACTAAAGAAGCCATTGCTCAGTGATCACAAAGGGTCTTTCTCTCACAATGATGAAAGTCAGAGTGAGGAAAGAAGGAGGGATTTTCATCATTTGGGAAAAACAAGAGTTCTCAACCAATGAAAAGTGTTCATTTTAGATTATATGACCTAGTCTTACATCATTAGGAAACCAAAAGTGAAATGAACCAATGAAAAGTGTTATTACCAAGTCACATGACCTGCTGTGTTTACGTTAAGCGCTTTGCAGGGCCTCCCGGTTTGCTTCCAGAAACCTGCGCTTTGCGACTCGCTTCGCGTACCAGTTCGCTAACGTAGCACGTCATATGACGTATCACGCGACAACGCGAAACGTCATGCGGACGGGAGGCGTCACGATGTTGTTTTCTAACGTGGCAGTTGCGGTAAAGAAACGTTTACCGGCTCGCGGTCTATTTCGCGGCATCAAGGTCAGCTAACGGGAAGCTTCCCGATTCGCGAAGCGGGAACGAAGAAAAAAAAATATTAAAAAAAAAAATTATTCATAAACATATAAAATATATTTTTGGATTTAAAGAAGAATACATTTTACAGCTACAGATATTAGCTGTTAAAAAACCAATGAAATTCACTGAAAAAACCATAGGTTATAGACCATATATAGTTAGGAATTAGCATTTACAAAACCTTGAAAATTCACTGAAAAAAACATAGGTTATAGACCATATATAGTTAGGAATTAGCATTTACAAAACCTTATTTTACTCACACAAAACCATTGAAATTCCATATATAGTTAGTTGCACTAACTATATATCGCGCACCCGCAATCCACTGCTGATGATGTCACATATTACATCATTCATGACATGGTCAGTGACATCACTGATGACATCACTGATGACATCTCAAATGACATCACTGATGACATCACTGATGACATCTCATTTGACATCAATGACCACATCACTGATGATATCATTCATGTGACAATACAATGCATCTCCTCACATTTTAATATAACCTCTGTTTCACCCAGTGTTAAATACAGAGTATAAATTTTGAAACCATTGACACACCAATACTAGTTACTACATACGCACTCACTGATTCCTACGTCTACACACACCTTCACTCATTCACCCATACAATCATTCATACATACAATCACTCATCTTTACAACACTATCATATGCACTCATACACCTATACAGACAGTCACAGTCTGCCACTCATCCATGGAGTTACTCACTCACCTAGTCAGTCATGTAAAGAATCAATGACACTTCCATTTTCTTGTCTATACAGTTAAACATAGAGCACCTTACATTTTCAAATGTTGTATAGCTCCTATATATCCTTATATCGTGTTAAGTTAGCATAGGTACATTTGAGATTTAAACGCTATTTTTCCTTTCTTGCAACTTCTGCACACGACCCTTAATTGTTGACTTAGCTTTCAACCTAGTGGTTTGCCGTGGTGTATGTGAGAATAATATGTTATTGCTCTGATATCAGTTTTGTTTAATAAACCATGTCTGCACGGAGAGTGCTGAAGTTTCAGGAGCAACACGATATGGAATTGTTATGAGGTCTGATCTCCACGCCTTCATAGTCATAACACAAGTGCAGCCTTTGCCAACTTGGGCTTGAGGCGGGATTGATATTGCTTTGCAGGAGGATAGTTAACACACTTGATGCGGTGCACATGCAGAGAGAGCTGGTGTATGCTGATGTGATTCCTTCATGCTAGGACACTAAGGTATGGGCCCGCCCTAAAACAACCCAAAGAGACCTTCTTAGCTAATAATATAATATATGTGTTAGGGAGGGTGAGATATAAGTGTTGTTAACTCTTATTCATTACAGCATGTTAACATGCTGTCACCATTCGCTTTTTATGTCTTAGTAACTATGCTGATAATTTTGCTACTGATAATAAGTATACTTGTATTATCTAAGATACTGCGCCTGAGAAGACGGCATTAGTAAATAAACATTTCAAATGCACATGTGTCTTCTTTACTCCATGTTCTGGTTTGTAATGATAATATAACGAAAGAGTGTTCATGAGTCCCACGTACCCTGAGGTACTGTAAGTTCATGTTCTGGTTTGTCTAAACATTGGAAGTTTGATATGTCCAATGAGACACTGTAGCTAGCTCGGTAAGGGGTGAGTTGGTTGCTAAGGTAAGTTTTGGGACACCCTAATTTGCCGAGGTTCCACTCCTCTGTGCACAGTTCTGTGTGAGTACAGAAACCCTGCAACATGGCGCCCAACGGTTTCGGTGGTCTTATATCATGACACTCGAGTAGTTTATCGTTCATGCCTTAACCCCTTCACATCCGTTTCCGGAAAACGGGGTGTCGGTGAAACCTACCTATTTTTTGAAATAGGTCTTTATTCAAGCTTGATTCTTTCTTAAACGGTTTCTTTGAATTACTACCCAGTTGTGCTACAAAGTATTCTTTGTGTGTTCTTGTTTCCAGTGTTGTCATGGCGGCGGTGGCTATTGCGCAGCATAGTCGCGTAGCGGTACGCAATCATCTTCAGACGTACCAAGTCCCAGTAGATGGGATGGCTGTGATTTTCGTGGTATGTGCAGATCCGGCGTTTCCTTACGAGTTGTTTTACTCTTGGGTTACGTTTCCGGCTGTGGACGCTAATTCTGGTTTGTTCCACTCCTACACCGCCTCGGATGTCCCGGCTGAATATACGCCGTACAGGGCATTGGAAATACCTATTGATCATTGGCAGCATCGAGTTTGGTTTGATGGCGCCCTCCCCCACTCTTTGTCCGCTGCGAGGTTAGGTCCACTCTCAATTCCAGGTACAAATTGGCCTGCGTTGGGTGGCTTTACCCCGCACCCGAATCACGGGGCTTGTACCCTGGCAGAAATTCGCAGGCTACATGTTGTTTCCATTTCCGTGATTCGTGCTTTAGTGCAATACATCGGTCGACATCTTCCTGGTGGTCCCCAGGGGGGTGCGGCCGCTCCCATGGAACGAGGCGGAATGCGTCTCAATCCAGTGATGGTTAATTCGGTTTTTGGTGCGCGTCCTGTTGACAACGATGACTTCCCATTCTGGCTAGCAGAGAAGTTTGATCAACTGGAGGCGGTTTTTCCGAATTCTACTCCTGCTGATAAACATAGAATGTTAACGATTACTCTACCGAAGGATATTACTCCTGAACTTGCTGACTGTGAAAGCTGGGGAAAAACTTTTGCGGCAGTTTATACGAGGTGCTTCGGCACCCCGTCTATGAATGCTCTGCCTGAAATCATTAGACGTGTTCAGAATGATCACGGTCCAGAGGCAGCGGTTGAATTGGGTATGCGCCTGTGTGGTTCTTTTGAGATTGTAAGTGATCTCATTCTCTCCAATGTTAAGGGAGATGCAGTTAACTTTCAGGTGTCGAATGCTTTGGCTGCTCTGCCCGATGCCGACAAACCCCGCCAGTTAGCAAAGATTGTGGTGGCCGCTTATAAGACAATTGGCCGCACAAGTAGAGGTCTGAAATATTTTCCAGTGAAGGATAAAAAACAACCTCAGGGACAATCTGCAGTGACAGATGTCCAGCCCAAATCCAAAAAACAGAATTGGCCTAAAAAACAGACACAGGGGAAGCAGACTAGGCAAACTCAGGATTCTGTTCCTGCAATACAAGCTCCTGCGCCGGCAGACAGAGTTTATGATTTGCGCGATCGCGCGATGATTAAATCACCTGATCGTTTTCAGGGTTCTGATCAACGCTCTCCTCGTTCCTTTCAGGAAACATCGGCCCAGAAGACCGGTGGTGGAGGAGGGGGTGGACGTGGACGTGGTGGCCAGCAAGGACGTGGTCAGTCCCGCCAGACAGACGGCGCAGTGAAGCAGGAGGATTCTACGCCTAAGCGTCCGCAGTTTGCGAAGAAGAAAGTCGCGGCCTTAACAGCGCATAGATATGCCACAGATAGTGAGAACGCGGCTTCGGAATCTGACGTGGGCTCTGACCTTGCTGGACAGCGCGGCGGAGATTACCATAGTCAGAGAGGCGCTCCGTCCACTACTGAGGGTGACAGCGACTGAAGTTTTTGTTGTTATAGAAACAGCCGATACGAGATTGGCTCCCCCTGAAAGACTTTTTGAAATTGTCCTGTTAATTGAAGGTGACATACAGCGTACTGTCAGAGGGGTATTTTGGGAGAACCTTTCGTCTACGTACGACATTTTGCTTTCCGAGGCTGACTGGCCCCCACCTTTTGTGCTCGCAGCGCCGCGAGGGGAGGAGGTAATCCTTCCCAGTTTCGCGCACACTGTCTCAACTGAGCATGCGCAGCATTTTGCAGAAGAGTGGGCTCGTGCTCTTGCACCGGCTCTCTACCGCAACCAATGTGGTTGGGACAAATTGTCCCCATGCCACGAAATTCCTTTGCGGTCTGAGCCGCAGCCTCAGCCTCAATATCCCATACGGCGTGAAGCTAAAGCGGCCGTCGCAGAAATCCTTGAACAATTGGAATATCAGGGAGTTATTGAAACGTGTGTGTCACCAATGAATAATCCCCTTTTTACTGTGACCAAACCTGACGGATCATATCGTTTGGTATTGGATTACCGGCATTTGAACTCGCATTGCCGTAACTGTGCAGTACAGAATACTCACGGCTCTGCCCTAGTGGATAGTCTAGTGCGTAAGCGTTTCAAGACAACGCTTGACATTTCCAATGGTTTTTATGCCCACAGACTGGATGGCTTTAGCTCCCAATGGACAAGTTTTACGTCCGCTGGTGTGCAAAAATGCTTCCGGCGACTCCCAATGGGCTACAAAAATAGTCCTGGGGTCTTCACCTCCAGAATAGTCACACTATTGGAGGGAATCGATCCGGATGCATGTTCTTATGTGGATGATATTTATCTCACAGACAACGAAATTTGGATGCATCTGTGTCGAGTGAATTCCATAATTTGTACCTTTGCAGACATGGGTTACAAATTTAATTTTGCAAAATCGCACATTGCAGAACACACAGTGTTGTTTTTGGGCTATGAGCTCAACAATGAAGGTAGAGGTTTGGCTCCTCACTTCTTAGAGAAGTGCGCACAATTGCGCGCTCCAACAACACTGAAAAAATTACAATCTTTACTGGGTTTTTTGAATTTCGGCAGAACTTACATTCCGGATTATGCCCAGCGTATCAAGCCTTTGTATGCTTTGATACAACCAACTTTCTCAAAATCATGCTGGCTGCCTGAGCATTCAGCCATTTTGCAATCCTTGCAGGCTGATCTGCTCGCTTCTAAATATTTACTGACTCGTGATAACCACACCAACCTGGTAATAAGAATAATTCCTGGGACGGTGGGTTTCACATACCTCACTTTTAATGAAGGTGACACAGTACCTATTGCTTACAAGTCACACTTGTACACTTCGGCTGAGATGCGGTTTCCCACAGTGGAAAAGGTTTTAACTGCTGTACAGATGGCTATTCTAAAGGAACGAGCACTGTCTCAGGGGAAACGCATGCTAGTGGTAACACCCTGTCCTCACTTGGAGGCGGTCACGAAAGCCAGTGTACCGAATTCAAAGGCTTTGCACCCTCGGTGGATTCAGTGGGCAGCGTCATTGTCATCCACGGATGTCATGTTTATTTTTGACGCTTCCTTACGGTCGCAGGAGTACTTGCAGTATGAATTCGTTCATCCTGCTCCTCTGGCTATGCGACCTTTGGAGGACTTCCATTGCATCATTTACACTGATGGGTCGGCGCAGGTTGCGCATGGCTCTAAACATGCCTACGTTTCCGCATGCGCCATTGTGGTCGGTGCTATGTTGAATGATGAGTTCGTTTCCAGGGAAGTGCACACGTTGCCCCTGGGCGATTGCACCGCACAATTGGCAGAGCTTCGTGCTCTCTTACTAGCTTTGGAGTACGCAGATCCAAGTGTTACTACTCTAATTGTAAGTGATTATTACTACTGTGTCCAATCTTACAATGAAAACTTGTTCTTTTGGATTCAAAATGATTTTCATGATTCCAAGGGTAGCACAATAAAACATAAAATGATCTGGGTTCGAGTGGCAGAGCTTAAGGCTATGTTGCCACTCGTTTATGTGATTCATACTCTCGGTCATCAGCGCGTAGGAGTTCACGCTGTTGGCAACTCGCTTGCTGATGAAGCAGCGAAATCAGCAGTATCTACATACTTAGTTGCAGCAGTTACTAGGTCTAAAACCAAGATTGATAGCGACGTCTTGGCAGCGATTGCTGCCTCTGAGAAGGGAAGTAAACATCCTGCGGGATTCCCTTCGAAGTATAAATACCACTTAAGTCCCGAAAAGGTTCCTTTTGTGACAATTCCTGATGTTGGGGAACGGCTAATTCCCAACTCGGATCGCAGAACAGACTTGATTACAGCGGCTCATGAAGGTGTGGCGTCTGCGCATGCGGGCGTCTCAGCCACTGTAACGCAACTACAACAACGTTTCTGGTGGCGGGGACTGTACAAACAGACGCGTGATTATGTCCTTCTTTGTGACATATGCCAGCAGATTAAACCTTCAACTGCTACGCGTCCGCCACAGACTCAGTTGTACATTTCTAATAAACCACTAGGCTGTGTTTATTTAGATCACTGCGGTCCTTTTTCATCTGATACTGCGTATAAGTACATCTTAGTAGCAGTTGACTCATGCACACGCTTTGTGTGGGTATGGCCACATCGCAGCGCTGATTCACGGACTGTCATTAGAGATTTGCGTATCTTTATAGGGATTTTTGCCTGTGGTACCTTCCATTCGGATCAGGGTCCGGCTTTCGCCTCTAAGGCGTATAAGGATGCCATGACTTCGATGGGGGTCCAAGTCAAGTTTTCGTCACCCTACAGACCTGAGGGTAATAGTGTAGTTGAACGAATGAACCGTGATTTAAAGCAATCTTTGACAGCCCGAGTTATAGGCACTGGCAGAAACTGGCTGGCTCACCTCTATGGCGTGCAGCGTGCTCTTAATAATCTCCCTAGAAGGTCTCTGGGTGGGCGGACCCCATACGAAATGCTCTTTGGCATCAAGATGTACGTCCCTGACCTTGACGGTCTAGACTCTGTGGTTCGCGCCACTTCCTTTGACGCAGATGAACATTGCAATGTTTTACAGAATCTACAAAAGACCAGAGACAGTCTTGCAAAGGAACATTTGCCCTCCACATCGGATGATGCGTTGCAGATCCCGGTAGTTGGCTGGCTACCCCAAGTTGGAGAACTGGTTCGAGAGAAGATTGACAACAAGAAAGAGTTTGGTCCCTCCTATCGAGCTCCAGTCCCAGTGCTTGGAGTGAAGGGCACAAGAACAGTCATTTTACCACCACTTCCAGGTCGTAAGGAAAACAGGTTTATTTCTATTGACAATGTCAAGATACACAGAGTGGCCGATTCTTCTTAGCATGACACCAGCTGTTTCCTGTCCTTCCATTGTGAGAAATTCAATTATGCCCACTGCTTCTAATAATGAACCTGAGGTGGCCATCGAATTACCTGCTGTTTCCAGTCCATTATTAAATAATTTACCCGGAACTAACATTGATGAGACAGACTATACATACCCCACTGATTTGTCCATGCCTGACCTGCAAGCTCGTTTAGCCACGGAATCCAGATTTTCATTTGACTCTGCTTCCCTTGCCTCGAAAAAACCCTCTCAAATTGCGGTATATGCTAGCCTGTTTAAAAAACATTTTTTGATTCCTCCTTGGATATACATTTGGCTGGTCCTTTTTTCGGTTTACCTTTTTATGTCAATTGGTTTTGTGTTTTATTTTTTTCGGATTATGAATGGACACTATGTCGAGGAGAGAACTTGCATTACTCATTTAAATGGAACATTGGCCCCACTTTCCTCTTCACATTCTACACACAGATTAAAAAGAGACTTGACTTTGGTTAACATCACAGCATGGCCTGTTCTGGATGGAATCGCGTGGGATGCAGTTCGTTTTCAGATCCATGGCCCAACGGAAGTCGTTAATGTTCCTAATGTACTAAGAGTTAATATGGGGGATGTGGTGAAACAAAACATTCGTTCTGATGATTGGGATGTTAATGCTGTGGAAAGTTTGTTTTCTGATTTGAAATACTATGCTGCTTTTGATGCTGAGGATTTATATTTAGAATCTGCTAATTATGGTGAATTGTTCTGTTACCAACATTATGGCAATCACTTCTTACACAAAACATCTTCCCGAAGGGATGCTGTTAATTTTACTCAGTGGGAACATTGCCCAGCACCTACACAAGGGAGTTCAGAAACGTTTCTTAAAAAGTATACTTATTTCACTGACTTTAACCAGTCCAATCCCGAGTCCTTTTATTTTAAATTTCACAAACAGCCACTGTCCAAGGTTAGACTTACCGATACAAAATTGTTGTATTCGAAGGCCTTCCTAGATCAATTAGTTACTGGGGGCTATGAGTTATGGAAGGAAACAATAGACCTTAAATCGGTTTGGGGTTCAAGGGCCTGGCAGGTACGAGGCACTGAGGCTTTGCACCGTGCATGTCTCATCCCGAATCATATGTTGTTTTTAAATGAAACCATTTCCCAGACCACATGCTTTGGATTGGCTACATCTAAAAGGTTAAACACCCCGTCTTTCCCGGAGTTGGAGGAATATGAAGATTGGAGTAATTTTACTCGATTGTCCATTAAAGATATACAGGCTCTGCTTCTTAATTCCTCCTTTAACATTTCCAGTATGAATCCCAAGGGTTGGCTGCTTTGGCACCGTAGTGCTGATTCTTGCCAAAAAAGATTTTTAAATATAACTGACGGTTTTAAGACTGTTAGATCTGATCCCCGGTTTGATTTGAGTCATACTGTCACCTCTTACTCTGTGGGCAAGTTGTGTCAAGCTTGGCTGAAACATTCAACTTTACCTGCGGTTAAGTATCACCTTTCCAAACTGAATGCAGACGTGGATTTGAATGATTTCATTAAAGGCCCAGCTAGTGGCAGGTCGAAACGGTGGTTATATGGGGTTTACAATGAAATTTGGAAACTCTCACAGATTGAGGCTGCTTCACGCCTTAGGGCTATTGATCAGGCGAATCTTGAGAAAGTGCTTGCAGTTGTTGACAATAGCATTAACGTGCTTTCCTCTAGAATTTACACATTAGATAATATTGTGTCGTCTGTTGTTGATATTGTGCATGATGAAGTGTCAGTATTATACCATGGTCAAAATCAATTACGGTCAATCATGCAGTTTGCATGGACACTTCAGACTCTGAAAATGGGTAAAGTTCCCTGGGGATACATGAACGTTTCCTCTTTATTTTCACCGTTTAATTTGACAGACAAACAACGCTTGCTTTCAATGCGTGATGCTTCCTTTTCTATGCTCCATATTGAAAGGTTGGAATCTTTACCTTTTTCTGTGGCAGAAGCCACTACTGCTACGTGGCTTATCCACGGTTTAATAACACTGCCTTTTGCTTTATATAAGTTTTCAAATTGTATGAAATATGTGCCAATAGGTCGTTTTGAACCCTTAGGTAGCGGTTTTCTTCATGAGGTCTGGTCACTCCCATACACATACAGATGTTTCAAGGATGAACAAGAAGTTTATCTAACGGGGGATGAGTGTACTGAGACGCCAGATCATTCTTTAATGTGCAGACACATACAGTTACACGGTTCATGTAACAAGGACCGACCGAATATGGCTTGCGTTTTACAGGGCACGCCAGTTCCTGCTATCATCCCCATGTTTAAATTGTTAGAGAATGGTAGTTATTTAATGCTCAATAATGAAAACTGTTGTGGTTTAATTAAAGGTATAGCTTTCATAGTAACAGTAAGTGAGCGAGTTATTTGCTGCAGAAATGTTCTTTATCCTCCCACACGTGAACATAGGGAGTCTTCCATTTGGCCACAGATACCGACCTTGGGAGCAGAATTCAGCGGCATGGCTAGAATAAGAGCTCTATTGTCCCAGAAAGAGGTGGCCTTGAGCTCGGCCCGTGAAACTTTCGTGCTTCACATTGCTAACACCCGTACGGAGGTTCAGGCTCTTTTAAATACTGATTTGCCTTTGCATTTCGGAGCCATGGTCCGTTCTATTTTTAACGCATCCTCCACAACGGGCCTAGCACATTTTTTTAAAGTTGTTAGCGGTGGTCTCGTGACTTCCTTTGAGAAGATTTTTGGAGTCATCCCTGCCTTCTTCCATTCTATTTTTTCATCCTTATTTGGAGGGTTCCCGTTTTTACTTGCATTAGCGGCTGGCGCATTGGTGGTTTTCTGCCTTTTTAAATATGGATGTCCATCCTGTGCAAGACCACGCTCAGCTGCTACTGACGCGGTTTCGCAACCGCATGCTTGATTATTATGGCACACTGCCGTTGGCGACTCTAAGCACGGCTTTTGGATTATCTTTTCGGTTCTCCTATTTCACCTGTGTCCAGCCTGTATTTCGCTGCCTGACCTGTGATTTCCTTTGGGCCATTGATTTGTGTCTCTGCGGACCAATATCTTCTGACGTCGATTTTGATCAACTGATGAGTCCTATCATTGCTCACGAGTTGGTTTGTTCTGACGAAAGGATTATGGCCTTGGCGGTGGCACATGGACTAATGGGTCCCTGGGATGTGTTGTCGGCAGCGCAAAATTTCTTGGAACGAAGTTTTCTTGAAAACCCACCGAGCTGTCCTCTGATGGTTATAGAGGATCCGGTGCTGGAAGATCACGTATGTTCCTTTCATCTTTTAAATTGGATGGCTGAACTGTTTTCGGATAAGGACAGTGACTTCCTCCTGGAGGCTGTTGCAGCATACTTTTCATATACAGTCTTATCATAGACACTGCCTCAAATTGACATGCTGATTGATAGCATTTCCTTGATTTTATTGACTTTTGGTCAAGACATTTTATTTTTGCTTGCCTATTGGCTTGAGCCACATTATACTTGTGGGCTATTTTTTAGCATTAGTTTTTATAATTGAATTTTTATTCATGCTCGTTTATAATTGGATTCTGCTCTCATGTGATGGCACTTCTGTTATCTTATTTAGTCCGTTCTCGGATCATGGGGGGGTGTTGTATAGCTCCTATATATCCTTATATCGTGTTAAGTTAGCATAGGTACATTTGAGATTTAAACGCCATTTTTCCTTTCTTGCAACTTCTGCACACGACCCTTAATTGTTGACTTAGCTTTCAACCTAGTGGTTTGCCGTGGTGTATGTGAGAATAATATGTTATTGCTCTGATATCAGTTTTGTTTAATAAACCATGTCTGCACGGAGAGTGCTGAAGTTTCAGGAGCAACACGATATGGAATTGTTATGAGGTCTGATCTCCACGCCTTCATAGTCATAACACAAGTGCAGCCTTTGCCAACTTGGGCTTGAGGCGGGATTGATATTGCTTTGCAGGAGGATAGTTAACACACTTGATGCGGTGCACATGCAGAGAGAGCTGGTGTATGCTGATGTGATTCCTTCATGCTAGGACACTAAGGTATGGGCCCGCCCTAAAACAACCCAAAGAGACCTTCTTAGCTAATAATATAATATATGTGTTAGGGAGGGTGAGATATAAGTGTTGTTAACTCTTATTCATTACAGCATGTTAACATGCTGTCACCATTCGCTTTTTATGTCTTAGTAACTATGCTGATAATTTTGCTACTGATAATAAGTATACTTGTATTATCTAAGATACTGCGCCTGAGAAGACGGCATTAGTAAATAAACATTTCAAATGCACATGTGTCTTCTTTACTCCATGTTCTGGTTTGTAATGATAATATAACGAAAGAGTGTTCATGAGTCCCACGTACCCTGAGGTACTGTAAGTTCATGTTCTGGTTTGTCTAAACATTGGAAGTTTGATATGTCCAATGAGACACTGTAGCTAGCTCGGTAAGGGGTGAGTTGGTTGCTAAGGTAAGTTTTGGGACACCCTAATTTGCCGAGGTTCCACTCCTCTGTGCACAGTTCTGTGTGAGTACAGAAACCCTGCAACACAAACATATACTAACACATACTTACCTTCTTATACAATCATTGATACAAGTACACATTGATCTGCACAGAGTCACACACCTCCCAGCCAGCCACACACACACTCAGTCTCCCATACAAATACCTGGGCAATCAATCAATAACCCATATAGTTACTCATACAGCTACTGATCAACACATGCAGCAGTTTACAGAACAACAGACATAATGATGCACAAATTAAGACAGTTTAGTCACTAACCCATGCACTCAGTGAGACACATTTAATCACTCACTCATACAGTTAGTCATGCACCTACTAAATCCTTCGTCCAGACACTTACACATCCACTCAATCTTCAATATGTAAGACATATTTAAACTTTACAGAAACAAAAAATCACTGGATGTTGTTATCAGTCATGTCATCAGTGATGTCATTTGAGATGTCATCAGTGATGTCATCAGTGATGTCACTGACCATGTCATGAATGATGTAATATGTGACATCATCAGCAGTGGATTGCGGGTGCGCGATATATAGTTAGTGCAACTAACTATATATGGAATTTCAATGGTTTTGTGTGAGTAAAATAAGGTTTTGTAAATGCTAATTCCTAACTATATATGGTCTATAACCTATGGTTTTTTCAGTGAATATATATATATATATAGGGAAATGCCATAATGCCATAAAACCAAGAGCCCTAATTATAATAGTATTAAAGAGGTAAGAGCAACTATGACCCTAATGAGATATGTTGCAGTAGCATATCAATATATATTTGAAATCGGGAATATAGTAGGAACAAGCATTGACAAAGCCAGTAGGTCTGGTGTTGGCTACCCACCTTCCTGGGTTTGTCAATGAGTATTTTGATTTAACATAGATTTTGTAAAACTATGTTCTTGGGGAAGCTGTTGGGCCCTCAGCAAAAGTAAGCAATCTGGATGAAAGCAAGAATATTTCTAGATTCACAAAGCACACACAGTAGACCATGGCACTGACAGTTTTTGGATGTGCTCTTTGTGCAAAATGCAGAATACCATCCCTCGCAGCACATTTAGCCAATGGCTGAAGTTGGCTGACACACGTGGTATATTGTACGGGAGGAAGAAAAATTGGAATGGCACAATAAGAAACCAATGGATGAAGGGGCTGACTGAAAGCCCATCTAAGTAGAGGATATATGCAATTTTATAAAAATGAAAAGCTCTTGGCTAATGTGAGACCTAAGAAGTGAACACACAGTGGTACGATTCAGGTGCATGTATTGTATATTGAAATATTTGCAAGGACAGTGAATGTCAGCTACGGAGTACATGCGCACAATGTTCCAACTACTTTGTTATTTTTGTCTAGTTACTTGAAGTGAGATCAATCAATCAATCAATTAGAGTACTTGTAGAGAGTGCTACTTACCCGTTTGGGTCTCAAGGTGCTGAGGGGCGGGGGTGCTGCTACTGCTCGAAGAACCAGGTCTTGAGGAGTCTTCTGAAGGCGAGTAAGTCTTGAGTCTGCCGTATGTGGGTAGGGAGAGTGTTCCAGGTCTTGGCGGCGAGGTAGGAGAAGGATCTGCTGCTGGAGGTCGTTCGTTGGATGCGAGGCTGGTGGAGCGGAGCTGGTGGGTGGGGGTGTGGAAGCTGAGTCTGCTGTTAAGGTAGGCTGGTCCAGCGTTATGGAGTGCTTTGTGTACGTGGGTGAGGAGCTTGAAGGTGATCCTCTTGTTGACGGGTAGCCAGTGTAGGTCTCTCAGGTGGGGGGGTGATGTGGCTGCGGCGGGGGACGTTGACGATCAGTCAGGCGGAGGCGTTTTGGATGCATTGTAGTCGTCGTAGGTGTTTGGCTGGGATTCCTGTGTAGAGTGCGTTGCCGTAGTCTAGTCTGCTGCTGACGAGGGCCTTTGTCACCGTTCTTCTTGTTTCGGTCGGGATCCACATGTAGTTCCTGCGGAGCATGCAGAGCGTGTTGTAGCAGGAGGAGGAGACGGCGCAAACCTGCTTAGCCATGGAGAGGGAAGAGTCGAGGATGAATCCTAGGTTGCGTGCATATTCGGTGGGTGTTGGTGCTGTTCCCAGTGTGGCCGGCCACCAGGAGTCGTCCCAGGCTGAAGGGTGGGTCTGAGGATGAGTACCTCGGTCTTGTCCGAATTCAGCTTCAGATGGCTGCTCCTCATCCAGTTGGCGACGGCCTTCATTCCCTCGTGGAGGTTGGTTTTGGCAGTGGGTGGTTCCTTTGTGAGGGAGAGGATGAGCTGGGTGTCGTCGGCGTAGGAGATGATGTTGAGGTCGTGCTGGCGGGCCACTTGTGCGAGCGGGGCAATGTAGATCTTGAACAGCGTCGGGCTGAGGGATGAGCCCTGGAGGACGCCGCAGATGATGTTGGTGGCTTCGGATCGGAAGGGTGGGAGGAGGACGCTCTCGGTTCTGCCGGTGAAAAAGCACGTGGTCCCGTCACGGGCCTTCTCTTGGATTCCGGCTTCTAGGAGGCGTGTCTTTAGAGTGCGATGGCAGACTGTGTTGAAGGCGGCCGACAGGTCCCGGAGGATGAGTGCTGATGTTTCGCTGTTGTCTAGTTGGTGCCTGATGTCGTCTGTGGCAGTGATGAGGGCTGTCTCGGTGCTGTGGTTTCGTCTGAATCTGGACTGGGGCGGGTCCAGTTGAATGTTGACGATTTTTTCGATGACCTTTGCCGGGAACGGGAGCAGGGAGATGGGCCTGACGTTCTTGAGGTCCTTGGGGTCCGCCATGGGCTTCTTGAGGAGGGCATTGATTTCGGCGTGCTTCCAGCTTACCGGGAATGTTGCTGTTTCAAAGGAGATGTTGATGACCTTCCGTAGTTGGGGTGTGATGGCTGCATCTGCTTTGTTGAATACGTGGTGTGGGCACGAGTCTGATGGAGATCCTGAGTGGATGGAGTTCATGACCTTGCATGTCTCGTCGTCGTTGACGTTGGACCAGGAGGTCAGGCGGATGGCGCTGGTGGGGTACGCAGGGGAGGTGGAGTCTGATGTAGTCGGGGGGGGGGGGTCGTGGTGCTGAAGTTGTCATGGATGTCAGCGATCTTGCAGTGCAAGAAGATGGCTAGTGAGTCGCACAGTTCTTGTGAGGGCGGGATGTCGTTGACGTTGGTGCTGGGGTTGGAGAGTTCCTTTACGATGCTGAAGAGCTCTTTGTTGTTGTGTGCATTGTTGTCCAAGCAGTCTTTGAAGGAGGATCTCTTGGCTAATCTGATGAGGTGGTGATGTCTGCGGGTTGCGTCCTTGTGGGCTTCATGGTTGTCCGGTGTGCGTTCATGGAGCCATATTTTCTCCAGTTTCTGGCATGCGCATTTGGAGGTCTGGAGCTCGTCAGTGAACCAGGTGGCTCTCTTGCTGGCATGGTTGTTTTAGGGCTTCTTGAACGGGGCGAGGGTGTTGGCGTAGTCGTCGATCCACTGTCTGAGGTTGTGGGCTGTGGCGTCTGGGTTGGTGGGGTCGGTGGGTGGGTTCTGGGCGAGGGTGGCGATCAGCCGGTCTTCTGTGACTTTGCTCCAGCAGCGGAGAGGCAGCTGTTGGGTGCGGTGGTGCGAGTTTGGTTTCTTGAAGGTGAAATGAATGCAGCAGTAGTCGGTCCAGTGGTGTTCGGTGGTGTGGTCGAATGTGACGTGGGTGTCTGTGGAGAAGACAGGGTCCAGCGTGTGGCTGGCGGCGTGGGTGGGTACAGTGACGAGTTGTTTGAGGCCAAGGTTGGCGAGGTTGTCGATCAGGGTGGAGGAGTTAGTGCCGTTGTTGTTCTGGAGGTGGAATTTCAGGTCCCCTAGGAGGATGTAGTCCATGGAAGCGAGTGCGTGGGTGCTGGCGAGGTCGACGATGGAGTCACTGAACTGAGCCCGAGGTCTGTAGACTAGTGTTCCTCTGAGGGTGGTGTTGGGGTCAGTGTGGATCTGGAAGTGCAGGTGTTCGGCGGTGTGGAGGGTGTCGTCTGCGTGGGTGGCGACCTTGAGGGTGGACTTGTGGATGATGGCTATTCCTCCTCCGGTTCCGTTGGCGCGATCCCTTCGGGTGATCTTGTAGCCGTCCGGGATGGCTGTGGCAATGTCGGGCGCCAAGGAGTCGTTCCACCAGGTTTCGGTCAGGAAGGCCAAGTCTGGGGCGGAGGTGTCGAGCAGATCCCAGAGCTCAACAGCGTGTTTGCGTGCGGAGCGGGTGTTGAGGATTATGCAACGGAGGTGGTTGGATCCAGTCCTTGGAGTTTTTTGTGGTTCTGTCACAGGTGAAACTGCAGGAGTTCCAGGAGAAGGGTCCGTGGGTCCGTTTCGGGGTGAGTGTGTGGAGGCTGCTGGCGTCGTAGTGGAGTTTGGTGTTGTGGCGTTCGCGGGGTCCAGGGGTTCAAGAGCTGGGGGCAGTCCAGGCGCGGACGGGCACAGACGGGCTTGCCTTAGGCGCGCAGCTGGCGCCAATTGAAGGGGAGCTGGGAGGGAGGAGCAGCTGGGAAGCGGGAGGCAGGGGACTGTGAATGAGCGCAGGGGGGCGGGGCCGCCTGGGCAGCAGCGGCGGGAAATTGAGCAATGGGAGGGGGGGGCAATGGAAAACAGCACCCAGGAGGGCAGAGAGAAGGATGCTGGCACAAGCCCTGGAGGAGCTGCAGCGGGTGGGGAGCGACCTACCAGGCAAGGTCAAGAGTCGCTCTCCTCACCGCGCAGTTGGCGCCTCGTAAAAACTCGTCCATTCCATGGACAGATCTTTCCAAACTCCGCCCCATCTCTCTAATGCCATTTTTTAGCAAATTGACCGAGAAACATGTGAACACTCATGTGTCCAATTTCATCGAGGCAACAGGGGGTCCCGACTATTCTCAATGTGGGTTCAGACCCAACTACAGCACCAAATCTGTGCTCCTCTCTGTGGCAGATAACATCAAGATAACACAAGATAGAGGAGGCTCTATGATTCTGGTGCTGTTAGACCTGTCTGCAGCCTTCGACACTCTGTCACATGAGATTCTTCTCGGTCGCTTGCAGAGAGTGGGGATTGGAGGTATGGCACTGTCCTGGCTGGAGAGCTTTCTCTCTGGCCGCTCACAAAGTGTCAGCCTGGGCTCCTATTGTTCCACTTCTAGGGAGCTCACTAAGGGGGTTCCTCAGGGCTCATGTCTAAGCCCCACATTATTTAATGTGTACGTGGCCCCCCTTGCTGACATTGTGAGAGCACACGGATTCATCCCAGTGTCGTACGCTGACGACACCCAGCTTTTGTTTCCCTTCCAGACTCTCACTCCTGCCACTAAGAATGCTTTTGCTGAGGGCATGAGAGCAGTGTCCAATTGGATGGCCTCCAATTGCCTTCAATGCAACGTGGGCAAGACCGAGGTCATGTTGTTTGGGAAAGCTAACCTCTTATGGTCACCAGACTGGTGGCCTTTGGACTTAGGACCGGTCCCATGCCCTAAGCAATCAGTGAAGAATCTGGGAGTGCGACTAGATCAGGGGCTAGTTCTAAAAGAACATGTGAACGTGGTGACCGGATCATGCTTCCGGACAATTGGTCTTCTAAGACGAGTTTTTCTTTTTCTATCAGACGTCTACAGAAAGACCCTTGTCCAGGCCCTTGTAATAAGTCGGTTAGACTGTTGCAATGGTCTTCTCATTTCCGCTAATGAAGACGTGCTCAACCGACTGCAACTGGCCCAAAATACAGCGGCCAGACTAGTCCTTAATGTTCCATCGAGAACTCCATCCAGGCCCCTTTTGGAAGAGCTTCACTGGCTGCGCATCCGCCAGCGTATAAAATTCAATATCTGCTGCATAATACATAAAAGCCTCTTCGACACAGGTCCGCATTATCTAGCCTAAAAATTTCAGATTCATAAACCGGAACGCCTTCTGCGCTCCAGCAGCCAACTTCTATTAAAAACTCCTCCAATTAGGAAGGCCAGGCAGGGTGGTCGAGCCCTTTCGTACATAGGGCCCACCCTCTGGAATAAACTCCCTATTAGCATGAGGCAAAACTCCAACCTTCTTTCTTTCAGGAAAGCATTAAAGACGCACCTGTTTTTAGAATCATAGTTTTGTTGGCACCTCCTAAAGGCTCGGATTCTGGTATTAATGGCAAATAAAGCGCGGAGATACCCCTTCGGGGGGTCGAGTCCGGCGCTATATAAGCGTATAAATAAATGAAGGGAAGCTGGGATGGAATGTTGGGCATGGTAGAAAACATGTTTCATAACACAATCTTGTTCTTGTTCTTTTATTTGATTGCAAGAATCATCCAGTGAAAATAAGGCAGCAGTTGCATGCTTCAGCATAGTACAACTCTCACTCAATGCCTGCCACTCAACTGCACAGCATACAATGCTCCCCCTAAGTCTAACATGAATCTCTTCTGTCCCCGCACATCCTCCATTCCCACTGCTCACTTATCTGCAGAAATACTTTCACTGCCATTCATTTATTACCCGCTCAAAGCAATTGGGAGCACAAAAAAGCTAATTATTCACCCTGACATGTTATTCCCAATAACTTGTCATAGCTCTGCTTAGGTACCAGTTAGAACCATACATTATGGTCTAAGCTCGCATCTAAACCCAGGCTGATTGCTTAGACTACCCGGGAACTATGGGGCTGATGCAGTTGATTGTACAATTGATACAGGAGGAATGACACATCCTAAGTAGTGTCGTACTCTCCAGCAGCCTTTGTACTAATGAGATCAAGACTCAAGTAGTGGGATGGTGAGACCACACATTTACTACCAGAATTATTGACTATGGTTCGGTCATTACAAACGTTCTTCATAATACAGAACAGTGCACAAGCCTTAAACCAATATACTGTAAGGGGACATTATAGAATCTGACTCTGAGAGTGCTTAATATGTGTGGTTGTTTCAAGTGGCGGGCATTGACATTAATTTCTTGAGACCTGGACATTTTTTTCATCATCGTGCCTTTACCCAGAGTAAGTGACAGAAAGACTGAATGAGGGGAAAGAATTTGGGTAAAGAAAGATAGAAAAAAAGTTGCGAGGGGTGAAAGCAGGGATGAAAAAGAATCTGCAAAAATTGAATATGGAGACAAGACGCTTAGGATAGGGAAAGAAATTTAAATGAGTTCAAATCAAAATTAGGCAGACTCTTTGCTTGGCATCCAGAATGTGTTAATTTAAGCGCATGTGCCTAAGAAAAACTTTGGCCCTACACTTATATCTTTCAGCACTGCTGGCTACATGTGCTTTGATTTTGGTCAACACAATGTGGAAGGAGATTTAACTAAATTGTTTATATTCTTGACCACAATCAGATTGTGCATGCATAGGAGGACCGCACATCTGACCCTGTTTTTTTTCTCACGTTTTGGATTACAAATAAGCCTACACGAAGCTCTAAACACTTTATGTGTATTTACAGCTTACTCTTGGACTACCTTCCCCAGGATCTTTTAAATTTGTTACAGGCTGAAACATTTTTTTTTCTTCTGAACTAAAAATATGTTGCTGACAAACACATTGGGCTCTATCAGACAAGTTATATTTCCCCTTCAGGAGTAGGTCCTTGAGGTTATCTAGAATTATATTAAATCTACCCCTCTTGAGAAAACTGGCTTTGACAAGAAACCTGGTCTGTATTGATGTAACATAAACATATATTTTGATCCCCCAGGCTGTTTGAAGAACTCAGGGGTCATTCAAAATCTTCCTCTGGAAAAATGTTACCTTGAACTTCATGTTAACAATGGGGGAGGAGAACATTCTTACCTTGAACTCCTCTTCCCCAGGCTCATCCTTCATCAATGACAAAGCATCCTACCAAAGTCCTTTGTGGGAAGAACATCCACTGGGAGTAACTGAACTGTTGGCGGTTGAAGTAGAGTCTAAAGTATATTGTAGAGCCAGCGAAGGGACCCCTGTATCCACCAACCCAGGCAGAGTCCCAATCAAACACCCACATCTGTGAGATTTATCCAGCATAGAAAAAGCCTGTACATAACACCCAGTCTCCTTCATAAAGTCATTGCCAAATGGAGATCCCTGATTGTTCAGTTCAACCTCAGAATCAGCAAGATCCCTCAGTTTTAGGTGTAGTGTGAGTAAAATCATCTCACACCTTTCGTACTACAATAGATACTTCTGCCTTCTACTAAACCTACGCTCAATTACTCCTTTTTTAATTTAAATTGCCGCTCTCTTTCAAAACATAAAAGAGATATTTTTGATCTCTTGACCAATGAATCTCCAGCTGCCTTGTTCCTCACTGAGACGTGGCTTCACGATAGTTCAGGCCCTGACATCGCAGATGCCTTACCAGCGGACTATGCTATTGTAAGAGTGGATAGGCAAAAAAAACTGGCGGAGGAATCGCTATAATTTTTAATAAAAAATATCAGTGCAAGTTAACTTCGCTAAACCTGACCAACTGTGAAGCAGCGCTATTTCAACTTTTTTTAAACCCTAGTTTCACATGCTCAGGCATTTTAGTTTATCGCCCACCAGGACCTCTTCAGTCCTGGTCTGTACAACTGTCAAGTCTAGTGTCATTAAGTTTAATGAACTCATCTAACTTTTCGGTTCTTGGAGATGTTAACCTTCATCTCGAGGACAAGCATGACTTGGCCAGTCGAAATCTGATAGCCGACCTAGCCGCCATGAATATGATGCTATGTAATTCAGGTCCCACGCACATAGCGGGACATCTGCTCGACCCAATTTTTTCTAATCTTCCTAATATGTTCTGTTCTCCTGCATTGCCTGTACAATGGTCCGATCACTTCTTAACTAAATTCAACATCATATTGGATGTCACTCCAGAAGTTCTCCATTCAAGGGCCAGTATTCGCAAAAGAGACTGGAGTAAATTAAATATAGAGCTTCTAAAACAGAATTTAGATGACCACCTGCCTTCCTTTACGAATGTACAAGATGATATTGAATGTATATCGAGAAGTATGGACAGCTGGCTTCTTAAAGCAGCAGATGCTTGCCATCCCCTTTCTATCAAAAAATTTAATTCTCACAAAGCTCCAGCCCCTTGGTTCAACAAAACTCTTAAACTAGAAAAGTCCAAGTGTAAGCACTTAGAACGAGTATGGAGGAAAGATTACTCCTTGGAGTCCAAAGAAAATTATAAAATAGAATTAAAACAATATCATAAAGCATGTACAACTGCTCGAGCCAACTATGTAGCCACGACCATTAAAGAGGCCACTAATAAACCTAAAACTCTGCTCACATTAGTGAAAGAACTAGCTGGCTCAAAAACCACTGCTACTATACCTCCCCTGAATGGTAAAAAATGTGAAGAATTAGCCCAATTTTTTGCAAATAAAATTGACAACATCTATAAGTAAATAGCTACACATCAGGGTCACAGTCCCCATGTTCCCCTAACCCCCATATGGAACCCATTGCCAAATCTTGATCCAGTCTGTACTACCCCAGTCCTTAATTGTTGGCCACCTCTTAGCTTTGAGAATTTGAGGGTTATTCTAGGAAATTTAAAGTCAGGATCACCGAATGATCCGCTTCCCGTGCCTATACTTAAACAACTCAGCACTTCTCAGCTCTCTGTGATTTGTAACACTCTAAACTTGTCATTACAAAATGCCACTGTTCAAGCGGTCTGGAAGCACACAATGGTTTCACCATTATTGAAAAAAACAACGGCCGACCCAAATGTCCCTTCCAATTTCCGTCCCATCTCCTTACTACCAGCTTTTTCTAAAATTCTTGAAAAGCACATCCACTACCATCTTGCTCAGTTTATTGAAGATAATCATATACTCCACTTATCACAATCTGGTTTCCGCCCTGGTTTTTCCACAGAGACTACCTTGCTAGGTGTTACAGAAAACTTACGTAGGCTTTTGGACAAAGGTGAGACAGTGGCACTGATTTTATTAGATCTCAGTGCCGCTTTCGACACCATCTCACATCCCATACTTATTAAAACCTTAGTTGATGTGGGCGTGGGCGGACTGGCCTTGGGTTGATTGAGCTCATTTCTGATGAAACATACGTTCCAAATTTTTTCCAACTCTGCAACCTCTAATCTACATATGTCTCCTTATGGTGTACCCCAAGGCTCAGTATTGAGCACGCTTCTTTTTAATCTTTATGTTAGACAATTATCATACATAGCAGAACAAGAAGGCCTCACACTTTTTACCTACGCCGATGATTCCCAGATCGCATTCTCCCTCTCGAATACTGCCCAGGATTCGCCACCTCTCCTACAGTCAGGGTTGAGGAAAATTGCTGACTGGATGAATCTTAATTTTTTGAAACTCAACGGCGAGAAAATTGAGGTGCTAATACTGGGCCGGCAACATGACTTATGGTCTGCCAAGCATTGGCCCTCTGAAATGGGTTCGCACCCCCTTCCATCAGATCATGTTCGCAATTTAGGCTTTGTCATTGATAATGCACTGACAATGCAAGATCAAGTCAACAAGGTCTCGGCTACATGTTTCATCATACTGCGCTGGCTAAAGATAATTCTTTGGATGTTGCCAGAAGATTCTCAAAAATCCGTAGTCCACGCCCTCATAACTTCCCGCTTGGACTACGGAAACATTCTTTTCTTAGGGGCAAAGAAAGCTGTAATAGGGCGACTGCAATTGGTAAAAAATGCAGCAGCAAGATTGCTGTGCAAATTACCTAGATCTAGCCATATTTCAGGTCCTTTACGTAGTCTCCACTGGCTTAAAATAGATAGTCGTATCAAATTTAAGACACTGAGCTACATGTTTAAAATTAAAACTGACCTAGCCCCCCATTACCTTAAGTCCCTTGTTCACACTCATGTACCTTCCCGGAATTTGAGATATGCCCACATGGCCTATTTTGTTGTGCCTAGAATTAGACTAGCCAGAATGGGGGGTAGATCTTTTGCTCAGTTAGGTCCCATCTTGTGGAACTCCTTGCCATTGCACATTCAAACTGAAACTAATTATGTGCAGTTCCGCAGAGCCACTTAAACCTGGCTCTTCAACCAATAACTCTTTTGCAGTTGAAACGGAGATTTAATGGAACTTGCCTGTCCAGCGCCGGGAAACCCTTTTTGGGTAGCTGCCGTGCTTAACAAACTCAAATAATAAATAAATAAATAAAATACTTGCATCCCCCAAAAGCTGCACAACCCTCTGGACCCACCTGGAAAGGATCCCCAGGTCGAGAGGTTCAACAGCGTGCTTTGCGTGCTCTACCAAGCAAAATATTCTTGTGAGTGGACACAGAATATCCAGCATCTTGTCCTGACATGAAGCCCATACTCTATCAATAACCCTTCATGGATCCTTACCCATTCTACTCCAAAACATTTCATTTTTGCATCAAGAACTGGAGTCAAAGCAGGGTATAGTAACAAACCTGGTTCAATCACCCTCTACGGCTTATCCGCATATTTTAGCATTTTCAATGTATTAGCATCATCATTGGTATAATATGCATCTTTGTCACATAGGTCATCAGAATATTGGGCATTTAAATGATCAAATAGCCTTTTATGTTCATCACAAAATGCACCTGAAATTGGGTCCTGTCATAGGAACTTTAAGTCATTTTTACTTTCTGAGATTTGAGTTGCAACATTCCACATGATGCTTATTCCCATGAGAAGTGTCAACAATTAACATATGCTTATTCTTCATTATTATTTTCAACTTGTGAGTGCAAAGTAATCATAATTGCAGTTACCACTGAGTTACCAATAATGGTAGTCACGTTTTTAAAATACAAGGAGACAGCCTTATGTTTGAGCTGGCCACAGTGTCCAGAAAATCACAGTGGTTTGTCTTCAATACCTCATCTTCCTCTGTGTCGCTACTATTCACATTACAGTTTTCATTATTATTATTATTAATAATATTATTATTATTATTATTCATGACAACAATATTCCATCAATAGGGAATTGAAACCACATAAACTCTAATCTTTAGATGATAACCAAAAGTCATCTGCAAATGGGAAAACAGAACATGTGCAGTTATTTAAACTTGGCCCATTAATCTCCTAGTTTACTTTCCCTGCCATCTATTAATTTAGAACAGTATTAAAATGCCAAAAAGCAGCACCTCCCTGCACACAATTTACACATGGTGTCGCTGAACATTGGAACTCTTTTGTAATTAGCCAGACTTCATATGAACATTAAGACCCTGAGGACTCAAACCTTTTACGTTTAAAATAAGGATCTTAAAGAAAAAGGCTCCAGCTTCGGAGGCAGCCAGAGCCTAAATTAGATTAAAACCCTTCAAACTAAACAAGCCTTGACAAAAGACTCTCTCACAGAAAACTGTTTCAGTCTTTAAATTGTTCAGCGGTCAAAGGTTTCATTAATCAAGAAACAGTGCTCAGTTTAGAAGTCACCCCTCATCAGCCAGGCTAGCTTGACTCCAGTGGAATGGTGAGCACGCGACCCATGTCTGGGCATACTCTTCACACTTAGGGTGACAAATTCAAAAAGAACAAATGATGGATGGAATGCTGAACAATGTCAAACTTTCACCCCAGGACCTTGATCTGGGCCTAAATCCATTGTTTGCCTACTGTGCCACTTGATTCAAGCTAGCATGGCTGATGAGAGTTAATACCTTGAAATCGGTCCCAGGCTGCTTGTTTCCAGTCTGGCAGTTTGGACTGGACTGTTCCCATGAGGAGCAGGATCAAGACTGATTTGAATATGGCTGGGTCCAAACTGAGTTTGCATGCTGAGCAAAAGAACGATGGATTCAACCCAAATCTCTTGACTGGGGGTGAGTGGTTGAAAACGTTCAGCAGTCTGCCCATCATCTTGTTGAGTTTGCTGTGTTCACCCTAAGTGGCCAAGGATATGCTTAGACGTGGGACCCTTGCTTGCTGTGCCACTAGATTCAAGCTAGACTGACTGATGAGGGGTGATACCCTGACACCGGTCGTGTAGTGTGGTTTATGGGCCTCTTTCTGCATGCATGTTAAGTAAGCATGGCTTATTAGAAGTTTAAACGCCATTTTTCCTTTTTGCTGCTTTTTGCACACAACACTGCTTAGCTGTTTTTGCTGAGTTAGCTTTCACGAAGGTCATGAGAAAAGGTTTGTTTTTCGACATCTCGAGAAATACATAGTGTCCCCAGTTTGTACAGTGAGTGCTGAGCCGCCAACATTATCAAAACGTGCAAGCATGTTTATCGGCGTGTCCGTGTAACACATTCTAGACACAACAATTTGGCAGCTGCAAGCCAAGTAGGATTCTGGCGCCTTTATCATAGCACACTTGCCAGAATTGAACACACTTGGAAGATTCCAGGCATGCAGAGAGACTAACCGATCCTGTGTAATTTACCACTTACTGAGTGGACAGGTAAGTGGGGTCCCCCTAAGAAAGCTCAAGAGACCTTCTATAGTTTTATAATACATACTTCCTAGATAGGGACGGTGCTTTAAATAGGCGGTTTTATCACCTGTTTGCACTATCATTGTAATATGATTCCTCCTTCTGTATTTTGTGGAATTGTAACCATGCGGACTGTATTATTCTTAATAATATGTATACTTATTTCGATTAAAATACTGCGCTTGAGATCACATCGTTAAAATAAACATTTTAACCTTACCGTGTCTCTATTTTACTCCTGTTGTGGACTGGTATGAACGTATAACAAAAGAGTGTTCTCACTTTCCACCATTCCTGAGATGATCCTCAGTCGTATGTTCTAGGTTGTCTAATCATAGGTTTCTTTGCTATAGGACGAAGAGCTAATGTGACACTGATTGCTTGTCTGGTAGGGGATTTTGGGTACTAAGGTGAGTTTTGGCGCACACTAATTCACTGAGGTCCTAAGTCTCTGTGCACAGTTCTGTGTTTGTGCAGAATCCCTGTCACAGTCCCAGGATGCTTGTTTCTGGTCCAAGGAGGACATGGCTTGGTAGTTCAGGCTGGAATATTCACAAGAGGAGAAGAGTCAAGAATGATTTGCATATGGCGGGTCTAAACTGGTGTGGCATGGTGAGCAAAAGAACAATGGATTCAACCCAGATCTCTTGACTGGGGGTGATTGGTTGTAAATATTGGCTCATTCCTCTCCTTAAAAACATGGGTTTTATAAACTTTTTACCTGCGTACAGAACTCTGAAGTCTGATCCCTCTCCACAGATAGTGTTCGCAGTGGCAAAGTATTTAACGGCAATGTGGCACTCACGTTCACGCTTTCTCAAGCTGGACGCAGATTCTTAAATCCGTTTTATATAAATTGCATTTGGTTATTGCTTTTAGCTCTTAGCATAGATTATTTGACTTATAGTGATGTGACCAATTTTTATAATCATTGATGTATTGTATAAATTTCATGTGATTGTGATGTGTTTACATCTTTTATGATCTTATTGGTCGAAATAAAGATTTCAAACGTTGAAACGTTGGTTGTAAAAATTCAGCACTCCGTCCATCATCTTTCTTTCAAATTTCTTTATTTTGGTTTAGCAAACCGTCCATCATCTTGTTGCGTTTGCTACTTTTAGAAAGTTGCCATTTACTTGCTGTTAGAAACGGGACCCCCGGCCGGCCAAAGCTCACGCCAAGGTCAGTCAGGGATCATCATTTCTAAGTCAGGGCAAGGGAGTCACACACCAAGATAACCCCTGCTCACCCTCTAGGTAACGTGACGCGAGCAGCAAGGCTAATCTCGGAGGCGATGTGTAAAGCGTTTGCGCGCGCACCCCAGCAACAACACCCTAGGCCCACCACAAAGGAAACTCCACACAAGGTTATATCAAAAATAGCCTTTGTATTATAATAAAAACACATTAGATAAGACACACACTTTACAATGTGCCAACAGGCACGGGCAAGATTTACAAGGGATTATGTACAAGACAGGGCCACCTGGACCACTGTCAGGGGTATGCACTTTTTAGAAATAATACTTGTAGGTATAACACTTAGCACATAAACATATAATGACTGTAACACAGAAATAGTAAATGTAGCATACAACCAGTAACTACTGGTAAAGGGAAAATACCTCCTACGCCACCCTAAACACTGTAGGGAAATCACGCAGGGAACTAGGACCTTATCATCAGGACCTATGGAAGGAAAACCATCACCTAAGCAAGTCACATTTAGCAAAGGGGAGCAAACCTAAAATAATCACCTAAGCAAGTCACATTTAGCAAAGGCAATAAAACATCAACATTCCTCTCAGAAGGTCACTTTTAGCAAAGGGAAATAAAAGCATAAGGAATCACCTAAGCAGGTCACTTTTAGCAAAGGGGATAAAACATAAACAATTACCTAAGCAGGTCACTTTTAGCAAAGGTAACAACAAACATTCCTCTAAGCAGGTCACTTTTAGCAAAGGGGAATAAAAACACAAAGAATTACCTAAGCAGGTCACTTTTAGCAAAGGTAATAACATACATTCCACTAAGCAGGTCACTTTTAGCAAAGGGGAATAAAACATAAAGAATCACCTAAGCAGGTCACTTTTAGCAAAGGTAATAACAAACAATTGCACATGAAACATTAAAACACATTCAGAGGTGCAGGTAGAACATTTGCGCAGGAATCACATAAGCAGTAAATCATAAATTGCGCAGTGTGCACGTAGCACCACACTAGAACTGTCCCTCAGGCCAACTGGCCTCGCAAGGGCTGGAATGCCCTGAGTCTCAATGTCAGGGGGTCTGCGCAGGCAACCAGAACACAAAGCCTAAACGTAGCAACTGTCCACTAAGTGCTGGACAGTTGTAAATCACTGATGGGCAACGTTGGAGCCTCTGGGGCTCTAGAACAAATGTGGGCACTGTGAGCCTACTCTGGGCTCTGAACCAAGAACTGCCCCCTCGAGCCTCGTATGGGCTCTAAATAAACTATGGCACTCAAAGAGCCTCTCTAGGCTCTAAAACAAATGGGGGCTGGGAGCCTTCTCTATCAATGCCCAGGGCGGTGGAGTCCCTCTGGGGGGACTCGAGAAATGAATATTGCCCAAGAGCCTCTCGTGGCTCTAAAAAATATGGCCCCGCGTTGGAGTCCCTCCCAGGGGACTCTGAATCAACAGAATGCCCCAGAGCCCTCCTCCGGGCTGGAACACACGGGCGCCTCAGTGGAGTCCCTCAGCGGGGACTCGGAACAGTGTCAAATGCCCCCAGGAGCCTATCGAGGCTCCACACAACAGCGAGCGTGGGATCGCGCTACGGGGGAGGGGCGGACACCGACAATGTGTCCCGACGCCCCTCTCCCGTTACCGGCACTTACCGGGTCTCGCGGCGGCTGGAGGGACGGTCTCGCAGCTCCTCTGTTACTCCGGGACTCCCTCTCACTCGGGAGCCTCGGAAAGACGCGGCAGGCAGCTTCCTGCTTCTCCGGCCTGGCCCCGTCACACGGCAATCCGCCTGACTTCCTCTGGGGCCGCCAATGGCAGCGCGGCCCTGGGGATACGGAGGCGGGACTTCCGGGTCGCACTAGGCAGCGGTCCGGCAACGGCTTCACTGTATCTGGGCTGCGGCGGTGATTTCGGGGCAATGCCGGGTGGGCACCGGCTTTTAAATAATTAAATAAACCGGGGCATTGCCGGGTGGGCACCGGCTTCCAAATTAAATATAAAGCGAGGTAGGCACTCGCTATGCCGAAAATCGGCAAAATAAAACGGGCAGATGCCGGGTGGGCACCGGCTGCACAAAAAGTGCTCCCAAGCGCTAGGCACCCAAAATGAAGCGCTTTCAAGCGCCAAGGGCTCAAATAAAGCACTCCTCAGCGCTAAGGAAAATAAACAGCGCTCCCCAGCGCTAAAGGACAGGGGAACAGCGCTCCCAGGCAACAGCAAAGCTCCAGCAGGGTCTGGAGGCAGGCAGGGGGGCAAGGCAGGGCCAGAGCCAGCACACTGGGTCTCCAGGCAGGGAGACAAGCCAAGTGGCGGTCCTCCTGGCCCCAGCAGCAGCAGCAGCCCCCTCTGGCAAGGATCCAAAAGTAGAACAGAGAACCAATTGTAAGGGGACACAGCCCCTTCTTATACTGTAAATTCCTTTGTCTTCAGGGTGCAGGGTGGGGGGAAACCAGTTGCAGCTGGCTTGGGAGTACCCTTGATGGCCCAACCACCCCTTTCATTCACTGGGGAGGCTTGGGTCGTTAGACAAACCACAGGGGGGCGGAGCCAGCATTGTGTGGGGAAAAACCCAGCCCATCCAGGACCCAGGTGCACTCCTCCCACACATCACTCATGCTGATCTTACACTCACCACCGGGCAGACCCATCCAGACATCCTGGAGCCTGGCATGCCAGCCAGCTCCAGCCAATCATGCTCCAGCACCCTTACTGCACACATACATCAATGTCCAGAAGTAGCACTTCCCTTCTAGACACCTACAAGCCGCACATACCATCGCGCAGCATTCATTCTCACGAGTTCACACATACCAAACTCGCGCCTGCACTCCCCACACATCAGGAACTAACATGGACACACACATTCCCCATGCATTCCTATGGGAGGGCAGGCCAGCCATACTACACGCACGCACTTTCACTCTGGGACACAGGGAAAAAGTGCGCAGAGACCCAAAAATCACTACACAGGGTCACAAATAAAAGCAAAAAGATTAGGGGTGAACCTGCCCTAAGGGCCAAGTCCAACACAACCCCCTTCCAGCCAAAACACAGGGCAGACCAATCACCACCGTGATGGACTTCCCTGCTTGGGGCGATAAAACACGGACGCGGGCCCACAACTGCAGGGACACCCTCCTGTTTTACGCCACGGTGAACCCCTAGGGTTCCTTCTAAAACTACTGTAGGGACTAACTGGGGTACCCCAGTGGTACTCTCCAGCTGCCCTCGGCCAGGACCAGGCTATAGGCCATCCAGGTGCCACTGGATCCTGCCTACTCACAAAGTGGGGGGTAGTAACCCCTGGCACATAATAGCCATTTTCCACCCTTCCTGTCTGCAAGACAGGGCTAGACTGCCACTGGTTCTCCAGCCTAGGGTCTACAACCTCAGGCGGACCAGGAGTCTCAGGGAAGGCTCTCCTCCCCCTACCTCTTCTTCTAGGGTTCCTCCTCCTCCTACGAGGGGTACCCTCTAAACACCGTCCTCCCAACCTAGGGTTTAACCCCTCAGGTTGCACCGGGGTCAGAGGTGGGCTCTCCCACCCTCTGCACCCCCTTCCAGAGTCCTGCTCCCTCCCAACCGGGGTGGTACCTCTGGAAAAAGAACTGGTCAGGACACTGATTACAGTAGTCCCACCCTTCAGGTCAGGCGGATCCTGAACCTGGCCTTCCAACCTCTGGTCTAAAACCTTTGGTGGAACCAATGCCTGGCACTCCAGGACTTCTGGGGACTCACATACTATTCCCCAATCACTCCTTTCGCTGGACTCCTGTACCCTCCCCACTGGAGCGGTACTGCCAGACTCTAGAACCATAGAAGCTCCGCTTACAGATGCTCCAGGTCCTCTACACACTAGGAGATCTCCCTCAAGTGAACTAACAGGCAAGCTTAGGTTCCCATCCTGGTGTTCCCTAAAGAAACCATCCAGGCTCTGTGACAGGGCTTCGGGCGTCTGGGGACTCTCGGTCACACACTCACTCCTGCTCCACTGAGACAGGCAGTCAGCCCCTACACCCTCCTCACTAACCTGGGACCTAGCTGGGCTACTCTCACCCTCCTCTACCACACTGGGCTGGAGGACACCTGACCCACTATTGTTGGAATCACTCACTAGTGACTCTAAAGAACCTCTCGCACTGTCCCAGCGCTCTGCTTCTTCTGCAAGGTCCCAAGGACAAAAACATTTCAACTCCAGCAGGTGCTGGCGCAACTCTGGACACACCACACTGAGCAACTTCTCCTCGAGAAACATATTGACTACTCCGTCCACCTCATTGTCCGAGTTAGCCGTCAGCCAATCCCACATTGCATCAGAACAGTCATCCACAAAATACTCCCACCCCTGGTGAGGTGGTTTCCTAAGGTTCCTGAATTTCACCCTGTTCTCCTCTTCTAGGGAAACAGGTACCAGACTCGGGGAACTGGGAGTGGGACTGTCTACACTAACACTTAAATAGCTGCCACCACTGGACTCAACCCTCCCTGGGGAATCCAGAAAATCAAAATTGCACTCAGGGGATAACCTACCCTCTAGGGTTACCTTCTCCCTGAACAAGGCCCTTTCAGCCTCTAGCTTGGCGTGCTCCAACCTGAGCTGTTCCATCGCTAGCTGATACTCCCGCTCTTCCCTCCTATCCAACCACTCCTCTGGGGACAGGACAAGGGATGGGGCGCTGGTACTGACACTGGACCCAGCAAGGGACTCCCTATCTATGGGGTCCTCACTATCTGCTGATATCCATCCACTGTCATCATCATACAACTCACATTTTTCAGGGCTCTCCACAAACTCACCACCCTCATGGCGTGCGGCCCCGGCCCTATCTCTCTCACTGTGCTCAAGATCCCACTGACCCTTTTGCCATTGGATCAGGCAGTCCCTAAGCTGGGACTGAGTATCCAACTCACTCACCTCCATGCCGCCCTCTTCACAGAATCTGACCTGCTCTGACCTACTGTACCTAAAAAGACAACAGAGATCAAAAACAGGCTCCATTTTGGCGGAAGTTCTCAAGAAGAGTTTGACACAGGGAACCTGGGGGTCTGAGCTTACACAGGAGTACACAATTACAAAATTCAGCAAGATTCCTATCTCAGAGAACGGGCACTCCTCTGTCCAGTGTAACACACCACTCATTCACACACACCCTCCCCTCGGACCGGTAAGGCAGTTTCTACCACCCCTGACTTCTCAACCTGACCATAAAGCGACACAGGTACCAAACTCTGGAAGCAGGGCGGGGAACAAATGTACTGGACAGAAATTACAAAATGACACCTTTCAGGAGAAGCAATACTGATCTTCCCTAAAAAACAATAATCCCCAAAATCTGGTTATCTAAAATTGCAGAGTTTTGTAGTGTGGCCTGTCGCCACTGTGGTACAGCGCAAACGCAAGTCCAATCCGCACCGCTTGCCACCAATGTTAGAAATGGGACCCCCCGCCGGCCAAGGCTCACGCCAAGGTCAGTCAGGGATCATCATTTCTAAGTCAGGGCAAGGGAGTCACACACCAAGATAACCCCTGCTCACCCTCTTGGTAACGTGACGCGAGCAGCAAGGCTAATCTCGGAGGCGATGTGTAAAGCGTTTGCGCGCGCACCCCAGCGACAACACCCTAGGCCCACCACAAAGGAAACTCCACACAAGGTTATATCAAAAATAGCCTTTGTATTATAATAAAAACACATTAGATAAGACACACACTTTACAATGTGCCAACAGGCACGGGCAAGATTTACAAGGGATTATGTACAAGACAGGGCCACCTGGACCACTGTCAGGGGTATGCACTTTTTAGAAATAATACTTGTAGGTATAACACTTAGCACATAAACATATAATGACTGTAACACAGAAATAGTAAATGTAGCATACAACCAGTAACTACTGGTAAAGGGAAAATACCTCCTACGCCACCCTAAACACTGTAGGGAAATCACGCAGGGAACTAGGACCTTATCATCAGGACCTATGGAAGGAAAACCATCACCTAAGCAAGTCACATTTAGCAAAGGGGAGGAAACCTAAAATAATCACCTAAGCAAGTCACATTTAGCAAAGGCAATAAAACATCAACATTCCTCTCAGCAGGTCACTTTTAGCAAAGGGAAATAAAATCATAAGGAATCACCTAAGCAGGTCACTTTTAGCAAAGGGGATAAAACATAAACAATTACCTAAGCAGGTCACTTTTAGCAAAGGTAACAACAAACATTCCTCTAAGCAGGTCACTTTTAGCAAAGGGGAATAAAAACACAAAGAATTACCTAAGCAGGTCACTTTTAGCAAAGGTAATAACATACATTCCTCTTAGCAGGTCACTTTTAGCAAAGGGGAATAAAACATAAAGAATCACCTAAGCAGGTCACTTTTAGCAAAGGTAATAACAAACAATTGCACATGAAACATTAAAACACATTCAGAGGTGCAGGTAGAACATTTGCGCAGGAATCACATAAGCAGTAAATCATAAATTGCGCAGTGTGCACGAAGCACCACACTAGAACTGTCCCTCAGGCCAACTGGCCTCGCAAGGGCTGGAATGCCCTGAGTCTCAATGTCAGGGGGTCTGCGCAGGCAACCAGAACACAAAGCCTAAACGTAGCAACTGTCCACTAAGTGCTGGACAGTTGTAAATCACTGATGGGCAACGTTGGAGCCTCTGGGGCTCTAGAACAAATGTGGGCGCTGTGAGCCTTCTCTGGGCTCTGAACCAAGAACTGCCCCCTCGAGCCTCGTATGGGCTCTAAATAAACTATGGCACTCAAAGAGCCTCTCTAGGCTCTAAAACAAATGGGGGCTGGGAGCCTTCTCTATCAATGCCCAGGGCGGTGGAGTCCCTCTGGGGGGACTCGAGAAATGAATATTGCCCAAGAGCCTCTCGTGGCTCTAAACAAATATGGCCCCGCGTTGGAGTCCCTCCCAGGGGACTCTGAATCAACAGAATGCCCCAGAGCCCTCCTCCGGGCTGGAACACACGGGCGCCTCAGTGGAGTCCCTCAGCGGGGACTCGGAACAGTGTCAAATGCCCCCAGGAGCCTATCGAGGCTCCACACAACAGCGAGCGTGGGATCGCGCTACGGGGGAGGGGCGGACACCGACAATGTGTCCCGACGCCCCTCTCCCGTTACCGGCACTTACCGGGTCTCGCGGCGGCTGGAGGGACGGTCTCGCAGCTCCTCTGTTACTCCGGGACTCCCTCTCACTCGGGAGCCTCGGAAAGACGCGGCAGGCGGCTTCCTGCTTCTCCGGCCTGGCCCCGTCACACGGCAATCCGCCTGACTTCCTCTGGGGCCGCCAATGGCAGCGCGGCCCTGGGGATACGGAGGCGGGACTTCCGGGTCGCACTAGGCAGCGGCCCGGCAACGGCTTCACTGTATCTGGGCTGCGGCGGTGATTTCGGGGCAATGCCGGGTGGGCACCGGCTTTTAAATAATTAAATAAACCGGGGCATTGCCGGGTGGGCACCGGCTTCCAAATTAAATATAAAGCGAGGTAGGCACTCGCTATGCCGAAAATCGGCAAAATAAAACGGGCAGATGCCGGGTGGGCACCGGCTGCACAAAAAGTGCTCCCAAGCGCTAGGCACCCAAAATGAAGCGCTTTCAAGCGCCAAGGGCTCAAATAAAGCACTCCTCAGCGCTAAGGAAAATAAACAGCGCTCCCCAGCGCTAAAGGACAGGGGAACAGCGCTCCCAGGCAACAGCAAAGCTCCAACAGGGTCTGGAGGCAGGCAGGGGGGCAAGGCAGGGCCAGAGCCAGCACACTGGGTCTCCAGGCAGGGAGACAAGCCAAGTGGCAGTCCTCCTGGCCCCAGCAGCAGCAGCAGCCCCCTCTGGCAAGGATCCAAAAGTAGAACAGAGAACCAATTGTAAGGGGACACAGCCCCTTCTTATACTGTAAATTCCTTTGTCTTCAGGGTGCAGGGTGGGGGGAAACCAGTTGCAGCTGGCTTGGGAGTACCCTTGATGGCCCAACCACCCCTTTCATTCACTGGGGAGGCTTGGGTCGTTAGACAAACCACAGGGGGGCGGAGCCAGCATTGTGTGGGGAAAAACCCAGCCCATCCAGGACCCAGGTGCACTCCTCCCACAAATCACTCATGCTGATCTCACACTCACCACCGGGCAGACCCATCCAGACTTCCTGGAGCCAGGCATGCCAGCCAGCTCCAGCCAATCATGCTCCAGCACCCTTACTGCACACATACATCAATGTCCAGAAGTAGCACTTCCCTTCTAGACACCTACAAGCCGCACATACCATCGTGCAGCATTCATTCTCACGAGTTCACACATACCAAACTCGAGCCTGCACTCCCCACATATCAGGAACTAACATGGACACAGACATTCCCCATGCATTCCTATGGGAGGGCAGGCCAGCCATACTACACACACGCACTTTCACTCTGGGACACAGGAAAAAAGTGCGCAGAGACACAAAAATCACTACACAGGGTCACAAATAAAAGCAAAAAGATTAGGGGTAACCTGCCCTAAGGGCCAAGTCCAACACTTGCCCTAGCCATTTAGTGCCTGCAGCCCATCTATGGATCACATGACTGGGTGTAGTTAGCAGCTGTTCTTTGTGTATTCTTCTTAGACAGCCACACAGACTAGAGAGCTTAGTTGTGCCCGGATGGGCCATCACTGGCATGATGGGACAGGGGAGCTGGGCACAGCCCTGCTTACACCTGGATTGCTGTGCCCTGCTTTCAAACAAATGATTGCATACCCCCAGCAGTTGGTGCCAGAGGAGGCAGGAAACCTGAGCACTTCAAAGGGAATCCTCTAGAAGTGTTTCCCATTTCAAAGAAGGCACCTGGAATAAGTATTGGTCATCAGTGTCACGATCATAGACACATTTACACCTTTGCCCTGTTATATACTAGAATAGGACAGAAAAGAGCCATATGTAAAATATAGTGTCACAGAAAGAAATAGGCAAAAATGGAAAAATAATGTTAAGCAGGTTCAATGAGGATGCATTACAGCAAATAACACACGTGCACACCTGCCTACAGGTTGTGGCACAGAGCAGGCTTCAAAATAATAATATAAGTTTCAAACTTTAACTTGCTTTCATACAGTTCAATAAACAAATGCAGAGTTTGAATCATCAGCTTGGTGTCTGCAGAGCTCTGTGAAAGCTAAACTGATGAATCATTTTCCAAGGCAACACAATATGTAATTTGTCACTTCTGCCACTTCCGGATATATGAGCTTACAGACAAACATTTCTTTTTTCCCAAACACTCACAAGTTGCCATAGATCACAATGTATTTGTTTTTCAAGAAGGTTAACTATTTCATTTTTTTATATTGTTTTTCTGATCGTAGGAAATAATTATATTTATAGAAATCTAGAGAAATGCAAGAAAGCCTACACATATCTTTCTTTACACTGAACTAAACTAGTTCTGAGGCAAGTTGCCACACAGTTTGTGTCTTTATTGGATTCCTTCTTTTTACAAAGATTAACTCTTTGTTGCCATAGAAAGTTTATTTTATTTCTTCTGTCACTCTTGTTGTGGTAGGTTAGGGTTTTCTTTAACAAGCTATACATTATTTTCTAAACTGAAAGTTGCATTTATTTGCACAGACTTTAACATTTGTTATTTACCTTTTAGGAGCATCACTTAATAGACATCAGATGTCAAAGAAACCCATTCTGACTAGATAGATATAATGACAGGTATTCAAATAGGGTTCAATTGCTATAAATGTTTATTTGAGTATTTAATCTGATTCCATTTAGAAAGCTTATAATATTTTGTGTGGCTCAATGGTTAGAGCGGCAGACCCTGATGCAGAGGTCTAGCCCGGGACCAGGGTTCAATTCCCCGCCTCGGTGGGTCTTGGGCTCAAAAATTCCACAATTCTCACCTCGGTGCCTATTCCAATCATGGAGTCCCACTCTGCAACTCTGGGCAATAGCTTGCTTAATCTCCACAACGGCCCCCACAACGCTAAGGATGCCTGGCCTCCACCTTGGGGGTGCCCAGGAGTGGACACCTCACAGGGAAAGCCAGGATGGGTTCCACAGCGGTATTCGTACAAGCGCCTTGAGACCCCTGCGGGTGAGTAGTGCGCTATACAAGTATCAATTTACATTTATATGTTACAGCTTCCAAGGTGGAAGTCAGTGAAGTGAAGTATGAGCCACAATCAGAAGCACATCAGAATCCGTTACACTGCCAGCAAGTATTTCTCCTTCCTCCTATCCTTTCCCCCTGGAGTGTCCTTTAGTTCATTGTGTATTTTGAGTGAACTGCTGGAGATCCTGGTAGGAGCATGAGGGCATTTATGTTTTTTCCATGATACTCCTGCAGAGGTGAATCAGGTGAAAATTGTGACACTCAGACACCAACTCTCCAGTACACCTCTGGACCTGTGAATACTAGAGAAGAAGGACTGGTGTGCTGCTTTGCTGCCCTGCTTGCTGAGAAGGAAGATTGGACCTACACCTTTCATCCCAGGGTGAAGTGACTCCAAGGTTCAGACCACTGACCTCTTGTTTTGATCTAAAGTGATATAACAAGCTCCAGAGGCTTCCTGCAACTGCCCAGCTGACTAGTAACTGGACCTGTAACTGGAGCTGCCAGAGCCCTGCTGTCCTCTGCTGGAGTGAGTTCCTGACACCCAAGTGGTGCCCTTCAGGTTCTGGACTCTTGGTGTAGCCTCAGTAGAGCTCCTCTGACGTTTTTGGTCTCTTTGCAAACAGGCCTGTTCATGCCAAGATTTTGCCACCCATGCTATTGGTCATCGAGAAGTGCGGGCAAATCGGACTCTTCGTGCTACGGTGACTTATGATTACGCTGGCAGCACAAGGTCTGAACTTTGCGCCACAGCATCGACAGTTCCAGGTGACTGCCAATGTGCAGCTCCGGCAAGGACCATCTGTGACATCGTCAGGAAATTTGTGTTAGAGCGACGACCATGTGCGATGAACAGCCTGATCTTCTCGCTACTTCGGCGACTGACCGTGGCTCTCTTCCTGTTCCTCGTGGCCCACCACAAACGGAACTCCTTGTGCTGGACTTTGAAGGTAAATCTTTCAGTGGGACTAATCCGGTCCCTGCATCGGACCAACGCTCCATCGTGGTCAGCTTGAACTTATGACTTTCACCCGGTTTCATAAGACCAGACAGCCGCAAGTGGCAGTTTGTGCTTTTTGGTGCTATTTTCACTAAAATCCTCAACATTGCATAGCTCCAGTTCTACTAATTCGATTTTTATTGTTGTGGTGTCAAATTATTTATGAATGTCTTTTTTCTGAATTGGTGTGGGATATTTCTTGTGCTCTGTTTTCCTTTTATGACTGTTTGTAGTGCTGCATAAACATTTTGCACATTGCTTCTATATTAAGCCTGACTGCTCTGTGACAACTTACCAGAGGGTTGAGCTCAGGTTAAATTGGGATTTTGTTGTAGCTTCACCCTGACAAGGATTGTGGTTGCCACTTGAGTAGGGTTTCACCCTTTCAAACAGCAATTCAATTTTCTACATACCCCTTCCCACGTTTGCAGGGCACTCTGTTTGCTTTATCCTTAGTGCACTATTCCAAGGCCAATCCAACCTGGCAGATTCTTTCTGTTCCTGACCGAAACTTGTGTCCGAACTCTGGGTGTCTTTAGGGAAATTAGTAGCCCCTTCCTCCTCAGCTGCACCAAGCTAGTTCTGAGACCAGCTCCCTCTCTCACTAGGGTGATGCCAAACTAAATAAAGCAAACCTAAAGGACAAAAGGCTTCTCTTCCACACGTCTCTCTTTGCACTTAACTGTGAATAGGCAGGCCTCACCCTATCCCCTTTCAAGCTATTGAAGCTCCTAAACCTTCCCAGTATTCCTTCCTGAGATGATATCTGCCATATTCCTCATACCTAGGGCTACCTGAGAAAAGGCCTAAATCTTTCTTTCTTCACTAGGAGCAGTTTTCACAACCCATTCAGGGAACGCATTGATGGGGCCATATGGTAACAGACAAATGCTAAGTAGCCTACTCACGGTTCAGGCAGGTAAAGAGTAACTTTTTAAATGTCACTTTTTAAAAATTTTACAAAAATCTGACTTTTCCAATGAGTTGGATTTTTAATAAATATCAAACATTGTGGCCTCTGTAGCTTATTCCAATGCAATGCTAAATGACTTATTCTGCACTTTATTTTGTTTCTCATAGGATATCCACAGCCCTGCACAGTGAAAAAGCTTTTAGGGCTAGTTACTGTAGGTGCATGCCAACATTAAATTCTTGCATGTACCACTTTTAAATTATAGGCACCTTACCTTGTGGCTACAAGCCCTACTTAGTGGTGACTTATTTAATATTTAAAATGTGTTATATTTCCTGTCAAAAAGGGGTTATTCTGACAGGTTTGCTTGTAGGTTTAGGACCTGCAGGTGTTACAAAAATGGGCCTGAAGACATGTTTTCATGGTCACTCTAGTGGAGGGCACATAAGTGCTGCAGTCCACATGCGACATTTAACTTTTCATGCCATTGATGTATTTTCCTGCATCACATACTAAAGTCTTATTGTACAGTTAAATATGTTGGTTTAGAAGTAGTAATTCGTATCATGTTTTAGATGTTCGAGCATATATACTCCAGGGACTAGCCAGCAGTGTCCCAGTGTGCAAAGTTAAACAACCAGCAATACCAGTCAGCAAAAAACAGGGGTGACCTGACTGAAGACGCTCTTTCTCACAGAAAAGCAGAACAAAAAGAAAGGCAGACTTATAAGTAGGATGTACCAAAGCTGTAGAAAGGAAGTACTTGTTATGGAAAGTAATGTAATAGCAAAGGTGAAATAAAAGAAATATCAGGGTAGCACATATGATAACCTGGGGAAACATACTAAGCATGGCAAGTGTATAAGTAGATCAGATGTAGGTTTTTACAGCTGCAAAAGTGCCAGTCACACTACAGTAAACATTATCTTGATGTTATGCAAAATATTAAGTAGCACGTGGTAAGTGAGAGCACTTTGCCTGTGCTTGCAGGAGAAGGCAAAACATTTCCAAAATAGGATGCATAGGTATCTCTGATGAAAAACCTTCTATTGATGAATGTTCATTCGATAAAAGCAAACCAAAATGACACATGATGATTGAGGGACTGGGCATCTGTCTTTGGGGGACTCCAGACGCCATATACCATTCTGGAAAAGGTTGACAGGGCCAGACCTGTCAGTAAACTGCTTGGAGATGAGGTGTAAAAAAAAATGGTGAAGTGAGTGGAGGTTGATGTAATCGAGCCTGTAGAGACTTGAACATGGCTGCCAATATTTAAATAATAGTATTTTAAGTACACTGGGCCCGATTCACAGAACCAACTTAAGACAAAATCCTAAACTTACTACCATTTTCGTATTCACAGAAGGCACTTACTCATTTTGGTATTCACAGAAGACACTTACTCATTTCGGTATTCACAGAAGTTAGGAGTCCTAACTTTAGGACTCCTAAATGCTATCTGTGAATACCGAAAGTCCTAAAGTTAGGATTTTTCTCAATTTAGTAGTAGTAAAGTTAAGACTGCTAACTTTAGGACTCCTAAATGCCTTCTGTGAATACCGAAAGTCTTAAAATTAGGATTTTTCTCAATTTAGTAGTAGTAAAGTTAGGACTCCTAACTTTAGGACTCCTAAATGCCTTCTGTGAATACCGAAAGTTATAAAATTAGGAAGGTTCTCCAGTTTAGAAGTAGTAAAGTTGAGAAAAATCCTAATTTTAAGACTTTCGGTATTCACTGAAGGCATTTAAGAGTCCGAAAGTTAGGAGTCCTAACTTTACTACTACTAAATTGAGAAAAATCCTAACTTTAAGACTTTCGGTATTCACAGAAGCCATTTAAGAGTCCTAAAGTTAGGACTCCTAACTTCTGTGAATACCGAAATGAGTAAGTGCCTTCTGTGAATACCAAAATGAGTAAGTGCCTTCTGTGAATACCAAAATGATAGTAAGTTTAGGATTTTGTCTTAAGTTAGATCTGTGAATCGGGCCCTATGTCTCCGCTTGCCAAAATCAAGAGAAATCTTGTAAATGATATTAATATGTTTTCAACCATTGACTTGTCTACCAAGAACTCGTGCTTGCGGATAACAAAAGACGCACATCCTTTAGAACAACCATTTGAATAACTTTTCCTATTGTGTAGTGCAATTTCAAAGTCTTTAGACAGATGACTTCAGTTTAAAAGCGTGCTGTTTGGACTAGCCTCTGCAGCTGCAGCCTTTCTGAGACTCAAATTACATTTTCTAGGAAAAATGATGTGTCCTCTTTTTCCAGGCTGACATTATGGTCATATTAAGAGACAAAAATGAGCATGATTTCAGGTTAGGAATTATGCTGGATATCTGAAGCAAAAATTGATTGCCTGTAGAGTACTCCAAGTGAAAATTTGCCCTGAAATGAGTAATTTATTGAGGTCAGAAAGCAGGTGGCCTCAAGCCCAAGGCAAAATTGTTGCGGTTTATCAGAAGTGCTCCTATTCCCCAGAAAATGGATAACATCAGAACTTTCCTCAGTCTGATTGAGGTTTATGCCAAATTTGTCTATACATTTTCTGATGGACCATACCATATTGGATAATAGTTAAGAGCAACGTCTAAATTCATGCAGTGCCCAACAAGGCTTTGATCCCCAGGATTCAAGCATTGTCACCATAGATCAGAGTAGTGGGGTTCTGGTTTATGCGCTGTACTATCCCAGACCGATAGAAACAGGAAAGAATCTGTGGTCACTTTTTGCCTCACTTTATCCCCCATTTAGGCAAATTCTGCAGTAATAGAACACGAAGCAGTAGCATATGTATGAATCCGGAACATTTTGCAGTGTTTATTTGGGGAAAGGAGTTTATGACTAGACGTGACCTTAAACCCTTAACTAAGATCTTAAACACTAGTGGGTTAGTGACTGCTTCTAGGGGATTGGCCCACCTGTCAGTCCATGTCTAACACTTTATTTGCATAGTGGAGTATCTGCCTGGGTGGAAGAACATTATAGCTGGGTATCTCTCAATGATGTCCTCCACCCTCTTGGAGAATGAGGATGAGTTACAGGAAGATTTTCATGTAGCATTAGTGTGTGAAGGTGAGGCGGATGCCTTTGGCAGAGACGTCTGAGTGAACGAGTGCGGTACGGCTATTACATTAAGTGTTCTGCACTTTTCAGATGCACGTTTGGCTGAGGAAAATATATTAGTGAATGAGAAACCTTTTTGGAATGTGCGTAATGAACTCTTCTGTTTTGAGTGGGAAATATGGGGGACTAGCAGGGATGGACTGGTAACCAAAACCGGCCCTGGCTAAGTGCTCTTTGCCAGGGCCGGTTTTCGGCCGATTTTGTTACAGTGACGATTTTGCAGCTATGGTCTGTAACAAAAACGGCCCCCAGGGGCCCAAAACCGCCCCCCCCCCCCACCAGTGCAGCGCACCGGGGGATTGCCCGGTGCCCGCTACGGCCAGTCCGGCCCTGGGCACGAGGGGTTAGTACCTCCAAAATCCATACAATTATTCTCAGTGGCATGAGGGGCACCTCTGAATTGTAATAACCAAGAGGGTGTTAAAAGTGTTACTGGCATCCTGGTAGGGATGTGGACATAGTGGGGCTCTGAAAGATTACTCCAGTTATCCAATGTTGGACATGGCCCTCGCTGCAGAATTATCAATGAACCTTTTGCATTTACCCCTGCTGTTCTTGCTGAATTCGTTGTTGTTAGCTCTAGGACTCTGTACACTTTATCACTGCTAACCAGTGCATAAGTGTTTATGCTCACTTGCTAAAATGTCCTCAAATCGGCTTACACCTGATTGACATATCTAATTTACTTATTAGTCCCTTGTTGAGTGGTATACTATATACCAAGGGCCTGCAAATTAAGTGCTTCTAGTGGTCCTTCAGTACTTACAGTGTCACCCAATTAGGTAGCCCTCTAAAGCATGTCCGAGGTCTGCCACGGCAGCCTGAATGCAGTTTTACACTGCCAATTTGACTTGGTAAAATAAATGACCTGCCAGGCAGTCAAAGCCCCTTTTATTCCATATAAGTCTCACCCAAGCAGGCCCTAAGCAGGGTGGGTTATAATTAAAAGGTTGGATATTTATTTTGAAGTTTTACATGTCCTGCTGGTGAAAAACTCCTAAATGTGTTTTTATTACTGTGAGGCCTACCTCTCACATAGGGTGAAATTGGGTTGCCTTATTAAATTTAAACAACGCTAACGTTTCATTGGGAACAGGTAAACTTTATATGTACGGTGTCTGAGAATTCTAATTGAAAACCCCTTTAAAGGGTAAAGTTGGATTTCAAGTTACACTTTTGAAAATGGCATTTTTATTGCTTTTCCCAGCACTATTTGGTGCCTCCAGTATATTCCTGGGTCATTTGACTGGGTGTAGTTGGCAGCTGGACTTCTTTAATTCCTCTCAGACTGCCACATTATAGAGGGATTAGGTGTGCCTGGGTGGGCCGTCACTGGCAGGATGGGGGCCGGAGTACAGCCTCACATGCAAATGAATAGGCTGTCCTTTGCCTTTCTCAAAGAACTTGTCACCCATGCATTGTTCATGCAGACTACAAGGAGCTAGGGTAGGCAGGAATCTTCAAACTCTTCAAAGGCAATTATCTAGAAACTTCTCCTATGTCAAAACAGGCACCAGAAATAAATGTAGGACCCTCAGTCCCACTCTTAAGTTTACCTACAGAAGGAAAAGACACTTAGAGGACTGCCTGCTGCAGAGGCCTCCTGTGTACACTACAAGACTGATTTGCTGCCAGCACCTGGAAGGACTGCTTGGCTGCCTGGGGCCAGCCCTAAACCCTCAGGGGCCTGCCCTGTTGCTTGAGCCCTGTTCCACATTTCAAACCCAGGACCACCAGAGTGAAACCAAGGGCTAGTTGGCTGGCCTCCTGATCAGAGCATGCACTCGATGTTTATCAATCTCTTGAGGATAATATATGGGACATCATGTTATTCGTTGAGACTTGGCTAAAGGAGGACATGAACCCTGTGGGGGCTCTGGCAATACCCTCTGGCTTCCGCCTAGTATGCGCCAAAAGAGGTGGCCATTGTCTATAAGGACTCTTGGGAGATTGCCACCTCCAACCTGGATCAAATAGGCAACATTGAAGGACTCTCCTTCTTCTCCTTCTCGGGGTTGCTGCTCTACAGGCCACCAGACTGCTCTCACAGCTTCACGCCAAAACTGGCAGATTCCATCGCTCAGATATCCACACACTATGCTGATTTTACTATATTTGGGTATTTCATCCTTCACGTCGATGACCCCCCCATTGCCTCCACAGTGTGAATTTTATAATTGCACTTGCGGGTTTTAACCTAGTCCAGCTGGTTACATCCCATATGCATAAGGCTAGCCATATACTCGACCTCATCTGTACAAACATGCAGGAGCTGTGGGTCGATAAGCCACTGCATATGACCTTTACGGAACACTTTCTGGTCCCCTTCTGGTTTGCCTTAGCACCACTCTGATACCCACTATAACATCTAGTGAAGTCAAAAGGAACTGGAGCAGGGTCACCCCTGAGACCCTGGACCCAGTGCTGGATGGCTCAAGGCCACCCCTAACGGACAATGCCGACCAAGATGCTGCATGTTTTAACATGTGGTTGACAGTAGCGCTTGACAAAACTTCCCCTCTGAAACTTGTTAGCATATCTATATCCACCCCATCCGCCCCGTGGTTTTCAGAGGAAGTCAGACGGGAAAAAGCACGTGTAAAAACTAGAACGCGAGTGGAGAAAGTCATACTCGCCGGATGCTAAAATCACCTCAAAAATGCTTTGAAAATCTATCATAAATTACTTAACTCTAAGAGGAGGGAATTTCTGGCTGACCATATTGCCAGCTTTAAAAACTCCTCACGGGAAGTTTTTAGATTAGTAAAATCTTTCATAAAAATACTGCAGAATTATAGGATGGTTTATGGCCCACGCAGGACCTAGGCACCAGTCTTTCTGATTTTGTCAAAGAGAGGATAATACAGTTCTACTTCTCTTTTCCCCTAGCTACAGAGTAACAGGAGACAACCATTGCCCCCCAATAATCCACATGTTTGTGCATCTTTTCTTCCGGTTTTGGCAGAGGTGTCTCTGGCTGAACTTCGGAAATGTAAATCAGGTTCACCTGGGGATCTCTGCCCAGCTCAGCAGTTCAGGCTGCTGGCCGAGGGGCTTAATACGGTCCCAAATCACATTTAGAATGCCTCAATTAGGACTGGAATCTTCCCTGCTTTGTGGAAACATGCCTATTTGTTACCTCTTTTGAAGAAAGCCAATGCCGACCCGGAAGTACTTAGCAACTTCAGGCCTATCTCCCTGCTGTCAGCACTGGCTAAGATGCTAGCAAAGATGTCTCATCAAAAACCAGCCAACTATGTGGAAGCTGATACAAGACTCTCAATCAGGCTTCCACACTGGGTACAGCATGGAAACAGCGTTGCTTGAGGTTGCAGACTCTGTACGTTTGTCAGTAGATGCCGGCTCATCAGCCATGCTTGTGTTATTAGACCTTTTGATGGCATTTGATACAGTGGTGCATGTATTCTTGCTAGAAAGACTTAAACAGATAGGAGTACAGGGGACTGCATTTGAGTGGATTTCATCTTCTCTTGTATCCGTGGCCAGTAGGTTTTTCTCCGCCTGTACAGCTCCTCAGCTAAACAACTTAGATGTGGAGTGCCCCAGGGCTCTGCTTAAGCCCGCAGCTTTTTGACATTTAAATGGCTCCACTGGCAGGGGTCAAGGTGGTTTCATACACAGATGACACCAAGCTGGTGTTCTCCTTCAAAGATCACTCTACCGCTGCTTTTGATTCTCTTAAATACTGCCTAAAAGACATAGGAGGATGGATGAATAAAAACTGCTTACAATTAAATGCCGATAAGACAGACGTCTTATTTTTTAAGCAATCATCACCACCCCCTCCCCCCCTTATGGCCTATGTTGTCCCGGGGAGCTTGGCTCCGCTCCCGCCCCTAAGGACTTGGTTAAAAACCTTGTAGTCCAGTGGGATTAGGACTTGGCCCTTTCGGCTCAAGTCCGGCAAGTCACTGCAGGCTGCTTCAGAAAGATGAGCGCTATAAGGAAATTCCTCGGCTTCCTACTGGAAGAAAGCCAGAACACCATGGTTAAGGACCACCTTGACTATGTCAATGGTCTTTACCTGGGAATGACAGGGTTCTAGATAAAAAGGCTGCAAACGGTGCAGAATGCGGTGGCTAAGCTAATCCGCAAGGTCCCGCTGCACCAGCACATTTACACTCACCTTAGACAGCTACATTGGCTCCCGGTAGTCAGGAGGATCAAATTCAAGGCCCTCACCTTTGCTTTCCATGTCACTGAGGGTAAGGGCCCCGGCTACTGAGGAAGCGGCTCAGCCTTTACCGCCAGGAGCAGTCATTAAAATCCAAACATCGGCATTACCTTCCTGTCCCCTGGTTTTCTAAAGCAAGGAAAGAGGGGAGGTCTTTCTCGGTTAGGACCCCCAAACTGTGGAATGCCCTGCCTCTCCACTTACGCATGTTGAACTCTGAATAAGGTTTTGAAAAAGGCACAGATAACCTGGTGCATTAAGCGAGGGGAAAAGCTGTTTCAGGCATTAAACTCTGTAGTTTGCTGCACTAGGGCTGGCACACCTCGCTTGAGGTAGCCTTGTCATTTATAAATGTTCTTTGTTTGATTGATTGATTGATCAGAGCCTCAAAAACGAAAAAAGGCCCAATCATCTTGAACCAGCACCTAGACCCAGTCTGAGTGAGTTCTAGCCCCCCAGGGGTGCCCCTCCAGTCCTTGACCCTTGGTTGTGGTTTTAAAGTGCTCACATACCCTAAATCCCAAATGCGGGATGTTTGCCAAAAAATTACCCTGAGAACTGAGAGGAGACCAGGACCAACCTGCTTGTCTATTCGATAAGGTGCATCACTGGTTGGCCTGACTTCGCAACAGCTGCCTTTACATTCTTCTTGGAAGCAGAAATTCCTGTTCAGTTGGCCATCGCCAAAGGGTATTAGGCCCTATGGACCTCTTGTTGGCTGCAGCCTCCAACTTTGTCCTGGTGGAGATTTTCGACTTCCAAAAACAAGATTAAGTCAGAATTTAGAATCTTTACAGTGACTTTTTCCAGTTGCTCCCCAATGATCACACCGCCTCCATGGACACCATCTGGAGCCTTGCCCTGCTGTACTTCTACTTTCTCAGAGACTTTTTGTTGAAATTTCTTCTTAGACCAAAAGTAAGCTCTGACCCATGCCAATCCAGTTTTTGTATCCGACTTGCGCTCCATCGCAGTTTGCCATATTTTTCAACCTTGACCTGGACTCAAGCGACAGGATGTCTCCGGTTGGCGTTTTGATCTTTTAGGTGCTATCTTTTACCTAAATCTTTAAAATGCATATCTCCGGGTCTACCAATTGGACTTTTGTAATTTTGTTATCAAATAATTTATTACCATTTACTCTGGTGTGGGATTTTTCATATGTTGTGTTTTAAATGTATTACTGTTTGTTTGCTGCATAAATACTTCACACATTGCCTCTATGTTAAGCCTGACTGATATTGTGCCTAGCTACCAGAGGGTTGAGCACAGGTTATTTTAATGAATTCCGTGGTTCAACCTGACTGGGATTATGGGTTCTACTTGAGCACGGTTAATACCTCACTCAACCAACAACCCAAACTCTCACATGCAACGTACAATAAGGCCTTGAAGTCTTTAAGGTTACCGCTGTGCAAGTACGAGTGATCCATGGGAATGTGTAGCCATTGATAACTTGGGACCTGTTTGAGAGTCCCAAGAGTACATAAAAAAAAATCAAACATGTGAAATTGTGTTCCTCTAATTTAACAAACTAGGCATTGACGCATTTCAGTGCGTGCTTGTCAGCATCTTTCTTCACAGTCCGAGAGAGGTCTCGAAGGTTCGCGCCCCGCTCATCTCTGCCACGACACAGCTTTGATTCTAGCTGTTATTATCAAGAAATTAACAGACATGAAAGGAAGTTCAGCCACCACAAAGGCCATGGGATCAAGGTCAAAATCCAATAAGGATTGCATCAAGGAAGGTGGATGTGCAGAGCAAGTCTTAAAGGATGTCACAAACACAGCAGTGGGAGGCAAGCTGAACAATCAAGAAAAACCTCAATGTGCCAAGATTGACTGCAGCAAAATAAAAATTGAAGTGGAAACAATGTCCAATCCAAAAGAAAAGCACGCGGCACAGGGTTAAATGACAACATACCCTGGAATAGCCTGAATCCAACCTGAACCACAGCACCATGCGTAAAATCTTCATGCCTTACAAAAAATCTAACGTGGACATCATATAATCACCTCGGTGTGAGCAACATTCCCTGTTTTAACTTCCAAACAGGCCACCCCAAAATGAGAAATTACATAACCACCTTAGTGGCAAGAGCACCACTTGAGCTAATAAAAGAAACATCCTTTTTTTCACACGACAGTGCAAATCCAAGTGTATGTCTACACTACACTCAACCTTTCTTCCCCTTTGTGACATGTTTCCAAATGAACACGAAACATTCTCAGATTTTTTTTCAAGCCACAATAAGTAGGCACTCTTGAATTGAGAATAACAATACCTGCTGAATTTAGCAGTGCCTCTGGGTCTTTTTATGAGTTAAACTTTAGTTTAGTTTAGTGTATTTTCTCTGCACACACAAGCACTCGACACTCCATGGGCGTGTCTCTTCTCTATGTCTACATTCCCATTGGGGCGTGTCTTTTTTCTATGCCTATTTTCTCCTGCAGACTCATCAGAATATAGTCTAAACCAGCACCTGAAATCCATTGAACCAGTCACAGCGGTTCCCAATTAACCAAACTCGCTGACACCTGTTAGAACAAGCAGAGTATTTAAACCACCGCCCAGCTCCACTTATTCTACCCCGGAGCTCCATGGCGGCTTAAGCAGGTACCGAGAAGGGTCCTAGACCTTGATGAAGTAAATGGGATCATCCTAAAGGGGTATGCTTTAACACTGTCCCTCCACCCCGCTGCTGGCATTCTCTCACAGTCAAGCATGCGGGTACATTTTATATCGCTTTTGTCTCCTCTTTTAATTTTTGTCACATAGAGTTTAACTACAGGTCGGGCCTCCACATGGAACTCATGGGGCATTTTTCGGATATTGTCTGAGTAGGATACTTTTTTTTTTTTGCTTTTAAGTTCCACGATGCACCATGTTATGCTCATCCTGATTACCACTCGTTACCGCATAAATTACCAGGCGTCTATTATAAATAATTACACCACACCCTGTCCTCACTGTGCCTTTGACCTCATAAGAGCACGGACACTCCACTCCTGAAACAACTATACCAGTATGTTAAATGTTTCTCTGTATGTTTGTTTGTCTTTTCCTCCCCCACAGTAAAGCGCCACTAGAGGAAATTCTCCTGTACCACATATCACACCTTAGCGCGTGTGTCACATATATGGTCTTTAATAATACATTTTTAGACCACTCGCTTTGCACTACACATAGGTCCTGAAGAAAGGAGAGCCACTAGGAGAGCATGGCTGAAACATGTTGATCAACTAGGATATTGGAGTTACCTTAAGATCTCCTCAAATATCCGTCTCTCGTTTTTATTAACTGCCAGGGGCCCACTCATTAAAATAGTCATTTTTTATCCCAGCGACCCTTATGACAGCTTTTTTAACATTCACTCACTTCCTTTCACTGCACTCTTGCGGCACAATACCAGTTCTGCTGTATCCAGGTGTCGTAGCACACTCAAGGTGCACTTGGTGCCTTGGGTGGGGCCCGATGATGAAGCATGTCACCACTAGGTTGGTGAGTGAGGCCCTTACCATAAACATATTGTGTTTCCTTTCCAAAACAAACATACGCTAGGAGCACCCACCCCAGAGCTAGTTCTCTTTGATAAACATATATACCAGTGGAAGGGAACTGGCTCGAGTACCTTTCCTCCCTCTCCTTTCGATTCCTATTATGATGGAGTAATGTCAGTCCAGACAAGCGCACTAGGTCTTCATTATCCAGATGAATCAAAAGCATTTCCGGGCAGGCTCTTTGGGGGACCAACTTTGTCAGCCATGGTAAAAGGATGCCTCAACACATCTACCCTTTACCCCACCAAAAACCTCAGGGTGGCTGCTCAGCAAACCCAGATTACGTCCATAGACTTGTTGGTTCGCATATTTTGCTGCCCAGTGCATGAAGGAATGTCCCACAATTTGGGTAACAGTCTTGGTTCCTGGCCTGCTCACACATCCTGTTGTAGAAATGAGAGGCGATTAGATCAAATCTCCAAAATCCTCCCTAACAGCCCTTCTCCCCCACCAGCAGACCCGCTACTTTCTCACGCATCGCTCGCAGCACCTCGACCTCCATCTGCCAATCTGGCGAATTCTACCCCAAGACCACCCCAAAAGTGTCTCCTCCATTACTGCTCTGATCCTGAATGCATGAGTACCGAAGCTAGCGGGATCCCTCGACGAGTTTGCACAAAGCCATGCGTAACACTGACAGTAATTAACAAGCTGTGACCTTCCTGCCTATCGGGTGACAAAATACCCTTGCTGGACACCTTCCCGGCAACAAAGGTGTGTGCCATTCTTGGACTGGCAGACCTCACTACAACCTCCTTCTGCCAGCCACACCCACGATCCCTGCCAATCTGGTCGGTTTTTGACACATCTCAACCAGATCCCCCACCTCCTGTGAATTAAAAAGCACCTATTCATACAAGAGCCCTCCCTGGCCAGCTGTTCCCAACAGTTCAGAGACCCCAAAAGCCCCCAAAAACATTCACTCATGCAGAGTCTTAAAAGTGAAACCTCAAACATATCATAACAGCACAAAGGCAAAACCCCCACCAGCTCCTGTAACAACTCAAACGTTATAGCATTTGTGGGGCTCCCTTTCCCACCCCACGTTCCATGCCCCACCCCTTCAAAATCTTGCCCATAATCTCATCTCTGGAAGGGTTGAAACCCAAATACAGTTTACCATAAAAGGAGATCCCGGACAATTTGCATGTAATAGTCGTAGGTGACAGGCCCTTATCAATGCAACTAAGAACAAAACTCCCTTCTCAGTATCCTGTCGTTGACGGTGCATCACTTCTGAAGATAAATTCCATAAACTTGCTCCATGCCAGCCTGTAGCTTCTCTTGGTAGATTCAGCCAACAACTTCTGGACCAATCCTATCACTCTCATTCCCCCAGGCACGGATGTCTGCCGGCAGCTCTGTCTTGAATTCCTCCGCTCCTGGAGCCAGGCTGCGAAAACGATGCCACTGCGAACGAGACAAGGAATCAGCTATATCATTGCTGGCCCCTGGTACATGCTTTGCTTTGAAAACTACATTAAGCCGCAAGCACACCAACATGGACTTTCGCAAAAGCTGTAACACCCTCAAGTCCCTTACTCTTTGCCTGTTCACCAGTTCTACTACAGTCATATAGTCCACATGGAAAAGCATCTTCCCAAACCACCAGTGGCACTAACTCCAAAAAGGCAATGCTCCTTCCCATATTTAACCAATGTGGTGGCCATCTCTCTGCACACCACCTTCCGTCCTAAAATAGCCGAAAACCCAAAGATCCGGCTGCATCTGTAAAAATCTGTACCTGTCAGACTGTGTTCCCCTTCAAAAAATCCATAGACACATGATTGAACTCATCCAAAAACGTCTGCAAATGACTCAGGTCCATCCAGACAAAAAAGGCGATTCTCACCCTGTGGTGTGGCATTACAGCCCCTGACATGGCCATGCTGAGAAGTCTTCAGAAAGTTGACCGGCTCTCACCACCCTGCAAGTAAAATTAAAAAAAAACACATCAATTTCTGCAGAGCCCTTAATTCAATGTTCTGCTCAGCAATCACCTGTAAGAGAAACGCCTGGATCTCTTCCACTTTCCCTTTTGGCAGACAGGCCACCCACCAGACAGAGTCCAGCTCAATGCCCAGAAAAGTCACATAACTAGGTCAGGCCATTTTCTCAGGTGCCAAAGGCACCCCAAGCTCCTGTGTTAAGTCCTCAAAGTGGTGGAAAGCCTGAATACAGTCACGCGAGTCTCTCTACTCCACAAACAAGAAATCATCAAAGTGATGAGACACCACTATGTGAAAACCCAGTTTAGAAACGTACTGAACAGCTCAAACAAGGCACAGGAAATGGCACAACCCATCAGCTGGACTTTATCCACATTAATGGCACCCCCAAATTACATTCCAGCAGAGAGAAATCGGCAGGGTAGATGGACAGGAAGAGGAACACTGACTTAACATCGAATTTTGCCACTTTGGCTTCCCGCCCACACCCCAGACCAGACAGATGCCATCATCCACTGAGGTGTACAGCACCCTAGAATCCTTCTCAGCAATGAAGTCATTGATGGATGTACCCACCGGCCAAGATAGGTGGTGAATCATCCTGAATTCTCCCTCCTCTTTTTTTGGCACCACTCCCAAAGCAGAAATGATCAAATCCGCCAAAGGCCATTCCAAATACGCACCAGCAATCCTGCCCTCACCTACTTCCTTGTCCAGCTTTACCGCCACCACCTGTGAAATTCTCTTGCCGACTTCAAGTTGTCCACACATCTGTGCCCCCTTGCACCTTGGTACCCCACCCAAAACCCTTCAGTGAAACCCCACCTCAAACGTAGTGCTGCCGCCTTCTCAGGGTAAACCGAAAGCCAGTAACACAGAGCTGGGGTAGGTGCCCGTTGCTCCAAACTGCCCCCAGCTGCTATATGCATTCCACTGCTCTGCCGGACTGGCCAAAGTGAAACATTGTATGTTCGGATGGCGTCCCCCACATTTGGAGCACTCGTGTTTAAACTTACAGGGGTGTCTGGAGCAGAATCCCTTTTTAAAGTTCTAGCATGCCACTGTAGTGGGCTAAGGTAGTTTCTGGGAATATCTCACCCCTCCCACGCCCTGTAGAGCGGGACAGAGCTGAAAAGGCCAGTAAGTCACTGGCAGGCCACTGGCCATTTGCGTGGATGCTGAGGATTGGGTAGATGACATCCACTGCATCCAAAAACCCGAATCCACCTCCCCCATGGCTTATCCAAGTTAATACTGACCCTGGCCAGAAACTCTCCATCATTGCTCAGCCATCATATCCCCCAAAATGCATCTGTGACTTGCAAATATTATCCATGTATTTCAGCAAAGCAACTGCCCCACTTAAATGACGCTAACAATTAAGCATGGGCGGATTTTGCGGATTCGCAATCCGCGAATTTGCGGATTTGCGAATTTGCGGATTGCGAAAATCCGCAAAATCCGCGAATTCTCGCTGATTTTGCGGATTTTTTTTGGGATGTGTGTTCGCACGGGTTTCTGCAAGTTCGCGAGGGTTTTGTACAATTTCGCAAATTGCAAACTTACTTGTCGGGTCGCCAGTTTTGCGAACTTGTTGTTTCTACGTGCCCAGCCTGTTTGCATGGCTTTCTTCATCACTGCCACCCTCTGTCACCACTGGCACTCTCTTTGTTCACCCATGCCACCCTCTGGCTCACCCATGTCACCCTCTGTGTCATCACAGCACCCTCTGGTTCACCAGTGTACATTATTGGGGCAAAGCAAAGCACTGCCATCCTCTGTCAACACTGGCACTCTGGTTCACCCATGCCACCCTCTGGCTGGCACACCCATGCCCCCCTCGGTGTCATCACAGCACCCTCTGGTTGACCAGTGAGTGTACATTATTGTGGCAAAGCAAAGCACACCTGGTAAGTGCTTTAAGTTTTACAAACAACAACACCTGCCCTGCCCCAACTGACATTAAAGAAGGCTGGCACCTGCTTGTCTGCTCCCTTTCCTTTTTGTTGCAATGTAAAAAAAATTTAACAGGATGCAATGGCATACTTCTAACTATTCTGTGACTGTCAAAGCAGGGTCACACAATAGTTGCAAGTAGGCAACCGGATTCTGGAGGGCCCCTTCAGGAAGCACTACAGGGAAATGGTTACAAATTATGAGCTCGAACTTTTGCACCTGCTCGTTGGTTTTGCTTTTGCAAAACTCGTTTTTCGGTAATTTCGCGCTATTCGCGAGGCGCGGCGTCGTGCGAAATCGACCGTGGAAGCCGCGAACTCGTGCGAGTTACCCCAAGGTTGAGTATGGGCGCCGCCATTTTGTTTACGTGACGTATTTCCGTTTCCGCCCGCTATGTGTAATCTCGCGGAATGAGCGCATTGCGAATGCAAGTTCGCACGAGTTCGCGAGAGAAATCGCGTGCGAACTTACTTACGCGCACGTGATCGGGCCGCCATCTTGTTTTTCATTCATTCCTATGTGTCTGGGCATGGTGTTTCTATCCTCTCTATATCTCAGCCATATTTTGCTTGTTTTAATATTTTTTTGATCTATTTAACTTTTTTTCTATCCCTCTAGTTTTCTAGGTCTATATTTTTGTGTTTCAGGCTACTTTTGTTTACTTTTCAACTACTTTTTTAAACTTTTATTTTCTTCTTCCCTAGTCTTATTCTTTTTCATTTTGTCTCCTTGTTGCTTGCTAACACCTGCCCAGACGATGGTGAAGCCAGCTTTGAAGCTGCCCAAGACGGGCCCCGCAGCCCGTGCCCGGCTCCCATGTGGCCGTTTGAGGGCGGAAATGGTGGTGCCCAGGGAGATCTTCAGCCCTGAGGAGGTGGGCGCACTCGTTTTCTATGTATAGCGCCGCCTCCCCAAGACCATCGCGGCAGGCGGCAGGATCGCTGGTGGCTACACCAACCACCAGGAGCGACGGAAGCGGTGGGAGCAGGTGTGCCGGGCCCTGTTTCACTTCTCGGGGGTCCAGCGCACCTACAACCAGGTGACCCACCGCTGGACCGATATCCTGGACCGGGAGCGCGACCTGCTCGACCTGCTGGGAGTGGAGGTCCCCGGGCTTGGTGAGTAGTAGTAGCAATTTTTTCGTCACTCACTACTCTGTTTTTTCTCCTGCTCTGTGTGTTATATTGCAAATGTTTGTTTTAACTTTTTTACAAAGAGCAATAATGCTGCCAATTACATTGATAGGAGAGGTAAATTAATATTTCAAAATCTTCTGTGCATTTCAGGTGCACTGCTCTCCTTCTCTGTGGCGGTGCCACTGCTTATTTGTTTTCTATTTTGTGTTCATTTAATTGGGCTGAGTAATGTATGAGTGTACTTTACAGAACTGCGTAATGCTAGACACAAAGGGGCAGATTTACAAGCCCCTTGCGCCACGTTTACGCTGCCTTACCTGACGCACAGCGACATAAACGTGGCGCATCCCTGCGAGTCATGTACAAAGTGATGCATCTAGGGAGATGCGCCACGTTAAGGCCTGGGCCTGCGCCACAATGGGTGCGTTCCCACGCAGGGGGGGGGGGGGTGGGAGGTGGCGGTCAGGCAGCTGTGCGCCTCGAAAAAGTGCCTGCGTGAAATCTACAAGATTTAACGCAGGCACTTCCGCGCCGCTGCTACGTCAATTCTTTATGCCTGCTTGCTTGAAGCAGGCGTAAGGACTGATGCGGTATGTTGAGTATTGGGCAGCCCTGAGCATTGCTAGAGTTGCATCGCGCCTGCGACGCGACTCTAGAGATGCGCCCCTCTTTCGTCACGAGATGCGTCACGCATCTGCCTACCCTTGCGCCAGGGTTTGCCGCATTGTAATTGCGGCGCATCTGCCGTGACGCAAGGTTAGTTTTGTGTTACGCATTTGTTCTGGTGCACCTCTGGAGGTGTGCAGCCCAGAACTCGTAAGTATGCCCCTAAGTGTCAGATTAGCAATTACCTGCGCATCCTTGCAAAGTGTGCGGCATGCCAGCACCACCCATGGTGCGCCGTATTTACAATGCGGCACACCATGGTCCCAAAACGTCACCGAAGAGTTACGCATCGGTGCCGTAAAGGCGTCTCATTGATGGAGTTGCGTTGCAACGATGGCGCAGCTCCAGCAATGCTGCGTCAAGCCGTACGTCTGCTTCATGCAGGCGCAGGGTTTCAGTGACGCATCATTGTCCTAAATGACTGATTGAAATTTTATATATTCCCCATAGCCACTTTTAGCATGCATTCCTGCGCAAGAACGCCCTCCCTTGCGCTGGAACGCTCCCTTATGGCGCAGGGCTTTAGAATGGGATGCATCTCCCATATGCGTCACGTTGTTAATATACGCCACACCATGGCGCCTCTCTTGTTGTGGCGCTGCGTCACAAAAGTGACGCAAGAACGGAGCAAAAGAGCTGCAAGGGGCTTGTAAATCTGCCCCTAGAGTAGAGGCTCAGGTGCAGTCCTTCCTTTGTAGCCCTCTTTTTGGCTGAAATAGTTGGTTCTTGTTCTTTCTAAATGTTTGATTTGGTTGACAAGGACATCGACAAGCAGCAATCATCAATGTTTTCTGTTCTTTCTTTTATGTTGTACGTCAGGTCCGCCCAGGGGCAAGCGGACGGAAAAGGAGGCTGCTGTGGCTCCAAAGGAGGAGGATGCCGGCCAGGGCGGCGAGTGCTCCTTTGCTGGCCCCAGTAAGTTTTCATTTAAATATAGAGGACCTATTGTTGTCCAAGCGTTCCTAATTTAATTTTTTCGAAATAGTGTTTAGATAGGAGCAAAATCCATAATACTACTGTTGCAGGGACAATTCTCCACAAACCGAACTATGGACACCAAAGACCAGAGTAATAATATTTCAGAGTGGCGTGTTTGGCACACTGTATAAACCTGGTAGTGTCAGCGGCACGGACTCATCCTTGCAAAAATTGCAAAACTTTTCGCTCAGTCACTCTAGTCTGGAGGACCAAAAACCACAGAGTCTATTCAAGTTTAAAAGCTTTATTAAAAGTAAAAGTAAACACATATATTAAAATAAAGTTAGCTGGAAATGGAAAAGTGCTTGGTGCTGAGTTGATGAGTAATGGAACACATTTCTTGTGGTCGAGCCGAGCTTTCACCTGGTTTGAAGTTGATGTTGCTCTTGTCCTTAGAAGTCCAGCTTCTGTCTGTTCAGAGAAAAATGGTGTGTGTTAAAATTAAGCAAGCATTCATCAATTGTGACAAAAAAGTGCAGCAAGACAACAGCCTTCCCTGGAAGGAGGGACATTTTTACTTTAGACTAGAGTAGACAGTCAATTACTTTTTCTGTTGTTTTCACATTTCTTCATTCCTAGACCAAATACTAGTGAGTGGTGTAATCTAACATTCTTAAATCTACTTTGTAGGTGGAACATCTGGTGGCGGGGCCAGCTCGGATGTGGTGGTGGTGATCGACTCCGAGTCCGAGGACGATTCTGGGGAGGATGCGGCGCAAATGGCCCAAGAACAGACTGTGAGGAAGCAGACAGTGGTGGTGGCGGGTACAGGTAAGCTGGATCATGGTACTATCTGACTCTTAGATAGCATATGATGTGTATCTACAGAGAGTAGACGGTCACTGGATGAACTACGAAAATACTATGAAATGTTTCCAGGGTGGGTGTGCAACATCATCACCATCTCCTGAGTCCTACTCCTGACATGATTGAGCACAAGTATTAAATATATTTTTTTTAAATATAACACGACATAGAGCTTAAATAAACAAAGAACCCCATAGGGGAGGGGGGTGGATCTAGAGCAACAAAAAAACTATGACCATGAAGTTGAACTCATGCCCCTGCAGCGAATGCCTTCGTCCACTGAGCCACCAGACCTGGCATACACATTACACACATCTTTCTTTCTCTCTCTCTCTCTGTCTCTCTCTCTGTCTCTCTCTCTGTCTCCCTCCCTCTCTCTCTATCTCCCTCCCTCTCTCTGTTTCCTTCTCTCTCTTTCTCTCTGTCTCCCTCTTTCTGTCTCCCTCTACCTCGCTGTCTCTCTCTCTCTGTCTCCCTCCCTCACCCTCCCTCTGTCACCCTCTGGCTCCATCCCTCTCTCTCTCCCCTTCTGTCTTCCTCTCTCTCTGTCCCTGTCTCTGCCTCTATCTGTCTGTCGGTCCCAGCCTGCTGTAATTACCATATTGTAATTTGTCACTGGGCCAGCACTGGATGGACCTGCGATCCAGGGGGGGGGGCAAGCGCCCCCCCTTGCCCCTCCCTGCGGACGCCCATGATACTGGCCTGAATAGTTTTGTACTGCGCTGGCTAGTTGCTAGTTGTACTGTGACACAACTTCCTGCTGAATCATTTTGTGTTATTCATATTCTTAAAGAGCATTGGTTACAGATTATGTCTTTCTTTCTTCATATAGTTGGTCATACTAAAACATCAAAACCAACAAGGAGTATGCTAGCTGTACTGGCCCGGCAACGGAGGCTGGATGCTACTGTTGCCCAATATCGGCGGCTGGTGGAACTGGAGGACACGCAGTCCAGTACATCGAATGGGACATCTGCATCCTCCTCCGTGACCCCACGTTCTGCCGGTCAGCGCAGTGCTCTGGCGAAACGGAGCCGTGCTGGCAGACGCCACCGCCGAGCAGCAAAGGCTGCCCCTCACAGCACTCTAAAGGCTCGCTTGCGCCGTGCAATCCACAGAGTGTCAGACCTGGAGGCGGAGGTCCGGAAATTGAAAGAATATCAAAATTTGTTGGAGGGCCTCCGCTTAGATCACGCCACCCTCCGGGAGCAGTACGATGCCCTGGCCCTAAAGCATGATGCCCTGGAGGCCAAAGTCAACACCATGCATCCCTAGAGTGTCCCTTGCCCCTTTTTTTAGAGACTTTTGGGGGGTGGGAATTGGGAGTTGGGGTTTTTGGGGACTTTTGAAGGACTATTTATTTGTTGGGGTTAGGGGGGGTCTTGCGGGAGTTTATTTTGTTAGGGATATAAAAATGCACTTTTTCAAACTTTATCTGAGCATACCTGTTTTTTACTACTTTTGAGCCTGGTGGGTGGTGGTTTAGCAGTAATTTCGTTTTACTGAACACTGTCATCGTGTTGGTTCACGTGTAATTGGCCAAATGTTTTCCAAAGTAAATGCCTTTCACAGAGTTTGTTAATTCAAGAGTCCTAGGACTTTACTACTAGTACCACTGTCACTCTCTCGCCTCTCCTAATACTCCATTATACTACCTCCCATCCAAACGCTTATCTTACCTGTAATTTGTGTTTGAGGGCTGGCTCCACCTGGAATTCACATTGTCCTAAAGCGTTCTGTAGCAGGGCCCCAACTGAAGTTTCCCGGCGTGGATTTTCTGCAAAACAAAAGCAATCAGCATTATAAATATAGCGGCGGTGCTCACAGACCCCAAAAACCTAGAAGCCCCACAGACAGCACCCCTAAGACAGGCAAGCGAGCAATAATAACGCCTAAACGTTCACGTGTAAATGACCAAATGTTTTCCAAAGTAAATGCCTAACCAATTTCATCCCTTAATAGACCTTGCCAGCAATGGCCCAGCCAAGACCCGTAAACCCAATCGCAAACAAGTTTGACACCCCCCAAACAGCCAAAAAGCAAATCGGGGAAAAAAAGTCACACTTAGCAAAATGTATTTAAATGAGGACTCACTACTTCCAGTCCCTCTTTAGGGGACTCGCCAACGTAAGTTTCTTCATTGTGCAGAATCCAGGCATCAGCATTACGGGAAATGGATAGGGTGAGTCTGGAGGAGGAGGATAGACGACCAGGACTGAGTTCTTGTCAACTAACTGTTGTGAACCTGAGGAATGCTGCGGCATCAAAATCAAGACAGTTCTGCTGATGGGCTTGTTGTTTGATTGGGTGATTACAGTTTTGTTGTGAATGTGATGAAGCACTTGCTAAACAAAGAAAGACAGACACACAGGAATAAAAGTGAATAAGGACGAACAATAAAGTTAATGAATCATTGACTCATTTTCAGAACTCGCTGTCAGGGAAGCAGAGCTCGTCCTCAAACTCTGCAAATTGAGTCGGTAGTACTTCTGGTAACTGAGGAAAACTTCCCTCAGGTAGGTCGGTGTCCTCTTCTTCCTGCGTGCATTCTCGTACTTTGTAATCTGGTGGTATGAAGTGCTGGTTCATCTTTATCATGGTGAGCCGCTCCACATTTGCGGGCAAGAGGCGGGACCTTTTGCAAGTCACAATGCCACTAGCAGAACTAAAAACACGTTCTGAAGACACGCTTGCGAGTGGGCAAGACAAGTAATTGATAGCCAGGTTGGTGAGCTCTCGCCATATGTTTCTTTTCCCATGCCAATACGCCAATGGGTCCTCAGTAATATTGACCGCTGTTGAGTCATCCAGATAGGCCTGCACCATTGAAACAATGTTCTCCCGGATTCCTGTACTTTGCACTTCTGTGTCCTTTCTGGGACAAGGAAACCCTAGCGCACTTAGCCAATCCGCTTCAGACATATCGCCTGGGCCTGGTGCAGATGATACGGTTGCTGGTGTGGTTAACGGCTCAGAGGAAAAGTCACTCACTTCTGCCACAGGCACAGATGCAGAAGTGTTTTTTTGGGACGCCTGATGGCCTGCTGATTCACTAGTAGTACTGTCTTCTCCTACAGTTTCCTTCCGCTCTCTTTCAAAACGAATGGCTGACTGAGCTAGCCAACCTTTGTACTCTGTAACATCTGATGTTTCAAAAGGAATTATTACTTTGCCAAACAATGGCTTTTTGTAACGTGGATCCAGAATAGTAGCACAAATGTAGTGCTGTTGTTTCTTGATATTTACAAGCCGTTTATTGCTAACTAGGCGTTGTAATAATCTCTGCGCCAACTCATATGCTTCATTCTTTCCAGCATCTTTTAATTCTGAAGACACCACCTTGACTTGGTGCTCGAGCTTCAGCAACAATGGGATAGCTTTGCTCAAAGAACAGTCCTCCCTGCTGACTTCACGCGTGAAGACCTCAAAAGGACGAAGCATGTCTGTCAGGCTTTTAACTAGCTGCCATTGCTCCACCGCTAGCATCATTTCTGTCGTATCACCACCCAGGTTGTAGAAATACTCATTGACTACTGGAAACAGCTCATGCAGACGCTCAAGCATGTAGAAGGTTGAGTTCCAACGTGTTGCCACCTCCTGGATAAGTGTTTTCACTGGCATTCTACGTACATTTTGCTGGCGCCTCAGCTCCTTCCGGGCCTTAAAAGAATGATTGAAATGTGTGCATATTCTTCTGCAGATGATCAGTATTTTGTCGACTGCAAGTTCTTTTTTCAAGAACTTTTGCACAACAAGGTTCATACAGTGCACCAAACACGGCACTCTGAAATAGTAACCGTTCTCCATGGCCTTAACTACATTGCTGCCATTATCAGTAGAAACATAACCAACCTTGCAATTTCTTGGGGGCAGCCATTGCGAGACCTTTTTGTTAAAGTCATCCAAAATGTTGGCTGCAGTATGAGTTTTCTCCATGCCAAACATGGCTAATGTTGCATGTTTACGAGCACCCTTAAAAATCTCGACCAAGTCACCACCTGCATTTATCTGTTTTGCAACCCCTGAAAAAGAGACCCAGTGTGCAGTGATGCACATGTAATCAAGGGCTTGGCAACTGGTCCACATGTCTGTTGTCAAGTGTATAGTGTGAACAGCACTCTTCTGCAAAGCTGCCCCAACCAACTCAAGCACCTCTTTATGTAGTGCTGGATCAGCAACCCTGGCAAAATAGAACCGGCTAGGAACCTTCCATTTAGGGGCCAGTGTTGCCACGAGTTCAAGAAAACCCACACCTTCGACAAACTAAAAAGGGAGAAGGTCCACCGCTAGCATTTTAGCCAGCTTAGTGTTATACAGGCGTACAATTGGGTGGTTGCGTTGAAATTGCGCATCTGAGGAGAACATTTTTGTAATGGTGCGCTGGACAAATTTACTGGATGATGCTGATGCCTTCTTCGACCCACTTCTGCTCAGTGTTGACATTTTCCGCATTGGTGTGTCTCCCAGACTCTCAGTGTGCCTCTTATGTGTTCCGGAGGGTGTGGTGCTGCCAGGGGTACTGGGTGCAACCGGACAAATGTCTGACGCTTCTTCTACCTCCCCGTCATCTTCAGATGAAACACCTAGTATGGGTATATTTTGGCCACTTGCCCTTTGGGATTGCTTTCCCTTGATGTTTGCTAGGTGCGCAAACCATTCGACAGCGTGCCTTCTTTTAAGATGACCTATCTGGCCTCCGGTTCCATAGTTGGTACCAGTCTTACCACGGTTAACTCTAGTCTTACAAATGCAACAAACGGCTATGTTATCATACTTTGCATGGACACTAAAAAAGTTCCAAACTGGGGACTAGAAACTTCTGGTTTTGCCGCACGAGATGATACTGCCAATGCCAGATGAAGCAGTGGTGGATGAGCCTTGCAGACATCTACTGGGTTGTGCAATTGTTGCAGCAACCCTACTTGAGGGAGTCGAGCTGGATGGAGTCCCCCTCTGGGGAGAAAATATGGGAGCTGTAGGTTTTGTTGAACTTGTTGTACTACTTGACTGCGTTGGTTGTGCTACCAGTGCCACGTCGCCAGGGTCACGCTCAGCATGACGTCGGGATAGGGTATAAATGTCTGTCTGCTGCATGGCCGGTGTGGCTGGAATGACGTGTGTGATGACTAGTTCATTGCTGTCATCCTGTTCAACAACATCAGAATGCACCACTTCATCAAGTCCGACGTTCGGATCCATAAGTATGAGCTTTCCGGGGCCCTTCCTTTTAACATTTGATACCTTTCGCAGCTCATGGTGTGCCTCCCTCTCAGACGTCGGAGATGGTTGCCAATCTAGATCCAGATCATCTGATGGAGCGGGGCTTGAAGAGGAACTTCTACACACACTCCTTGATCTTTTCCTTGCTGGGGAGCTGGGAGAAAATGAATCATCAGGAGGAGTGCCTTCGTCTTCCTGACATGATACCCCGGCTCCAAAGTCAATTTCCTCCTGTGCCCCTACTTCTGGAAGAACAACCATTGTTGGCACTTGCACCGCTCCATGTGCCGCTACATGGGCCTCTTCACTGACCTCTACTTGTAACTCTCCATGGACCTCTCCTTCTCGGCCTTCTCCTTCTCGGTCTTCTCCTTCTCGGCCTTCTCCTTCTCGGCCTTCTCCTTCTCGGCCTTCTCCTTCTCGGCCAGCTCCTTCTCGGCCAGCTCCTTCTCGGCCAGCTCCTTCTCGGACAGCTCCTTCTCGGACAGCTCCTTCTCGGACAGCTCCTTCTCGGACAGCTCCTTCTCGGCCAGCTCCTTGCGCATGTACTTGTGCTTGTACTAGTAGCCCATGCAGTTGTTGTTGCGGCTTTGGTTGTTGAATAGTACTTGTGAGATGAGTTACAACCTGTGTTGATGGTGTGCTGCTACTTTCTTGCGATGAGCCTACATCACTGGTTGTTGGTGATTGAACCACTAAACAGGCTACCTGTGCAGCACTCATGATGGGCCTTTGTTTTTTCCACAAAAATTTAGTGGTCGAGCCACCAGTCTTCTTGGTAAGTGGTGCCACTTGCTTCTTCTTCTCCTTAGTAGAGACATTTTTCTTGCAAGAGGAGCTACGGGCACCTCTTTTTGGAGCCATCTTCTTCACATGTCGGAACAGCAGGCCACAGCAGGACTTCTTCCTGGCACTGATGCTCAACGATGATGCGGAGTTATTGACTTTGTGCACCTAAAAGCAAACGAAGACAGAGGAACATCAGTAAATATATGTTGCATATGTAGCGCTTCAATAAATAGTTTGCAAGTAGGCATTTATGAATACACACGTGCACACCACACAATATGGAAATTTCAAAATTAAAAATTGCTAAATTTTTGGGAAACAGGAATTTAACATTGATCCAAGAGAGCACACACAGAGAGGGTTATAGTTTCATGTACCACTGACTCCCCCTGGGCACGATGGGTGAAAGCAAGGCAAAATGGGTGCAGGCCTATGGCACAAAGCTCACTGCCTGCCTTCAAAATGGCCGCTTGACCCCCATCCACATGGCCAGGACCATGCCTCAAAATGGCCCCCACCAACATAGCCAGCCCCCAACCCCTACTCCAAAAAGTCAAAAAACACAACACCAATCAAATCACCACAATCCAATGCCAGGCATCAAGTTTCAGAAGGTTTATGCTGCCTGCTGGTGGTTTTCTGGTGCAGAATTGCAATTTTTGCAATTTCGCGAGTGCGAGATTGTTGCTTCACGACGCGAACGTGGCGAAAAACCAGCAAAATCCGCGAACAGACCGATTCTGGGCCCCCTGGGCATGATAAAATCACAGCACACTGGGTGCAGGCCTATGGCACAAAGCACACAAACTGGCTTAAAAATGGCCCCTAGACCCCCACCCACACGGGACCAGGCAATAAAATGGCCCCCACCCACATAGCAAGCCCCCAACACCACCCCAAAAAGTCGTAAAACACACAAAAATCACCACAATCCAATGCCATCCATGCCCTGGCCAGAATCATGTTAAAATTCAACAAAACAAAACAGTTGCATCATGCATGCACCCATAACTAAGCGGGACGCGAGCAGTGTGAACACAGGCAATTTTTTTTTTTTTAAATCCGATTTTCGGGTAATCCGCGGGAGTTCTAGGCCCCCTGGGCATAATGAAAGAAATCAGAGCAGACTGGGTGGGCCTAGGGCACAAAGGACACAGCCTGACTTCAAAATGGCCGCTTGACCCCATCCACATGGCCAGGACCTGCAGGACCATGCCTTAAAATGGCCACCCACCAACATAGCCAGCCCCCAACCCCATCCCAAAAAGTCGAAAAACACACACAAAAATCACCACAAACAAACAACATCAACTTATCAACTTACTTGTGAAATCAAATTTCGAATCCAAAAGTAATCCAAATGGCCTCAAAGCCAAATCTCCAGCAGCATCCACAAAAAGTAATCCTTCCCAGTCAAGATCGAATTCAAAGTGGCCAGGAAATGGACTAAGCAATGGGAGGAGCTTGCTGGACAGGAACAGGAAGTTGGAGACTGGGTCACTTCCTTCACCCCTCCCCAATTGTAATTTTTGTAATTTCGCGAGTGCGAGATTGTTGCTGCCCGCGCCGCGGACCGCGAGCAGTGCGAACACAAGCAAAAAATCCGCAGCGCGCGGATCTGCGTATTTTCGCTACATCCGCTAGAGTTCGCGGATTGCGGATTTACCGAAAATCCGAAAAATCCGCAAGCGGAACAGATTTTACGCCCATGCTTACTAACAATAAATGCTAGCGTAGATCAAAAAAAGCAGGGGTCTAATTTTCCATGTTCATGGGCACCATCGGCCTTTGGTCAGCACTTACTCCTCCTCCTTAGATTCCTCTTTGGCTTAAATCTCCCTACGGAGGAGCTTAAAAACATTAACATATTCACGTTTCCAGATCCTATTTTTAGTTTTCTCTGAGAAATGGGACCCCAAAGGCTTTGCCAGACCCATGTAGGGCAGCCTTTTCCTATGTTTATCTTCTTCTGCCTCTTCTTTCCCATCCTTCTCTACGCTACCATCCATTTGGACCCGGTACCCATCAACTGTGTACCAACTTTGTTGGTTCAGCGGGTGCCGACACGTGATTCGACCACCACGCCACCCCCCACTGACCTGCAAAACTTACCCTTAGTGTCCTTATCCCCCACATCCCATGACGTCCACCAGTTGCCCTTACCTCCCATCACATCACTGCCGAAGATATTTTCTCTGTGCCGACCACTACTGCTCCTGTGGCTTTAGCATTCCTCTTGACTGCAGCTGCCACCTGAAAAATACAAACTTCTCTGGTTGTCTTCACTGCTGCCCCAGGTCTAACCAGTGCTCCATACTCATCATCCCACAACTCGCCTTCCTCCCATTCATCACTCTCATCCTCATAATCAAGCAACAGCTATCCATCACCTACAGGCTTGTCCACACAGGCTCCAGCACCACACGTTTCTGACTCGGCAGAGATCCTTCATGTAGCAATGGTGATCTTCCACCTCCGGTCCTTTTTGCGTGATTCCTTGCCGGAGGGGAGACCGGACCACCCTGCTGTTTTGGGCCAGCGTCTTGGGGCCGTCTTGTGCCCCGCTGGCATCATCACCTTTCTACCGGCCTCATCCGCTGATTTTGCTTCTCCCTCCCCCACCAGCCTGCTCCAACCTGGGTGTCCCTTGCACTACCGTGCCCTCGAGCCGTGCTGGCTGTCACCTTGAACCTCTCTCGGTCTCGCTCTTCTGGGACACATACCCATTGCCATCTGCAGCCCTAGCTACCCACCCTGATATTCTCCCCTATAGTCCCAATAGTCTGGGGGGGTACACCATCCCTGGGGTGAGGGTAGCCACACATGCGTGCCCATCTTTCTTTGGTCTCTTGGATAAGAAGATGCTGCTCCCGGATGCGCACCTCCAGGTTTATCCCCTGCCATCTGTTAGGTTGAATATACCTTGGTGTGGAAGCCACTCACTGGATTAGGTACCGCACACTTCTGAGCCAATTTTGTGGCACCTTCCTTAGCCAGCCCACCTGTCCCCTGACCATGTGTGGCCCACTTCCCTTTCTTATGTACAGGGCCTAAGGGCCCAGACAGCAGCCACTCAGAACTCCCAGGAGGGGCCACACCGACTGGTCAATCTGCCTATTCCCTGCCTGGGATGTCCAAATTCTCTGTTCTTGTCAAGCTGGCCGCATGCAGAAGTGCTGTCTCCATGGGGGAAGGGCCCACCCCCCGCCCTCCACTGGCAATGTCACCTCTCCTGAAGGGAGCCACGCTGACAGGCTTTTCCTTCGCCCCCATCCTTCGCTCCTGTTTTTCCTCACTTTGGACTCTGCCTGACTCCAAATTTCTGACAAGTCTGATGCCGAACGCATCTGGCGGCGCATCCCGACCCAGGCTTGGTCGAGGACGGCCAGCATCAGTAGATCAGCCCTACTTGCCTCGATGAGTGTGATCAGGGCAGCCTGGAACGCGTTGCAGTTCGGCCCCCACATGACACCTCCTCCACACCACCTTAACGTTGGCCTTTTTAATGAAACACCCTACACTAACTTTTTTAACCCCCTCCTGGTGGTGCTTGGTGTCAGGAGGAGACCCGATGCTCCTCTCCTGACACCTTTTTGCCCTACCTAATACCCCCCGTCTTCCCCTAGCTTGACCTATCCCCATCCTGTCCTCTGGCCTGCATGAATTACCCGGGGGTAAGACTGGTCTGTGACCCTAACTTCTGCCGGGGGCCATCATCGGCGGAAGCAGCACTGGCATCTGTCGAAGTCTAGTATCCAAAATGAAGGAGCAGGTCAGTGGGGCTATGGCAGCCTATTTATATAGTTCAGAACACCGATCCAGAGCTCCTGAGGCTGGGAGCAGGTGGGGACAGGTTGGGCCCAGCCTTGGCAGTCCTGTATATGAAGGAGGCCTCTGGGGACTAAGGCGCTGCGCATGGTTTCAGGATTAGCAGGCGCACTGCATGCCTCCTTCCACACAAGGCCACTGCCATATGTGAGGGGAAGGAGGTGCCAAAGGACTATCGTTCCCTGCAACACCCCCTGCACAGCATATGGCAACGCGGCCGCTTCCCAGTTGAAGGGGCCCCGGGCCTGCATGACACACCGCACCCGATTGCAGCACTCTCAGGATGGTGACCACAGTAAGGGGACGGCTTGTGTGCTTGGCACTCTTCACATTCTGGGGACAGGGGACGGCTTAGAAATACAGCGCCCTCATCCTCACATTTCCTACTCAACGTGCCCCAAAAGGTGGTGCACCGTATCTCGCCCATCGCCCCTGACCTGCCTCAATTACCTACATAATGCAAACAAGGTGGTCCCGGATACTATAGATGGATACTCTTAAATAAATTCAAAAGAAGGATATCACAACATTGTTTTTAATCACAACGTGTACAGTAGAAAAATATTCATAAAATACATCGATACTTAATCACAATTAGTGCCCCTAATGGAAAGGGAAGGGAAAGGTAGTGGTTGGAAGGTGAGGAAACTATACAAATAATGAAACATTGGTCATTATGACCTCAATAAAAATTACAAACTAAAAATCACAATTTATGAAATAATTACTTAAACAAACTCATGCCTCACAAAAACAGAATCATAAATGATACATCAGGAAAGAGGCTGAAAATGGAAAAGAGTGGCGAGGTTTCGACCCAAATTGATGCAGGTATACGATGGAACCTTGCTAGAGGGTCTTCATCAGGACAGGGACGGATAAGGGGCAGTCAATCTGCGTAAGAAAGTTATCAAAATTAGTTATGGTCCAGCAGATCCATATTAATTATAAAAGTATTGTGCATGGTCAGTGAGAGAACATTGCCCTGAAAACACAATTGTTGAACTCAAGGCAATGAGAGGAATATATTGGAATATACCCAATGTTAACGAGAGGCAGGTGAGGCATCACAGGGGGAACAATATCATGAGCCTGCACTACATAAATAAATAAATGGCCACAAAGATTATATTGTGGTTGCTTACATCAATGCATATAGTATCAGACTCTACAGTTTGTTACATACATAGGCCAAGGTCTCTCAGTGATTTAGAATATACGAAATGTATTGAAACTCACTGGGAATGGGATCTTTCAAGTTGGACAGCAATACAAGGTATTCAATACTGTTCAATACATCTGTCGAATAAACGACCAGGTTAGTTATCAAGTAATATCCAATGACAACAATTGTTGGCACGGAGCACATTGAATTATTTACCTCATCAATACAACAAGGTCGTTTGATAGATGGGGAAGCCGCCACGCAGGTCGGGATCCTGCAAGAAGTGGATTGGCGAAAGGGTCACCAACTTATACAGTAATAGAATTTGACAAGGCAGGTAGCAAATCAGCAATAGCGTACCTGAGGTTATTGATAAAGCCACTAGCCCTGGAGGGTTCTTATGGAATTAAATGTCTCCGGTGGTAAAGATCCGTTTTCTACAAATCATTAAAAATAAAGGCTCAGTAACAGTTGCACAAATTTACACAAATTTAGGCCAGATTATACTGATATTCCGATCAGCTGAACAAGGATCACAGCATACCTGATACGATGGAAAATGCAGGACTTTCCAAGGAGTCTGATTAGTGCAGTACAAATTTGTAGAGATACAGCCTCCAAGAGACGTCCAATTTCTAAAAAGTATAAATATGACTACTTGTGAATATTTACATCGATGCTGCCCAGTTTCTTTAACTCCATTACAGAGTCACAAAGTGCATACCTTTAACCCCTTGCATGCTCATGACAAGGTGAGCTCGTCATGAGGCACACTGGAGCTGTGCTCATGACAAGGTGAACTCGTCATGTATAATGGAATTCAATAAATGTCAGCACAGGAGGGGAAAAGCCTTAGCAGCCAAGTGGTTAAAAGGAGTTCACGGGCTGCCACAGGGGTCTATTACACGTGTTGTGACTTCAATGGGGTCACAACACGCACTTTGTGACTCTGTAATGGAGTTAAAGAAACTGGGCAGCATCGATGTAAATATTCACAAGTAGTCATATTTATACTTTTTAGAAATTGGACGTCTATTGGAGGCTGTATCTCTACAAATTTGTACTGCACTAATCAGACTCCTTGGAAAGTCCTGCATTTTCCAGCGTATCAGGTATGCTGTGATCCTTGTTCATCTGATCGGAATATAAGTATAATCTTGGCCTAAATTTGTGTAAATTTGTGCAACTGTTACTGAGCCTTTATTTTTAATGATTTGTAGAAAACGGATCTTTACCACAGGAGACATTTAATTCCATAAGAACCCTCAAGGGCTAGTGGCTTTATCAATAACCTCAGGTACGCTATTGCTGATTTGCTACCTGCCTTGTCAAATTCTATTACTGTATAAGTTGGTGACCCTTTCGCCAATCCACTTCTTGCAGGATCCCGACCTGCGTGGCAGCTTCCCCATCTATCAAACGACCTTGTTTTATTGATGAGGTAAATAATTCAATGTGCTCCGTGCGAACAATTGTTGTCATTGGATATTACTTGATAACTAACCTGGTTGTTTATTCGACAGATGTATTGAACAGTATTGAATACCTTGTATTGCTGTCCAACTTGAAAGATCCCATTCCCAGTGAGTTTCAATACATTTCGTATATTCTAAATCACTGAGAGACCTTGGCCTATGTTTGTAACAAACTGTAGAGTCTGATACTATATGCATTGATGTAAGCAACCACAATATAATCTTTGTGGCCATTTATTTATTTATGTAGTACAGGCTCATGATATCGTTCCCCCTGTGATGCCTCACCTGCCTCTCGTTAACATTGGGTATATTCCAATATATTCCTCTCATTGCCTTGAGTTCAACAATTGTGTTTTCAGGGCAATGTTCTCTCACTGACCATGCACAATACTTTTATAATTAATATGGATCAGCAGGACCATTACTAATTTTGATACATTTCTTACGCAGATTGACTGCCCCTTATCCGTCCCTGTCCTGATGAAGACCCTCTAGCAAGGTTCCATCGTATACCTGCATCAATTTGAGTCAAAACGTCGACACTCTTTTCCATTTTCAGCCTCTTTCCCGATGTATCATTTATGATTCTGTTTTTGTGAGGCATGAGTTTGTTTAAGTAATTATTTCATGAATTGTGATTTTTAGTTTGTAATTTTTATTGAGGTCATAATGACCAATGTTTCATTATTTGTATAGTTTCCTCACCTTCCAACCACTACCTTTCCCTTCCCTTTCCATTAGGGGCACTAATTGTGATTAAGTATCGATGTATTTTATGAATATTTTTCTACTGTACACGTTGTGATTAAAAACAATGTTTTGATATCCTTCTTTTGAATTTAATTAAGAGAGTATCCATCTATAGTATCTGGGACCACATGTTTGGATTACTTACTTACCCAGGTCCCAGCGACTTATTGGGTTAACCCGTGTTTTTATAGCACTCAACTACCTACATAGCCCCGCTATCCAATCAGTGGTAGGAAGCTCATCAGCGCCGAACCTCACCATAATAGAGATTCTGCTGCTGGGCAGTTGGCAAGGAGAGGTTCAACTCAGATGAATCAGCAGAGGATGGCGGAAAGGTGGGCCACAAGGTGAGCAGCGGGAGACCCTGCGCAGGAGGGACTGCAGGCCATCAGGCATGTTGGCCTTTCTCCCCCTCGCCCCCCAACACCAGCCATACCTCCTGCAGCAAGGAACTGACTGGTTGACTCTGGCCCTGTGTGATTGTGTGGCGACCGGACTGAATAGGGGGTCTGGGGGACACCATAGGACTGGACCATTCCCTGGTGACAGTGCCACCTAAGACATGAGCCCCTGGTTGGAGTAAGCACAGATGTCTGGACACCAAAGAGTAAACTCCTGAAGCACCTGCCAGAGCCGATCATCAGAGATATCCTCAGGCAACCTTGAAGACGGCATGGACAGTGATGGTCAAGACCCTGGTGGCTACTTGACCCTCTCCCTGTGGCCTTTGGCTATTTGGCCCCTTCAGCTACCACTCATGTGGGGGGGCTTCCCCCATGTTCTCGCTTTTTTTACTTTGCAACACATTGGGAATGTGTGAGTGCCTTCAGGGGTGCCCTCCCTCCCTCTATCTCTGCTGGTTCACAGTGGTTTCTGCAGAGCTGTATCTCCACCTCATCTTCTGACTCTTCCTTGGTGTTGTCATTGTCCTTCTGTGGTCCACTGCTTGAACCGGGGGTCGGTCTCTAGCTGATTGCCTGTTTGCTGCCCCATGCACATGACCCTTACCGTGCCTATTGCACCAACTACAATGGCATCAGGGAAGTCGACAAAATATGTGCCCTTCACATAGGTAGTGACTCAGTCAAAGTGGCTGTCTCCCCCCCTTACCCACCATGGGCCACTTGGAGGTCACAATGGGCCTGATACTCAAAAAATTAACAGCGTTGGGGCATGGATTGGAGGTTATGGACGCAAGGATGACTGACTTAAGGGAGAAGATTAAATGGATCCATATGGAAATCACCGGCATCCACGACAAGTGGAGGGTCTGGATCATTGCCTTTCTTCCTTGAAAACCAGTTTTGATATCATTCAGGATAGTATTAATAATAATAAGCAAGCTTATAAAGAGCATGGTTACGCTCACTAGTGTGTCTCTGCGCTGCGGTTAGACCTCGTCAGGAGCAATAATATGACATAGCTAGAGGAGTACCTATGGACGGAAGAGCCATGTCTACAGTTTTTTCCGGAAAATTGTTTCAGAAGGTTCCTTCCGGAGAGCGAGAGGGAGGTCATTCCAGTGTTTTGCTGCCAGATAGCGGAAGGATCGGCCACCCATTCTTGCCCTTTTGATAACCAGGGTTTTGACCTGTCTCTGAAGATCTTAGATGTCGGGATGGAGTATAGGGGGTCAGTAGGTTGTGTAGATAACTTGGCACTTTACCCTGCAGAATATTGTGGCTAACACATAGGGCCTTAAAAAGTATTCTCTCACTCACTGGGAGCCAGTGAAAGGTGGCAAGGGCATTCTTGGAAGAGGTTCTCCTGGGCAGCATTAAAACCAGGCAGGCCGCCGCGTTCTGAATGCATTGACACTTACTACTTGTTCCCAGGTATAGAGCATTTCCGTAGTACAGATGGGAAGTTACCAGTGGATGGACTAGGGTTTTCCTCACTGCCACAGGAAGCATGTCTAAAGTTTTCCAGAGTCCTTACATTACTCCAAAACACTTCCCAGCCACAATTCTGGTGTGATTCTCAAAGGAGAGCTTGGAGTCCAGCCATATCCCGAGGTTCTTGACCTGACAGCTGAGGGAGAGGGTCGGGCCCAGAGTCTGCGGCCATCAAGATGAGGACCAGATCGAGGGGGCATTTCTCACCACTAGAACCTCAGTTTTGCTGTCATTTAATGTTAAAGAGTTATTCGTCATCCAGGATGCCAAGTCCTGTAGGCAGGAAGAAAAATTGGTGGCTGCCTCTGCATGGGATGGTGACTGTATGATCACCAGTTGCCTGTCATTCGCGTATGACACAACACTGATTCCATATTTAGTAATAATCTCCGCCAGTGGGGCGATATAGATATTAAAAAGTGTGGGGCTTATTATACAGCCCTAGGGGACCCCTTGAGCAAGCACCATGCTTTTGGAACAAGGAGGTGGCTGACCCACCTGAAAGCTGCGATCCTGTAATAAGGACCTTAGCTACTCAAAGGCCACTTTATCCAGCCCGCTTTTCCTGAGGCGCTGTAGATGTAGTGGGTGGGCTACAGTGTCGAATGTGGCACTCGGGTCCAAGAGGACCAGCCCAACCGTCTGGCACTCATCTACCTGTCTGTGGATAGTTTCAGTGACAGTAGCAGTGCTGACTCTGTTGAGTAAGTTGCTCTAAAACCTGATTGTGTAGGGTGCAATAGGCTGTGCCAGATATTGTGGTCCATCTGTTGTATATTGGCCACTTTTTCAACTATTTTCGCAAAATATGGCAGGAGTGAGACCGGTCGAATGTTCTCCAGTTGACTCTCAGTCACATTCTGCTTTTTTTTTTATGGGGAGGGCAATCGCTTCTTTCCAACTTTTTGGGACCACTCAAGACTAAAAGGAGAGTTAAAGGAGGCTCCTAATATAGGGTACCAGGATTTCCAGGCTATATCTCAGTACTCTAGGAGTAGTGGTGTCCCTAGGTGAACCGGATTATATACTTTGAGGACTTCACAGGAGGGGAGCTCAAATCTGGAGAGGTAGTCTGCCTCCTCCATATTGGCCCTCCCCTTGCTATCAGAACTCCCATTACGTGCCTCATCCGGGAAGAAAGTGTAAATTCTTGCTACTTTCTCTGCAAAGAAGTCTGCCACCAAACTGCAAGAATCAACCAATCCACTTTTGGAAACCGTAGTTCTGGCTAGTGACGAAATGTCTTTTAAAAATTGGGAAAAGTTCCCTGGAAGAGTTCTCAGATTATTCTATTCTGCCATTGTAGTATGCGGCAAAAGTTTTTCTTATAAGGGAGTAATAGTGCTTTAGACAGATTTTATATTCAGCCTTCCTATGATCTGAAAAGTCTTTCCTCCATACTCGTTCTAACCGCTTGCAGGAAGTCTTAGCTACCCTAAATCCTTCATTAAACCATGGGGCCTATTTTAACTGTCTAGGATAGGGACCAGGTACTCTGACTCTTGCATGGCAACATTACCAACCTCGAGGATTGGAACCGCAGAGACAACATCCGCTTTTTTGTCATCCTGCCCACCTGCCATGGGATCACCTTCTCATTCCCACTGCAAATGCAGAGGGCCCAAAGAATTCGGCCACTCAGGCCTCTGACACCAGTAGGCATGAGGCCCATCATAGCATGTTTCCTTCACCACAAGCAGACCTGACAGATACTCGCAGTGGCAAGGACACATGGACCCTATGACTTCAAGGCTCACAAGATACAAATTGCAGCTGAGAGGATGAGAAGCAGAGAACCTTCCTATCCCTCAGACCACAACTGCACAAGTGGGACAGCAAGTTTGGCCTCATTAGGCCAGCGCACATGAGGATCACAATGGATGGACAATTCAAGGACTTCTATGACCCGGAGGCATTGCAGTCCTTCCTGGATGGTCTACAAGATGGGGTCTTGGATACAGCCCGAGCTACTCCTGACCCCTCCACCGAGGCGATGGACCTGGTGCCACCTGGGAGTGAAGACACGCAGTTTCGGGAGCCCAGACATCAGGACAGATTGCACCGCATGCAGAGTGGCAAAGAGAAGACGATCAAAGCTGTGGCAGAGCTGACACAGGACAGAGGACGCAACAAGTCCCACTGGCTACTGAAGCCAGGGCCACCCAATGATTGATTAAACCAGAATACCAGACAAATGTGTACCCTCCAGCCAGAAGACTGAGTATGGCATGACTGCTCAACGTTGACAGTTTAATGTTGTGTGTTTTGGATGCCCTGTTTTTGCTTAATAGTGTGCCCCTGCCATGCTCCCCACTGCGCTACTGTTACATGCGCTCTCCCAACTCCCCCAGGAGAACACCACTCTACCCTCTCCGATGAGATCCCACCCCATGCTGCGGTACTGTGGCCATGTCACACATGTGTTTTTAAAGTTTGTTTCTTTTGGAAAAAACATTACGAAGCATGAGAGTCGCAAAAATTCTGTCTTGATAAAGATGGCGCAATAATTCTCTTTCCATCGAAACGCGTCAAAGCTTTTTACACAATTTGTGTACTTGCTGGAACCACAGATTATGAATCAATTGTAGTATCGAGTTCCAGTTGGTGTCCATTGTTTTATCACGGATGTGAGTGTTATGACAAAGTCTGGTGTCTTCTTTTATGTGTACTCTCTTTATGTCATTCTAAAATATTGTGTAGTAGATTGTTGATTTTAGATTGTTTTTTAATTCTTTTTTAAACTGTTTTGTACAAAAATTATGTTCTTATCTACATGGATACGAATAAATTGATGAACTGTTGTTTTAAACAAAATTGAGCATCTCTGGTTTGGGTTTGACTTTCTACTCTCATTGCATTGATGACGTGAATGAGGTGTGAATAGTTTGAATGATCAATGAGTTGCCTTCTAAGATTGTGAGTGTGTGAGGAAAAATATTAGCGGTAGGAGATTTGTAGGTATCAGTCCAAAGGAAACCCTCTTTGTGACATTATTAAACCACCTGATCTCCCAGGGAGAACTTAAACCTCTTGCGACATTGCAAGAAGAATTTGGCTACATCCTAACCAACAGTGGCGCTACGCTCAATTGCGTTATTGCCTCATACTCAGGCTGGGTCCCCAACCATGGCCTGTCACTCCCTCTCCCATTCTCACCTACTTTACTGCATGCAGGTAGTTTAGTGTTGTGATGGCCTGGGTTTATAACCTCTTGATTCAGCATCTCTACTCCCAGAGGTAAACTTGCAGGATTGCCCTCAGGTGAAGTACAAGGAGGAGGACTGGGTGAAGCTTCTAGAGAACCTACACTGATGCGCATGAGAGGCCCAGATAAATTCTGCCTTTTAAAGATACTACAGGGGTGGCACTGGTGCTGGCGAGGCTCCGGTCTTTTGCCCCACTCACCATGCTGGAGGTGCGGCCACGCTCTTTGCGTCATTGTTCTTCTGCCCTACGATTGCCAAGACATCTGCTCCTTCTAGACCAAGGTGGGGTACATGCTGTGAGACCTCGGTCTAAGGCACACACTCCCCGGCAGCTCCATGGTGCTCTGTTTTTTCTTGAAGCCAGCCGGTCCCTCTCTGTTGCAGGGTTCAAGACTACCCTGGTGACCTACCTGACCTGACCTGGTCAGTCCGGTCGCTCCTCCTGCCGCGTGGCCACCCCGAGTGTGCCCGCTCTCCTCCCGCTGCCGCTGCTAAGCCGAGTCAAGACTGCCCCTGTCTTGGTTTGCCTGTCCCTGTGCTGTTAGCTGTACTTCTGCTGCCGTTTTCGCGTTTCCTCGGTTTTCTCGTGTTGCCCGTATACTTGTAAGTTGTAAGCTGTCCCTGACTGCCCCTGTGCCTGCTTGTTGTCCCTGACTGTCCCTGTGCCTTCTTGTCCTCGTTGTCCATTTTTCTGCCATTTCTCGTGTGTGCCCTGTAAGTGCCCATTGTCCTCGTTGTTCCCTGCCCCCCCGCTCCCTGCCGCTGCTGCCCCGCGGCCCCACCCCCGCTCCCTCCAGCATCCTCGCACGCTCCCCCCACTCGCCACCCTGCTCCCGCCTCCCAGCTGCCCATCCCTCCCACAAAGGTACTTAAGGAGAGGCTCACGGGGCAAGGAGCTGTGACCTACCTGACCTGACCTGGTCAGTCTGGTCGCTCCTCCTGCCGCGTGGCCACCCAGAGTGTGCCCGCTCTCCTCCCGCTGGCGCCGCCGCTGCTGAGCCGAGTCAAGACTGCCCCTGTCTTGGTTTGCCTGTCCCTGTGCTGTTAGCTGTACTTCTGCTGCCGTTTTCGCGTTTCCTCGGTTTTCTCGTGTTGCCCGTATACTTGTAAGTTGTAAGCTGTCCCTGACTGTCCCTGTGCCTGCTTGATGTCCCTGACTGTCCCTGTGCCTGCTTGTCCTCGTTGTCCATTTTTCTGCCGTTTCTTGTGTGCCCTGTAAGTGCCTATTATCCTCGTTGTTCCCTGCCCCACCCCGCTCCCTGCCGCTGCTCCCTCGCGGCCCCACCCCCGCTACCTCCAGCATCCTCGCACGCTCCCCCCCACTCGCCACCCCGCTCCCGCCTCCCAGCTGCTCCTCCCTCGCTCCGCCCTCCCACTACGCCATTTATGGCGGAGTCCACGCGTACGCGCAGCGTTCACGCGCAGCGGGCGCGCCAAAGGTAAGCCCGTCTGCGCCCGTCCGCGCCTGGACCGCGCCCAGCGCCAGACCCCCTGGCCCCCGCAGATGCCAACCCACCTGCCGGACATACGCCGCCGCCACCCTCTGCGCACTCAACACCGGACGCCTCCCCGGATACCACCGAGCCATCCCAGGAAGCACCCACGGACCCTTCACTTGCCAATCCTGCGAGTTCACCTGCATCCGAACCTGCAACCCACCCGCACCCGCCAAACCCAGCACCCACAGCAACCACCTGAAGTACATCCTGCTCAACACCCGCTCCGTCCACAGACACACCGTGGAACTATGGAACCTGCTCGACACCACATCCTCGGACGTCGCCTTCCTCACGGAGACCTGGATGAACGCCTCCTCATCGCCCGACATCGCCATTGCCATCCCGGAAGGCTACAAGATCATCCCGATGGACCGCGTCAACCAGACTGGAGGAGGCATCGCCATCGTCCACAAAAACACCATCCGCATCTCGTCCAACTCCGAAGACACCCTCACAGCCGCCGAACATCTCCACTTCCAGATACACACCGACCCCAAGACCACACTCAGAGGCACCCTCATCTATAGACCCCCAGGACCCCGCACACAATTCAGCGAAGACATCGCAGACTTCATCAGCCCGCACGCCCTCCCCTCCGCCGACTACTTCCTCCATGGGGATCTCAACTTCCACCTGGAGAACAACAACAACAACAACACCACCACCCTACTGGACAACCTCGCAAACCTCGGACTCAAGCAACTGGTGAACACCCCCACCCACTACGCCGGACACACGCTTGACCCAGTCTTCACTTCCAGTAAGCACATCTCCTTCAGCCACTCAACCGGACTTCACTGGACAGACCACAGCTGCGTCCACTTCAGCTTCAGAAAGAACACTACTCACCACCTCCCGCAACAGGTTCCCCGCAGGCACTGGAACAAGATCACCACCGACCAGCTCACCGCATCACTGAACCAGAACCCTCCTGCCAGATCTTCGGACCCCAACCAAGCGGCCCACGACCTCGCACAATGGATCACCAACTGCGCCGACAACCTCGCACCCCTGAAAACCCGTCCCAGCAGGCCCAGAAGCAAAAAAGCCCCGTGGTTCAACAACGACCTCAAGAACTCCAAGAAGAACTGCCGCACCCTTGAGAAAACCTGGTGAAAGAACCCGACCACAGACAACATGACCGCCCTCTAGCACGCCACCCGCAAACACCACCAGCTGATCCACACCACCAAGAAGACAGCATTCAAGGAACATCTAGACAACAACTCACACAACAGCAAGGAGCTCTTCAGCATCGTCAAAGAGCTCTCCAACCCCAGCGCCGGAAACAACGACATCACTCCCTCACAAGACCTCTGCGACTCACTTGCCACGTTCTTCCACAACAAGATCGCAGACATACACAACAGCTTCGGCGAACAGACCACGCACCCAACCATAGAACCAACGCCCCCCACCACCACCCTCCGCGACTGGACCCCAGTCAACACCGAAGAGACCATCCGGACGATGAACACCACCCACTCCGGATCACCAACCGACCCATGCCCTCACCACGTCTTCAACAAGGCAGACTCTGTCATCGCACCCCAACTCCGGGACATCATCAACTGCTCCTTCAACACCGCCACCTTCCCCGAGAGCTGGAAGCATGCCGAACTCAGCGCCCTCCTGAAGAAACCATCGGCAGACCCCACCGACCTCAAGAACTACCGCCCCATCTCGCTGCTCCCGTTTCCCGCCAAAGTCATCGAGAAGACCACCAACAAACAGCTGGCCGCCTTCCTCGAGACGAACAGATCCCTCGACCACTCACAGTCCGGCTTCCGAGCCAATCACAGCACCGAGACCGCCCTCATCGCAGCCACTGACGACATCCGAACCCTGCTTGACAACGGGGAAACAGCGGCCCTCATCCTCCTGGACCTCTCCGCAGCGTTCGATACTGTCTGCCACCGCACCCTAGTTCAACGCCTCAGCAACGTAGGAATCCAAGAGAAGGCCCTGGAGTGGATCATCTCGTTCCTCGCCGGAAGAACCCAGAGAGTCCGCCTCCCCCGTTCAGATCTGAGGCCACCGAAGTCATCTGCGGCGTACCACAAGGCACATCACTCAGCCCCACCCTCTTCAACGTGTACATGAGCCCCCTCGCAGCCATCGCACGCCAACACAGCCTCAACATCATCTCCTACGCCGATGACACCCAGCTGATCCTCTCCCTCACCAACGACCCCGCCACCGCCAGAACTAACCTACACGAAGGGATGAAAGAAGTAGCCGAGTGGATGAAGAACAGCCGCCTGAAACTGAACTCAGACAAGACGGAAGTCCTCATCCTTGGGTCAACACCATCCGCCTGGGACGACTCCTGGTGGCCCCCGGCCCTAGGCTGCGCACCCAAACCAACGGACCACGCACGCAACTTGGGCTTCATCCTGGACTCCTCCCTGCCGATGACCAGACAAGTCAACGCCGTCTCATCTACATGCTTCAACATCCTACGCATGCTCCAAAAGATCTTCAGATGGATCCCCACCGAAACCAGGAAGACGGTCACCCAGACACTTGTCACCAGCTGACTAGACTACGGAAACACCCTCTACACCGGAACCACAGCCAAACTGCAGAAAAGACTCCAACGCATCCAGAACGCCTCCGCACGACTCATCCTGGACATCCCCCGCCACAGCCACATCTCCAGACAACTGAGAGACCTGCATTGGCTCCCCGTCAGCAAAAGAATCACATTCCGCCTCCTCACCCACGCACACAAAGCACTCCACGACCTGGGCCCCAGGTACCTCAACAACCGCATGACCTTCTACGCTCCCACCCGCCAACTACGATCGACCAACCACGCCCTCGCCGCCGTCCCACGCATCCGAAGATCCACCATGGAAGGAAGATCCTTCTCCTACCTGGCAGCCAAGACCTGGAATTCCCTCCCCATCCACCTCCGCCTCACCCGAGACCACCTCTCCTTCAGGAGGCAACTGAAGACCTGGCTGTTCGAGCAGTAGCGGACACCCCCCCAGCGCCTTGAAACCCTCCGGGTGAGTAGCGGGCTATACAAATTTCTTGATTGATTGATTGATTGATTGATTGGTACATGTCTCCTTCAGGCGCTTGGTAATGACTCTTTTTAGGTAACTCGTATTGCCTAGTATTGGACTTGTTGCGCCCCCTAAGCTCATACTGTTGTTTAATTGGGCTATTGGGCTATTGTTTTTTATTTTACTTTCCCCTACAGCCCTTGCTGTGGGTTGTTACTCCTCTTCGTCTTCCCTCCATTTTTCCTGCAGCGGCTGAACCCTCCCCCCATGCCCGCTCCCCCCTCCCAGCTCTTAGTCCCTCCCTTACATTATGGCACCAAAGACACGCCTACGGCAAGCCCGTCTGAGCCCTTTCGTGCCTGGACCGCATCCAGCGTCAGACCCCCTGGGCCCGATGATGTCTGACGATGCTATGATGTCAACACCATCCATGAACTCAACCCTGGCCGATCACCCACCTGCTTCCAGGCCACCCGAAGCTCACCCATGGACCCTTCACCTGCCGAAGCTGCAGCTTCACCAGTCAGCAAACACCTGCATGTCCTGCCCCCCCCAACCAGGGCAGACCGAAACCATCTCAGGTGCATATTACTCAACACCCGCTCCGTACACAAGCACCCATCGAATTCTGGGACCTACTCGACTCATCCTCCCTGGACTTCGCCTTCCTGACGGAGACCTAGTTGAACCCTTCCCCGGAGCCCGACATTCCCATAGCCATCCGGGAGGGCTACAAGATCACCCGCAGGGACCGCACCAACACACCAGGAGGAAGAATTGCCATCGTTCACAGGAATACCCTCAGAATTTCAACTAGCACAGAAGACACTCTCAGCACTGCCGAACACCTGCACCTCCAGATCCACGTCAATCCCAACACCACCCTCAGAGGAACCCTCGCTTACAGGCCCCCCGGACCCTGACAACGATTTACCGACATCATCAGCATGCATGCCCTTGCCTCCACAGACTACATCCTCCTTGGAGACCTGAACTTCCACCTCGAGAACGCCAATGACAGCAACTCCACCACCCTGCTCAACAACCTCGCCAACCTCGGACTCAAACAGCTCGTCACGACACCCACCTACTCTGCCGGACATACGCTCGACCCCATCTTTACCTCAAGCAACCACGTCACCTTCAGCCACACCACAGAACTCCACTGGACCGATCACCGCTACGTCCACTTCTCCTTCGAGAAACGCATAACGCACAACCACACACAATGAATCCCGCACCGCAGCTGGGAAAAGGTCACAGAAGACCAGCAAATCATCCCCCTCGCCCGAGACCCACCAACCGACCCCTCCGACACAGCCGCCCGCAACTTCAGAAGCTGGATCGATGAATGCGCCAACACTCTCGCCTGATCAAGAAACTCTCTAACAGACGCACCAACAGGAGGGCCATCTGGTTCACCACCGACCTCCAGGCATCCAAGCAGACCTGCTGCAGACTCAAGAAGAAATGGAGCCACAAGCAGACACCGGACAACCACACTGCCCTCATAAACGCCAGCCACAAGCACCACCAACTCATTCGGACCGCCTTCAAGGAACACAACAACAACAATGTACACAACAGCAAGGAGCTCTTCAACATCATGAAGGAACTCGCCAACCCCAGCTCAAGCTCCAATGACATCCCGCCGACGCAAGAGCTCTGCAACTCCCTAGCCACCTTCTCCCACCACAAGATCGCATACATCCACGACAGCTTCAACACCCAGACCCCCCCTGACAGCCACCGACACCCCACAATCACTGCCGTCGAGCCTCACCGGCCCCCTGCTCTCCTGGGACCACGTCAACGACGATGACACCATCAAAATCATGAAGACCATCCACTCCAGCTCACCGTCCGACCCTGCCCTCACCACGTTTTCAACAAAGCGAGCTCCTTCCGAAACTGGCCTCATTGCCGCCACTGACGACACCAGGGCCATGCTGGACAATGGTAAAACCGCAGCCCTCATCCTCCTGGACCTCTCAGCCACCTTCGACACCGTCTGCAACCACACCCTACGCACATGCCCCCACGACGCAGGGATCAGCAACGGAGCCCTGGACTGGATCACCTCCTTCCTTAACGGCAGAACGCAGAGAGACCGCCTCCCTCCATTCCGATGCGAAGCCATCAAGATCACCTGCGGCGTACCACAAGGATCATCCCTCCGTCTGACCCTTTTGCCACCATTTGCCAACATTGTCCGATCACACAACCTCAACATCATCTCATATGCCAACGACACCCAGCTGATCCTCTCCCTCACCAAGGACCCCGCCATCGCCAAAACCAACCTCCACAAAGGAATGAAGGCCTTCGCCGAATGGATGAAAATCATTCGCCTGAAATTGTACTGGACAAGACGGAGATCATCATCCTTGGCTCCACCCACTCCGCCTGCACCGACTCCAACCGACCATGCACGCCTCCTGGGGCTCATCCTGGACTTATCACTTTCAATGACCCAGCAAGTCAACGCCGTCTCCTCCTCCTGCTTCAACACCCTCCGCATGCTTCGCAAGATCTACAGATGGATCCCCACCGGAACCAGAAGGACGGTCACCCAGGCCCTTATCAGCAGCAGGCTGGACTACGGCAACACCCTCTATGCAGGAACCACGGCCAAACTACAGAAAAGACTTCAACGTATACAGAACGCCTCAAAACGCCTCATCTTTAACATCCCCCACCACAGCCATACCACTGCCCACCTGAGAGACCTGCACTGGCTCCCCGTCAACAAGAGGATCACCTTTAAGCTTCTCACCCCCACTCACAAAGCTCTCTACAATGCCGGACCAACATACCTCAACAAACGACTCACCTTCCACACCCCGAACCGCCAGCTTCAGTCCGCGGACCTCGCCCTTGCCACTGTTCCACGCATCCACGAATGACCACCGGCGGCAGATCTTTCTCCCACCTCGCCGCCAAGGCATGGAACACCCTCCCCATCTACCTGCGTCAGACTCAGGACCTGTGACCTTCAGGAGACTTCTCAAGGCCTGACTGTTCGAGCAGTAGCAGCACCCCCTTCCCTCCCCTCAGCGCCCTGAGACCTTCACAGGTGAGTAGTGCGCTCTACAAATGTTTGATCAATTGATTGATTGTGGAAGTCCATAGCAGTGCCCATACCGCTGCCGGGCCCGCAGGTCCTGGTCCATGACCTGGCAGACCTCCCTGAATAGTCTCATCATGCCTGTAGATTGCTTACCACCATCTTTACAGCGAGCAAGATTTGCAACTTGCGTAGTTGGCAGTCCCCACACATGTGGAATGGTCCACAGCTATATATAAAACCACATCTTATGAGAGAATGATCTACAACTTACTTGAAAAGGCCATTGTGTTTCTTCTTATCTGATCTCCTTTCTTTCGGGAAGACTTAAGCTGTTTGAAGGTGTGCACTCTGTGTCTGCCTCACCCGGTCGACCTCTCAACCTGTCACCTTGCAATCCCGCCATCTTCTCCTACCTCCTACAGATCCTCCTTTTTCCCCTCTTCTCGCCATTCTCACCCACTGATATCCCCTTCTCTCCCTTGGCCTATCCACCGCTCTCTTGTATTTCCTTCACCTGACCCTTCTCCTCCAGTCCCTTCATTTCTCTGGAGTTGATAGAAGGACCTGGTAGGGTATTTTACCAGACTACTGAAACCCAATATCCCGTTACAAAAGATATTTGGATTCAGTAGTCTGAAAATATATATATATATTGTAACAAGACTATAGACTTCAAAAATATCATGAAGGTAAGTATAAATAGGTGAGAAGAGATTTCCTGTGCATAACTCCAAATATATGCATGTTAATGACATATTTGTCTTCAAAGTATGAGTATGCAGAGTAAAGAATAGCTATTCGATATTTGCCTAGAGTTACTTGCCTTGATGACATTTTTAGCACTATATTTTTGTAGGTGATACTATTGATATTCTGACATACAACCATTGCCAGCAGGGAGATAGTGACAGCCCCTTGTCCATAGCTCAACAGCACACTAAGGCACCACAGATAGCCTTATCTGATGTGCAAAACAACACCTGGAAAAAGGGGAATCTATGGAATTCCTTTTCCTATACTTCTACACCATGTGGAATAGTAACATGAGCACAGAGGAGCTTCCTGTGCCATGTATGTGACTGTTACCTCCCGATTATTCCATTGCCAAGACTAGAACACCTGTTCTAACTAGGGGAAACTGGATGGAAGTAGCAGGCGCCCATAAGAGAGTAGCAGGGTATATTTTAGGTAGAGGACCTGGGTTTTGCCGGTTATTCTCCCCAAGTCCTTAGCAGATGCACATATGCTTGAGAAATGCCTTCTGTTTCCCTTAAATTGTATTCACAGCTTCAGAATTTTCAAATTGACTTTAAAATTGTTGAGTCTCTGCACTTTTCAGGAAAAATATATCTTTTCTTCAGGAGAACTTTGCTGCCAACTTGGTTAAGCAAATAACTTAACAGAGATTAAATGAATACTATGGTCCATATTCTTAAGGAAGTGGCGGAGAGAGGCGTCAGTCTTCTTGGCTCTCTCCACCACTTCGGAAATGCGAGGCTGCACCCTATTCTGAAGGATATGGTGCAGCCTTGCATTTCCCCATGCGATTGCACTAAGTTTCACAACTTAGCACCAACGCAGGCACCCTTGCACCAGAGTGCAAGGGTGTCTGCAAGCAGGGAGGTTTGTTTATGTTCAGGAGGGTGTCCCTTTCTGCACATAAACAAACCTTACATTCTAGTTTGTAACTTGCATGTGTGCTGCTTCATGCGCAGTTTTCTCAAGGTTTATCCAGACGGCGAGAAAGAGGGCAGCCTTGGGACGCCGCAGTGCAGGGAAGTAATTTTTTATTTACTTTATGTTATTTAGAATTACTTGTTAATATAGGCGGGGTGGAGGCGGGTGCCATAGCGGAGCAGAGTGAGTTCCATGGAGTTTTTTCGCAACTCCGTGGACCTCCGCTTAGCCCCGCTATGCCCCTACTACGCCATTGGGTTGTATAAAAGTTCATTTCTTTAATTGACTCCTTAATTCATTATTCGGTCTCATTTATTCATGTATGACTACAAATTCTATAGTGGTAATGAAGTTGTATTGTTTTTTTAATTGTATCCCTGCTATGTTGTTTCACAACCAATCATGCTTCTTGATTCTGTGCACACTCTTAGTTTTGCCCAGTTTAATTCTAACTAGTATTTACCTGTATTACTATCCAAGTGTTTTTTGGTCCTCGCTACTGAGCCCTTCCCTTCTGGATTTCTACTTTAGAGGTTTTTGGTAGCATTCGCTTTTCCTCCACCAGAAGTGGTTTCTTTCCAAGGGCATCCACTCATAGGAGTTGATCTCCATCTGCTGGGTGGCTACAGGAAGGGATTGCGTATCCAGATAGATGCCTTGTGTGTTCCTTGAAAAAATCCCTGTCATTTTGTGCTATTAATGACTTGCCAGTGGTACCAATTGGGCCACTATGTTTTGATGGGCATTTGGGAAAGGTTTGAGGGTTTCTAGATACCAAGGTGGGCTATTTAACTCTCTCTTGCGCCATGCCACTGGTATCCACCTTTGACACAGTTAATAATTTTACACTCCTTTTGGAGCAATTTCAGAAGATGTTTTGTAGACCTAATCTGGAATATTGGGCAGAAGAAGCTTTGTGTGATATTCAAAAAGGATGCCAAGAAGTAATGGCTTTTGTAACTGCCGTCAGGGAACTGGCAGAAGGAACACAGTGGGTTGAGTAAACCTTTCTTACTTTGTTCTGATGTGGGCTGAGAGAATAGATTATAGATGAGGTGGTCCGTGGCCCACGTCCGGTTACCTTAAATAGTGGGTTAACAATAAACATCTGTTATTCAGTGCCAAGAGACCTCATTGGGGTGAACGTGCGCTCTACAAATACACATGTTATGTTATATTATGGTATTTATGTGACAAAAAAGTGATGAAAATGAGAAGGCATGACAAAGACTACAAGGAGGGTAGAATATGTACCTCCACCCATAAATATGATAATATGAAGATACCAGGAGAAAGTAAAAAATCTCTTGAGGAGTCGAGGTCTGCAAGTAGTAGCAATTCCTTGACATCTGTAGTGAGTACTGTCTCAACAGAAGAAATATTAGCTGTTTCAAAACCTGAAAACAAATCCACTTTTTTAGTAGCGATGCAAAGGCTAAGGCTAGGAGTGAAAAATACAAAAAAAGAACAAAGACAAGAAAGGGCGGGAGGAGATGGCAAAAAGAAAAAGGATAGACACACAGGGAGTCACAAAACGGTCCAACAAGAACTAAACAGACACCCCCAGATATGCAGGTAAGATGTGGGTGCGCAGATGGAGGGGAATATCAATTCGGGGGCCCAGGAATTTGCAATTGTAAACCTCTCAAATTGCCTTTTGCCTGCAAATCAATTGATTGCACTTGGGAAAGGCTTAGGTCTTTGTCCTTTGTATGGTGCACCTTTTGTTATATGTGAACCTTATAGAAACTGCTTACATATTGAGCTTTGTTCAAAAGAATGGAAGAAGAAGAAGTATAGTAAATCAAACAATGGCCCATACCCAAGTACCAGGTCTTTTGCTGCATATAGAACTGATGAAGTTAAGAATCCTGAAACCACTGAAGAATGGAGAAAGCGGTACAGTTTGAGAGAATTTATTAGAGAGTGAGAAACAAAGATGTCACCAAAAAGGATTTAGTTTATACTATCGCAAAAAAGGCCATTTGATTAAGGTATATCCGACTTGTCATTCTAGGCTGTTGGAAAATGACAGTGTCCAAACTCCGTGGAGGAAGAAGAAATTAGGCATAAATTATCTTTCTCAAGTATCAGCGTCAAGATTTCTTCTGGAATATGGAAATCAGTTATTCTTACTTCCTGTCTTTGATTCTTCCAGCTGTAAACAGTTACTTCCTCATCGTCCCTACGATTGGACCATAATTCTCAAACTGAGGGCCAAAATTCGGTAAACGACCAAAATATAGAATTCGAAATATTGACAGGCCAGAATATATACAAAATATAGATAGGCCAGAATATCGCATCACCAAAATATAGTTAGTCAGAATATCGAAATTGAGGTAGGAAATATCGATTTCCATAATATCCACTTTAAAATATCGATTTCCATAATATCGAATTTTTTTGTGTTATGTATGGTAGTATATGTGTTAAAATTATATATTATTTTTGTAATGTATGTTTGATTTTTTTAAAGTAATGAATGTTATGTAATTTAATTTTTGTGTAATTTAATTCCGTAGCTGGTTATGGGTTTATAGGGGAATAGGGTGGGAAGTAATTTTATTATAGTAAATAAATATGATTTGTTATTTATATGTATTGATAATTAATTGATTGATAATTCATTATTAAGTGGTAATTAATTTTTATTAATTGATTATTATGTTAATTGTAATATTTATTATTTGTAGCGGGTTGTGGGTTTATAGGGCAATAGGGTGGGAAGTAATTTAATTATTATAAATTAAATATGTTTTAATATGTATTGATTATTAATTATTAATTGGTAATTCATTGTTATTAATTAGTAATTCATTTTTATTAATTGAATAATTGATAATTATGTTAATTGTATTATTTATTATTTGGAGAGGGTTGTGGGTGTATAGGGGAATAGGGTGGGAAGTAATTTAATTGTAATAAAGTAAATATTAATTTTTATTTATATGTATTGATAATTAATTGATTGAAATTTAATTATTAATTGGTAATTCATTTTTTTAATTGGTAGTACATTTTTATTGGTATTGATAATTAATGTAATCTTATTTTAATATTAAATCATTACTTTACCTACTGTTGCACTCTCTGGAGTGGGAATAGTAATTTGTACCCCTACGCAATCCAAAGCTTTCCCTACTGTTGCTCTCACTGGAGTGGGAATAGTAATTTTTACCCCTACGCTATCCAACGCTTTCTTTACTGTTGCACTCTCTGGAGTGGGAATAGTAATGTTTACCCACCCGCTATCCAACGCTTTCCCTACTGTTTCACTCTCCGGAGTGGGAATAGTAATTTTTACCCTCCCGCTATCCAACGCTTTCCCCACGGTTGCACTCTTTGGAGTGGGAATAGTAATTTTCACCCCTACTCTATCCAACGCTATCCCTACTGTTGCACTCTTTGGAGTGGGAATAGTAATTTTTACCCCTACGTTATCAACTATTTCTTTACTGTTGCACTCTCTGAAGTGGGAATAGTAATGTTTACCCTTCCGCTATCCAACGCTTTCCCTACTGTTGCACTCACTGGAGTAGGAATAGTCATTTTTATCCACCTGCTATCCAACGCTTTCCCTACTGTTGCACTCTCTGGAGTGGGAATAGTAATTTTTACCCTCCCACTATCCAAAGCTTTCGCTACTGTTGCACTCTTTGGAGTGGGAATAGTAATTTTTACCCCTACGCTATCCCTACTGGTGCACTCTCTGGAGTGGGAATAGTAATTTTTACCCCTACGCTATCCAACGCTTTCCCCACTGTTGCACTCACTGGAGTGGGAATAGTAATTTTTACCATCTCACTATCCAACACAATCTCTACTTTTTTTTACATTACATTTATTATTTTTACATTTTGAGCTTTTTTTCAATATTTTAAGTATGTTTTATTTAATTGTTTTTAATATTTAATTACTTTTATATTACTTTTAGTACATTTAAAAATGCGATATTTTAGTTAACTATATTTTAACTATCGATATTTGTATTTGATATTTTAGTACTTCCCTGTTTGTAGATAGGGATTCTATAATCTGTACTTTGATATTTTTGAGTCGATATTTTGGGCATTCTATATTATGTCCCTTGATATTTAGTCACTGAACCCCAAAATTCCATATAGTAAAATGTATTCTTTATCCGAATTAGAACAGAAGATGCTATGTCAATTCTTGGACAAAAATATAGAGAATGGGCTTATTTCTCCTTTGCCTACCCTGATGGAGCACCCTTATTTTTTGTGCCAAAACAAAATAATTAATTAGGGCTTGCATTGATTACCTATAACTAAATTAAGTCACTGTTAAGGGCCATTATTCCCTTCATTTAATTAAAGACGTCTTAGAGGCGGCTCAAGGCTCCCAAGTGTTTACTAAGTTGAACCTCAAAGAATCTTTTCACCTGTTATGTATAAAGGAAGGGGATTATTGGAAAACAGCATTTTCTACACCAATCAGGTATTTTGAATATAGAGTAATGCCCTTGGGCTGTGTATTGCCCCTTCCATTTTTCAAAGATTCATGGAAAGCAATTTTCGGAATTTATTTGTCATTCTTTATCTAGATGACATTTAGATTTTTTCTGTAATCTTGTCCAATCATCATGTGATTCAAGCTTTACTCAGACTATGAAAGAATTGCTTGATTTATAAACCAGAAAATAGTGTTTTACAAACACCAGAAGCTGAGAATTTATGACTCATTAAATCCAGAGGTAATTGTGATGGATCCTAAAAAGATTTCTGATGTTCTGAATTGTTCATCCCCTGCTGCAGTCAACGACACTAAATGGATTTGCTCATTTCTATTGTCCATTCAATAAGAACATTTCATTATATCCTGGTTAGATATCTCGACTTCCTATCCTGGGCCAACCATGGGGATGTCCTAGGAGTAAGAAAAGGGAAGGGTAAGGCCTGGCAAGTAGGTACACTGGCCAGTTCGACATGGCAGTTAACAAACCGCGCACAGGCAATGCAGTCGCGGGCCTGAGACCTTCTTTTTAGGGCTACTTATGTGGGTAACACAATCAGTGCTGCAAGCCCACTTGTAGCATTTGAATTACCAGCCCAGGCACACTTAGTGCACTTTACCAGGGACCTACTGGTAAGGCAAATATGGCAATCATGGATAGCCAATTACAATCACAACTAACACAGGGAGCACTTGCACTTTGGCACTGATGAGCTTTGGCAATGTGCCCAAAGCATCTAAACCAGCAAAAACGAAATCCGGGACAGTGTAAAAAAAACAGGAGGAGATAAAGGTAAAAAGTTAGGGGAAACAACGTCAAGCTTGCCAAGCCTAACAGCTACGAAAAACAAACAGTATTAAGTCCAGCACTTCACATGGCCAACTAGTTGTACTACAACTCTCTCCCACAGAAAACAATAGAGGTAGGAACTTAAATTGAAACCCCATAGGAAATAATGTTAGATTACATTATTTAAGATTGTTAAAAAATATAAATACATTTAATGTTATGCTACAAAATGAATAAAAATAAACATAATTATGTTTTACTTATAAATTGTTTTAAAACATTTTTAATTTTAAACATTGTCACTACATTCATTAAAATATGAATTCAAATATAATTACATTATGCTTAAATATTTATATATATTACTTTTAGCTGTTATTGATGCATTATATAAAATATAATTTCATTTTAGGTGAAAATGTATATTCAATTTAAACCTCAAAAATGTTCTTTACCGTAATGTACTTAAATTAATTATATATTTAATTTAAAATTTAGTAAATAGTGTTGAAGCATTTTTCTACATTTAAAATGAATATATAACATTGGCCTACAAAAGAATTTAACATAAAAATACTTTTTTACAAGTTGAATAAATGTTTTTTTACTTTTCCCTATACTTTGCCAACTGGCGGTCTCCTCCACTAGTGAAGAGATTTCCATTTGGTAAAGTATAGGAAACATGTTCCTATACTTTACTGTAGGCAAATCTCCGTTCCAACTGTGGATCTCCGCCACCTGGGCGGTGATCTTCCTATGGGAAAGTACAGCATATGGAAAATACTCTCTCAAACTTGAGGGGGAATACTGAACTCCAAGCATCTACCAATAATTAAGCCAAAATTACCAGTTGTCATTTCTCTTATCACTTTGAGAATATCCTGCAAATTTACATTGGTCCAGGCTCTCTGGCTCTTATCTAATGTTACTTTATATGACCTTCTCGCTTTAAATTAGATTTCTTTATATCATTACCTATTTGAAATAATTAAATTTAATTCAACACTATTTCCTTTTATCTTAAGTCCTCCTCCATTATTTTCTATGGAGGGTGTTGCAGTATCAGTGGTTGGCCATGATTGTTGCTGGACTTACTTTAGCTCTAAGATGGCACAATTTACTACTGTTTTGGGTCACTTTCTGGCTCTAGTTACTTTAGAAGTGCAGTTTGTGAATAGGAATGTGCTTACAGTTTTGTGAGTGGGCATCTGTGCCTCTCTAACCCCTTCCCTATTCCTCCATTAAACACTCCTTACTTCTTCCTTAATCGCTCCCAGTTAGTAGTATGTTTTCTTCATTTTTCACATGTACTACTAAAACGTATAGTACATGTGGAGAGACTTCTCACTCAGGCAGAAATCTCCTCATAGAAAAAGACAGGCGAGGCTGATGTGGAAATTCTGCACATAGGTTTGTAAATAGCATTTTGTGTACTACAACATGCACTTTGTAAATAGGCCCCAATGTTCCCAGAGAGCCACCACATTGTTTCACTGCGCATGTACACAGAACGCGCTGTGGGAGACAGAGTAGGGAAGCGTGGAAAAGCAGGAAGCAAATCACAGGAATAGTAAAAGGAGAGGAGGGAAATCAGAAAGGGTCATGCATTCCCATGAAGTGCCTCGAGGAAAATGCCTCAGAAGCAAGCTTTAGGATAACTAGTTCCCTGGCATGGGCACTGGAAGGATACAACTCTGAGAGTCAAAAGCCATGGTAAGGTAGACAAGCTTCAGGGGCAAACAAACAATAATTGCAAGTATGCTATCAAATTAGGAGCAGGGAACTTAAATAGAAAAAACATTTATAATGTACATGAGTGACACCCAAAAGCCACTCTAAGTATAAATGGAAGTATTAACCACAGTTCCTTTTGTGAAATGGAATAACGCTGTCTCTTGTGAAAACACAAAACAAATTATTTGTATTATAATCTAATTTTTTACACACTTAAGCATTTTTTCACCGCCTCAAAATGAGGGCTTGTGTTATTTAGTACTGTGATAGCATCTGTGACATATGTGACACGTGGAAAGCTACAGCTACATATTTCACATTACAGAGGCAATATATGTACCCACATGCTCCAGAAACATCTTAAGGTAATGTGGGGAGGGGCAGTAGTCTTGGGCTGTTTAGAGCTCAATGCCAATGAGAATAGGAATGACGCCTGCTAGCCTTGGACTTCATTTCACTCTGTGCCGTTGTGCCTAATTAGAGTGAATATGCTGCTGTGGTGAAGTGGACTGCACAGAAAGTTACATAATGGTCCTTCTCTGCAATGCAAAATGATTCTTCACGCTCTCTGACTGCCAGAACTGGCCTTTGCTTGAAGGTAAAGGAGTGTAAATACATTTTAACGAAGTCCATTTTCATAAATAATTTAAATATTTTTATTGAACAACATTTCGATCTCGTGTCCCTACTTTTTTTCCTGTTTATATTTATCATTCGGTGTGGAAGTATGTGGGCTTTTTAGGTGGGTATAGGGAAGCACTAGACAATCAGAAGCAAATGTCTATGCTAGGATTTTTACATTGTCCTAATATTCCAGTAGAAAATACTATGTGGGAGGAACGTGACCTATTAGCAAAGGAATAAGACAGATGCACATGAGGGCAATCACTAGGAAATGCTGAAATGGCCAGAGAAATGACCAACATGCAAGAGACGAAGAGCTGCTATCGGGTATCGCGTCAAAATCAGTTCCTTAGTTCAAACCTACCTCAGCAGATCAGGCCAATCAGAACGCAATCTTTTCTTGAGGCAGAGTATGAATGATATGCGAGTGAGTAAGTGAATGTTATGTTATGTTATATTATGAATTTGTAGAGCGCTCAGCTGCCACAGCAAAGTGGCGTCCCGGCGCTATATTGAAAGATAACACAACCAGATGGAGAAACGAGAAGAAGCAGGGAACAGATCTAGAGAGGTGGAAACAGAAAGGTCTTGATGGCTCTTCTAAAGGATAGGAGATCCGGTAGGGCACGGATGTCGACGGGTAAAGTGTTCCAGAGACTCGCTGCCAGTACACCAAAAGAGCGACCACCAATTCTGGTTTTCCTGAAGCGAGGGACACATGCCAGGAATTGACCCGTCGATCGTAGAGTTCTGGAAGGAATATAGTAGGAGATTGCCTGTGCAAGGATAGGGGGAGATGAAACCTTTAAAATCTTAAAAACCAGGCACAGGGCTTTGAACTTAATCCTCTGTCCAACGGGCAGCCAGTGTAAGTCATGGATGGTACGTCTAGCAGAGCAGAATTTAGGCAGGCCAACCAGCATTCTGGCCGCCGCGTTTTGCACGCGCTGAAGGCGTGTAAGTTCAGCTTGGTTAGCGCCCAAGAGAAGCGAGCTGGCGTAGTCCAATCGGGAAAGCACCGTAGCTTGGACAATGAGTTGCCTTGTAGGGGCATCAAAGAATTTAAAAATGGGTCTGAGGCTCTGAAGGACCCCAAAGCAGGTGCCGGCAACTTTTTTAGTGTGAGGAATAAAGGTCAAGTTAGAATCGAGCCAGACCCCAAGGTTCTTAGCTTCAGTCACAGGAATAGGGGCTTGACCTAGCTCCGGAGGCCACCAGTGGTCACCCCAAAGATGAACCTGTTTACCCAGGACTAGGACCTCAGTCTTTGCTGTATTGAGTTGGAGACAGTTCTCCGTCATCCAACTAGCCACCTCCTTGAGGGCCGTCTGAAATTTAGGGGCCTCAACCGCAGGGTCCCCATTTAGTGCAACCGCTAGCTGGGTGTTGTCCGCGTACGACACCATAGTTAGACCCCATCTCTTAGCGACAGCAGCCAGCGGTTGCACGTACAGGTTAAAAAGGGTCGGGCTAAGTGCCGAACCTTGCGGGACCCCTTGGGAAATGTTGCGTGGGGCAGATTCAAAAGGAGGGGTGGATACTTTGAAGGTGCGTTCAGATAAAAAGGAACGGAACCATTCCAATGCCGTATTCTCCACACCGGCCTCACGTAACCGTTGAAGAAGGATGGAGTGGGAGACAGTGTCGAAAGCGGCACTGAGATCCAAAAGGATCAGTGCCGCCGTCTCTCCTAAGTCCATCATCCTCCGCAGGTGCTCCACCATTGCCAACAAGGCCGTCTCCGTGCTGTGGCCTGCACGGAAGCCATTCTGAGATGGATCTAGAATGTCAGAACCTTGAAGATGGCAAGTCAGAATTTTATTGGCATGTGCCTCCGCAAGTTTGGAGACCCATGGGAGGAGAGAGATGGGCCGGTAATGTTCAGGTTTTGATGGATCCATGGTGGGCTTTTTTAAAATTGGGATAACCGTTGTTGTTCTAAAGTCTAAAGTTTCTTTAAGCTGATTTTGGCAGTGACAAGATAGGGCAGGTGTGGAGACAGAGTGAACAGCTTCCATCAAGGACAAACCCGCTAATTATATGGCACCATCCTTAGCTTTACAAAATTGGGTGACTTCAGCATCGAGTGGAAACATGTTTCCTCATCTTTGGCAACAATATGTGTGTTTCCTGTAAAAACAGAATGTCAAACTTCTGTCGCTGTAAACACTTGCTTAATCTGTCTCTTTGACCTCCCTTACAACCCAATTTAATTCAAACGACACGTTATGTTATCTTACACAGACAAAGACTGCTTCTCCCTATGTATAGAGTCTGTAAAATTATCAACTTAAGAAAGTTGTACACGTATTATTCATTTTATTTGCGACATTATTCTCTGGCCATCAGAGAATTTCTTTTGCTTTGTATCGTATAGTTTCTTTAATTCGTCCATTCACTTTCTGTATTCCTATCTTCTGTTCTTCAAAGCCCTGTCTGGTCAAGGAGAATGGAGTAGTAAATGTCTCTGTGTGAGTTAGTCTGTCTGCAAGACTCTGTTTTCACAATGGAGTCTATGCCTGGGATAAAGAACATTATTACTGATTACTTCTCCATAATGCCTTATCCACTCCTCGAGAATAAGAATGCATTACAAGTAGATTTTCATGTGGTAATCGAGTTTGTCATCGTGGTGGGTAAGTCTTTGGCAGAGACCTGAAAGAGTGCAGTAAGGAAACTACCTTACGAAGAGTCACACAGTTCAAAGTCCAAAGTAAGTTTATTGTTTAGTTAATTAAAACCTTAACAGTATTACAAAATAAAAGAACATATAAAACAATTGATAAAGTCTGCCAATTATTAAAACATAACATCAGTTTGGTGCTGATCCATATCTTTTTTTTTAAAAACTGTTGATTAAACACTCTCTAATTGTTACCCTGAATCCCATCTTTTTACTTCAAACGAATCCCAACCATTTCAGTTGATCATGATTCTGTATGTGGACCTGGTCTGTGGTTAAAAAGTTAAGTCACTGGCATAACTTATGAGGTGGCATGATTACCACCTTCTACCTAGATACTGGTTTTCAGGGCCTGTTCAAAGGAGTTATGGAATTTGATCAATTTGCAGTTCAATTGAGGAGCCGAGGGGTTTAGCCATGTCGTTATTGAGGCTCTACAGGTCCTAATACCTCTACGATTTAAAGCTTTTCTAAGTAAAGTGACTTGAGCGTATAGCCATCAATTGTCTCTTTAAATAGATTGAGAATGTAATGCTCAAGTAAGGTGCCGGTGCAAGGGTCTTGTAGTTGTTAATCACCATCCAGGTATGCAACTTTGAGCTGTAGATGTTTTTATCAAATAGCAATGAATGGAATTTCACTGATTTGTTTATTACTTGCTTGAAGGACTGATACGGCAGGTTATTGTTCCACAGCTCGGTCGTGCAGGTAGTTAGCAGGGATTATAAAGATATTGGTTGTATGGTGATTGTTGGACTTGGACGTTTTGGCAGGTTCACCCCAAAACTTTTTGAGTTCTCCTAGCCTTTTTCTGTAACCTGGTGTTGGTGATTTTAGGACTCTGAGCACTTTAGCACTGTGGTCCAGTGTAAAGTGTGTGCGCTCTCTGTGTATGTGTGGTGAGACTGGTCTGCCCTCCCATAGGAATGCATGGGGATATGTGTGTCCATGGTAATTCCTGGTATGAGAGGAGTGCAGGGGCAAGTTTGGCATATATGAACTTGTGAGGATAAATGCTGCGCAATGGTGTGCGCAGATTTATGGTGACTGGTGGAGAAATGCCACTTTTAGAAGTTGGCATTTAGGTGTACTGTGTGTCTGCCTGCCTGATGTGAATTGCATGTCTGGCTTGTTATTGACAGGAGCTGAGAGGTGTGGGTGGCTCCAGGAGACAGGGGGGAGTCTGCCCAATGGTGAATAGAGAGATCTGCATGCAGATGGGAGGGAGGAGTTGCACCTGGGACCTGAATAGGACTGTGCCTTCCCTTCACAATGCTGGCACCGCCCCCTGTGGTGCATCTGAGCACTGAGCCCCCACCTGACAAAGGAGAGAGGAGCTGAGCAAAACAAAGTGCTCCAATGCTCCCCTGAACCAGTTGCATCTGGTTCCCCCATGCCCTGCACCTTTACACAAAGGAAATACTGGTATAAATATAGGGGCTGTGACCCCATGAAATTGGTCAGTTCTGGTGCTGTTCCTGCTGGGGCATGCTGCTGCTGAGGCCCAAGGGGGGCTGCCAGGAGGGCTTGCCTTTCTGGGCCCTGCATTGCCCTTAATGTCTACAGGAACTTTCTGCTGATGCTTCTTTCTGCAGGACTGTGCTTCTAGCGCCTTTGAGCGCTTTATTTTACTTATTCCCTCAAGCAGGAGCACGGAGGCTCCACAGCGCTGGGCTGCAATCTTCCTAAGGGAATCCTGACGTTGGGATTCCCTCTGCTGGAGGAGAGGGAAGCGGGTGCCCATCCTGCATGGACACCATAAATTGCCTGTCACTTAGCGGGTACCCAACCCTCTTCTGATCTTTTTTCAACTGCGGGTGCCCACACCGCATTTTAATGCCTTTTCGGGTGCCCAGCCCACATCTGTACTGGATAAAAGCGCACCGCCGGGAGGAAGTCAGGCACATAGTGCCTGACAGCGGGCGGGACTTCCGGTTTCCCGAGGGCAGTCCTACTCACCGCCGCTGGTGCAGGAGAAATTAGGGGAGACTCCAGGCGGGAGCCCACCCTGCACTAGACTGAGCCGGCCAAAGATGAGAGGAGGCATCATCGGCGGGGCTCCCATGCCTGGAGAGAGCCCCGCATGTCACTGGAACGAGACGGGAGAGAGCAGCTGTAGGCAGGTGGGAGCCAACCCCGCCTGCCTGGATGCGGCTGGCCCGGGCAGTGCTCCCGCGTGCTGCCTTGGATGTCGGGAGCCTCTCAAGCTCAATGGAAAAGTCCCGGGTCCCAGGAGGGGGCACAGGTGAAGAGCGGAGACCAGGAAGAGAGGAGTCCTCTCCCCACCAAGAGCCGGTGAGTTGCAACAGCTAGGGGTGAGGTTAGGCTCATTGTTGCTGCCGGTGGCGGCACTATGGGGGCACTATGGTGGCATTGGTGCAGAGTGGTCCCGCAAGAGAGCGGGCCACTCCAACGAAGTGGGCATGTTTATTTTAAGGGCCCATGAGCTCCAATGGGGGCATGATGGTTTTCGAGCCCCATGTGGCTCCACCGATGGGCATCATTATTTTACAAGGGCCCAGAGGAGCCCATGCTTTTCCCCTTCCATTTTGGCCATTTAGACAGCGGTCCCCACCTGCTAGGGGGCAACTGCGACTTGGGGGCATTCCGGGGCACATTGTTGGTACCCGCCCTCCAACATGGGGCATGATCTTTGTGTAGGACCCCAGTGGGCGTCCAGAGGCATAGTGGTGCCCCTGGTTTGATGGCTGAACCCAGCTGTCCTGCGAGAGCGCAGGCAGCTGCAACGTTTTGGGGCATATTTGTTTGCAGGTCACAGTCGGTGCCAGTGCACCACATTTGGTATTCACAGCTGCGCAGCACTTAATGCCAGCTGCAACATTTAGGCAAAGTACTTTGATGCATGTGTTGAGAGATAGGAGTGAGATGCACTCCTCTGGCCGAGTGCAATGGTGCGCTGTCTGTTCTGCTGCATTGGCAGCGCCCTGACATTCTGGACACAGGGCATTTGAGCCCCTTTGAGAAGGCCATTTGTCCAGGGGGACTATGAGGTTAATAGGGCGCCAGGCCCTAATGTGATTTATGTGCTAAAAGGATTTTGGTCCTAGGAAATGTAATTCATGTAGTATGATTTACACATCCTGTGTTATATCTCTAAATGTGTTATTTATAATTATGAGGTTGTTTTGCATATTACAGTTTATGCTAGTAAGATTATGTTCCACTGAGATTATTTCCTAATGTGAGTTATGCTTAGGAGGTTAGGGTCTAATGTGTTTAGACCTGTGAGAGGGTTGCATAATGTGTTTATGCTGGTGAGGTTGGCGCAGAATGTAATTCGCGCCTGATGTGATACTGTGCATAATGTAGTTTATGTTACCGGCTGATGCTAAGTACAGTGATTACCAGTGGTTACTGGTTGTACGTTTATGATCTGTTTTACTTTTACTAAGTTCGCTTTGTGATGGTTCTGACAATAGTCCAGTGGGCCCTGTCATATCCCTTGTAGATATGAACAAGTGCCAGGTGGCACCATGTGTATTATGTGTTTACTATTCTAATGTGTTATGAGAATACAAAGGCTATTTTTGATATAACCTTGTGTGGAGTTCCTTTTGTAGTGTGCCTGGAATGTTGTTGCTGTGTGCGTGCGCAAATGTTTTACACCCGACCTCTGGGATAAGGCTAACTGCTCGTGCCAAGCTGCCAAGGGGGTGAGCAGGAGTTATCTTTGGCATGTAACTCCCTTGCCCTGACTAGAGTGGTGGTCTCTGCCTGGCTTTGGCGCAAGCCTTAGCCAACTAGAGATCTCATTTCTAACAGTGATTTTTTTATCCTCAACCACTTCTGTCCAAAGGGTTTTGTTAATTGGAGATTTTTCTTGTTCTGTTTTTATCGGTACAAAAGCTTTTTTTTAGGGTAAATTTTCCCTATTGTTTCGTTTAAAAGATCAAATTCAAGTTGAATCTGGGCCTGCAAAGCAGACTGATGAATCTGGAAGACATTTTTATAGGTTGAAACTAATAATTTGTTGAGAAGGTCAGAGTCTTTGCCGTGTAGAGCAGTACTGGCATGCGTTAGCGTTAGAAGCATTTTGGTTGTCATCACCGTAAGCAGAGGTTTATATGAAGGCCCCTTACATGTTTTTGACAGTGTCCTAAAGGCAAATGTTAGTGCACTGGTTCTCTGTGACATATAGCTTTTGTGCTCTAGATGGTTTTGTCTTTTATCTATATAAAACCAAAGACACCTTTTTGGGAGGTGTGTAATGGACTGTTTTGAATGGGCAATTTTGAGGGGTGACATTGTAGTACATCCAAAATACTTCATAAACCTAGAGTGGTGTTAAAGGTATGTACTGGTGGCCTGGTGTAGATGTGGTAATAGAGGGGTCTATGAGAGACTGCTCCAGATGTGCAATGTCTGATAAGTCCATGAAGACATTGAGGTCACCTGTGTGCAAGTATGAGTGTTCTAATGATCATAGGAAAGTGTAGCCATTGACATCTTGGGCCGATTTGAGAGTGCCATAAGTATGCCAATTATTTTGATGAATGATTATTCTAGATTGCTCTAGGTAAGTGTGGAGAATAAAGCTGATAGGAAAAATATTTCCTCCTTTCAACTTAATGACAATTGAAAACAGTTCATATCCACTAACGGATGCAGGTATTGCACATCGGAAAATCTCTCTGTTGAACCCAAATAGGAAAAGCATGGTGGAATGCTCTAACAAGGTCTTAAAGGGTTAGGCATGTTGTATATTTGTATGTGCTGAGTCTCTACAGTCGTACACTTACTAATAAATCGGAGTTTTGTGAATTCCTTTTGTCAGTACGGGCCCCAATCTGAGCAAAAGCAAAGGCTCACATCATCAGAAGGACTGAGAGGCCAAGAGAGTGTCCCTCTGAGCCCTCACCCCGCCCAGGTAGTGATCCACTTTACCTGGGGGCGCGACCCCACTCTCTTCTCCTCCTTCCGCGAGCTGGGCCTTCCGTGCAGAACTTTCTTCATTGGCCTCAGTGACTCAGCCTGGCAGCTCAGCTCCTCCAGGGCTTCCGGCCCGGGCCACAACTGTTAGGAAGGTCTCAGGCGGCTGCAGGGCACACGTAACCCACGCCCCTGAGATTACTTTACTCCGGGTGCATATTCACCACAGCACCCTCCAGGTCTCCTCTGGCACGAAGCCACACACACAACGCTGATGGGACTTCATGTCGACTCCAAGTGCACGCTCACCAGGCCCTCCTTCCTGTGGTCTCAGTTGGCACCAAGACACGCAAACCGCGCTGCAGAGACTCACTTTCTCCTGGAGCACACGATGATCAGCCGATCACCACCACCGTGCCAGGTTGCACCAAAGCACGCACACTGTTTCACTGAGACTGACTCCAACTCTAGTAACCCAATATCCAGGCGCTCTTCACCAACGGCTTCGGCCGCACCATGACACGCTCACCGTGTCCGAGCCTCACTTCTCCGGGGCACTCGATGACCAGGCGCTCTTCACCAACACCTCCGGTGCACCCGACATGCACCCTGTGTGTCCGAGACTCACTCTACTTCTCATGCACACATTGATCAGGCGCTCCTCACCAATGCCTCCTGTGCACCATGACACGCACCCTGCGTGTCCGAGACTCACTCCACTTCTGATGCACGCGTCGACCAGGTGCTCTTCACCAGCGCCTGCAGTGCACCACGACACAAACCCAGCGCATCCAACTTTCACTTCAGCTTCGGTGCCTCCCGTGCACCACGACACGTACTAAGCGCGTCTGAGTCTCACGTCTCCTCCATGTGTCCAAGATCAAATGGCACACCTTCCGAGGGTCTCAAGCTGCACACAGCACAAAGCACACAGCACAAAGCACAGTCTTCGTCAAGCAGGAGGCCCAGCGCACCAAGCACAGTCCCAACAGCCTCTTCCTTGGTTAGAACAGCAAAGTGCAGACCAGCCCCAGATCACAAAGCAAGGGTTGGTCCTTCCCCAGCAGTCTCTTCAGTTGTTCCTTCCTTAGCAGAGGTTCTCTGTACCACGAAATGGGTCCAAGCCTTTTCAGTCTCAATCCATTACTGTTCCATGCCCACGTTCATGGGTTTCAGCTCACATAGTTACACCCCTTAATGTCTTTGAAGTTCGTTGTGCTCAGGGGTCCCTGACCCCTCCCTAAATCAGTTCTGGGTGTCTCCCTCCCAGTGTCACCTTTCTCCCTTTGACATCCATGACAGCTTCAATCCATGGACGCACCCCGCCAACCCCACCACACCAGCACGACCAACACCCACCGACCACGGCCACCTCACCGCATGGACCAGCGTGACCACCGAAGACACCATCATAACTATGATCACCATCCACTCCGGCGCCCCATCCGACCCTCTTCCCCACCACATCGTCAACAAGGCCGACAGCTCCATCGCACCCCACCTGTGTAACATCATTAACCTTTCATTCAAGACCGCGACCTTCCTTGAGTGCTGGGACTTCAAGAACTTCCGGTCCATCTCCCTGCTCCCGCTCCTGGCGAAGGTCATTGAAAAGATCGTCAACACCCAGCTCACCCGCTAATTGGAATATAACAACATCCTCGACCCCTCCCAGTCAGGTTTCTGCAAGAACCACAGCACCGAGACTGCCCTCATCGCAGTCACAGACGACATCAGAATCCTACTCGACAACAGCGAGACTGCAGCCCTCATCCTCCTGGACCTCTCCGCCACCTTGACACCGTCTGCCATCACACACTACGCACACGCCTCTATGACACAGGGTTCCGCGACAAGGCCCTGGAATGGATCACCTTCTTCCTCTCCGACAGAACCCAAAGAGTCCGCCTCCCCCCGTTCCACTCAGGAGTCACCAAGACCATCTGTGGTGTCCTGCAAGGATCATCCCTCAGCCCGACACTCTTCAACATCTACATGGCTCCACTCGCACGCATCACCAGACTCCACGACCTCTACATAACCTTGTATGCCGACGACATCCAGCTGATCCTCTCCCTCACCAAGGACCACCTCACCGCCAAAGCCAACCTTCACCGTGGTATGAAGGCTGTTGCCAACTGGACGGAAGACAGCTGGCTCAAACTGAACACGGACAAGATGGAGATCCTCCTCCTCAGACCCAACCCCTCCGCCTGGGACGACTCCTGGTGGCCCACCTCCCTGGGCACTGCCCCGACTCCAACCAACCACACACGCAACCTGGGAGTCATCCTCGACTCGAAACTCACCATGGCCAACCAAATCAACGCAGTCTCTTCAACCTGCTTCTACACCCTCCGCATGCTCCGCAAGATCTACAGATGGATCCCTACAGACACACGGAAAACCATCACCCACGCCCTCATCAGCAGCAGACTCGACTACGGCAACACCCTCTACGCCGGAGCCCCGTCCAAGCTCATCAGCAGACTTCAAAGAATCCAGAACGCCTCTGCACACATGATCCTCGATGTCCCCCGCCGAGATCACATCATCCCCCACCTGAGAGACTTGCACTGGCTCCCCGTCGACAGAAGAATCACCTTCAAACTCCTGACCCACGCACATAAGGCACTCCACAACATCGGCCCAGAATACCTCAACAGCCGACGGTCCTTCTACGTACCCAACAGAGAACTCCACTCCGCCGACCTCTCACTGGCCACCATCCACACATCCACAGAACCACTTCCGGGGGCAGGTCCTTCTCCCACCACGCCGCCAAGACATGGAACTCCCTCCCTCTATCCCTACGCCAGACAGAAGACCCACAAACCTTCAGGCGACTACTCAAGACCTGGCTCTTCGACCGCTAGCTGCAGCCACCCTCCCCCTCCAGCGCTCTATAAATTCTATGATTGATTGATTGATTGATTGATATTGGGGGTCTGGATCCTTAATCACTCAGCAGGAGACAGGTCAATTGTTTTATAGCCGCAGCGCAGGCCTTCCGCCTTCTCCTCACCTACTCGCCAGCTGCAGGTCAGCCTGGTGCCATCTCAACCCCTCCCTTGGGTAAAGAGCTCCCCCCACTCCTCTCACCTCTCAGATCCAGACAGTAAATCCACATTCAGCAGAGACACACAGAAATGCTTCAAGCACAAAATTCAGCCACTTTCAAAAAGAGTGGTTTCTGAACACACTGTGACAAAACCACTTTTATTGAAAGATGTGTTATGACACTGTGAGTTCATATATACTAAACTTCACCTCTCCATTTTAAACTTATAGGAATCTAGGCTAACAAAACACAATAACCAGCCTCTCCCATTCTGTCCTTTGGGCAGGTTGGCCTTTCGCCTGTGAAAATGAAATGGAGTGTTGTTCACTGTCAGGACATAGCACTTACCTCAGTATATGTCCTGCCTTTTACTTACACTGCACCCTGCCCAGGGGTTACTCGAAACCTACCACAGGGGTGCCCACTGGTTACCCAAAAGCGGAAGTGAGGCCAGAAAAGTGGTTGCACTTCTCAGGACAACATTCTAACTTAGCAAACTGCATGCATGCCCTACACTGTAGGCCTGAGTTCCCTTCTCCGTGCACCTTTGTATTACTAGCCCTGGCACACACTGTGCACATCACTAGGGACTTTACTAGTAAGACAGACATACCAATCATGGCCAACCAATTACCATTACACTTTACACAGGTAACACCTGTACTTTGACACTGATCAGCAGTGGCAACGTACCTAAAGCATCTAAAAACAAAGGAGGTAAAGGCAAAAAGTCAGGGGTAATCACGCCAAGATATGCCAGGTCTAACCGTAAGCTTGCCATTGTGAATCAGGGCCAGTGTATCTAGTGATGTGTCTGTTAGTGGGTGCAAACGTGAGCCTGATATGGGGTCTCATATCATGAGCAACTGCTCTTCAGTATTACTAAGTGTGTTTGATGATATGTCTGACAAGTCTGAGTTTGACCGGGCTTCCTCCTTGACCCATGCAGAACTGGCGAATGAGACTCTTTGTAAAGAAGTTAGATCCACACGGAAGGTAAGATGGACCTCAATTTATTATGTGTCCAGCTTCAGCAACTCCCCGGCAGCAACTGCCAAGAATAGAATTAACTGTGTGTTCCACGCAGGGAACATTCTGTATAGAACACGTGAGGAGAGAGAAGTCCTAACACACCTCCCTTTCTTCGCAAAGAAAACAAAGAAGAGGAAAGTCTGAGAGAGAAATGAAAGTGCAATAGGAAAGAATAGGAGGCACAGAAGAAAAGCACAATGTAAATAAATCTCAACATTTGCAATGCAACACTAATTTCATGTAAAAGCATCACAACAAATTTTTGCAACGATCAAGTGGTCTGGAGATTACTTCATCACAAAATCCCGAAATTTGGCAAGAACAGATCTGACTCTGGAGGACGTTTGCCTACGTGGAAGATTTTCACCAGAACGCATTACATCACTTGTTTTGGCATCCGCTTTGGCATTAGATGGAGAATTGCTATCTGTCATGGAATCAGATGGGGAAATACTGACCCCCAACCGCTTCCCAACCCTCTCAACCATGGATCCGGGAACAATGGAAACCATACTCTTACTCTAAACTCTTCCATCCTCTAACACCACAACATAATCTCTTACAGCAGTCACTTTCTTGGGGGAATAAAATCGTGACTCTCCCTTTCGGAAAAACCCAGGTTTCTTTATCCTCACCCAATCTCCTACCCTCACTTTGCAAGGAGACAATACATTTGATTCGGTACGGTACTTGCTCTGAACTGAAACCCTGACATCAGCCACTCTAGCTAACTCAGTGGCACTCACAATCTTTCTGGACATCCACTCCTTGTTTAACTTAGTACCTGCAATCCTGCCACGCAGCAAAGTGAAAGGAGCAACCCCGGTTGAAGCATGTGGAGTAGTCCTTACAGCCCACAACATGTCAGCAACTGCTTGGCGCCACTGCAACCCGTTTACTAAAGCTAGTTGAAGATGTTCCTTGACAATACGGTTGAAACGTTCAACCAAACCATTGCTGCGAGGATGATATAGTGACGTGCAAACGTGTTTAACACCAACTTCCTTGAAAAAGGAAGACATTTCAGCCGAAACTAACTGCGTGCCATTATCTGAAACTATTTCTTCAGGAAAACCCTCTCTAGAAAAAAAGTCACGTAAAAATGAAATTATTACGGCAGAACTGATGGAGTCGACAAATCTTACTTCAGGCCACTTAGTCATATAGTCAATCAATACTAAGATAAATTTAGGAGTTGACCCAACGAGACCATAAGGTCTGGCAATATCCAAAGCTAATTTGGACCAGGGAACATTTTTCGTAACAATAGGTTCAACAGGAAGAGGACGAGTGACTTGTGACTTATCACTGACAATGCATTCACAACATTCACGAACAAAATGTTCAACATCTTTGTCTACAGATGGCCACCAAAAATCTTGTCTCACCCTGCGTTTCATGGACCGGATGCCTGGATGACCTTCGTGAGCTAAACCAAGAATCTTCTCACGAATAGAAATCGGAACGACTAATAACCCGCCTCTTCTCAAAATTCCATCAACAAGAGACAACTCGTCCTTCACACGTAAATAGGGAATGATAGCGGCAGGACAAGCTTTTTCACACGGCCAAGGTTTGGAGAGAAGATCAATAACTACTTGCATGTCATTATCAGAAGCAACACCTTCTAACCACTCACATTCCGAAAGAGCACACCCAACAGAGTCTTGCAAGGAACCAACAGCACAAACCACTTCTAAATCATCATTTACAACACTGTCGTCACCATTGGAGAGAGGTAGTCTGGATAAGTAATCAGCAACTACATTTTTCGCCCCAGCCACATATTCAAGTTGATATTGGAATTCCTGCAATCTGAATTGCCACTTAGAGATTCTAGGAGTCGCCCTCCCACCACCTTTGGTCGTGAATAGGTCAATCAAGGGCTTATGGTCGGTCCTCAAGATGAATCTGTTCCCCCACAAGAAATTCTTGAAATGCAAAACACCCCACCACATTGCTAATGCCTCCTTTTCAATAGTTGAATAAGTCCCCTCAGCACCCCTCAGAGTTCTGGAGGCAAAAGCAATTGTTTCTTCGCAACCATCACCCCTTTTCTGCATGAGGACAGCCCCTAAACCCACATTGCTAGCATCGGTGGAAAGAATGCATAAGTCATTGATGTTGAACAATTTCAGGGGGCGAGCTTCAATAATCTCTTGTTTGATGACATTGAAATTGCTGTCACAATCATTATCCCAAACAAACTTGACGTTCTTTTTGAGTAGAGCACGCATACAGTTTTGGTAGAGAAATTCCTGACAAATTTAGAGTAATACTCTACCAAACCGAGATATGAACGTAATTGATCCTTGTTCATAGGAACAGGAGCATTCTGAATAGCATCAATAATTTTGACTTTTGGTTCCACCCCTTTTTGGGAAATGTGGTGACCTAGGTAGTCTACTCCATCTTGAAGAAATTTGCATTTATCTTCCCTCAAGGTTAACCCACTGGACCTTAGTATGCTGAGAACAAGTTTAACTCGCTCATCATGTTCAACTTCAGTTTTGCCATGAACCAGAATGTCGTCTTGGAAAAAGACTACCCCAGGGATGTTCTTAAATAAGTTATTCATCAGCCTCTGAAAAACAGCTGAGGCTGAAGCCAAACCAAAAGGCATGCGAATGTAACGATAAGCACCCTCCGGAGTTACAAAGGAGGTGAGGTGCTTGGAATCAGGGCATAGTTCAATTTGATGATAAGCAGATGAAATATCAAGGGAGGTGAAAAATGTTGCACCTTCAAGCGTGGCTAACATCTCGTTGATGTTTGGAAGTGGTTGCCGGTCAATCCAAATGTTGGCATTGAGGTCACGCAGGTCAACACACATCCTCAAGCATTTGTCAGACTTTCTCGCTAAAACTATGGGAGCAAGCCATTCAGAACCTTCTATCGGTTCTATTATACTAGCAGCACATAGCCGCTCTAATTCTTTCTTTAACTCTGCACGTAAACTCAAAGGCACTTTCCGCACTTTATGGGCAACTGGAATGGCATTCTCTTTTTAAATTATTTTATGTTGGAAACCCTTGAGCTTGCCTAAATCACCACTAAAAACTTCAGGAAACATGAGAGCCCACTTGGTGCTAGACACATGCGATACTGTAAGAGCCTTTGGTGATCCTAACGTTGCAGAGTAGAATTCGCACAATTCATTGCGGGATATCACCATGTTTGGATGATTGGGATCTAAAATTATGTTTAAATCTCCTTGTTCATCCCACCCTAACAAATTGGTACCATCCATAACTATGAACATAACACAAGTAACGTGATCGCCATGAAATTCAAGTTTAGCAGAACATTTCCCCAAAACCGCAACCCGCTTGCTATTATAAGCAAAGATTTTGATGCTAGAAGGTTCTAAAAGTACATTCGAAAGTTTGTTAAAGTCAGTAAAATTCAACAAAGTAAATGGAGAACCAGAGTCTGCAAGAAATTTGCAGACAACACTTTCCACAGTTATTAAACAAGAGGGAGACTTCCTTTTCCGAAGACCAGATAAAGCGGACAGCTCTACTACTCCGGCCTCGTGTAACGTTGAAGACAGCATCAACAGTTCGTAACGTTCCTCATCAGACTCTTCTGAAATATGTTTTATAGAGGGAATAGGCTTATTTGTGGAAATAGCTTTGCACATCCGGGAATAGTGACCCTTGTTCCCACATTTGTAGCATGTTTGATTGAGAGCAAAGCAAAATTTGGCTGAGCCTAGGTGTGACCTACTGCCACAACGAAAACATATCAATTCGTGCAGGTCTGTTTCTGGAAGGATTGTTAGAAGGAACGGAATGAGTAAGATTAGGCAAAACAGATGTTTTGGGTTTGAAAGAAGGTTTGGAATTCAAGAGTTTGACTTCTGAGGAAGATGTTGCTGATGTAGAGGAAGAACTCATTTCTTTGACACAAAATTGGGAATGTTCTATACTTTTAGCTAAAGTAAGAGCAGTTTCTAGATCAGGATCGCCAGAAGCAAGTAACTTCTCTTGAATTTTCTTGTTGGAAGTTCTTTCGATAAGTTGATCACGTATGATTTCATCTCTGAATTCTCTGTAGTTGCAGTTGATAGCTAAGATGCGAAGTGCTGCTACAAAATTGTCAATTGATTCGCCTGGGGTTTGGGCACGCTGAAGAAATTTATGGCGTTCAAGTACAACGTTTCTCTTGGGAGAGAATCTCTTATCGAGAGTTTTGATCAACGTGGCATATTCGTCAATGAGAAGTGATTCTCCAGCATCGCCACCACTAACTGTAATGCTGACTACTTCTAGAGTTAGGGTTTTTAATATGTTTCTGCCTTCATTGCCAAGGTTATAAATAAGTAGGGCTTTTTTCTTTTTGCCAGTGAAGGTATCGCCATCGATAGCCTCTAAATACGCCTCAAAAGTGTCTTTCCACTGTTCCCACGGAACAGGGGGAGTACCAGCAGTTTCTAAGTAAGGAGGAGGAGCCAAAATGCGATCCATTGCGTGGGTGAGTTGCTGCCACACTACACACAACAGTAATTAATTCAAAACTTTTATTTCCTTTTTTTTTTGTTGAAAAAATTACATTTAAATGTTTTATGCAATTGTCTTATGCAAACCTGTTGAATTTGATAATGATAATGTCAAATACACTTCAACAAATAATGAGGAATTCTGCGCTCAATAACCCATAACTTGTGCCAATGAATGGATTTGTATATTCAGTATTGCTTGTAGAGTGATAGTAATTTAGCGCATTGAAGTGTTATGGAGAAGGTTAAAGGTGATTCATAGAGCTGTGCGCATCAGCGATGAATTAGGGCTTTGAAGACTGAGCGCAAACAGTATGCTGTGCGCATCAGCGGAGATTTCGTTGCGTTGCGTAGCTAGCGTTTTGTTGCTAGGATGCAGCTCAAAATGGCCGCCGCACGTAACGTGAACTGTCCCCAAGGCGCCGCCAGGCAGGTCAGGCACGTTCGCGTGTTAGCGCGAGAATAGTGCGCAGTACAGTCGCGTTGGGAAACTTAACGAAAGTACCTGAATTGAGGAGATTTGGGGCTCCGCAGGAAATCGGACACTGTAGGACAGTTTGTAAAAAGGTACCCCACAAGGAGACGTCGACCCTTGTCCTCGACGAAGGGTTGTTGAGCCGTCTTCCACTTCGGACGAAGAAACTCTCTCTTGAGCGCAGGGATCTTCAACTGGGTTGGAGAGAGGCTGGAAACTGGACCCGATCGTCGCCACTGTAAAGAAGTTAGATCCACACGGAAGGTAAGATGGACCTCATTTTATTATGTGTCCAGCTTCAGCAACTCCCCGGCAGCAACTGCCAAGAATAGAATTAACTGTGTGTTCCACGCAGGGAACATTCTGTATAGAACACGTGAGGAGAGAGAAGTCCTAACACTCTTACATCTGCAACTTATTCCCTGGGTTGAATCAACTTCTTCTGAAGACGATGAAAGTGGCAACTTAGGGAGAGAAGCTAGCAAGCAGGAAATGGTTGAGAGGTGTAAAGAAGCGATAAAACCATCCAAACGGTTTGAGAAAAAGATTTAAGAATTAAGGGGCATATGTATCGAAGGATACATTTGCGATTCTCAAATAGCGATTTTTAGAGAATAGCTATTTGAGAGTTTCAAAACGCTATGTATGTAGGATTTGCAAATAATTTCCTTAATTGCGAAACGCAAATTGCGATTCGCAATTAAGGAATACCTCCCCATTCATTCCTATGAGCCTAGAGGCCCATAGGAATGAATGGGAAGACATTCTCAATTTGTGATTCTCAATTAGAGAATCGCAAATTGAGAACGCAATTTCAAGAGCACCAGGGTGTCAAAAGGACACCCTGTTGCACCCCTGAAACCAGCATGGGTGCACATGTGGCGCACATACATGCCCTTAGGGCATGTATGTGCGCCACATGGCACTTTGAAAAATGCAAAAAAGTGCATTTTTCAAAGAAATCACAAATTACCACCAACATGAAGTTGGTGATCATTTGCGATTTCTTAAGGAGAAATCATACAACTTGGGTGCTTTTTACATCACATTTAAGGAATTGCAATTTGCAATTCCTTAAATGCTTCAGCAAAATAGGGAATCTCAAATTTTGGCAATTCTGTATTTTGCGAAGGCCTTTTGGGATGATACATCTCAAAAGGCTTTTCCCATTCGCAAAAAAGGTTTTTTCTCTTTCGCAAACGGACCGATTCTGAGAATCGGCCTGTTTACGAACGAGAAATGGCCTTCATACATATGCCCCCTAAGTTTGTAATTAATGTCTCTTTATTCTCCTGCGCATTATTGCGACAAAGTTGATAACTGGAGCTGTAATGTGTCTGACTGTTCTGTATTCCAATATATATTTTTCTTTGTAATGTTATTGTTTTCTGTAGCTACAGTTTGTATTATAGGACAATGTATTTGGTAATTTTGTGCTGATTTTTTCCAAACTTGTGTAGTGCGCACTTGACATTCTGTTGTATTGCTCTAATTCTCTCACCGGATGGCTTCACGTTCCAGAATGTATGTTTAAATCTTGGAATAGGGGCTCAACTGGAAAGAGGCTTTGTCAATCCGGTCACAAAATAAATGCCTTGACCTATTATTGTGGCTAGACCAGTTATTTACAGAGAGAGGTGCCGGCGCTTGTGTGTCCCTGCTCAGTTTTGCGCTGCAGCTGCAGGTTTTTAGAAGGGTAAATTTATTGGTGCAATGCTTTGTGCTGCCTGCGTCACTCTGCGGCACGCGAGAACCCATGCGGAGCCTTAATAAATCAACCTACTGACGTCCGCAGTCCTTGAAGCGTCACACATCCACGGCATCTTCTTCAAATGTACCACAAGACAGGAGGGTAATGGGCTGCTCTCCGCAGCTGTAAATTATGACTTCAGTTTCAAAAATGTCAATTTGATAGAGATCTGGAGGGTTTGGAGCAGGATAACTTGACAAAGGAGACTGCGCTGCACGCGAGCAGGTGGTCTACCGCCTGGGCGAATAACATCCCAGTTTCTTTCATTCTTACTCGATGTGTGTTTCTTGCTCCTTTTTTCTCTCATGGACTTTTAATCTCGCGTAAAATGTTTGTCTGTTGAGTAATCTTTAACTGGAAACCATCCGATGGTTTGTGTTTTGTCTCTTTGGTAAAACAAGCGCCCCATGGGGAGGAGCTTGTTCTGTTATGGGGCTCTGTGCATCCATCCATTCATGAACAGGCTCGTGTATTATTTATATCACACGAGTACAGCCTCTTGATTACTCTGCTACCCCCGTGGCTCGCATACTTGCCTGCTTTCCCGATGCCTGCGCGAGGCTTCTCTCACAGGCGAGTTGGCTCAGGCGGAACTGCTTGGAGGAGCTATGAAGCTGGATGTTTGATGCTTGGGCGGTGCTAGCAACATGCTTATCACGACTTTCAGGAACTGAAGAGTGGTAAAGGAGATGGTGAAAACAGTAAAGCATTGCCAAAGTACCGATATTCACATTGCCAGTTATCCTCACCTAGCAGGTTATGTCCTAACGAGAATTCTGCATGCTAAAAATGGGTACACTTAACCCAATGCGTGCCTTAGTATTACAACCATCGACGAGGGAGTTTTGTACAGAAGGATTAGAAATTATGGTGTAGCAGAGAAAGGTAAACGCATTATATTCTCTGGTACATAAAATTAAAATCAATGTTTTGGATATATTGCACCTGCACCAGCACTAGCTGATTTTAATCTGACCGAATCCCACACTGTTTCCTTTTTCCGTGAGTGGAATGACTGGCAAAGCACTGAATGCGGGTGAATACTCTGAAGTCGGATGTAGGAAATTGGATTATTGATCGAGGAAGGTGAAACCCTACTCAAGCAGCAACCACAATTCTTGTCAGCATTAAACACAAGCAAACCCCCAATTAATCTGTGCTCACCCCTCTGCCAGTTTGGCACAAAACCAGTCTGGTATAACTTAGAAGCAATGTGTAAAGTATTTCATACATTATTAAGGATGTATGACGGTACAACGCGTGGTATTACCACGCGTACCGTTACAACGTGTTTTTTACAATGCAAGTCGTTATCACGACTTGCGCTGTAGGGGTGCTGGACTTAGAATAGTTAAATTTACTATTCCAACACCAGCCTACGTACAGTAGGGAAGGTGTTGGAATAGTACATCTACTATTCCTTGTCCTTGAGCGCCCTCCAGCGCAAGTCGTGGTTGTAACCTTTCCGGCCCAGCACAAGGTGATTCCAAGGTGCAAGACGCGCTTAACAAACATGTGATTGATTGATTGAGGACTGCAAGTAGGGAGAGTAAGCCCAATGCAAGTGCAGAGTAGGGGGTGCAGAGATTCAGGAGAATTAGCACCAGTCAAAGAAACTCTCATTACCTCTACACAAACTGGAAGCCATATAAACTCACTGATTATTTGCAGCAAAACAAACTTTTGATGGTTTCATCTTAAAGCACTTAATTTATTAGGCAATTGTTTACATCTCCCTAAATGCAATTGTGTGCCTAATGGGTAATTGCTGAGCTGAGCTTTGTTAAGGTCAGGGCCTAAAGAAAAGATGTCAATCACATAAGGAGTGGGGTGCCTAAAGCATAGACCCAGTAAACATGCATAAACGTAGATGTGTGCTTTGTGAAGGCTAAAACTGTGAGAACCACTTGGTCTACTTCCAGGTTAACAAGCTAAGAACAAGATTTAGGAGGAAAGTGGTATATATTACATCATGGTGAGTGTAAGCTGATGCTCACTGTTTGGGGGTTTCAACAAACTCTTCCAATAGATCGATGAATCATTGTCGTAGTCTGCGAGTTTCAACTCACCGCCTCCATACACCTTGGTCCACCTAGAATCATTATGTTGGTCTTATGTTTTATACATGTTTCTAATTAAATAGTTGATTGACAACGTCATCCATTCAAACACAGGCAATTTATGCAGACTTCCCCTGTCTAAAATGTGTGCAGAGTGTGGCTTTCCTTTCCATAGAGCACTCATTTTTAGAGCAAAATATCACATTCATAAATAATTCAATTTTCACTTTTATTTCCCCAAAAGTAAACGTTGCTCACCAAGCTGCAAGATATCAGTTCATGGATGAAAAGTAAATAGATTGTTATGTTTTTATTTTTACGCCCCTGTGCAGCTAATTTTTTTAGCACATGGACACAGTGAAAATCAAGTGCGCTAGTATCAAGAATGCATTGCAATTATAGATCTACTTCATTCACTCTTCTCATATGTTGGGCAGGAGCTTGGAACTGATGAAGCTTGAGCCTTTCCCAACACTTAGGCAGGGCAGCTTCACTGAGAGGATCAGATGCGAATCATCTCGGCACACAGCTGCTAACGGCCTTCCCTTTATTGTGATTCTTCTTCTTAATTACATGACTGATCCTTCATTAGCCACTGAGCAAAGCTTCTAAGCAAGTGGTACTAATGAACACAGAGAGGGGAGAGATAAAGAAAAAGGTGCCTATTGCACAGGTGGAAGTGTTGACTCTGCCCACAGATGGCTTGGGCTGGCTAATTCAATCAATCAATCAGGTATTTGCGAAGCACACTACTCACCTGTAAGGGTCTCATGGCACTGCAGGATAAGGAGTGGGCTGGGCGCAGGTAAACTCCGTCACAGGGGAATTTTTGCCGAACTCTGCACCCCATGCAGAGCATGGAAATTCGCAAACAGAGTTTACTGCCCACTCCTAGAATTAAGGACGTACTTAGTACCCCTATATTGTTAGTTGGGTTTGATGCCTTGGGGGATCCAAAATATCAAAATACAACCAGGGGAAATATTTTCATATCAATAGGGGACAGGCTCTCAAAGTTAAATGTGTCCATTGTGTTAATTTGGTGACCGATGTCAAGGATGGATTGTATACAAGTTTTCTTTGGGACCTTATTATGGACCTTAAGACAGCAAGCCCAAGATTAAGGAAATAGCTGGCTGGTGTAATCCATCACTGGAAATCTGCAAAGAGGATATGAAGCCTCTAATCCATGTCTGAGATAGATGCTTCGAAATCCAGTCTATTGCTAAGCTATACAATCTAGCAAAATCTGCACCAATTAGAAGAAAACAATTTTGTCAAGAATCTGGCAAAATCAAAATGCAACTTGCATGAATTGTGGTATGCAGCTTGCCAGCAATCTACTCATATTTTTGAATTGTACTTGCAAGGAAACCTTCTGACAAATGGTAAGTACTATTATCTTTAAATGATAAGGTTAAGGAAAATAACTCTTTGTTCACATGTGGAATATCCAGTTATTGTTAAGTTATACCATCTTATAAAAGGAATTAGCTGTTTTCACTTACCAAACAGCAAGTCTATATGTAATGGATTAAACAGACTCCTCCCAGTATGATGCTGGCACAGGCAAGGAATCTATATTACAAATTTCACCAATATATGCTAATTGGATTTAGTCATAATGATATCTGGTAGCCCTATTATTATGCTTCACCTTCTATGTATCTCTAGAAGAACTCTTGGCATGCAACCACCGAATAAATAAGCATTGGAGCTCATAGGAGGGCAAAACAACAGAAAAAAACAATTAAGTATAGTAATCTTTCTAAAAGTCGTTCTTGCCACATATAAAATGAAAATCTATGATAGTTAATGATTATTATTTACAAGAGTTGCTGTTATATGTAGTAAGAATGGTACACCTAGCTACTCCAATGCCATAATTAGAGAAGGAGGCCAGGTGCAGTGGGACAGTAATATTGCACCCATTGTTACTGGTATAGATATTGGTAAATACCCAGTGCTGGTATTACCAAGTTGATCCCTAAAGCCTACTTGGGAGTAACTTGCAGCAATCAGTGAAATCAGTAACTAATTTTTTGAGAGTCCTCCAGTCACGCCCTGGTGGATTTATCCACAGTAAAGTATACAATATTCCGACACCTGACAGCTATACCCCTTATAATTCTGTTTATGCAATCTTATGCAAAACAAATTATATATGATGCCGCTCAAAAGGATGTCCTTCCTCATAAAATAGGATGTGTAGCCCATGCTAATCTTTCCAAATACACAAATGGGTATATGTGGGGTTCTGTGACGGAAGTGGAAATGTTGGGGATGTGGGATTCTCCTAGCGGCTGTTGCTGGCTGGTCGTCTAGGCAGACGGTCAATAAAGGCACTTACCTATATAACTACTGGCTCTGTACATCCTTTCAGTGGGGACGAGTGACCGTCAGTTTGTCCACCTCCTCTGTGCTGCCTGCGCCCTTCCTGGAACCTGTTCCCTGCTTTCTCCAGAGTGCCGGTCTCTCTGCGCTGATGTCACTGGTGTGCTGCGCTGATGTGCTGAGCTGTTGTGTTCGCATTCCCAGCCCTCCGGTCTTCTTCTCTTTGTCAAGGTTCCCGGTTGTGTTTCCTGTGGTGTCCTTGGCATTTTCTGGGAATTGGTGAGCCATCGGGATGCATGCTGGAGCACGCGTTGGAGCTCGTGCTGTGCCACGTCATTGGAGTGCGTGGGGCAGTGGATGACCGTGCGGCTGTGCGCTCAGCTTCCTGCTACAGAGGAATACGTCTGATATCAAGACGCCGCCATCATATGTGCGGCAACAATCTTTAACCCCTTCGACGCTGATGACGGAGCGGTTCCGTCATCAGCGTCGGTTGGGCTGTGCTGATGACGGAACCGCTCCATCATCAGCACAGCCCTCGGGGGGAGCGCTGGTGCTCCCCCCTGGGGCATCAATCGTGGTGCTTGTAGCAGGGGTGGCAGCGGAAGACTTTCCGCTGTCACCCCCTGGTCCCCCACGCTTCCTGGTGATGTCGGCGGGCACAGCGCGCGCCGACGTCATCAGGAAGCGCTGGACGCGCTGGAAGCCATTTGTTTTCAGCGCGTCCAGCGGGAAGGATGAGTGTTCGTTGCTCCGGTGGGGTGGGGGGCCCGTTTCTCGGTGCCTTGAGGCATCGGGGGGAGGAAACAGTGTTTCCTCTCCCCTGATGTCCCAATGCAGGGCATTCCTGGTGCACGATCGCGCACAGCGTCGCGATCGTGCACCAGGAATGCCCCACTAGACACCAGGGATTGTTTGTTTATGTATGGTTTGTGTGCGGGAAGCGACCCCTTGGGCAAGTGTCGCTTCCTTTTGGGGGCAAATTAATTTTCAGACTTTTCTGCCGCTCAAAAGGATGTCCTTCCTCATAAAATAGGATGTGTAGCCCATGCTAATCTTTCCAAATACACAAATGGGTATATGTGGGGTTCTGTGACGGAAGTGGAAATGTTGGGGATATGGGATTCTCCTAGCGGCTGTTGCTGGCTGGTCGTCTAGGCAGACGGTCAATAAAGGCACTTACCTATATAACTACTGGCTCTGTACATCCTTTCAGTGGGGACGAGTGACCGTCAGTTTGTCCACCTCCTCTGTGCTGCCTGCGCCCTTCCTGGAACCTGTTCCCTGCTTTCTCCAGAGTGCCGGTCTCTCTGCGCTGATGTCACTGGTGTGCTGCGCTGATGTGCTGAGCTGTTGTGTTCGCATTCCCAGCCCTCCGGTCTTATTCTCTTTGTCAAGGTTCCCGGTTGTGTTTCCTGTGGTGTCCTTGGCATTTTCTGGGAATTGGTGAGCCATCGGGATGCATGCTGGAGCACGCGTTGGAGCTCGTGCTGTGCCACGTCATTGGAGTGCGTGGGGCAGTGGATGACCGTGCGGCTGTGCGCTCAGCTTCCTGTTACAGAGGAATACGTCTGATATCAAGACGCCACCATCATATGTGCGGCAACAATCTTTAACCCCTTCGACGCTGATGACGGAGCGGTTCCGTCATCAGCGTCGGTTGGGCTGTGCTGATGACGGAACCGCTCCATCATCAGCACAGCCCTCGGGGGGAGCGCTGGTGCTCCCCCCTGGGGCATCAATCGTGGTGCTTGTAGCAGGGGTGGCAGCGGAAGACTTTCCGCTGTCACCCCCTGGTCCCCCACGCTTCCTGGTGATGTCGGCGGGCACAGCGCGCGCCGACGTCATCAGGAAGCGCTGGACGCGCTGGAAGCCATTTGTTTTCAGAGCGTCCAGCGGGAAGGATGAGTGTTCGTTGCTCCGGTGGGGTGGGGGGCCCGTTTCTTGGTGCCTTGAGGCATCGGGGGGAGGAAACAGTGTTTCCTCTCCCCTGATGTCCCAATGCAGGGCATTCCTGGTGCACGATCGCGCACAGCGTCGCAATCGTGCACCAGGAATGCCCCACTAGACACCAGGGATTGTTTGTTTATGTATGGTTTGTGTGCGGGAAGCGACCCCTTGGGCAAGTGTCGCTTCCTTTTGGGGGCAAATTAATTTTCAGACTTTTCTGCCCCCCCTGGGGCAGATCGGCCATTTTTTTGGCCGATCTGCAGCCGGGGGTGGGGGGGGCAGAAAAGCCCACTAGACACCAGGGATTGTATTTAATTTATAAAAGAAGCGACCCCTTGGGTAAGGGTCGCTTCCTAGGGGCCCACAATTTTTTTTAGACTTTTCTGCCCCTCCTGGGGGCAGATCGGCCATTCTTTGGGCCGAATCTAGACCCGGGGGGGCAGAAAAGCCCACTAGACACCAGGGATAGTATTTTATTTATGAAGGAAGCGACACCTTGGGTAAGGGTCGCTTCCTAGGGGCCAACAATTCTTTTTAGACTTTTCTGCCCCCCCGGGGGCAGTTCAGCCGTTTTTTGGGACTAATCTGGACCCAGGGGTATAGAAAAGCCCACTAGACGCAAGGGACTGTTCTTTTTATATAAAGGAAGCGACCCCTTGGGCAAGGGGGCTAAAGAATTTTTTTAGACCTTTTTGCCCCCACTGGAGGCAGATCGGCCGCTTTTTGGGCCGAATCTGGACCCAGGGGGGTCCCTGGTGTCTAGATTAGCCCTCTAGACACCAGGGATTTGTTTTTTTTACTAAAGGAAGCAACACCTTGGGCAAGGGTCGCTTCCAGGGGGCAATATAAATATTTTAGACTGTTCTGCCCCACGTTTATAATGATTTATATTCTGCCCCCCATGGGGACAGCCACCCCATTTGTAACATACCCTGTGACATAGTCTGTTGTAATGTGTGTTGTTTTTGTTTCTTCTGATGTGTATTGTTTTATTTTCTCTTTAGATAGTTGCAGTGTGCGGTTCGTTACTAGTGGTTCTGTTGTTCTGCTGCTTGAGTAGTTGCATGTGTTTGGTAAGAGACCTTTTTTGTTCAATTGTAATGTAATTGTTTTTTTTGCAAAGTGTGTAATAATACAAGTATGTTTGGTTTCTGTTTTTATTGATTGTAAAACATGTTTTGTATTTGTTCTTGATGTGTACTTCTGTAGATGTAAGTTTTTTTTTCTTCTTTCTAGTGGGATATCGTTGCCTATTTACTGTGTCTTTGCAGAGTAGGTACTGGTGAGTGTAGCTGTCTCTTGTAAGTGAATTGTATATTTTTTCAATATATAGATATTTGTGATAAAAGCTTACATTTTTTTACTTACTTTGCACAGTGTTGGGGTTGTTGAGTTGTTTGTGCAGACTCCTTTATTTGTAAAGATAATGGCTAGCCGCCGGATTACTGCTGAGCAAGTTGTAGGAATGCTTTTTGATTCTTCCTCTGACCATGGTCCAGAGACTGACTCTGATTCTGAGCCAGAGGTGGGAGGTGAAGATTCAGGTAGTGAGTTTTCTCTACTGTGGTAAATAAATAAATAATACCCTATTTTTGACTAGACATATATCATAACAGATAGCTCAATAAATAAGAGTCAAGATTCGAGGTAGTAGGAGTTTTGCAGGTTTAATACAGCATAAGGACAGGAACAGGACAACCTGCATAGGAATAGGATGACAGGGCCCAGCAGCTGCTGGGGCTGGATCTGGGATGAGCGCGCGCTAACTTTTAATAACAATACACGAGCATATATACATAGCGCAAACACATAGCATTACATTGCAGTAGGCGTAGCAGTGGGTGGAACAGAAGGCGTGACGCGTAGCAGTCGCGAAAGATAAGAGTAAAAAAGAAGGTGTAACTCAGACATGTGATGCAAACGTAACAGAATATGTCATGAATGGGCGGAAACATAGGAGGGGGCTACCTAAGGAGCCGGGACCTCTAACCTGGTGGTGCGTGCAAACTGGCAATGACGTGTTACTAGGAGAAGCTGGGGGCTATGAACTCTGTGCTAGGAGCAGAGACTAAAGTCTGGAGGGTCGGAGCGACATGTACCTAAACAGTATCTAGTATCTGATGTTTAGAGAACATGTTGATATAAACTAGAAGTCATGAGGGGAAAAGCTAACTGACTCTAAGACTGGAGCATGCATTTATTCTACCTGTAGTGCGTGATGAAGAATATTAAATGACCATTAAATACAGTATTTCTCTTAACATGGAGCCGCATAGGCTAGACAATGACGGAAACTATTGATGTAGTTCAGTAGCTTAGGAATGCAGAGAAGGAGGACTGAACTGATAACTGGAACTATAACATAGTCTTGGCAGACTCAGAGGCAGAGCCAAGCTGCACCGGGCACTGCGAGGCAGGAAGTAAGTGAAAGGTCGAGGATACAGGTGGGGGCTGTATCGCTCCTCAGCGAGGCTTCAGGAGACAGGAGCTGAATCTGATGTCCGGGCCCTTTTGGGGCCTAGAAACGGGGACTTTATAATAGAATAACGTGCACACTGAGAAACGTGGCAACATAACTTTACATAGGCCTGATACTCATAGTATTCACGAGGACTGGAAACTGGCATACTAGAGGAGGACACAACTATAATTGCGTCTTGAATCGGACATAGGGAATAACATATGCATATTGATCATGCACACATAACATATGATGGATGACACGTAGGGACACAGAACATGGCAAAATTTACTTTTCCACATTCCCTCCTTGTCACTACGTTTCCATCAGGAAACATTAATATTCATGATACCATCTATCATTTCATACAGTACCATTTGTTCATCTCGAATTGTCTTGGAACGGGATTTAGAACGGGGCTTGGGACTAGGAATACAAGAGGTAGCACACATGCCGCAAATCGCAGGGCCACATTGTATACAGAGACAGCAGCTGAATATGATCGCTACTGCGATACCTAGAAAGGACAGGACTTTCCATCCCCATGCGGAAATTATATTCCAGAACCAACCGGACCATGTCCAGGTGCCTGGATCTTGGTGTAATAGATGGGCAATTTTATGAAGTCTGGTTATAGCTGAATAAACAGACGGCGCGTTATTTGGAATGAAAATGCAGCAACTAGATCCGATGACTCTACAGGCCCCGCCCCTATCGGCCAGTATGACGTCAAGGACGAGACGATTCTGGAGCACAACAATTCTCATAAAGGATTGCTCTTCGGTTAAGTTACCTAGAGCGGAGGCAGTCTCATCTACTACAGCTTCAAGGGTTCTTGTTAACCTACGGATTAGCTTACTATTTACAACTGTACCTAAATAAGGGAACACACCTTTATCAATATCAATGAATTGTTCTGCAGCAGTTTCAGTATAATCGACAATCGGGAGGTTTCTTTTGTGTCTAATATGTACTAGGAAGGAATTCCTATGGTAGTCAGGTGGGGCTAGGAAAACAGGTGGCAGTAGGAAGGCAATGTAACAGGTTCCCTCCCAATCGAGGGGCAGACGAACATATGCAGTTTAACCACAAACAAAATAAGAATGACGTGAAGCTTTAAAAATAGATTTCCCACTGTCACTATACTGGATAACAGTAGTACAATCACTATGTCCTACGTGTACAGAACCATAATTACGGACACATAATTCGCCTTTGACTGGTAATACTGAAATAGCAGGTGAGTCTGGAGTAGTATCAGACTGAACATTCAGGACCATGAAATTCGAAGAATAGTTACCTAAATTATACACTTCATTTTCTAGATCTAAACCTGTTCTGTGGGGGAAACCTTGCTTGTCTGGGAAACATGTACTGTTAAGAAAAGACATATCTGTTGAGGATGACGTTAACGTGGACCATGCTCCACACGAACCATTATGTGAAAAAGGATAAGGAAAAAGTGGCAGAACTCCCTTCGGTGTCTGGAAAGGGGGGAGTCGACCACACACCCAACAATTAGTGGCATTGCTGGTCTGGTGTGAATAATGTAACATGCGGATAAATGTATTGTTACGCATAGCGAGGCGGTATGAATATTCGTGAGGAGGCAGATCACTAAACGTGTGTTCTACTGTAACATTAGAAGGCTTATTTACATGTGAAACTGGAAAACACAGGAAAAATGCGTAACTAGTGCAGGAAATCATTATGCTGATGAATAATATGAAACTTAGAAAAACGATACATCGGTTTGAGTTTTGACTAACTCTCTCACTATGGGGGTCTATTTTATACATGTCAGAAACAGTCTAACCGTTTCACCTAGGGGAGGACTTAGACAATCAAACTGACTGACTTATTTTACTAGACCTTAGCTTTTGCTTATACTCCTGCTGCGGAGTTTTCTCTAACAGGGGAGGGGTTGTGTCAATGTCATTTGCGGGACAGTCCTTAGGAACAATATTTTGACAAGTCTTGATATCCTGGGAAATGTTCTTGGAGACCGGCTTTAATCCGTAGAATTTCTTGACGTGCGAAAGGTGCACCCAGCCGCGGCGTCCTTCCAATTTCACAGCTGTACGGGTGGTGAGGAGGACCTGACGGGGCTCCTTCCAACGTGGCTCCAGCGGACTTGATCTGTCAAAGTTCCGGACGAGCACCATCGAACCTGGAACGATTTCATGCGGTGCCACCTCGGTATTGTCTGGAAATGCGGCGGCAACCTGTGAACGACATGAGTTGAGGGCAGACATCAAGGAAGCTAGGTAATCTGTCAGCATATTACATGAAACATCAGTAATACTTCGGGGTCTAGGAGTACCCCACATGTTAGGGGGGCGGCCGAAAACGACCTCATACGGGGACAGACCTGATCTGGAATGTGCGACCATGCGCATATAAAACAAAGCGACTGGCAGAGCTACTAGCCAGTCCACACCCTTATCTTTACAGACTTTAGCGATGCGGATTTTCAGGGTTTGATTATGTCTCTCGACTAGACCGGCTGCTTCAGGATGGCGTACACAATGAAACTTCCACTGGTACCCTAACAACAGGGAAACGTGCTTCATCAACTCAGATGAGAATGGCTGACCGTTATCAGAATATACGACTCTAGGGAGTCCATATCGAGGGAAAAACTCACGAACCAACTGCTTGGCAGTGGTCGCGGCTGTGTAATCTGGGACTGGATATGCTTCTGTCCATCTGGACAAAGCGCATACAACTACAAGAACATACTTGAAACCTCGACATCGCTCCATCTGAATATAATCCATCTGGAGGACCTCAAAAGGGTGGTCAGGGGGCTGGAAACCACCTTGTTCCACCGGGACACTTTTACCTGGATTAAACTGACAACATATCATACAGGTACGGACTTTCTGCTTGGCTGCAGCTCGTAAGTGCTTGTTAAACCAAATGTTCTGGATACTGTCTAACATTGCTTTTTCTCCTAAATGTGCTGGACTATGTGCGGTATTAATGATGACTTGAACCATAGAGTCGGGGAGAAACCATGCGGTTCTACCCTTTGTTAACCATCCTTGATCTGTCTGGACCCCTCCTTGTTCAGACCATTTCTTGATTTCATCGGGAGTAGCATGTAACTGGATATCTATGACATCTTGAGTAGGGTCTTTAACTGTCATACGTGTAGTCGGATCCGGAGTGTGTGTCATGTTAACTGGAATGTCTGGAGTCTGTGCTGTAAGCTTGGCTGTGCGATCTGCTAGATCATTACCTTGGGAAATAATGTCAGTAACTTTCGTATGTGCTTTGCATTTCATGATAGCAATAGATGTCGGTAAGTGTATGGCATCTAACAGAGCTTGAATAAGGAAACCATGCTGAATCTTGGTTCCATGAGAAGTCATGAAACCTCTCTCCTGCCAGAGCACTCCAAAGTCGTGTACAACTCCAAAAGCGTAACGTGAATCTGTGTAAACATTAACTTTCAGGTTCTTGGCGTGTATGCAGGCTTGTGTCAGAGCAACTAGCTCTGCTGCTTGAGCGGACAGGGTATCAATGCGGTGTGTCTCAATAACTTCAGTGTCAGTAGTCACTGCATACGCGGCTACTAGTTCTCCTGTACTAGTTCTCATACATGAACCATCCACATAAAGTGTCAGGTCAGGGTCTGGTAACGGAATATCTGTCAGATCTTGTCTTGGCTTTGTCGTAATGTTAACTACTTCCACGCAATCATGTGTGGCTGGATTTGAATTAACTGATGGCAACAGTGTAGCAGGATTCAGAACGTTGCAGCGTTTGATATCTATGTGTGGCTGAAACAGTGTCAATTCATAACCTGTTAAACGTGCAATTGTCAAGTGCTGTGTTTGTGTTCGGTTTAAAAGAACTTCCACGGAATGTGGAACTTGTACTGTCAAGGAATGTCCTAAAACTATGGAATCACTTTGTCTGATAGCTAGGGCTGTGGCTGCAACTGACTTGAGGCACGCAGGCAGAGCCTGGGCGACTGGATCTAGTGTGCTAGAAAAATAAGCACAAGGCTTGTTTTGTCCTGCTTGGTCTTGTGTGAGAACAGATAATGCTGTACCTTCACGTTCAGTAACGAAAAGTGTAAAAGGCTTACTGTAGTTCGGTGTAGCTAGAACTGGAGCTTGGCATAGGGCTTTCTTTAACTCGTTGAAACTAAGTGTATGTTCAGATGTCCAAGGGAGAACAGTCGATACGGCTGCCTCCTGTGTCGTTAACTGTATCAGTGGCTTGGCTAGAAATGCATACTGAGGAATCCATTGTCTGCAATAAGAAGTAAGGCCGATAAAGGCACGTACCTCCTTCTGGGTCTTGGGCTGAGGAAGACTCGCTATTAACTGGATACGGTCTGGTGTCAACTGCCTACCCCTCTTGGACAGTAAGTGTCCTAAGTAGACCACTTGCTGGACACAGAATTGAAGCTTCGAAGGGGACACCTTGTGTCCCATCTCGGCTAGGAAATACAGAACCGTCAGTGACGCTCGCTCGCAGTCACGTTCAGAACGGGCTGTGATCAGTAGATCATCGACATACTGGAGCAGGGCAGTGTCAGTTGGCATGTGAATGTTGTCTAGTTGTCTCTTGAGTGCTTGACTGTAAATACTAGGACTTTCTGTGAAACCTTGAGGAGCTCGTGTAAACATATAGCTCCTTCCATTTAAACAAAATCCGAAAAGAAACTGGCTGTCTGGATGGATGGGAACACTAAAAAATGCGTTCTTGAGGTCTATGACAGTGAAGAACGTGGCTTCGGAATCAATAGCAGTTAACAGGGAAGAGATATCTGGGACAACTGGGTACTGCGGAATAATACATTTATTAAGTTCCCGTAAATCAATCACTAATCGATATACTGGGGGTGCATTTGGATCAGTACGTTTCATGACTGGAATGATCGGAGAGTTACATACATTGGAGTCAGTTTCTACAACTACTCCTTGAGCCATGAGCTCGTCTATAATTTTGGATAAGGCTGCTACAGCCTCAGGTGGCAATCTATACTGCCTGATTCGTGGTAACACTACACCTGGTTTCAGGGTCACACGATGGGGTGTGATTTGCATGTAACCTACATCAGTTGGACCTTGCGCCCATAAATGCTGCGGAACCTTAGACAGTCTGGAATCAAAATCTCGTAATACATAGTGACCCTTAAAGTCACGTAGGAACAATCGTATTCCCTCTGGGGAACAACATATAACTGCACCTAACTCTTTCAGTGTTTTAATGCCTAATAGATTTTCTGGACATGACTTAGTAAGTAACAGATCAGTAGTGCGGGACAATGGACCTACTTCTAGAGTGACTGGCTTTGAGATCTCATTAACGATAGGCTTTCCTGAAAATCTAAGGGAAACATTTCTTGAGCCTGAGAGCGGAGCCCCTGGAACTTCGGCATGACTAATTGTGGTCCTACTTGCCCCTGTATCAATCAAAAACTTTCTGTCTTTCCCTAATACTTGACTGTGAACATAGGGACCTTCTTGATCTACAGGTATCTCGATGAGAGGCAAGCCTACCTCCCTCTCTAGGCTGTTTCATGAATATGGCTGGTACTCTGGATACTCAGACTGTGCATACTGGTACATCTGTGATGTAACATGCTGTGTTGCAGCAATAGGCTGCGGTGCTGTAACTGTCTGTGGTGCATTCTGTGACTGAGGAGTCTGTGAAACTTGTTCTTGTCTAGGCGGACGTGGTCTTTCTTTAGTCTTACCAGTAGCTATGTTGTGTTTCAGAACTGCACACTCATTTATAAAATGACCTGGCTGTTTACAATAATTGCAGTTCCCTTTAACGGGAGCTGCAGGATGACTGGCTTGATTCGGACCCCTCTTCTGACTGTCTTGAGGAACAGATTGTGCAACTAGTACTTTCATTTTCGTGTCTTTCATACGTTTTCTCTCGTGTTCTTGCTCTTCCCTGATTCTATTCTGGTGATACTGGAGCATCTGGAGCATCTGGGACGGAGTATTTGCTTGCCAGGTGCTTTCGACTTTCAAAACTCGGTTTTTAATTGGTGGACTTGAATTCTCGACTAATTTAGTAACGAAAAGGTGAGGGTATGACTCACTACTTGTCTTGAGACCACTGTTAATACTAAAGCACTTTTCAAACCTAGAATAAAAATCACTAATATCTTCATCTTGTTTCTGTTTACAGGCTGAGATTGCATCCCAGTCTTCTTTTCTCGTTGTTAATAATCTGGGTAAAACTTGAATTAATAATTCTGGTAATTCTTTACATTTATCTCCGAGACCAGTACCTGGTACTCGTATCTTATCTTCAGCTTCTAGGACTGCCCAATCTATCTTTTTCTCTCCCACCTCCCATTCTTTTTCTTTAAGCTTTTCATACACCCCTGCGGGTAGCAGAACCTTTAACATTTTAATGATATCTGGGTAAGTGTATTCTCCCATACGGAGCATGTCTTTTAATTCTCTATGGAACCCTGCTGGATCTTTGTCATGACAGGGAATTAATTTCTTCATTTCGAGGAGTTCCATCTTTGTGATCGGAGTGTATACAAACACTCGCTGCATTTCGCCACCCGTTCCTCTGACTGGGTGGACTTCTCGTAACGGATTCTGTCTGTCTATGTAGAATGATTTACTTTCTGGGGGTGAGACATGGACAAAATGCGGGTTCAAGAATGTTCTATATTTGTGGCGTTGTTCTAGAATGACACTAATTAAATCGGTACCTAGACCTCTCCATCTGTACTGGAGTAACTCGTTCAGGATATCATGTAACGGGCCTGGATCAGAATGTTGACCCTCATACAGAGTAATGAGGTGCTGAGTCATATACATACCCACCAGTCGCTGCTCGGCTGGGGGCATTTTCAGAAACATTTGTGCCACTATTTCGTCTGGAAAAGTGGTAGAATCAGTAATCCATCTGACTGCTGATCGGACTAGTTCCTGTTCATGCATAGTACTTAACTCACTATAACCGATTCGTGATTTCAGAATGTGATCGGTAGCTTGAAATACTTGTTCTAGGGAACCTTGTTCTGGTGCTGAATGATGGAAAGTTGACTTGTGTTCTAGACGTAAATGGCGATCTGGAAATCTAGGTTTTCCTACATACGCTATTCTGGCAGTATTCTCATCGTCTTCCTCTTCAGGATCAGAGGTACTTTCTTTCTCGCTTACTTGTGCGGCTTTACGCTGTTCGTGTATCTTTATTATCTCTCTACGGATTTTCTTGTACATACTTTCCATGGCACCAATGGTATTGTGCTTTCCTTCGGCTATATTATCACTCCACTTTGTTAGAGTTTTCATTTCTTCCGGGTCTTTAGACGGATAATCCTGTTCTCTTATTAGACAGTTAATTAAGAACTTTAATATCATGCGCTGAATCTCGGCTTTCCTTTGAGACATGGCATCACTAATACTTTGTGGGTCATCCCCTGTACGGATGAAACGATATATCCTGTCTAGATCTTCTTTCATATTTGGCAGGGTGACTAGATACTCGGTCACTCTCCTTACGCGTACGGAATATAAAACCATATTAAACTCGCCTGGAACTGGGTCATAGACACATTCGCCAAGGGTTTGCCTGATCTCTGCAACAGACTTATTACTTTTAGGAGTACGCTGTGATGCTTGAGCATGTAATTCGAGTGCTGATAAACGCTTGTATGGCGGCGGAGTTTGAGGAAGACCTCCTCCTGCGGCCCCTAAACTAGAATCATCAACTGATGCTTTTCGTCCTGGCAGGGTGGGTAATTGTAACGTGGGCTGGACTTGTATGGCGGGCTGACCCGGGGGGGCTGTTAAGGGCACCCCGGTGTCTGGAGGAGCAGGAATTACCTGATTTACAGGGACTGGCGGAGTGCGAACAGGATTTGCATATTCGGGGACTGTGTCGTCCAGATAGGACGAAATAAAAATATCAGCTGCGGTCGGTTTGTGACGTAGCTTGGTCGGAACTAATGGTGGCGGGAAATTACTGGATGCCTCTGGGGTCGTTTTTGGCAAGCCCTCAGCAAGAAGAGGATACATACCCTTAATGAGGGCATTCCTCTGTCTGTCTGATTGCTCAGTTCTAACTCGTTCACCTATCTCGATTAATTCTCTTTCTTGGGCTCGTTCTTGGGATTCTCTACTTAGTTCTGACTTTCTGATTTCTTTTTCGGTTCTTTTATGAGCTTCTTTGCGCCATAACTCGATGGCATCTTTCTGTGATTGTCTGGCTTTCTTTTTCCATAATGCCTCTTCTACTCGCATGATGCATTCGGCATCCCATGTACCCGATACGGGCCATCTATACTTTTCTTCTAACTGTTTGGTATACTCTACCCATAAATCTAGATACAATATGGCGCTTATGCCATGCTTCTGATACATAAAGTGACCTGGACTGTCCCTGGGCGGGACGGGAACTGCTGCTTCCAGCAGACCCTTTCTAGTTTTTAACTGACGTAATTTTGAGAAGAGCGGCATGACTGGACTATAATCTGGACATAATACAATACACAATAAACACGAAATCACGTCGCACTCATACCACAACATTAAAATACATGACGGACATTTAAAATAACAGTTCGAACAGAATACTACCTGGAAATACTGAGAACAGAACACATGAATTTTCTCGAGAACAGAACTGACTAGAACAGAAACGAGATGCACTGCTGAAACAGTACGAAACTTACCGGTCTCATAAAGAGACACGTCAGGACCCGTATCCACCGAAGTGGACACTTCGTTTGTGGGACTGTGTACCACCAACCCACAGACCAGAGTCAATTAAATTGACCCTGTCTAGATACCACCCTAGTAACGGTACTCACCGGGTAGCAAGAACGGAAGGCCTCGGACTGGACTGGACTGCTACGACGACGAACTTCGGACTTCAGTTACGGGTGGACCTCCGGATACCTCGGACCTTGGACTCTTGGCTTGGGCTCTGGTCGGGACTCGCCGCGTTCCTCCACCGTCTCGTCTGGATGCTGGACCGCCTCCTCCGTCTCCTCCGTGGGCCTGAGGGATACTTGAGCAGAAATATCTGCCACTGCGCAGAAGAGTTCCGTCACGACTGCAGAGGGTCAGGGGGTCGGCGTGGCTTCACCGACGCGTGGGGAAAGGGCAAGTCCCTATTCGGGCGCCATTATGTGGTAAATAAATAAATAATACCCTATTTTTGACTAGACATATATCATAACAGATAGCTCAATAAATAAGAGTCAAGATTCGAGGTAGTAGGAGTTTTGCAGGTTTAATACAGCATAAGGACAGGAACAGGACAACCTGCATAGGAATAGGATGACAGGGCCCAGCAGCTGCTGGGGCTGGATCTGGGATGAGCGCGCGCTAACTTTTAATAACAATACACGAGCATATATACATAGCGCAAACACATAGCATTACATTGCAGTAGGCGTAGCAGTGGGTGGAACAGAAGGCGTGACGCGTAGCAGTCGCGAAAGATAAGAGTAAAAAAGAAGGTGTAACTCAGACATGTGATGCAAACGTAACAGAATATGTCATGAATGGGCGGAAACATAGGAGGGGGCTACCTAAGGAGCCGGGACCTCTAACCTGGTGGTGCGTGCAAACTGGCAATGACGTGTTACTAGGAGAAGCTGGGGGCTATGAACTCTGTGCTAGGAGCAGAGACTAAAGTCTCGAGGGTCGGAGCGACATGTACCTAAACAGTATCTAGTATCTGATGTTTAGAGAACATGTTGATATAAACTAGAAGTCATGAGGGGAAAAGCTAACTGACTCTAAGACTGGAGCATGCATTTATTCTACCTGTAGTGCGTGATGAAGAATATTAAATGACCATTAAATACAGTATTTCTCTTAACATGGAGCCGCATAGGCTAGACAATGACGGAAACTATTGATGTAGTTCAGTAGCTTAGGAATGCAGAGAAGGAGGACTGAACTGATAACTGGAACTATAACATAGTCTTGGCAGACTCAGAGGCAGAGCCAAGCTGCACCGGGCACTGCGAGGCAGGAAGTAAGTGAAAGGTCGAGGATACAGGTGGGGGCTGTATCGCTCCTCAGCGAGGCTTCAGGAGACAGGAGCTGAATCTGATGTCCGGGCCCTTTTGGGGCCTAGAAACGGGGACTTTATAATAGAATAACGTGCACACTGAGAAACGTGGCAACATAACTTTACATAGGCCTGATACTCATAGTATTCACGAGGACTGGAAACTGGCATACTAGAGGAGGACACAACTATAATTGCGTCTTGAATCGGACATAGGGAATAACATATGCATATTGATCATGCACACATAACATATGATGGATGACACGTAGGGACACAGAACATGGCAAAATTTACTTTTCCACACTACACATGGCTTCATCTGATGATGAAGATACTCTGAGTGCTGATGAAGCTACTTTTGGTGTGGATGAAGTGCCTGTGGTTGCGAAGGACATTGCTGTGCCAATAGTGCGGCAAGAGGCATCTGGGCTGCAGCCTGGGGCTGCTAGACTTCCAGTTGGTGTAGTGAGACAAGTGGCAGCTGGTCGGCAGCCTGCGGCTGCAAGACTTGACGTTGAAAGTTCTGACCTCTGGGTTGCACCAGGCATGGTGCAGCCGGCATTGCCTGAATTTACTGGTGTTCCAGGGTGTAGGGTGAACACTGAAAACTTTTTGCCAATTGATTTTTTCAAGTTGTTTATGGATGATGTGTTTTTGGCTGAGATTGTTGAGCAGACTAATTTGTATCAATCAATCAATCAATCATCGCATTTATATAGCGCACTACTTACCCAGTGGGTCTCAAGGCGCTGGGGGAGGGAGATTTGCTACTGCTCGAACAGCCAGGTCTTGAGTTGCTTCCTGAAGGCGAGGTGGTCCTGGGTCAGGCGGAGGTGGGTGGGGAGGGAGTTCCATGTCTTGGCGGCGAGGTAGGAGAAGGACCGTCCCCCTGTGGTGGCTCTACGGATGCAGGGGACGGCGGCGAGGGCGTGGCTGGTCGATCGAAGCTGGCGTTTGGGAGCGTAGAAGTTGAGGCGGCTGTTGAGGTATTCTGGGCCTTGGCTGTGTAGGGCTTTGTGTGCGTGGGTGAGGAGACGGAAGGTGATTCTCTTGTTGACCGGGAGCCAGTGCAGGTCTCTCAGGTGTCCGGAGATGTGGCTGCGGCGGGGGATGTCCAGGATGAGTCGTGCTGAGGCGTTCTGGATCCGCTGGAGTCTCTTCTGGAGTTTGGCGGTGGTATGCAGAAACTGTTTTGAGGGTGAACAGTGCCAGCCTTAAGCCCCACGCTAGAGCTACCCGGTGGACTCCCACAAATTTGGAGGAGATGAAAAAGTTTTTGGGTTTAACTTTTTTGATGGGCTTGCTTAGGAAACCATCAATGGCTTCATATTGGTCTACTAGTCCCTTGATGGCAACAGCTATATTTCCGGCAGTCATGAGTCGTGATAGGTATTTGCTTCTGCTTCGGATGATGCATTTTGTTGACAATAGTTCTGCTTTGGCACAAGATCACCCTGATTGTGACCGTCTTTTCAAGATTCGGCCTGTCATTGATCATTTCGTTGATCGATTTCCTGAGATCTTTTATCCTGGGAAAGAAAGTGGACACTGTTGCTTGTGGCACAATCCGCTCAAACCGTAAAGGTTTCCCAAAAGAACTTGTTTGTCAAAAGCTTTCTCGGGGACAGTGCAGTGCATTGCGTTGTGAGGAGCTTCTAGCTGTGAAGTTTTCAGACAGGAGAGATGTCTACATGTTGACTTCCATACATGATGAAAGCGCTGAACCGGTGACTGTTTGGGGTCAGGTTGCAGAAGCGCGCAAACCTGTGTGCATAATGGTCTATAATAGGCACATGGGTGGTGTTGACAGAGTAGATCAGAGGTTGGAACTGTAAGCTGCTCTTCGTAAGGCTTACATTTGGTACAAGAAGCTGGCTATCCATCTTTTCCACTTGGCAACCTTTAATGCTTTTGTTGTGTTCCAGAAATCTTGTCTCCAGTCAACGATGACTTTTGTAAAGTTTCAGGAGTCTGTAATAGGCAGCCTTGTTTTAGTGGAACAGGCAAGTGTTCCTAGAGTTGGAGTGGTGGAGGATGTTGCCAGATTGAAAGATCCCCACTTTCCTGATCAAATTCCTCCTACAACCTCAAAAGACTTTCCCAGTCGGAGATGTAGAGTCTGTTGGCGAAGAGGTTTGCGGAAGGAGGTTTGTATGTACTGCCCCGACTGCCCTTCAAACCCTGGGCTGTGTGTACCTGCTTGTTTTAGATTGTACCACACGCAAAATAATTTTTGGGAGCATCCATGAGTGTTAAAGTGAACTGGTTGATCTTTAATCTTTAAAACTTATTGTTCAGTTTCAAAGTTGGCATTTGTGTAGTGTTTTTAGATTTAGTTGTAGTGTTAGTAGATTTGTATCAATTTGCAATTTGTTTATTTTTTTATCTTCTTTGAAAAAAAACTAAAGTATGATGTTGGTTTGCGTGTAGTGTCCATTGTCTGACGGTGTGCATGGTTCGGTGCTTGGCGGGCAGTGTCTGTGGACTGGTGCTTGTCTGGCGGTGTCTGTGGATTGGTGCTTGGCTGGCGGTGTGTGTGGTCTGTTGTTTGGTTGGCAGTGTGCGTGGTCTTGCGCTTGCCTGGTGGTGTGTTGGGATTGGTGCTTGGCTGGTGGTGTGCCTGGGCTGGAGCTTGGCTGGCGGTATGTGTGGAGTGGCGCTTGCCTGGTGGTGTGTGTGGACTGGTGTTTGGCTGGTGGAGTGTGTCGTCTGGTGTTTGGTTGGCGGTGTGCATGGTCTTGCGTTTGCCTGTTGGTGTGTTTGGATTGGTGCTTGGCTGGTGGTGTGCCTGGGCTGGTGCTTGGCTGGCTGTGTGTGTGGAATGGTGCTGTCCTGGTGGTGTGTGTGGACTGGTGCTTGCCTGGCGGTGTGCGTGGTCTGGTGTTAGGTTGGCGGTGTGCGTGCTCTTGCGCTTGCCTGGTGTTGTGTTTGGATTGGTGCTTAGCTGGTGGTGTGCCTGGACTGGTGCTTGGCTGGCGGTGTCTGTGGACTGGTGCTTTCCTGGCGGTGTGTGTGTGGACTGGTACTTGGCTGGCGGTGTGCGTCGTCTGGTGCTTGGCTGGTGGTGTGCGTGGACTGGTGCTTTGCTGGCGGTGTGTGGGAAGTGACTTAATGCTGGTTACTACACACAGTGCTAGTTGAGCACCACTCCATGTAATCCATGAGTTTGTGTTGTTGCTGTGTCAGGAATGTGGGCGTGTGAAAGTTATGGGCCCTTGATTGGCGTTGTCTGCTGGTGGAAGTGTAGTAATGTGATGGGTCCGCGGGTGGCGGTGTGAATGTTTTGTATGTGTCACATGTATGAAAGGTGTATGAATGGCCTGTAAAGCGGTTGGTGCCTTGTCGTGGCTTTACAGCTCACGAGCTGTGAGTCAATGGCTCAGTTTCTTGTCCTTTCCATTATTAACAGTGTATTTCATTTTTTGTGAAATCACTTGCTAATACAATGGTATATACTGAACCATACCTCACCCTCGTGCCAAATCCAACCAGTATGTGTGTGTGTTTGAAAACTTGATGTCAGTGTAGTTTTTTTTATTTATTTTTTTAAGCAGGACGCACCTTGTCACTTTTTTTGTAAATGTTGTGATGTATTGCTTTTGTGCCTGGTGGTGTGAATGGTCTTCTGTGTGTCAGGTATGAAAGGTGTGTGAATGGCCTGTAAAGCGGTTGGTGCCTTATAGTGGCTTTACAGCTCACGAGCTGCGAGTCATTGGTTCAGTTTTTTTGTCCATGTAATTGACAGTGCATTTCGTTTTTGTGAAATCTCTTGTTAATAAAAATATATATACTGAATCATCACTCACCCTCGTGCCAAATCCAACCAGTATGTGTGTGTGTTTGAGGAATAGATGGCTGTGTAGGGATCTTATTTTTCTTAGTCTCTGTGCCAAGGTGTACATTCTGCTTACGAATAACCTGCCAATTGTAGATATTCTTGAAAACCCATGGTACTACATGGTGATGTCTCTCTGGTGAAGTCTAACAGTTAATTGTATCCACAATATTCTGCAAAACTCACAATGTCCGTCATATTTTCCTTGCAATATTGCGCCCAAATTGTCACGCTGCACAAGTAAACAACTAATTTTGTCAAAACTAATTGGTTTAGCTAGGGGGGTCACATGGGTTTTTCACTCCTTCCTCGGTTGCCATCTAGGGAAACCTAGCATACCCACACATTTTTGGAAAGTAGACATCCGGGGGCTTTCAAGGGGGTATGGCTTGCATGGATCCTCCAACGTTCCTTTTCTCAGAATCCCTAGCAAACTTTAAATGTAGCTAAAATAATTTATTTGTTTCAAACATTTCTGTGTTTAAACTTCTGTGTTTAAAAGTGTGGCATCACTTATCTTATCTTATCTTATCTTATCCTATCAAAGTTTTATAAAGCGCTCGCACACCCAAGGGTTTCATGGCGCTAACTAACAGGACACTAACTCTACTAAGGAGACCATCAATCATTAGGCCGTAGCCTGGGTGAACAGCCATGTCTTTAAAAGCTTCCTGAATGGAAGGAGAGCAATGCAGGAACGAATTTCCAAGGGGAAGGAGTTCCACAACTTAGAAGCGAGAGTAGCGAACCTGCGGCCTCCCTTACGTGAGAGCTTATAACGAGGAACAATCAGAAGAGTTTGGGATGCAGACCGAAGGCTACGGGAGGGGGTGTATCTGAGCAGCAGTTTCTGAATAAACTTAGGACTGCGAGCATGTAGGGATATAAAAAGTATACAGGCCAATTTAAATGTGACACGGTGTTGAATCGGAAGCCAGTGGAGTTGCCTCAAGAGATGCCTGGCTGACTGCCATCACGGGAGGCGGTGTATAAGTCTCGCTGCCTGATTTTGTGCCATCTGCAGACGTCTGCTAAGTGTGGCGGGAGGCCAAGATAGATGGCATTGGCATAGTCTAAATGAGACAATACCAGTGCCCTTAGTACCTGGGTCAGAGCTGATCGAGTGAGCATCTGACTGATCTTTTTTATTTTCCGCAGTTGGAAAAAGCAGGTGGACACAACTGAGTTGACCTGTGGTTTTAAAGAGAGCTCGCTGTCAATGAGAACCCCTAAGCTTTTGACTGATTTAGACGGGACAGGCGGGGAGCCCAATTTCGATGGCCAATAGTGAGAGCCCCAGAACAGTTGACTATTGCCAAACAACACCATTTCCGTCTTGCTCGGATTTAATTTGAGTTGGTTCTCATCCATCCACTAGCAAATGTGGAGCATGGTATTCTGAAATTGGTGAATCGAGTCAGGGGAATTGTCTATTGTAAAGGTGAGTTGCAGGTCATCTGCGTAATTGAAAGTGGTTACTTTAAAGGATTGAAGAGACTGAAGCAGAGGGAGCATATAAATGTTAAACAAAATAGGTGACAGTGAAGAGCCCTGGGGGACTCCACAAGTGGTGTGGAGTTTGTGAGAGAAAAAAGGAGGTAGACCGACCGCCTGAGTGCGGTCGCGGAGAAAGGATCTAATCCAGTCATAGGCCAGGCCACAGATGCCCACGGATCTGACACGGTCGAGGAGAATGTTGTGGTCGACCGTGTCAAACGCGTCTGACAAATCAAGCAAGACCAGCGCCTGAGGAATTCCCAAATCTGCATTAAGACGCAGAGAATCTAGGACGGCAACGATAACTGATTCGGTCGAATGGGCAGGACGGAAGCCGGCCTGAGAAGGATGTAAGACGTCAGACTGTTCAATGAAGTTAGAAAGATGGGAGGTAACATGAGCTTCCAGTACTTTGGCCAGGTACGGAAGCAAAGAAATGGGCCTATAGTTTGAGAGATTCGTGGGGTCCGCTCCCGGCTTTTTTAAAAGGGGCAGCAAAACCATTTTTTTCTGGAGACTTGGGGGAACACGGGGTGGGTGGAAATTTGTTGATCCACGCAGATTCCAGAACTTTCCACCAGAGAAATGTGAGGAAAATGCATTTTTTTGTCAATTTGTTAGGTTTGCAAGGGATTCTGGGTAACAGAACCTGGTGGGAGGCAGTTGAGTCACCCCATCCTGAATTCCCCTGGGTGTCTAGTTTTTAAAAATGTATTGGTTTGCTAGGTTTCCCTAGGTGCCGGCAGAGCTAGGGTTAAAAAACGAAAGGTATGCACTTTGCCAAAAAAGGGCCCGTTTTCACTGCGAAATTGCGGTACGAACATGTTGCGTTTTGCGATGTTTCCTGTCGCAGGCACTAGGTAGACCCAGGTAAGTGAGGTACCATTTTTTTTGGGAGACCTGGGGGAAAGCGGTGTGGGTGGAAATTTGTTGATCTATGCAGATTCCAGAACTTTCCATCACAGAAATGTGAGGAAAATGCGTAATATTTGACAATTCTTTAGCTTTGCAAGGGATTCTGGGTAACAAAACCTGGTGGGAGGCAGTTGAGTCACCCCATCCTGAATTCCCCTGGGTGTCTAGTTTTCAGAAATGTATAGGTTTGCTAGGTTTCCTGAGGTGCCGGCAGAGCTAGGCTTCATAAATGAAAGGTAGGCACTTTGCCAAAAAAGGGCCCGTTTTCACTGCGACATTGTGGTGCGAACTCGTTGCGTTTTGCACTGTTTCCTGTCGCAGGCACTAGGCAGACCCAGGCAAGTGAGGTACCATTTTTTTCGGGAGACGTGGGGGAACACGGGGTGGGTGGAAATGTGTTGATCCACGCAGATTCCAGAACTTTCCACCACAGAAATGTGAGGAAAATGCATTTTTTTGGACATTTTTTTAGGTTTGCAAGGGATGCTGGGTAACAGAACCTGGTGGGAGGCAGTTGAGTCACCCCATCCTGAATTCCTCTGGGTGTGTAGTTTTAAAAAATGTTTAGGTGTGCTGGGTTTCCCTAGGTGCCGGCAGAGCTAGGGTTAAAAAACGAAAGGTAGGCACTTTGCCAAAAAAGGGCCCGTTTTCACAGCGAAATTGCGGTGCGAACACGTTGCGATTTGCGCTATTTCCTGTCGCAGGCACTAGGTAGACCCAGGCAAGTGAGGTAACATTTTTTTGGGGAGACCTGGGGGAACGCGGGGTGGGTGGAAATTTGTTGATCTATGCAGGTTCCAGAACTTTCCACCACAGAAATGTGAGGAAAATGCGTATTTTTTGACAATTTTTTAGTTTTGCAAGGGATTCTGGGTAACAGAATCTGGTGGGAGGCAGTTGAGTCACCCCATCCTGAATTCCCCTGGGTGTCTAGTTTTCAGAAATGTATAGGTTTGCTAGGTTTTCCTAGGTGCCGGCAGAGCTAATCTTCAAAAACGAAAGGTAGGCACTTTGCCAGAAAAGGGCCCGTTTTCACTGCGTAATTGCGGTGCGAACACGTTGCGTTTTGCGCTGTTTCCTGTCGCAGGCACTAGGCAGACCGAGGCAAGTGAGGTACCATTTTTTCCGGGAGACCTGGAGGAACACGGGGTGCGTGGAAATTTGTTGATTCACGCAGATTCCAGAACTTTCCACCACAGAAATGTGAGGAAAATGCGTTTTTTTGGGACAATTTTTTAGGTTTGCAAGGGATTCTGGGTAACAGAACCTGGTGGGAGGCAGTTGAGTCACCCCATCCTGAATTTCCCTGGGTGTCTAGTTTTCAAAAATGTATAGGTGTGCCGGGTTTCCCTAGGTGCCGGCAGAGCTACGGTTAAAAAATGAAAGGTAGGCACTTTGACAAAAAAAGGCCCTTTTTCACTGTGGAATTGCAGTGCGAACACGTTGGGTTTTGCGCTGTTTCCTGTCGTAGGCACTAGGCAGACCCAGGCAAGTGAGGTACCATTTTTTTTGGGAGACCTGGGGGAACACGGGGTGGGTGGAAATGTTTTGATCCACGCAGATTCCAGAATTTTCCGCCACAGAAATGTGAGGAAAATGCGGTTTTTTTACAATCTTTTAGCTTTGCAAAGGATTCGGGGTAACAGAACATGGTGGGAGGCAGTTGAGTCACCCCATCCTGAATTCCCCTGGGTGTCTAGTTTTTAGAAATGTATAGGTTTGCTAGGTTTCCCTAGGTGCCGGCACAGCTAGGCTTCAAAAACGAAAGGTAGGCACTTTGCCAAAAAAGGGCCAGTTTTCACTGCAAAATTGCGGTGCGAACACGGTGCATTTTGCTCTGTTTCCTGTCACAGGCACTAGGCAAACCCAGGCAAGTGAGGTACCATTTTTTCCAGCAGACCTGGCGGAACGCGGGTGGGTGGAAATTCATTGATCCACGCAGATTCCAGAACTTTCCACCACAGAAATGTGTGGAAAATGCATTTTTTGGAAAAAAATGTAGGTTTGCAAGGGATTCTGGGTAACAGAACCTGGTGGGAGGCAGTTGACTCACCCCATCTTGAATTCCCCTGGGTGTGTAGTTTTCAAAAATGTATAGGTGTGCTGGGTTTCCCTAGGTGCCGGCAGCGCTAGGGTTCAAAAATGAAAGGTAGGCACTTTGCCAAAAAAGGGCCCGTATTCACAGCGAAATTGAGGTGCGAACACGTTGCGTTTTGCGCTGTTTCCTGTCGCAGGCACTAGGCAGACCCAGGCAAGTGAGGTACCATTTTTTTCGGGAGACGTGGGGGAACACGGGGTGGGTGGAAATGTGTTGATCCACGCAGATTCCAGAACTTTCCACCACAGAAATGTGAGGAAAATGCATTTTGTTGTCAATTTGTTAGGTTTGCAAGGGATTCTGGGTAACAGAACCTGGTGGGAGGCAGTTGACTCACCCCATCTTGAATTCCCCTGGGTGTGTAGTTTTCAAAAATGTATAGGTGTGCTGGGTTTCCCTAGGTGCCGGCAGCGCTAGGGTTCAAAAATGAAAGGTAGGCACTTTGCCAAAAAAGGGCCCGTATTCACAGCGAAATTGAGGTGCGAACACGTTGCGTTTTGCGCTGTTTCCTGTCGCAGGCACTAGGCAGACCCAGGCAAGTGAGGTACCATTTTTTTCGGGAGACGTGGGGGAACACGGGGTGGGTGGAAATGTGTTGATCCACGCAGATTCCAGAACTTTCCACCACAGAAATGTGAGGAAAATGCATTTTGTTGTCAATTTGTTAGGTTTGCAAGGGATTCTGGGTAACAGAACCTGGTGGGAGGCAGTTGAGTCACCCCATCCTGAATTCCCCTGGGTGTCTAGTTTTTAAAAATGTATTGGTTTGCTAGGTTTCCCTAGGTGCCGGCAGAGCTAGGGTTAAAAAACGAAAGGTATGCACTTTGCCAAAAAAGGGCCCGTTTTCACTGCGAAATTGCGGTACGAACATGTTGCGTTTTGCGATGTTTCCTGTCGCAGGCACTAGGTAGACCCAGGTAAGTGAGGTACCATTTTTTTTTGGGAGACCTGGGGGAAAGCGGTGTGGGTGGAAATTTGTTGATCTATGCAGATTCCAGAACTTTCCATCACAGAAATGTGAGGAAAATGCGTAATATTTGACAATTCTTTAGCTTTGCAAGGGATTCTGGGTAACAAAACCTGGTGGGAGGCAGTTGAGTCACCCCATCCTAAATTCCCCTGGGTGTCTAGTTTTCAGAAATGTATAGGTTTGCTAGGTTTCCCGAGGTGCCGGCAGAGCTAGGCTTCACAAATGAAAGGTAGGCACTTTGCCAAAAAAGGGCCCGTTTTCACTGCGACATTGTGGTGCGAACTCGTTGCGTTTTGCACTGTTTCCTGTCGCAGGCACTAGGCAGACCCAGGCAAGTGAGGTACCATTTTTTTCGGGAGACGTGGGGGAACACGGGGTGGGTGGAAATGTGTTGATCCACGCAGATTCCAGAACTTTCCACCACAGAAATGTGAGGAAAATGCATTTTTTTGGACATTTTTTTAGGTTTGCAAGGGATGCTGGGTAACAGAACCTGGTGGGAGGCAGTTGAGTCACCCCATCCTGAATTCCTCTGGGTGTGTAGTTTTAAAAAATGTTTAGGTGTGCTGGGTTTCCCTAGGTGCCGGCAGAGCTAGGGTTAAAAAACGAAAGGTAGGCACTTTGCCAAAAAAGGGCCCGTTTTCACAGCGAAATTGCGGTGCGAACAAGTTGCGATTTGCGCTATTTCCTGTCGCAGGCACTAGGTAGACCCAGGCAAGTGAGGTAACATTTTTTTGGGGAGACCTGGGGGAACGCGGGGTGGGTGGAAATTTGTTGATCTATGCAGGTTCCAGAACTTTCCACCACAGAAATGTGAGGAAAATGCGTATTTTTTGACAATTTTTTAGTTTTGCAAGGGATTCTGGGTAACAGAATCTGGTGGGAGGCAGTTGAGTCACCCCATCCTGAATTCCCCTGGGTGTCTAGTTTTCAGAAATGTATAGGTTTGCTAGGTTTTCCTAGGTGCCGGCAGAGCTAATCTTCAAAAACGAAAGGTAGGCACTTTGCCAGAAAAGGGCCCGTTTTCACTGCGTAATTGCGGTGCGAACACGTTGCGTTTTGCGCTGTTTCCTGTCGCAGGCACTAGGCAGACCGAGGCAAGTGAGGTACCATTTTTTCCGGGAGACCTGGAGGAACACGGGGTGCGTGGAAATTTGTTGATTCACGCAGATTCCAGAACTTTCCACCACAGAAATGTGAGGAAAATGCGTTTTTTTGGGACAATTTTTTAGGTTTGCAAGGGATTCTGGGTAACAGAACCTGGTGGGAGGCAGTTGAGTCACCCCATCCTGAATTTCCCTGGGTGTCTAGTTTTCAAAAATGTATAGGTGTGCCGGGTTTCCCTAGGTGCCGGCAGAGCTAAGGTTAAAAAATGAAAGGTAGGCACTTTGCCAAAAAAAGGCCCTTTTTCACTGCGGAATTGCAGTGCGAACACGTTGGGTTTTGCGCTGTTTCCTGTCGTAGGCACTAGGCAGACCCAGGCAAGTGAGGTACCATTTTTTTGGGAGACCTGGGGGAACACGGGGTGGGTGGAAATGTGTTGATCCACGCAGATTCCAAAATTTTCCGCCACAGAAATGTGAGGAAAATGCGGTTTTTTTACAATCTTTTAGCTTTGCAAAGGATTCGGGGTAACAGAACATGGTGGGAGGCAGTTGAGTCACCCCATCCTGAATTCCCCTGGGTGTCTAGTTTTTAGAAATGTATAGGTTTGCTAGGTTTCCCTAGGTGCCGGCACAGCTAGGCTTCAAAAACGAAAGGTAGGCACTTTGCCAAAAAAGGGCCAGTTTTCACTGCAAAATTGCGGTGCGAACACGGTGCATTTTGCGCTGTTTCCTGTCACAGGCACTAGGCAAACCCAGGCAAGTGAGGTACCATTTTTTCCAGCAGACCTGGCGGAACGCGGGTGGGTGGAAATTCATTGATCCACGCAGATTCCAGAACTTTCTACCACAGAAATGTGTGGAAAATGCATTTTTTGGAAAAAAATGTAGGTTTGCAAGGGATTCTGGGTAACAGAACCTGGTGGGAGGCAGTTGACTCACCCCATCTTGAATTCCCCTGGGTGTGTAGTTTTCAAAAATGTATAGGTGTGCTGGGTTTCCCTAGGTGCCGGCAGAGCTAGGGTTCAAAAATGAAAGGTAGGCACTTTGCCAAAAAAGGGCCCGTATTCACAGCGAAATTGAGGTGCGAACACGTTGCGTTTTGCGCTGTTTCCTGTCGCAGGCACTAGGCAGACCCAGGCAAGTGAGGTACCAATTTTTTTAGGAGAGCTGGAGGAACACGGGGTGCATGGAAATGTGTTGATCCACGCAGATTCCAGAACTTTCCACCACAGAAATGTGAGGAAAATGCGTTTTTTTGACAGTTTTTTAGCTTTGCAAGGGATTCTGTGTAACAGAACATGGTGGGAGGCAGTTTAGTCACCCCATCCTGAATTCCCCTGGGTGTCTTGTTTTCAGAAATTTATAGGTTTACTAGGTTTCCCTAGGTGCCGGCAGAGCTAGGCTTCAAAAACGAAAGGTAGGCACCTTTCCAAAAAAGGGCCCATTTTCACTGCGAAATTGTGGTGCAAACACGTTGCGTTTTGTGCTGTTTCCTGTCGCAGACACTAGGCAGACCCAGGCAAGTGAGTTACCATTTTTTTCGGAAGACCTGGGGGAACGCAGGTTGGGTGGAAATTTGTTGATCCACGCAGATTCCAGAACTTTCCACCACAGAAATGTGAGGAAAATGCATTTTATTTGTCAATTCTTTAGATTTGCAAGGGATTCTGGGTAACAGAACCTGGTGGGAGGCAGTTGAGTCACCCCATCCTGAATTCCCCTGGGTGTCTAGTTTTTAAAAATTTATAGGTTTGCTAGGTTTCCTTAGGTGCCGGCAGAGCTAGGGTTCAAAAACAAAAGGTAGGCACTTTGCCAAAAAAGGGCACGTTTACACTGCGAAATTTCGGTGCGACCACGTTGTGTTTTGCGCTGTTTCCTGTCGCTGGCACTCGGCAGACCCAGGCAAGTGAGGTACCATTTTTCTTGGGAGACCTGGGGGAACACTGGGTGCATGAAAATTTGTTAATCCACGCAGATTCCAGAACTTTACATCACAGAAATGTGAGGAAAATGCGTTTTTTGTCAATTTTTTAGCTTTGCAAGGGATTCTGGGTAACAGAACCTGGTGGGAGGCAGTCGAGTCACCCCATCCTGAATTCCCCTGGGTGTCTACATTAAAAAAATGTATAGGTTTGCTAGGTTTCCCTAGTTTCCGGCAGAGCTAGGGTGCAAAAACTACAGCTAGGCACTTTGCCATAAAAGGGTCAATTTTTAACTGCAAAATTGAGGTGTGACCACGTTGTATTTTGCAGCGTTTCCTGTCGCAGGCAAAAGGCCGACCCACACAAGTGAGGTACTGTTTTTATTGGGAGACTTAGGGTAATTCAGATTTGTAAATCAACTGTTATTACCTATTGAGTTTTCATACATTTCTCCCTTCCCAATGAAAGACATTGTGTAAAAAATAAATCTTTTTGAAAAATGACCAATAATTCTCATGCTAGTATGAGTATTCCCAATTTTGAAAATGTACAAATATATACTGTTTCTAAACTCTATAATTTGTACCCAATTCAGAAATACATAGGTGTCTTTCATACCAATGTTTCCATGTATACATTTTCCAAGAATAAGTGCTCTATACCCAGTAAATAATAAAATACCATTGAAAGTTGCTGCTCAGTTTTTCAAACGGATGTAACGGTATATTGCTTTCAAAGAGTTGTCAAAATTACAAGAAGTTATAGGTGAAAACGTTGAGACAAAAGGCTGTTTTTTTCAACTAATTTTCAAATATTCCAATATTTAAATGTTAGTTTCTATAAAGAAACCTTTATGGATTTAGACAAATGACCCCTTTCTGAATTTAGAATTTTGTCTACGTTTCGAAAATGTATAGCTTTCCAGGATCCATTATTGCTTTCAAACTCATTTCTTCATTAACTGAAAGGAGGATGAAAGCTCTAAAAATAGCAAAAATAGGCTATGTCCCAGAAAAATGCCAAAACTGTGTGAAAAATGTTGGTTCTCTGACAAAAGACTGTCATTCCCTAAAAGCTGAGAAAATGGAGATTTCAGCCCCACAAATCCTTTTTTGATAACATTTGGAGGGAAAAACCAAGAGGCTTTCATTTGCAGCACGTTTATCCCATTTTTCTGAAAAAAACAAACATTTCATTGTATTTTGCTTAATTTCTGGGACCCCTCCAAGGGAATCCACAAACCCTGGGCACCTTTAGATTCCACATGATGTTGGAAGAAAAGGACGCAAATTTGGCGTGAATACCTTATGTGGTCAAAAAGTTACAGGGACCTAAGCACGCACTACCCCAAAACGCAAAAAAAGGCTTAGCACAGGAGGGGAAAAGGCCTAGCAGCGAAGGGGTTAAGGTATATTTTTGTTCACGGTGATAGGTACACCCTTGCCTGTCAACCTCCAAGCTATTTACTTTACGCTAATATGTATGCGGTGACAAGCACACCTTTAATCTTACTTGTCAACTTTTGGTTGATTACACATATAAGTTCTACTTTGCATAAGGTGACAGGCACACCTTTGATCACTGCCTGTCAACTCTTCTAACATGCATAAATACGATGCAGGCAGCCATTTTCAGAAAAGTGTTTAATGTAACCATGGCAACAGTTTCTCACTGATGCACAGCATATTCTGGCCCACAGTTGCTTTCTACACCTGTGAATTTCATTCTCTCTAACTCTGTGGAATAAATTGGCAGTCAGTGACTTCTATCACCTAGTTAATATTTATTACAACATCAACTCCCTCTGCATGCAATTTTACAGTTATGCAAGGAATATCTCCGTTGCCTCATTTCCTGGCAAATCCTGGTTCTCCTCAATTGAACTGGATACAATGGCATGCGGCTTTTGAAGCATATCTTGACGCTATAGATGGCGATACGTTCACATCCAAGAAAAAGAAAGCATTGTTAGTGTACAACTTAGGCCATGAGGGCAGGTCAATTTTAAAACACTGTACTTTGAAACAGTTCATGTTCTTCCCAGTGGTGAGGGAGACGCTGAGCTTATTGTTGATGAATATGCATCATTAATCCAAACTTTGAGCAAAATATTTTCTCCTAAAAAGATTATCATTTTGGAAAGACAGGTTTTTGCAACGTGCACAACTTCCTGGAGAATCCATTGATCGTTTTGTCTCAGCTTTACGTACTTTGTCCTTGAACTGTAATTATAGGGACTTGAAGTAAGAAATAATCCGGAATCAACTAATTGAGAAAATGTGTAATAGGAGAATCCAGGAACGGTTACTGGCTAGTGAGGATCCTGGTTTGGAGCTTGCCATGAGAATTGCAAGGAGTATTGAACAATCTGATACTTGCATGAAAGAGTAGGCTGCCAGTCATTCTAAGTTTGAATCCAAGGAAGTTAATATTCTAAGGAAAAGTGGAGGTGACAAACCTAAAAGTCAGAATTTTAAGTTTTTAAAAAAACCAGTGGGGTCCTCAATGAATACGAATAAGGATTTTATTTGCTACAGATGTGGTAGCAGGTCCCATTTAGGAAAGTTCAAACATTGTCCAGTTTACATCAAACTTGCTTTAAATGTGGCAGCAGAGGTCATTTTTCTCATATTTTTAGAGTAAGTAGTCAAAATAGACAAGCTGCTAGTGCGGTGTGCCAGGATGACATTGTAGTTGATGCTGACTCCAGAAGTTTGAGTGGTGAAGGTTATCTTTTAATGATTAGAGAAGAGGAGTGTGTTCAATGTGATGACAATTGTGAACTTATCAAACAAATTGGTAAAAGAAAACCTCTGTTATGTGATCTTTCAATCAATGGCCATGATGCAAAGATTATGGTGTATTCTGGTTCTCCGGTTACTCTTCTTTGTGAAAATGAGTTTGTCAAATTTCATGATTTCAAACTTGAGTCATCTGATATTAAGCTGTTTGCTTATGGGGGCCCAAAAGTAGAAGTTGTTGGCAAGTTCAAGGCTAATCTACAGTTTTGTGACAATTCTGTCAATGGCAATGTGTTTGTGTTAAAAAACGGATCACATTTATTGGGTTGGGATGACCAAGGTGAGCTCAACATAGTTTTAGATCCCAATCATCCTCATCTAGTGTTAACTAGAGATCATTTGATGAATTAAAGTTTAAATGCTGTTGGAGAGGTGCAAGATGTTAATGCCACAAGTTGGATCAGTGAATTCAGTGAGGTATTTTGTGACCGTTTGGGCAAGCTTCACGATTTCAAACATCGCATTGTCCTAAAGAGTAATGCCATTCCTGTTTTTCACAAAGTCAGGAAGGTACCTTTTTGTGTCTGAGGCAAGAGTTGAAAAAAGACCCTGACTAATTGTGTGCCATCTCAATCATTGAACCCATTGAAGGTTCGAAATGGTTGTCCCCAATCGTTTTGGCCCGCAAGGCTGACAAATCTTTGCATTTATGTGTGGATATACGCGATCCTAATCGCAATATCAGGGTGGATCGTCAACCTTTACTGAACAGCAATGAAATGTTTGCCACTTTAGATCATGCTGCGGTGATTACGTCTCTTGACATGTCCCAGCATACCTAGTGGAGTTGGACCATGATTCCAGACACTTAACGTAATTTATTACACCAGAAGGTTCCTTCCACTATATCCGCATGCCTTTTGGTTTAGTGCGGCAGCTTCTATGTTTCAAAGAGTGATGGACCTTTTGTTCAAAGGTATGAAAGGAGTTGCCTGTTTTCAGGATGATATTTTAATATATGGCAAGGATAATGAAGAGCATGATATGAGAATAAAAATGGTTTTAGAAGTTTTGAGGAAAAACGGCATGACTTTGAGGAAAGACAAATGTAAATTTGCCCAGTCCGGTGTTGACCGCCCTCATCCTCCTAGACTTCTCAGCTGCCTGTGATACCATCTGCCACCGCACCCTAATAACCCGCCTCTACAACACTGGGATCAAAGGAAAAGCCCTGGACTGGATCACCTCGTTCCTCTCCAACAGAACCCAGAGAGTCCGCCTCCCGCCGTTCCCCTCCACGGTCACCAAGATCATCTGCGGCGTACCCCAAAGCTCCTCGATCAGCCCAACCCTCTTCAATATCTACATGAGCCCCCTCGCCGCCATCGCACGCAAACACAACCTCAACATCATCTCATATGCCGACGACACCCAGCTGATACGCTCCCTCACCAAAGACCCAGCCACCGCCAAAACCAACCTCCGGGAAGGAATGAAAGATATTCGCAGAATAGATGAGGCTCAGTCGGCTGAAACTGAACTCAGACAAGATGGAGGTCCTCATCCTCGGACAAACCCCATCCGCCTGGGACAACTCTTGGGGGCCCACAGCGCTGGGCACCGCACCGACACCCACGGACCACGCACGCAACCTGGGATTCATCCTGGACTCCTCCCTCACGATGACCAAACAAGTCAATGCCATCTCATCCTCATGCTTCAACACCCTGCGCCTGCTCTGAAAGATCTTCCGGTGGATCCCCACCAAAACAAGAAAGACAGTCACCCAGGCTCTTGTCACCAGCCGACTAGACTACAGGAACGCCCTGTACGCAGGAACCACAGCCAAACTTCAGAAACGTCTTCAGCACATACAGAACGCCTCCGCACGACTCATCCTCGACAGCCCTCGCCACAGCCACATATCTGCCCACCTGAGAGACCTGCACTGGCTCCCCATCAGCAAGAGGATCACGTTCAGGCTCCTCACCCACGCACACAAAGCACTCCACGACATGGGCCCCAAAAACCTCAACAACCGTTCTACACTCCTATCCGCCAGCTCCGCTCCGCCAGCCTCGCCCTCGCCACCGTCCCACGGATTCTCAGAACCACCACGGGAGGAAGATCATTCTCCTACCTGGCTGCCAAGACATGGAACTCCCTCCCCTCACACCTACGACTGACCCAGGACCATCTCACCTTCAGGAAACACCTCAAGACCTGGCTATTCGAGCAGTAGTGCCCCCCCTTCGACGCCTTGAGACCCTCGTGGGTGAGTAGCGCACTTTATAAATGTATTGATTGATTGATTGATTGATTGACTATGTGGGGCACCACGTGTCTGCTGATGGGGTTAAACCTAAATACATTTTTTTTATTTTGAAAGCTATTGAGGATGTGCCATCACCATGTGATAAGGATCAACTCAGATCTTTTTTATGTTTGTTTGAGTTTTATGCCAAATTTGTTCCGCAATTCACCTGCAAAACTGCGGTGTTACGCGAACTTCTAAAAAAGAATGCTAGATATGAGTGGACGAAGGAATGTGAATGGATCTTCAAAGAAATTATGAAATGCATAGTTTCTGCACATCCCTTAAAGTCTTTCAACATGCAAGACTTAGCATTTTAATGATGATTTGGGAGCGGTACTATTACAGATGCGCTTGAATGGGAGTGAGGAGATTGCGGCATATGCGTCCCGAACTTTACGTGGGGCTGAAGCCACTTACTCTACTATTGAGAGGGAGGCCCTTGCCATGTGTTGGGGAACTGAGTATTTCAAAACTTACTTGTGGGGGAAAGAGTTTGTTCTTTGCACAGACCATAAACCTATGGTGGATCTATTTTGCAGTAATAACACACAAAATCCTCGTATCTGTGTTAGCACGACGAAAACTGGAGGAAGACGGGCTAATGTCTCACAAAATCTCCACCTGGGATAGATCCCTTTTAGGACGTATATGCTCACCCACCATAGTTGGCATGCTTCATCATATGGATTTCTCCTCCCCGTGGTAAGGCCTAGTCCCACTGAGGGCTACAACCTCCTCAATATGAGGAAGGAGCTCAGGGATGTTTTGAAGTATTAGGACACCATCCAGGATGCTAAATTCCCATAGATGAATAATAGTGTGGTGAGAGCGCAGCGCAAAAGAAATGTGAATCATAAATGCTGAGATTAAAACTACCTAGTGGGGGCAAAACAAAACACTTTATTCACTTGCTCGCACTAGTAGAGTTAAAACAGTGCAGCGAGCAGTATGGATATAAACTGCTCGGTGTCAAAAAGCGGTTGACATGTTTCAGCCTAAGTGATCTCAATAAGTATCTAGACTTTCATCGGGACCAGATAACCAGAGCTGCTGCTTTGTTAAAGTGAAAATGGAGAAAATTATAAATAAAATGATACCAAACCAGTAATCCTAATTTCTTTTTGTCGGATTTTACTCGATGTACCTAGTAGAGTGAAACAAAGGGGCAAGAAGCCACAGATCAAACAAACATTACTCCGTCTACTATAGTATAAATCGTGCTGTTCGATAAGGGATATCATTATATCCTCTCCTACCCGTCTGGGTATTCATGTATGATTCAATAGATACACTTACCCAAATAATTTGGCTAGGCGGCCTCACCTCAACTTGGTGACAGCTCAGGGAAGGGGGCCCGCTCTGAAAATAAAAATAAATAAAAAAAATAAAATCATGTGTCAAGCAATTAACATCTATATGCTGACACTGAAACAACATAGTGTGTTGGTCAAGAATTCACGGTTAATACATTATCAGTGTAAGGAAAAAAATAAATATGGTCGTAAAACATTCAAAGACAAGGAAAGGTATTGGATGTGGGGAATGTTGTATCTGGTAAAGCAAGAGTGAAAACCCCGGGGAGGACCTTGTCGGTCAGGCATGGTGTTTGGGTTCACATTGAAAAACCTGGTTTCGTGAGGAAGGGTCGTTCCAAATTTTCCTCTCCGAAGAGGGTGGTTGGTGTTCATGATCATGTGATTGAGCTTGATGGTGGTAAAGTGTGGAGTACCAGCATGGTTTCTGTTGTTCCCTAGAACAAGACCTCTGTTGTATGTGACAGATTGGGTGTTTGTCAGGATGCTATGTTCAGGGATGGCAGATCTCAGTCTTTTGGTCATCCTGTCAATGATGCCAATGTTTCAAGAGGAAATAGCAGTTGTGGTATTGTGGCTGGGAGTGCTGCCAGGAACAGGAAACCTCTGTCACGTTTTAATGATATGTCATGCATTAATCTCTGCTATTTTTTTTCTGTATCCTCATCCTATTGCTCTGGTTAAGGTTCATTCCATGTCAGTGTAATGTGCATGTATTTGGCATTTGATTCATTGCACTGTGTTTTCTTTTCTTCACTAATTGTTGTATTTTGTTTTCATTTATGGTTATTCTTTCTCCTTCATTTTGTAAGAAGGGATATGTGTGGGGTTCTGTGATGGAATTGGGAATGTTGGGGATGTGGGATTCTCCTGGCGGCAGCTGCATCCTGGTGGTCTAGGCTGACGGGTCAATAAATGCACTTACCTACAAAACATGTAGTTGCTACTCAGTTCATGTGTTACATTTATTGCCCTGTATGTGGGGAGAAAAAGTGACGTTTTTAGATTGGGTAGTTTCATGACAATTTACACATTTGACTGATTCCACTCACGACAGTCTCAAGTGCCTTATAAACACAGTTCCAAGATACAGTCATACAGAGAAATGAACAGGCTATCTATTGTTATTTGCTTTCAGCCATGCACTTTTCCACCCTCTTCAATGCTGATTCACTTGCAAATAGCAATTCCCGAGTTTGCTATAATTGTAAAATTGTCAAAAGGGGGGGGAAGGTTGGAAAATGGCCCGGAAGTGGAGAAACATCGATGGGGAGAAATTGGTGCATCTCCTGGAAGAGTCCCCTCCAGTAAAGGAGCAGGACGTGAATATTGACGTTCTTTGTGGACACCTTCAGCATAGATTGGGGAGAGCCATTGACTTGGTGGCACCCCTTCGTAGGATGAAGAAGGTGGAGAGAGGAGCTGGTGCTCCGTGGTATAATGACACCTTACGGGATTTGAAACGTGCGGTGAGGAGGAAAGAACGAGCATGGCGGAAGGAGTATGACGCCACTGCCAAGAAAGAATATATTTCTTCCTTGTCGATGTATAAATTAGCCATCCAATCTAGGAAGGATGTTTTCTTTGAGGAAAGAATAGTTGCGGCTAGAAATCCGCAGAAGGAAATCTTTCGGGTCCTGGTTGAACTCAGGACAAACAAAGAGCAAAGCACTGAGTTCGCCCAGGTGGACTGTCAGAGGTTCCAGGACTTCTTTGTGAATAAGATCTCCAATATTCTGGGAGAAATCGCCGCAACTACACCCCTCGATTGTCCCTGCCCACCTGACCTTTCTACCCCATCGGATATTATACCGCTGGTTGAGTTCATCCCTATGGCGAAACAGGTGCTACGCACAATTATGGATCGAGTCAAATCTGGCTCTAAGGCTGATCTTTGCCCTCCGGATGTGTTCAAACTGGCATTGCCAGGTATTGAGAATGAAGTCTTACATCTGCTGAACGCTTCTCTTCACACAGGACAGGTCCCTCTAGCTTTTAAAGAGGCTCGCTTGATTCCTTTACTAAAAAAACCTGGATCAGACACGAAGTGTCTGAAGAATTTTCGACCCATCTCCCAGTTGCCTTTTTTGGCTAAAGTGATCGAGCAGCATGTGCTGGCATTGCTCTCAGGACATCTAGAGAGCAATAACCTGCTGGAGCCCAATCAGGCAGGGTTACGTGCTAATCATAGCACGGAATTAGTCATGCTCTCTATTCTGGATGAACTGAGGAGTCGAGCCGATATAAAAACACCGAGCGCCCTGGTACTATTGGATCTCTCCGCGGCTTTTGATACCGTGTGTCATGAACAACTATTGTCGCGGCTGAGGTCCTTTGGTATCAGGGGTACAGCACATGCATGGCTTACATCATTCCTGCAGGGCAGGACACAGAGAGTACAGCTGGGGGATCTTCTTTCCACTTCTGCCCCCATCACTTGTGGGGTTCCACAGGGCTCTGCCCTGTCACCCCTACTCTTCAATGTCTACTTGCAGCCTCTAATTGCACTCCTGAATAGGATGGACTGCCTTGTATACAACTACGCCGATGACACCCAGATAATCATCCGGCTGGATGATGGCCCGGGAGCGGCTACCAGGTTGCAGGACATACTTAAAGCCACCGTTAACTGGATGTCCGAGAATTCTTTAAAAATCAACCCGGACAAGACGGAAGTGCTGCCTATTTCCATCACGGGCAACCCCTGGAGTGAGAAATTTTGGCCTGTGGAGCTGGGTGTGTCGCCGGAGCCGGCGTCTGCAGTCAAAAGCCTGGGTCTATACGTGGATGATAAACTCTCCATGAAGAAACAAGTTACCACGGTAGTGGGCACTTGTATAGGCCTGCTGTGACAATTGAGGAAGATCTCTGCTTTACTCTCTTTTTCCACCATGAGACACGTGGTCTCAGCCACAATTCTGGCTAGGCTGGACTACGGTAACTCCCTGTATATTGGCCTACCTCAACGGCTGTTGGATATGCTACAGGGGGTTATGAACGACGCAGCTCGGCTGATTTACAAAAAACCTAGGACTGCCCACTCTTCCCCTCTGATGCAGGAGCTACATTGGCTCCCGATTCGGCAGAGGGTTGTTTCTAAAGGTTTGTGCATCGTACATAAGGCGTTGTATGGTAATGCACCGAGATACCTGAAATCTCGCCTGTCCCTTTACACACCAAGCAGGACTTTGCGTTCGTCGGACGCTACCCTCTTGTCCCAATCCCGCTTTAAACTGGCCACGGTGGGAGGACGTGCTTTCTCCAACACGCTTCCTGCTCTATGGAACAAATTGGCCCCAGAACTAAGGAAGGAATGCAACTTGTTATCCTTCAGAAAAAAGTTAAAAACCACTTTGTTTAGGCAAGCATGGAGTAGCCTTTAGGCGCTGTGTTAAGATCAAGTAATTGCCGAACCCCCACTACGTAATCTGGACAAACAGCGCTTAGAGACCCCGGTGGTTATAACGCGCTATACAAATTAAATAAATAAATAAATAAATAAAAAATAAAATAAAATAAATAAATAAATAAAAGTACACATTTGAGAGAGCGTTCTCTAAGGGGTTGGCAATGCTGAGGAAATTGTAAAAGTGAGGCGAGTGATTAGCCAGAGGATTAAGATATAATTAAAACGAAGCTGCTGCCAGTGCTAAAAACTGAACTGACAGGTGGCTACTGGTGACCTCCACTGGCGCTATAATAGGTTGTAGGGCAACTGTATATTGATTATGGCATTTCAGGCATTATAATACTAGCATGAACAAAAGATGTGGCGGATCACTGTCAGAGCATGAGCTTCATGCATAATTTTGAAAACAAACAATTATGGCATTGCTCTGACATCAGAGTACTGCATGACTGGGTTGCAAATCAAGGAGCCACAAAGGTAAATATACACATTTATATATACTCATGTGTACATTTACTACCTCAGTTAGCTGTAACTGGGCATTTATTTTACATTTAACATTTCCAAGGGTGGATTTTTTCCTAGGTGTAGACTTACATGTGTCCACCTGTTAAATAGGATTTAAGGATACAATGTTACAGCACATTAACTGCAAAGTATTTGTGTGTTAAATAATTAATGAATTTCAAATGTTACTGTAATATAATTTTTTTTAAATAATAATTAAAAAAGTTCCAAACTAACTGACACTTTTATTTGTATTTAATATGTAGTTAAATGTACATATGTAAACTAATACTAAAACATGAGATTATTACAGATTTATTGTATCAATTTATCTCTCTCTCTCTCTCTCTCTCTCTCTCTCTATATATATATATATATATATATATATATATATATATATATATATATATATATATATATATATATTCACAGAAAAAACCATAGGTTATAGACCATATATAGTTAGGAATTAGCATTTACAAAACCTTGAAAATTCACTGAAAAAACCATAGGTTATAGACCATATATAGTTAGGAATTAGCATTTAGAAAACCTTATTTTACTCACACAAAACCATTGAAATTCCATATATAGTTAGTTGCACTAACTATATATCGCGCACCCGCAATCCACTGCTGATGATGTCACATATTACATCATTCATGACATGGTCAGTGACATCACTGATGACATCACTGATGACATCTCAAATGACATCACTGATGACATCACTGATGACATCTCAAATGACATCACTGATGACATCATGACACACCAATACCAGTTACTACATACGCACTCACTGATTCCTACGTCTACACACACATTCACTCATTCACCCATACAATCACTCATACATACAGTCACTCATTATTACAACACTATCATATGCACTCATACACCTATGCAGACAGTCACACACTGCCACTCATCCATGGAGATACTCACACACCAAGTCAGTCCTGTAAAGAATCAATCACACTTCCATTTCTTCATCTATACAGTTAAACACAGAACACCATACTTCAGTGACATCACTGATGACATCACTAATGACATCTGAAATGACATCACTGATGACATCTCAAATGACATCACTGATGACATCATGACACACCAATACCAGTTACTACATACGCACTCACTGATTCGTACGTCTACACACACATTCACTCATTCACCCATACAATTACTCATACATACAGTCAGTTATTATTAGAACACTATCATATGCACTCATACACCTAGTCAGTCCTGTGAAGAATCAATCACACTTCGATTTCCTCATCTATAGTTAAACACAGAACACCATACTTTTCACACATATACTAACACATACTTACTCTCTTATACAATCACTGATACAAGTACACATTGATATGCACAGAGTCACACACCTCCCAGCCAGCCACACACACACTCAGTCTTCCATACATCCAGTCATTCTTCAATATGTAAAACGTATTTAAACTTTACAAAAACACACAGACACTAGATGATGTCATCAGTGATGTCATTTGAGATGTCATCAGTGATGTCATCAGTGATGTCACTGACCATGTCATGAATGATGTAATATGTGACATCATCAGCAGTGGATTGCGGGTGCGCGATATATAGTTAGTGCAACTAACTATATATGGAATTTCAATGGTTTTGTGTGAGTAAAATAAGGTTTTCTAAATTCTAATTCCTAACTATATATGGTCTATAACCTATGGTTTTTTCAGTGAATTTTCAAGGTTTTGTAAATGCTAATTCCTAACTATATATGGTCTATAACCTATGGTTTTTTCTGTGAATTTCATTGGTTTTTTAACAGCTAATATCTGTAGCTGTAAAATGTATTCTTCTTTAAATCCAAAAATATATTTTATATGTTTATGAATAATTTTTTTTTTTAATATTTTTTTTTCTTCGTTCCCGCTTCGTGAATCGGGAAGCTTCCCGTTAGCTGACCTTGATGCCGCGAAATAGACCGCGAGCCGGTAAACGTTTCTTTACCGCAAGTGCCGCGTTAGAAAACAACATCGTGACGCCTCCCGTCCGCATGACGTTTCACGTTGTCGCGTGATACGTCATATGACGTGCTACGTTAGCGAACTGGTACGCGAAGCGAGTCGCAAAGCGCAGGTTTCTGGAAGCAAACCGGGAGGCCCTGCAAAGCGCTTAACGTAAACACAGCAAGTCATGTGACTTGGTAATAACACTTTTCATTGGTTCATTTCACTTTTGGTTTCCTAATGATGTAAGACTAGGTCATATAATCTAAAATGAACACTTTTGATTGGTTGAGAACTCTTGTTTTTCCCAAATGATTAAAATCCCTCCTTCTTTCCTCACTCTGACTTTCATCATTGTGGGAGAAAGACCCTTTGTGATCACTGAGCAATGGCTTCTTTAGTAGCTTCAGCTGGTGCTTCCCCACCACCTCCACCACATCCAAAGAAGAGTGGACCACCTGCTCAAGTTATAATTCAACAAGAAGAGGAAGAAGAGGAACAGGACGACGAGCACGAAGAGAGGCAGTTTTTGCCTGAGCAGCCCAGGACGTCTCACCGGAGAGAAAACTTCATTTGGCAATTTTTTAAAATTCCCAAAGGTCAGAAAAAAGTAAATGCAAGATACGTAACTTGCCTTATATGTCAAGATAGACTGTCCAGAGGAACCGAGAAAAAATACAGTTTCGGAAACTACACAATGCATCGCCATATGACTAGGTGGCATCCTAACAACTACAGTGCTGCACAGTTTCGGAACGACCTAGATAATCTCCCTATTATGGCCAGAAGATCTGTTGTACCGGAAGTAACGGGACCAGAGGGCAGGGAGATGGTGCCAAATATACAAATGAAATTTGGTGAAGTAAAACACATCTGCGTATTTTGCGATGGATTCATTTCCTACGGAGAAAGAATCATCACTCTGATCAACAGAGCTATTGACTATCATATGCAAGTTTGTACGAAACGCCCAAAATAATAAATACTTCTTTTTTTGTTTTGTTGCTCCTGTTGAGCCCTTTACAATGAATCGTTTTCATTGCCCCCTCCAAGAAAACCCCCAAAAAATATAAAACTGTTCAGAAAAATTCAAAAAAAGTAAAAAAATGTTCCGAAAAATAATAAAAAAAATATAAAACAACAAAAACAATAAAAAAAAAAGTTCTTTTCAGAACTACCTCCCCGTTATTAAAAAATTGGTACAATATTTGGAACTGTGCCAACCTCTATTTCTCTTAGTTCGCTTCCCAGTTCGCTCGCCGGTACGCGAACCGGAAGCGAACCAAAAACAGTAAGTATAAGGGAAGGAAACAGACACTTATGTTAAAAGAAAGACAGCTATAGGGGAGTAAACTAGAGATACTATTACCCGTAATCCACTGCTGATGATGTCACATATTACATCATTCATGACATGCTCAGTGACATCATCAGCAGAGGATTGCGGGTTTTTTGGCAACGTGCCTTATCCACGGTTTAATAACGCTGCCTTTTGCTTTATATAAGTTTTCAAATTGTATGAAATATATACCAATAGGTCGTTATGAACCTTTAGGTAGTGCTTTTCTTCATGAGGTCTGGTCGCTTCCATACACATACAGATGTTTCAAAGATGATCAAGAAGTTTATCTGAATGGAGAGGAATGCACTGAGACACCAGATCATTCACTAATGTGTAGGCACATACAGTTACACGGTTCATGCAACAAACACCGACCAAATATGGCTTGCGTGTTGCAAGGCACGCCAGTTCCTGCTATCATCCCCACGTTCAAGTTGTTGGAAAATGGTAGTTATTTGATGCTCAATAATGAAGATTGTTCTGAGTTAATTAAAAGTATTCCTTTTATCGTAACAGTAAGTGAACGGGTTATTTGCTGCAGAAATGTTCTATTTCCTCCCACACATGAACATAGGGAGTTTTCAATCTGGCCACAAATACCAACCTTGGGACAGATTTCAACGGCATGGCAAGAATAAGAGCTCTTTTGTCTCAGAGAGAGGTGGCCTTGAGTTCGGCCCGTGAAACTTTCGTGCTTCACATAGCGAACACCCGTACAGAGGTGCAGACCCTTTTCAATTCAGATTTGCCTTTCAATTTCAGCAAGATGGTTCCGACTATCTTTAACGCATCCTCCACAAAGGCCCTGGCGCACTTTTTTAAAGTTGTTACCAGTGGTCTCGTGACTTCATTTGAGAAAATCTTTGGAGTCATCCCTGCTTCCTTTCATTCTATTTTCTCCACTCTGCTTCGTGGATTGGCATTTTTACTTGCATTACCAGCGGACGCTCTTGTGCTTTTTTACATTTTTAAATATGGATGTCCCTCCTATGCAACCTCCCACCCTGCAGCTGCTGACACTGTTCCGCAATCGCATGCTAGAATATTATGGCACAATGCCGTTGGCGATATTAAGCACGGCATATGGATTATCTTTTCGATTCTCCTACTTCACCTGTGTCCAGCCTGTATTTCACTGCCTGACCTGTGATTTCGATTGGGCCATTGATTTGTGTCTCTGCGGACCGGTTTCTCCTGACGTCGACTTTAATCAGCTGATGACTCCTATCATTACTCACGAGTTGGTTTGTCCTGGCGAAAGGATTATGGCTGTGGCATTGATGCATGGACTACTTGGTCCCTGGAATTTACTGGCGGCAGCACAGTCTTTCTTGGAACAGAGCTTTCTTGAAAACCCACCGAGCTGTCCTCTGATGGTGATAGAGGATCCGGTGCTGGGAGAGCACGTATGTTCTTTTCCGCTTTTAAATTGGATGGCTGAACTGTTTTCGGATGAAGACGGTGACTTCCTATTGGAGGCTGTGGCAGCTTATTTTGCATACACAGTTATGTCATAGACCTTTTTCATGTTTGATATGCTGAGTACTAGCATTTCATTGACAATTCATTGACTTATTTGTCAAGTTTTTATTATTTACCTTGCCTATTGGCTTAAGACTCGATAAAGTACTTGGCTGTTTTATTTTTCTTTAGCATTAAATTTTCCTAGTTTTTAATGCTTTACCTTGCGGACCGTCCACATATAAACTTGCAATCTGCTCTCATGAGATGGCACTTCTATTATCTTATTCAGTTCGTTTCCGGATCATGGGGAGGTGTCATCTAGGTCCTGGATATCTTTACACCGTGTTAAGTTAGCATGGGCTCATTACCGGTTTAAACGCCATTTTTCCTTTTTTGCAACTTCTGCACACGACACTTAGTTGTTGCTTTAGCTTTCCACCTAGTAGTTCATCGTGGTTTACATGAGAATAATATGTTATTGCTCTACTATCTGCTTTGCTTGTTAAACTATATCTGTACAGCGAGTGCTAAAGTTTCAAGAACAACACGATACAGAATTGTTATGAGGTCTGATCTCCACGACTTCATACTCATAACATAAGTGCAACTTCTGCCAATTCTGGACATGAGGCGGGTTTTATATTGCTTTGCCGAACACACATACACAACAGTTGATGCGGTTCACATGAAGAGAGAGCTGGTGTATGCTGATGTGATTCCTTCAAATCTAAGACACTAAAGTATGGGCACGCCCTAAACCAACACAAAGAGACCTTCTTAGCAAATAATATAATATGTGTATTAGGGAGGGTGAGATATAAGCAGCCGCGGGCCGTGGAGGGAGTTACGGTGAGGCAGGGAGGCGGGGAGGGGGAGAAGCAGGGTGGAGCCCTCTCTACCTTGCCCCTCCCCCTCCCCGCCTCCCTGCCCCACCGTAACTCCCTCCACGGCCCGCGGCTGCTTATAAGTGTTGCTAACTCTTATTCATTTACAGCATGTTAACATACTGTCACCATTCGCTTTTTATGTACTAGTAACTATGCTGGTAATTTTGCTACTGATAATATGTGTACTTGTATTCTCCACCCTGCTTCTCCCCCTCCCCGCCTCCCTGCCTCACCGTAACTCCCTCCACGGCCCGCGGCTGCTTATAAGTGTTGCTAACTCTTATTCATTTACAGCATGTTAACATACTATCACCATTCGCTTTTTATGTACTAGTAACTATGCTCGTAATTTTGCTACTGATAATATGTGTACTTGTATTATCTAAGATACTACGCCTGAGAAGACGGCATTAGTAAATAAACATTTCAAATACACATGTGTTCTTCTTAACTCCATGTTCTGGTTTCTAAGAAATATATAACGACCGACTGTTCATGAGTTCCACGTATCCTGAGGTACTATAAGTTCATATTCTGGATTGTCTAAACATTGAGAGTTTGTTATATCCAATGTGACACTGTACCTAGCTTGCTAAGGAGTTTTTGATTACTAACGTGAGTTTTGGGACACCCTAATTCGCCGAGGTTCCAATCCTCTGTCCACAGTTCTGTGTGAGAACAGAAACCCTGCGACAGGGGCACCCCCGACCCTTGCTGGAGCTTCATCACACTTGCGATACAACTCCAGCAATGCGCCACCTTTACGGCACAGATACATCACGCATCTGTGCTGTTTTTGCCCCATGATGCGCCGCATTGTAAATGCAGCACACCATAGGTGACGGAACAGCGGCACAGAATGACTAACACATCCCTGGTGATGCGCCAGTCATCATAAATGTATCCCTATGCTTCTTATCTTGTTAGAGATGAACCGCCATATGTATCATCAAAGTTTTTTGCATTTCCTAAATAGCGAACTTTAAGGAATAAATAGCGATTCTTTACCATTCCTAGTTTGCGATTAGCTATTTGCTAATTACAAATTACCCATTCATTTCCTTCATTTCCATAGGGCGGTTGGACTCACTTTTAGCTCGAACGGCTGAATGGATTTCCACGAAACTTGGCAAAATTGTAGGGACTGGTAGCCCGACAAACAAAGTGAGGCCAACCGCCCTATGGAAAACTCAATGTTAAAAACACGTTTTGGGACCCCCCTTTTTTCTCGGCCCCCCCTTGACGAACCCCCCCCCCCCCCAAATGCTCAGAAACAAAATGTGCCATTTTCCTGAAAATTTCAGCCAATTCCCTCCACAAACGCCAAAGTTATTAGACAAAGAATTTTCAAAAATCCCATAGAGAAAAAATCCTAACTATATATACCTACTGGCGACCGCCAGTAGGTAATATATATATATATATATATATATATATATATATATATATATATATATATATATATATATATACAATCGTACTGCATCCCTTAACCACCAGAGGGGCAAGAAGGAATACCCGAACTCCTCTTATGTGCGATAAAAAATTGTATTCTCTCCGCATCGTAGTCATGACGAGTTTCAGCCGGTAAAACGGCCTTATTCAAATGCGGAAATGGCTTATGGAGAGACATTTTAAACATCTTTTTCTCTATTGATTTGCATATCATGTGACCCCAAATGATGCGGAAGAAAGACTGTTGCAGAATATTCAAACTTTAAATGCATTTGTTTTAAAAGCATTATTTGAACAGCGTTTCACCTTACTTTGGCATAACTATTGCTTGGAGGCTAAATACAAATATAGGTATAAATACAAAATTTGTTACTATGCACCCATATTCAAAAGTCAATATTAAGTTCTGCGCGGTCGATGTCACCATACCTAATTTGCATATATAGTTCAATTCTATTCTGTGACATTTCTACACATTTATAAATAAATAAGCAATATAATAAATATTTTTAAAGTCATTATTATAAATTAGTTATTTCATACTAAAATCCTTGATTAAAAATCATATGAATCTTATTTACACATTAATGCAATTTTATAAAATAAACCATTTATCTCCTCAATGAGATCACAGTCTCAAATTAGCATGGCATATGAGGAATCCACATATAACCGTACATCCTGATTGAATAGAATTATAGCAGCATTGTCATTATTAATTATTCTCCTTCATGTGCCTATGTGCAAAAAAGTGCCAAGTGTAAAAAGTGCAAAATAAAAATATTTTCTAAATAAGCATATTTTCTATAATTATATGTATTTTTATAGTTTTTTTTATATATACAGAAAAACAAATAATTTATATATTTCATGTATGTACTCATGAAGCTGTTTCTATATCTATATGTATATCTATCTATATAATATATATATATATATATATATATATATATATATATATATATATATATATATATATACATATATAAATATATATATATATATATTACCTACTGGCGGTCGCCAGTAGGTATATATAGTTAGGATTTTTTCTCTATGGGATTTTTGAAAATTCTATGTCTAATAACTTTGCCGTTTGTGGACGGAATTGGCTGCAATTTTCAGGAAAATGGCACATTTTGTTTCTGAGCAGCCTTTGAAAATTTGGGGGGGGTTCGTCAAGGGGGGGCCGAGAAAAAAGGGGGGTCCCAAAACGCGTTTTTCCCATGTTAATTTCCATAGGGCGGTTGGCCTCACTTTTAGCCCGAACGGCTGAATGGATTTGCACGAAACTTGGCAAAATTGTAGGGACTGGTAGCCCGATGTGCCTTTTGTAGGTCTCAATATATGTGCTCCAGTGGATTTTGAGAAATTAACGTTTAAAAAAAGATATATATCTGTAAGCGCGGACCGGGCAGCGGCCTAGGACGCGTACTTTTCGCGCAACGGAGCTTTGTGAAGCGAAGCTGATTGGTTCTCCGGCGTCTGTCAACATTCCAAACAGTCCGTAGTGGCCGCAAACAGTCCGTAGTGGCCGCCATCTTGTCTCTCGGTAGGATCGAGAGACAAGAGGAGGCCAAAGCGAAGGGGCAAATGACCATAAGGGGGAATAGTAGATCCTCGCTGACCCCCTAGGTTTGATGTGGAGGTTTTAAAAGGGCCCCGCGGGGCAAAAAAAAAAAATTATAATAATAATCTTACGGCTGAATGGATTTGCACGAAACTTGGCAAAATTGTAGGGACTGGTAGCCCGATGTGCCTTTGCTAGGTCTCAATATATGTGCTTCAGTGGATTTTGAGAAATTAACGTTCAAAAAAAGATATATATCTGTAACAGCGCACCGCTTCGCGTACTTTTCGCGTTACGGAGCTTTGCGAAGCGAAGCTGATTGGCTCTCCGGTGTCTGTAAACATTCCAAACAGTCCGTAGCGGCCGCCATCTTGTCTCTCGGTAGGATCGAGAGACAAGAGGAGGCCAAAGCGAAGGGGCAAATGACCATAAGGGGGCATAGTAGATCCTCGCTGATCCCCTAGGTTTGATGTGGAGGTTTTAAAAGGGCCCCGCGGGGCAAAAAAAATAAATAATAATAATAATCGAACGGCTGAATGGATTTGCACGAAACTTGGTAAAATATTAGGGACTGGTAGCCCGATGTGCCTTTGCTAGGTCTCAATATATGTGCTTCAGTGCATTTTGAGAAATTAACGTTCAAAAACAAGATATATATCTGTAACAGCGCTCCGCTTCGCGGAGATAAAATTATATCTGTATTACCTAGCTGTTGCTAACACCAGTTAGCGACGGCTAGTAGGAGATAGCGACCATCTTGGGCCCCACTTTGCATGTGAGTGATATTTATCACTAATGACATGCAAAGTGGGCATGCCAAGATGTTAGCGACTGGAAACAGTCGCTAACATCGCTATCTCCTATTATCAACTTTTGGAAATATTCGAGATAAGCGCGAATATCTCCAAAAAGTAACAGCTGCCCTGAGCAGTTCTTAGCCATGTTATCCTATGGGAGGTGGATAACATGGCTAAGAGGATTAGCTCGGTAATGCATGAATATCGCTGAGTTTTCAGCGATATTAATGCATTGCGGTCGGTTTTTATCGTATTTGCGATAAACTTTGATAATAGCAAGGTTTATCTGCGATAATTTCTGACGGTAAAAAAATCTTTGCAATGCATCGTTAGGGATAAATATCGCTTAACTTTGGTAATATGCCCCAACGTCTGTTAACGTTCGATTCGAAGGAAATCAGGAAGTGTTGAAAAACATTGTCTGCGCCATCTTGTCTTTTTTCAACTGCCACACTTTTGTCGTGCACGGCAGCCATTTTAGATGCCTTGACCAGACCCACTCTGTGCACGCTGTCGATCCTTAGCATGGCTCCCCACCCTCGCAAGCATCTCCCCCAGGCAGTGGTCACCCCCGCTCTCTGTCTTATGCATGGGTAATAAACCTCCCCCCATCTGCGCTGCTCTTTCCTGAGAATCACACCCTGTGCCCGCCCGACACCTCCCTTTCGCCCTATTCACTACCGCACCCTCTGACACTCCTTTTCCTCTGTGTCCGATTGTCCAGGCCGGTCCTAGGGTATCAGCTAGCCCTGCAGATGTAGTTTATGGCCACAGCTGTAAAGATTCACCCCTCTTCAAAGGAGTTATAGTAGATCAAGGCCCACACTCAATGAGATCCGTCACAGCAGAAGCGTTGCTATTATCTGAAAACTATCCTGTATTGTGATTGGGGAGGGGACCGAGCGTGAAGCGGAAGATTCCAGGGATGACTCTTTGTACATCAAAGTTTTTACAATTATGTGTCACATTAAAAATATATAGCACTCCGACAAAGTAGTAAGATTATAAAACTTTAATAATTTATAAATATATACAAGAAAACAAAAATAGTAATAACATATAAACATTTTTAGGGAAAAACAACGAAGTAGCGGTCGGCTGTGCGAATAGTCCCAACGCAGCACAACGTCCAGATTTCCGGCGTGGGGCGGGTCATCAGTAGCAAACTGTTGTGCGAATAGTTCCAAGGCAGCAGAACGCGCTGAAATCTAGATGACACGAAAGTGATGTCTAGTAAGTTGCCACCCAGCAAATAACGGCGTGGGGCGTCGCGGGGGGTGGGTCTTCAGTAGCAAACTGTTGTGCGAATAGTTCCAAGGCAGCAGAACGATGGCACCAAGGTGATGTCCAGTAAGTTGCCGCACTGGTTTTGGTATCCTACAATGCTGCTCCGAATAACGGCGTGGGGCGCCCCGGGGGAGGCGGCGTGAACGGGCCTCTCCAGGTGGAGTGTCATCTGTTGTAGTGGGGCGCCCCTTTACCGTTTCAGTTGCCATTCCGTCCGTTTTTGGTCCACTGTGTCAAAAGCCGCAATTCAGCTGAGTTGCGCCCACTCTTGCGGTGCAGCGATAGGCGGCTGTCACAGGACTCTCAAAATGGCGGCAGGCTCTTTCCTTTTTGGGCCTGGTCCACTGAAATGGCCCTGGGACACCTTGGAAATCGGACGCTTGTCTGCTAGGTCTTGGACCCCATTCTCGAAAGCGTCCCCTCCGCCTTGAGAATTCATCAAAAGTTTTGGGGGCCCCGACTCCTGCAGGCTTCTGGTGGGGAGCGGCTGCCATGATTGCTCGCGGAATGACTACGACGGAGCTACGAGATGGTGGTGCTCTCATGCTGACGCCAGCTTCAGTCTGAAACATCCAGAAACAAGGTGGGGCTTTCATCGTTTGGAAAAAAAAAAAGTTTTCATCCAATGAAAAGTGTTGTTTTTAGGTCATATGATCAAGCCTTCCATCATTAGGAAACCTAAAGTAAAATGAACCAATGAAAAGTTTTATAAACAAGTCACATGACCTGTTATGCGGCATAGGGTATAAAATGCGGAGAAAATACGTTGGCACGTGAGGCGGCGTCAGTAGCGGACCGATGTGCGAATAGGCCGAAGGCAACACAGCGCGCCAAGATCCGGATGGCACCGAGGTGGTGTCCAGCAAGTTGCAGCACTGGTGTGGCCATCCTACAATGTTGAAAGTCGGCGTGGGGCGCCCCGTTGGCCTGTGAGTTTGCGTCAGTAGCGGACCGATGTGCGAATAGGCCGAAGGCAGCAGAACGCGCCAAGATCCGGATGGCACCGAGGTGGTGTCTAGTAAGTTGCCGCACTGGTGTGGCCATCCTACAATGCTGAAAGTCGGCGTGGGGCGCCCTGTTGGCCTGTGAGATGGTGTCAGTAGCGGACTGATGTGCGAATGGGGCCAAAGGCAGCGCAACAATATTTTCTGACTGACACCACAAGGCGCTGAGATGCCAAGATCCGGATGGCACCGAGGTGATGTCTAAGTTGCGGACTGATGTGCGAATGGGGCCAAAGGTAGCGTAACAATATTTTCTGTATGGAAGATACCACTAGGCGTTGAGATGCCAAGATTCGGATGGCACCGAGGTGATGTCTAGCAAGTTGCTGCACTGGTGTGGTCATCCTACAATGCTGAAACTCGGCGTGGGTCGCCCCATTAGCCTGTGAGATGGCGTCAGTAGCGGACCGATGTGCGAATAGGCCGAAGGCAGCACAACGCGCCAAGATCCGGATGTCACAGTGGTGGTTTCATAGTTGAGAGGCACTTCATCTGCAGTGGGGCGCCGAGATCCGGATGGCACCGAGGTGATGTCTAGCAAGTTGCTGTACTGGTGTGGTCATCCTACAATGCTGAAAGTCGGCGTGGGGCGCCCCATTAGCCTGTGAGATGGCGTCAGTAGCGGACTGATGTGCGAATGGGGCCAAAGGCAGCACAACGCGCCAAGATCCGGATGGCACCGAGGTGGTGTCCAGCAACTTGCCGCACTGGTGTGGCCATCCTACAATGCTGCGCCGAAAGTCGGCGTGGGGCGCCCCGTTGGCCTGTGAGTTCGCGTCAGTCAGTGGGGGCTGTTTGAGGATCTGACTGCATTGGAAAGCAATGTGATGCTGTGCGTCGCCCCCAAGATGGAGGTTCCTCGGCTGCAGTGGGGCGCCCCTTGGTGTTTCACTCGCTATGCAGCTGAGTTGCGTGCGCACTTGTGGCGAATAGGCCGAAGGCAGCACAACGCGCCGAGATCTGGATGGCACCGAGGTGGTGTCCAGCAATTTGCCGCACTGGTGTGGCCATCCTACAATGCTGCGCCGAAAGTCGGCGTGGGGTGCCCCGTTGGCCTGTGAGGTGGCGTCAGTAGCGGACCGATGTGTGAATAGGCCGGAACCAGCACAAGGCGCCAAGATCCGGATGGCACCGAGGTGGTGTCATAGTTGAGAGTTCTGAGCAGCGCTTGTAACACTGTCTGAAGCTTATTTGCACCTGCTGCAGCTTCACTATTGCCCTGGTGTGGCCTAAGATCGCCCATGACATAGGCGGCCACCTCCCGGGGTCCGGCGGAACTTTTTTCCTTTTCCTTTGTGCATCTTGTCCCACAATCCGTTTGACCTGAAGACACGACCAGGTCCCTGAATGTGTGCAGGGGGACGCTATTGATTGAATCAAAATGGCGGCTTCACACAAAGCTGACTCAAGCGTTGCTGCTGATGCTATACAGAGAAAAACTGGTTTTCAGTTTGTACATTCTTCAGGATTTTTCCATCCAAGGCTGGTTGAGAGTTTGTATAACAATGGCTTCAGATTTTCAACATACTACTCTTCAACATTCTTCCTAAATGTAACAATGTGAGACTCACTAGGAGAACGGTGTAGTGAGGGCCACAAACGGCTGTTTGTCTTTCCTTTCAAAATGCTGCCAACAATATTTTCGGAATGGAAGACAACACAAGGCGCTGAGATTCGGTTGGCACCGAGGTGGTGTCCAGCAAGTTGCCGCACTGGTGTGGCCATCCTACAATGCTGCGCCGAAAGTCGGCGTGGGGTGCCCGAAGGGGGGGGGGGAGGCGGCGCAAACGAGCCTCTCCCGCTTCTCCATGTGGAGGCACTTCATCTGCAGTGGGGCGCCGAGATCCGGATGGCACCGAGGTGGTGTCTAGCAAGTTGCCGCACTGGTGTGGCCATCCTACAATGCTGCGCCGAAAGACGGCGTGGGGTGCCCGAAGGAAGTGTCCTTATCCAGGGCATTATCGCTGTATCATGTCCTCCACTAAAATGGCCCTGGGACACCTTAGAACTCGGACGCTCGATTTTTTTTTCCTTTCCTGTACATGCAAAAAAAGGTAAATGCCCGGTACGTTACACGCTTCATCTGCCACGATGAACTCTCCAGAGGAACCGAAAAAAAATATAGTTGTGGTAACTATACCATGCATCGTCATATGGAGAGGTGGCACCAATTAATTATAGTGCTGCATAAAAGAGAGATTTGGAGGAGAACCCCTGACCTGCTAGTACATTCATCAAAGAAGTGGCACTGAGAGCTTCAGAGGCAAGGGAAACGGTCCCAAATATTTAGAAGAACTTTGGAAAGATTAAAATGACATGTTTAGATTGTGGCAAATTAATTTCATGTGGACAGATGAGTGTTACTCTAATAAATACAGCATATGAACATCATCATAGTCGATGGTTGGTAGAGACATTTTGACTATATCCTGGACCTGCCCGTCCTCGCCCAAAATGGCGCCGGAATAAATGGGACTCGTAACTCCTTGTTGTGTACTGGTTGCAGAACCTTGAAATCACGAGATACGTATGCAGTTTTGAAGCACATGGCGGGCGGGGACGAGAATTGATTGAATATTTCGACATCCCTATTGATATTAAGTTCTGATGTGTTATTGATTACTGTACTGTTGAAAGTTCGAATTAACGTCACCCATGGTACTTGCCCGCAAATGTATATCTAGATAATTTTATTGTAACTGGCCCTGTCGTATTTTAATTATAAAATGTACGTCCACCGATTCCGTAACTGTTAGACACCTTAGTTCTTGCAACCTAATGGCCCGCCCGTTACGTTCCTCTACAGTGTAAATGTCTACTCATGACATACGATTACAGTTTGCTCCGTGGCCGGCCCACGTGGTTATAGGCTCGTATTTGTATAATGAAATTTTCACAATAAAGGTTTTTAAAAGAAAACATGGTAGTAGTATATACATTGGTAAAGTTTGTAATAATAGTCACTGTTTTAAAATCATTAAAAGGCAAGTGAAATAAAGCAGACCAATTACATGAAGGGTAAAAGGTATAATACGAAGGAACGCAGTAAAGATAAATGGTCAAGGGCTGTTGTGTTTTCTATTCCTGCAACATAAAGTGATCGATAAGAATCTCATATTCAGGCGTATCGGCGACTAAGACAGCAGGTCGACCCTCTTTTGCTCAACGGCTCCATCATGGGACGAAGAAACGCTCTTTTTCTCGAAAAAAGAATATATTTTACTTGCAGGACAGTTGTAAAATTTCCGGGAAAGTACATTAGCCTGGAACATTATAACATATATTTAAGAAAAAATAATGTTCGGAAGTAATGAAAAGCGTAATTTTTAGGTCATATGACCAAGCCTTTCATCATTACAATAAGAAAAGTAAAATGAACCAATGAAAAGTTTTATTAACAAGTCACATGACTTGTTATGCTTACGTTACGCGCTGCGCGCCCCGGATGACTTCCGGATGCGCTAACGCGGCGCGTCATATGACGCATTACGCGACAACGCAGGTCCAGAATATAGTCAAAATGTCTCCACCAACCAGCGGTCGGAACACAACCCCTTTCAGCAGGCTAAATAGTTCTGTTAAATGAGAACAGAAGGGACAGGCAACAAGAACCATCAGTGAAAGAGGGGAGGGCTAGTTCTTCTCTACCGGGTTACATTGGGGCGCTACCGGAACTGATCGAATTGGTAGTCTACAGTGTTTCTGGATGTTTCAGACTGAAGCTGGGGTTAGCATGAGAGCAGCATCATTTCGTAGCTCCGTCGTGGCCATTCCGCAACCAATCATGGCAGCCGCTCTTTATCGTTATTTTGGGCGGGGTGGGTGGCGGAGCCGAGCTGTTTTGCAGCCATCATTGTGTGGAGTTCAGTTCATCTCACTAGTTTTGTATTTGTCATGAGGGGTTGTTCCTAATGTTTCTATTTTAGCGAGGTCAAAAAGAGATCCCATTAGTGGCCTACTGATTTTGCTCGATTCCTTTTCTTTTTTTTTACACGATTTTTCGTTATCTCCAAAGACTAAACAGAGTATTGCGACTCTGTGTTTGTTTGTAAATAGAGAATGAACCAAAGAGAACTAATTCTAAAACAGTAAATACTTGGATAACAATCAATCAAATGGAGAGAGAAGCAGGCACGACGGATTACAACGGGGGCAAAGGCCTGCGTTAACTACCTTTCACTATCTGCAAAGAGAGAGTACTCCTAATAGAAATGAGGGGGGGGGGCACCATTCAAAGCAGATCAGTGTGCATAAACACGAAAATGTTTTCACTTACCACGTACTTGACATTCGACAGCTTATGATATTTGCTATTAAAAAACCATTGAAATTCACTGAAAAAACCATAGGTTATAGACCATATATAGTTAGGAATTAGCATTTACAAAACCTTGAAAATTCACTGAAAAAACCATAGGTTATAGACCATATATAGTTAGGAATTAGCATTTAAAAAACCTTATTTTACTCACACAAAACCATTGAAATTCCATATATAGTTAGTTGCACTAACTATATATTGCGCACCCGCAATCCACTGCTGATCATGTCACATATTACATCATTCATGACATGGTCAGTGACATCACTGATGACATCACTGATGACATCTCAAATGACATCACTGATGACATCTCACTTGACATCAATGATCACATCACTGATGATATCATTCATGTGATAATACAATGCATCTCCTCACACTCTAATATAACCTCCGTTACACCCAGTGTTAAATACAGAGTATAATTTTTGAAACCATTGACACACCAATACTAGTTACTACATACGCACTCACTGATTCCTATGTCTACACACACATTCACTCATACAATCATTCATACATACAATCACTCATCTTGACAACACTATCATATGCACTCATACACCTATACAGACACTCACACTCTGCCACTCATCCATGGAGTTACTCACACACCTAGTCAGTCCTGAAAAGAATCAATCACACTTCCATTTTCTCATCTATACAGTTAAACACAGAACACCTTACATTTTTTAAACATATACTAACACATACTTACTCTCTTATAGAATCACTGATACAAGTACACATTGATCTGCACAGAGTCACACACCTCCCAGCCAGCCATACACACACTCAGTCTCCCATACAAATACTTGTGCAACCAATCAATAACCCATATAGCTACTTATATAGCTACTGATCAACACATGAAGCAGCTTGCACAACAACAGACATACTGATGCACACTTTCAGACAGTTTAGTCACTAACCCGTGCATTCAGTAAGACGCATTTAATCACTCACTCATACAGTCAATCACGCACCTACTAAAACCTTCATTCAGACACTTATACATCCACTCATTCTTCAATATGTAAAACATATTTAAACTTTACAGAAACACATAATCACTGGATGTTGTCATCAGTGATGTCATCAGTGATGTCACTGACCATGTCATGAATGATGTAATATGTGACATGATCAGCAGTGGATTGCGGGTGCGCAATATATAGTTAGTGCAACTAACTATATATGGAATTTCAATGGTTTTGTGTGAGTAAAATAAGGTTTTTTAAATGCTAATTCCTAACTATATATGGTCTATAACCTATGGTTTTTTCAGTGAATATATATATATATATATATATATATATTGAGCCACACTAATACTATTAATTGCTCGTCATTGCACTAAACTTTTTTGCTAGATTATTTGATATCTAAAATACAAATGGGGACCATTACATTGAAATGAACTGGATTTTAATGAATAATATATGTTTGGGTCCTTGTTGGTGAACATAGAACTAAACAATGTTTAAATATGTACCAATATAAGATGGCCGACAGAATAACATACTTCTGTGGATGCTGCTAAGAGATTTGTTGATTTCCATTACAATGAACTGCTTACATCTTTTGCTTTGATTACTTTAAATAATGTATTGAAACGATGCCAGTCCGACATTGAGAAAGGCGATAGTGCCAAAGTCTGTTCGGTGTTTTAACATGTTGGCATACAAATTTTGAAAAAAAATATTCCTGGTGTACGCCTCGATTTTTGGTCGTCATGAGATAAATATTTTGGGGGAAAAAAATTACATATATATATATATATATGTATATACCTAGTTTCCATAGGAAAAGCGTTTGACAAATCTTCAACAAAAATTCCCAGAAAAAGTGAACAACTGCACGTAAAGATCACAGATGATCCATCAAGCACGGGCCAAGAAAAGGTGCGGGTGGTAAAAAAAAGTGCATATCCAATTTCCAAAGGAAATTCCTATGGGGATTTTATTTATGATTACAGCCCGAACTGCTGAACGAAATTACATCAAATTTGGTATAAAGCCAGATCTTTGCACAGAAAGTGTGCTTTTTTGTGATTTGGTGTAAATCTGCTCAATCGTTTTTGACACATTACACAAAATCCAAATTTGTATATCTAGTGCCACAAAGGCTTCGTGAATCCTTCGCGACACATCACAATATGAGTTCCAACAGGAATGCTGTGATTGGCTGACTGCAACCTGTGTAGAAATTTGCACCCGCCATTTAATATAATGGGACACCCGGTCCCAATTATATGACAGTCCCGGGTTGCTCAAAATAAATATTGAAATCCATATAAGGGGTCAGGGTAGACGGACCCTGACTCCATGAGTTGAATATAATGGTTTTGAGGGACCCCTTATGTGAAGAAGACATCAAAAAACAGACCCACTCCGAGGCTCACACAACCAGTCACAAACCCAATCAGACATTCACACACCCACTCACAGACACATTCAGAGACTCCCTCCCCCACTCAAAGACCCACTCAGAGTCAAATGCACCCACTCACAGACCCATTCAGACACTCATGCACCCACTCACAAACCTACTCAGACACTCATGCACCCACTCACAGATCCATTCAGAGATTTACGCACTCACTCACAGACCCACTTGGAGACTCATGCACCCACTCACAGACCCACTCAAAGACTCATGCACCCACTCACAGACCCATTCAAAGACTCATGCACCCACTCACAGACCCACTCAGACACTCACACACCCACTCACAGACCCACTCAGACACTCACTCAGCCACTCACAGACCGACTCAGATACTCACACACCCACTCAGACACTCATGCACCTACTTACTCCCCCACTAAAAGACTCATCCATCTACTCATAGACCTTATCATACACTCATGCACCCACTCATAGACCCACTCAGAGACTCACGCACCAACTCACAGACCCACTCAGATACTCACACACCCACTCACAGACCCTCTTAGGCACTCACACACCCACTCACAGACCCACTCAGACACTTTTACACCCACTCATAGACCCATTCACACACTAATGCACGCAGTCAGATGCAAAGAGTCACTTATATACTTGTGAATTCTAAATGTGCTAGTGGTTATTGAGTGTCTGCTTTTGTTTTGTGACATATTTGCAAATTTGAAAAAGAAACTTAAAAAAAGAGATCTTAAAAGAAAAGGGAGTCTGTGCTTGGTAAATAGGGTGTCTCTCATAAGAGCCTTTGTGTTTATTGTGTGCAGATAACTACACATACACAGGATGCAGTGTTCCAAGTTGTTGAGGAACATCCTGTTGCCTTTGTCTGTGAAGTAAAGTCCATCACTTCTATAGATAAGATCCATGTTAAAGTGAAAGTTGTTTTTGTAGCTAGAGTCAATGTTATGGCCTGAGGAATGCAGAACACTTTTATTGACATGATTCCTGGCTTTGTCAATCTGTGAATAGAACTTGTTTGATCACTTCCATTTCTGCCTTTGGCATATGTTGCATAATACCAAGGCAGTCTGAGGGAAAAGTAGCATTAATTGAGCAAAGTCATCCTTCATAAGGATTGCCTTTCCTACCCCAGTAAGTGTGCCATTGCCACTACAGTGCACAATCATGAGGTCAGGGTGTTGGCAATTCACAATGTTTTCAACCAAAGGCAGCAATTGATGTCACTTTAACCATATCTGGCCAATCCAAGTAAGGGCCACATTAGGCAAACCCAAGTCCATATCAATGCTACTCTTTCTAGCACACTCTGTAGCCCAAAACACTAAGCTGTGACCCAAAAGATACACTCTAACAATTTTGAAGGCAATGAGGAGTATTACGCAGTGTGTTTTCCTGGTCGACCCGGCATGCAACCCGCCTGCACCCACGCAAGACATCACGTGGGAACCCCACTGCCTTCCTTATTTAGGTACGCATATTTATCATACCCAGGAAGACCTACTGGGCGGTAACATTGACCGGGCAATGCGAAGCCTTAAAAATAGCATGCAGTTTTGGGGAACCTTACCTTTATCAGTGGCAGGTCGTGTGGCCTTACTGATGATGGTGGCACTTCCCCAGCTACTTTATTATTTCCGAACATTGCCGGAGTGGATTCCTGCCTCCTTATTTAGACAGCTCTGGTCTATGGTGGGTGGCTTCATTTGGGGGAGCAGGAGACGGAGGGTAGCACTCGATACATTAGCAGTCCCTGACTTCGAGTTATATTATCTGGCCGCACAATTTCAAGGGCTTACCCAAGCGGTGGAGCTGGAATTCAGGGGCCCTGAAAGAGACTATGAACCAGATGTACCTTGGCATGTGCTGTTGTTTATCATACTCCAGCAGAAATTACATATGAACTCACTGTCCATTGAGGAACGCACTCTGAGGCTTTGCTGGAAACGTTATCATAGTAGAGTCAAGATGCGGTGCCCTTATGCCGCGGAGATATCCTTGAGTATGTGTACCGCCCTTCCGCACGGCGGGGATTGTTTGGCCCTCGCGGAGTGGGAGTCTCTTGGACTACAGGTAGTGGGTGACCTGTACAACGATGGCACTTTATTACCCTATGGTGAGTTGCAGGAGAAATACGGGCTCCCGCGGGGACACTACTTAATCCATACAACCCTGATAGCTGCCATACAAAAGTACTGGGGTGGGGGCCTATCGGAACGACCGGTGAGCTCAGCGTATCAATATGGGCACCTATAAGGCTGTCATCTGTTTATATAGACGTATGCTTGGGGAGGGATCACAGCCGCTGCAGAAACTACGTGACCAATGGACGACAGATATTAATAGAGACATACCAGACCTGGCCTGGTTGCAGATAGTTAAGAGGGCATGGAAGAGCACTAGAAATGCCACATTCCAATCGGTTCATTTCTCTATACTGCACAGGGCCTACCTCACCCCAGCGAAGATCAACCAATATTTTCATGTAGACACAGCGCTGTGCCCCCGCTGTAGGCTTGTGGACGCGGGCCTTTTACATATGCTATGGGATTGTCCACAATTGGGAACATATTGGGAAGATGTAATGGAATTACTATGCAATACTACGGAATGGCAGATCACTCCGGACAAGGGTACCTGCCAACTACATTGGTTCCCCAGCACTAGTAAGACCAAAATAACGAGTAAATTCCTGGTTTTGGGACTGGTGCTGGCCAAAAGGGAAATCACAATCAACTGGAAGGCTGCGGGAGGGCCTAGTTTTGCTAGATGGAAGGCTGCGTTGCTTACATGGGCAGGGAGTGAGAGCATAATTCGCCTGCAACAGGCCCAGAGATCCCACAATGATAAGGTGCTAGATGCAGCCCGGGCGTGGGAAGCCCTAGTTACAGAATTGAAGGCTGTAGATGCAGACCCTGGATCAGAATTGAGCGAGCATTCAGGAGATGGAACTTAGTAGGTGATTGCACCAATACCGGACATGGGAACATATGAATGTGCTCCCTTTCCTACTATAGTCATGCTCTTATACACTGTTGTATGTATGGTACCCTGTATAATTATGTTGCTCCAATCGGTTATTGAGATAGATCACGCTGTGGTAAGTGACACGCCGGTGAGAGTGGGTGGGTTGAGGGAGGGATGTGGGAGGGTAGAGTAGCTTGATTTAATACTATATGGCTCTACAGCACATGCATACCTATATTGCAGTTGGATATTTTGCTGTTACTATGAGGATATTGGGGCTACTTAAGCGTTAATTAACGATTGTATATTACTCATCTTGGCCTATTACCTTGACTGTATTATCGCATGCCGTATGCTTGTGTCATTACCTAAAGTGAGAACGAAGAGCCTGTCTGAATATATCTAACTACTGGGCAAGATGTTCGTGGTTTAAAATCAATAAACAGATTTAGAAAAAAAAATGAGGAGTATTACACAGGAGAAGGTTGGACCAGAATGAGACAGTTTTCAAAATGAAAGGTAGTTAAAATGGAGCTCTTGGACCTGGTTTAAAAAAATACATATTTGATTGGATCTTTAAAGGATAAGTAAGTAGATCTTTTCATTTTAAATAGTCACCACACCTGCTGCTGTTTATTTTAAAAATAGTATGTTATTTCTAGAATGTTTTGGGAACTTGTGACCTACAGGTTCATGAGAGTTCTCGAAAGCAAGTTACAATGGAAACTGAGCTAAGAGACTGTAGGAGGAAGGGTATTAAACAGACTGGAGTGGTTTCAACTCATTATTTATGAAGGATGGTTTATTTTCCTAGTCAGGTGTTCCTTATAAAGTATAATGCAGTTGTAAAGTATTAAGAGTTCAAAGCTAATTATGTTTTTGGACTCCAGCACGTATTCAAAAATATGTCACAAAGGTACATGGGGGCCGCGCTGAGGGTCATGACAAATTCGTAAATACGCTCAAAAGCACTGCCAGATTAGCCTTCTTTACTGAAGGGTTAGGAAATACTGACCATTGAGAAGTACAATAACAAAAAGTAAAATTTGAAAGGGAAGTTTTGATTTTCTAACTTTGACAGTATCACTGAGAGCAAAGTTGAAAAGGTTGCCATTAATGGTTGCTTTGCATGAGAGTGGTGAACCATTATTATGCCTAGTTTTCACATTTTCTCTAAGAGTACAGTCTAACTGACAATGTCAAATGAAGAAAAATTCTGACCGACCAACCATTTTAATTAACAGGTATGTGAATTAGAGTGTATTTAAAAAAATTGTTCAAAAAAGTATATGTGTACATGAGGTTGATGAAAGAGTCTGCGTACAGTTTAACTTCCAGGCTAACTTGCCATAAAATCCCTTTCACACGCTTTAAACTGCCCTTTTTCTACATATAAGTCACCACTAAGGTTGGCTGTAGAGAGCCCATATGGCAGGGTTAATAATGAGTACAAAGATACCTACAAGGGATTTTTTTGAAAACTCTTACTCAGGTGTAAGATATATGCAATCATTTTATGTTCATCCCCAAATGGTCTAGAACGTTTGAAAAAATCTAAACGTATATGAAACTATTCAAAACATGTACATTCAATGAATAAAAGGAAATTTCAAAAGCACGGGAGAGTCTTTGAAATTTCCTTCTATTCATTGATTGTACATGTTTTGAACAGTTTCATATATGTTTAGATTTTTTCAAAGGTTCAAGACAATTTGGGGTTGAACATAAAAGTAATTGCATATATCTTATTCCTGAGTAAGAATTTTCAAAAAATCCCTTGTAGGTATCTTTTTACTCATTATTATTTGATTGCCCAAGCTTCCAAGGTTATATTGGGTTCCCCACTTCCTTATACCATATGGCAGGGTGGTATGTACTTAAAAAGTAAGACACGTAGATTGAGAGGAAGTAGAGCAGTTATGTTTAATATCTGTGGAATGGAATGAAATATTGCGATAATGAATTATGTAGGCATTTAGTTGCTTGAAGTATCCCTGCAAAGGAATTTGTTGACAAAGTTCATGGAAAGGATGAACAGTTAGAGTACAACTTGAATAATCTGATGGCGTGCCAACATGGCACCGAGTATTGGTACGGTCATAGAAATGTATGTTGAGAAATCTAAGTGCACCTACTTGGTTTCTGACACTGAGTTCTGCATACATGTGGGATGAGCTGCTTGAATTTTTGAGGGAAGTGGACTCCAACATTAAGGACTTCAAAGTGAAGACAGCAGTAGAACTTTGCTCTTTGGATCCTGCTAATGTTTGTAGATATTTTAAACACAGGTTTCAAGCCATGCTTTGTTTCATCTGCAACAAACAAATGCTCCTCTTGGCAAAGTAATTGATTTCTTTTGGCATAAAGAGAACCAAGCAAGAGGTGATCCTCATATTCACATGTGGCTGTATTTAAAAGATGCACCGAAAATTGGAACAGACAGTATGTGACATGCGTCATCCCAAAAGAGAGTGGTGAGAAAATCTGAGACACCAAGTGGGTCATTAGGATGGCGGGCAGACTTTGCATTTTGTAGAGAAAGGACACCTTGAACATGATTTGAAATGGTCTGTCCTATTCTCATTACATCCTTCAAACCAATGCCTTGATGTTGAACATATTTTGCTCTAAAAGGAGGCCTATTTGATCCTCAAGTTCAATAGTGCGCAAACCGGGCTGAATAATTTGTCTGAGGTAGCGCGACTGTAATTCTCTGAATGACTTGAAATTAGGTTTGGCAGGCCTGGCTCACCTTGTGTGCCTTGAGTTCGGAAATATGAAAGAAAAATGCACTACAGGGTCCTTATGCGCATAAGTGGTTCTTAAAAGGCTTTGCAACGAATTACTAGCATGACGCTTACTTAGCTGTGCCCCCAATCTGAGTTACATTGTCACAAATTTGTGTGCTAATTAGAGTGCGTGTGAGCCGTGGCAAGCAATGAGCCACACATGACAGAAGTGGATCCACCTCATAACCTGGTGGATATGTAAATGTAGTTGAGCTTATATAGCGCACAGCTACCCGCAGTGGGTTTCCCGGCGCTTGCTTAGGGAACCCTTCCTGGTATTCCCCTGTGAGATAGCAGGGTATCCACAAGGTGAAAGTCAGGCATCCCGCCGCGAGGGGCCGTTGTGGAGATTAAGCAAGCTATTGCCCAGAGTCGCAGAGTGTGAACCCGTGAGTCGAGGAGGCACCGGGGCGAGAATTATCGAGTCCGTGGAATTTTTAGCCCAAGACCCACCGAGGCGGGGAATTGAACCCTGGTCCAGGACCGATCTCAGCTTCCGGGTCTGCTGCCTCTAACCCCTGAGACACACTTCTCCACGTGCAGCAGCTATATATTACTGACTATATAAGAAACTATATGAAGTTTTGGCCGTTTATGAGGCGCCTTATTAGATTACTCTCTGCCTTAAAGACCTTTAAATAGCTTAGTCATGCGCGTTAGCGTATACACTAAAGACCCGTAAGATATGCTGGGTCGATTATGTAGCAATTTCACTTTCAAGCTTGTGATCTGGCGCACGTTGAACTGTTTTGAGCAATCTTCTCAATTTGAGCGATATAACCAATAAAGTTTTTACTGGTTGAAGATCGCTACCACAAGTCCCATAATGCACCTCGTGTATGTTTTATATAAAAAAAGCCGGGACACGCGCCGGCCATCTTAATGAGCTGGTGTCCGAGAGGTGAATGTACGCGGTCGCGCTTGGAGCTAAAAGGTAACTCCTGTTGCCCTAGTTATAATTTTGCACTACTAGCACAATACTTCCAGCGATGTTGTCCTAAATGTTCCTCTTCCGCACTAGGAGCCTGAGGCCCCAGAGGAGCAAGATGGCAGTGTGGAAGTTTTAACGCAGCCAGGTAGGCTCTCTTTTTGCTGCTTAATTGAACCGGCATTTGCCCTGTAGGAAGGAGACGTAATTGATACATTTTTGTGCTCCTATTCATTGTTACTGAGCACTTGGTTATCGAAGCGAGCTTGAACACGTGTGACGCGCTCACTCCATAGCACACAAAATGAACTTTGAGGTATGATTAAATTCACTTATTGTGACTAAGAATATGGTTTTAAAAATTTGGGGCCATGAAACATTCTAAAACTCTCTCCTCATTCGTTTTTCACAGAGGCCAGTTAGGGTCAACGAAGGGCCACGTCTGATTTAATGCACACAAGGCGCAATTGGACTAAATACTAATAAGATGCATAAGCCCTCACCTACAAAAGTGTGGTATGTAGCCATCTTTGGTTTACAGAATCGGCTAGATGAATGCAACTCTGTCATGAAGCTTAAATACTGTATGATGTAAATAAAACGCCTGTTTTCTTTACATTCCACAGACACAAAAAAAGAATAAAAGCCCTGATGAGAGTCCAGGAGATTTCTTCCTGGACTTGAAATGCGTCGGCATATTTGGAGGAATAAAGTAGAATTTTTTTTAAAAAGGGATAGTAGGACTAGCTACTCCACATATACTTGAAAGTTGACGTAATTTGTTTGACTATATTCCTCTTTCTCTTTCTTTTTTTCAAATTGTGACTCATTCATTGATGTTATATATACGTCTTTTTCGTCATTTACTTGTAATGTAATGGTTATATTGTTTGATGTCTAATGTGATATAATTTTTGGTTTGATTATTGACAGTGTATGTAAAAATTGTGTATAATAGTGTAAATATTTGTATGTATAGTTTTCTTAGTTGCCAACGAATATGTGAAAAAATTGTAAAAAAATAAAAGTAAACGGTACAAAGCAATGGTGCCAGAATTGGGATTCAATAAATAGTTTCCTGATGTAAAGAAAGGTTTTTTGCTTTTGAAATAAATGTGGTTTAGGCATTTGTTTGTTCCTGAATTCAAAAAAGGTCTAGCCTTAACCACGTCCTTAAACAGACCTATCTCTTTTGGGTTGTATACCAGATATAATAGCGGCACTGCCACCTAATTACTGCATTATCCATGCCGACCGTGTGTCAGGCAAACCTGGCGGGGGAGTGGCGGCCATTTTTCGCTATGACCTGAAAGTCACCGCCCTGACTAGCGTGAACCTTCCGGACACTGAAAACCTGGTCCTAAAAATGTAAACCTCTTACACAACAGTGGCTTGTGTCCTATTGTATAGACCCCCTAGCAATATGCCTGCCTTCCCTCTCACGCTCAGTGAACAAATCGCTAATCTGGCTATAGACCATGCCAGGATTCTTCTGGTAGGGGACTTCAATTACTGGTTCAATGACCCTTTGGAAGGCCCCCAGTCGTGTGAACGCACTGAGCTCCTCACAAATCTGAACTTTGACCAACAAGTGTCTTCACCAACCCATCGTAAAGGCCACACTCTGGACCAGGTGTGGTCTAATTCCCTCTTAGTTACAACCCGGGCAATCACCCCATGTTTATGGTCTGACCATTTTCTTCTTAAATTTAAAAGGATAACCGCCACAGCAGCTGGTGGACGGGCTAGGAAATGGAATTCCCTAGACAGATCTGAATTTTTACAAACACTTGCTAATTCCGTCCTATCCCATCACCCAGATATTAATACATCAGAAAATAATCTCTCTGGCTGGCTGCAAACAGCTAGTGACGTCCACGCCCCATACAAGAAGGCCAAATTAGCCTGGCGGGCAGACGCCCAAAAATGGTTCTCTCCGGACCTTAAAGTAAAGAAATTGGCCCTGCACCAACTAGAGCGTCAGTGGCGCCGCAACTACGCCCCTGACTCTAAGTCCCGCTATATTATGGCTAGGAAAGAATACATGAAATCTATCTTATCCACTGAAGCTGCCTATTTTTTCTCTCATATTATCAACTCGACTAACAGATCAAAGGACATTTTCTCCATTCTCAATGAACTAACGAATCTTGACAATGCCCGCCCAAGCTTACCTCCGACCCAGACCCTTTGCGACTCTTTGAATGTCTTCTTTATAGAGAAGATTGCGGCCATTAAAGCCAGTATTCCACAAACCATAAACCCCACCTTCTCTGAAACCGTAAATCCTAATATTACTGGTACACTCAGCAGCTTCCCCTCCATTACCCCAGATCAATTTCAGGAGCTACTGGTCAGAGTAAAATCAGGTGCCCCTTCGGACAGATGCCCACCATATATCTTGAAATATTGCCTCTCAGTCATTCCAGCCCCTGCCCGCATCCTCCTAAATGATTAATTAGCCTCCGGACAAGTCCCCCTTGCGTTTAAGGAAGCAACGGTTATACCACTCTTAAAGAAACCCGGGGCAGACCCCACATGCAGGGCAAACTATCGCCCAATTTCCCTTCTCCCCTTTTTAGCCAAGGTGTTGGAGGCTCATGTAGCCAAATGCCTGTCCAACTTCATGGAGGAATCAAACTGCCTCGAACCACATCAGACGGGATTTCGCCCTGCCCACTCAACGGAGGCTGTGGTCGCTTCAGTAATGGACACTCTCCGGGATTGTGCTGACAAACGCCTTCCTCAGGCCTTAGTGCTCCTGGACCTGTCGGCCGCGTTTGACACGGTCGATCACACCATCTTGATCGACCGTGTCACCCAGGCCGGCATCCGAGGCATGGCAGCCTGTTGGCTGAAGTCCTTCCTAGAGGACCGATCTCAGGCTGTTTGTCTGGGTGACTTAGTTGGCACCAAACAGGTCATCATGTGCGGCGTACCCCAGGGCTCCTCCCTGTCACCCCACCTGTTTAATCTTCATATCTTTCCCCTAATCCAGGCTCTTAGAGATAAACAGGTGACGGTATTCAATTATGCGGACGACCTGCAGCTACTCTTTACAATTGACAACTCAGAAGCATCCATTTCCATCTTTCAGTCAACAATGAGGTTCATCCAAGCTTAGATGGACTAAAATCATTTGCAGCTGAACCCAGGAAAAACTGAGTTGGTTCTCACAGGTGACAGTGTCAAACACTGGTGTTCACATTACTGGCCGACGGACATGGGCCAGGCACCAATCCCTTCCTCTTCGGCAAAGACACTTGGTGTCACCTTGAACAGCGACCTATCACTCAAAACACAAGTGGGTCAGGTGGTCTCCAAGTGTCTTTTCCAACTTAGGAAAATACGGAAGGTCCATCGCCTTCTGACCCTAGAATCTTTGACACAGGTGGTGATCTCCACCGTAATCTCTCACCTAGATTACGCAAACTCGATCTATCTGGGCCTCCCTCAGTACCTTCTGAAACGTCTTCAGATGGTGCAAAACCACGCAGCCAGGCTGATTTTGAGTCAGCCCAGATGGCAATCAGCCACCCCCCTTTTGAAGAAACTTCATTGGCTCCCTGTGGCTCAGTGTTGCACCTTCACAGTTGGCTGCATGATTTTTAAAGCGCTTCATTGTAAAAGTCCTAAATTTATTACGAAACTTATTATGAAGCATGCCCCGTCCCAAAATCTGCGCTCAGCTCACCAAGGCCTTCTACAGATGCCATTTTTTAAACGCAAACGCTCGGGCGGTTGCAGTTTCGGCACATTGGCCCCTCGCCTGTGGAATGCCTTCCCCCCTGAGATCCGGCTATGTCCGGACCTCATGTCATTTAGGAAAACCTTAAAGACCTGGCTCTACCAACAAGCATTTCATTAACTCTGCAGGCTTACAACTCTGACCTCGTCCTTTGTCTTCAAACCAATCGGTGTCAGTGCGCTTAATAAATCATTATTGACATAACATAACATTCATACAATGTGGAATGGTAATATGGATATAGAATTTGTTACAGACAACTCCATCGCTGTTGCCCAGTATGTCACTTCATACATTATAAAATCAGAGAAGACAGAGATGAAGGAAATGTGGGAGGAGATTTCAGTAGAAAAGACTCTAACCAAGAAATTGAACAGCTTCAGCTAGAAAATGCTTTGCCATCAAGAGGTAGGGTCCTATGAGTGCTGTGATCAGTTCAGCTCATCCAGTTTGTTCAAGTACTTCAACAATACAGATATAGAAACAATGTAACAGAAAACATAGAAGAAGTGAACTATGCAGTAGGTGGATGTGACAGTTGTTTGATCAGACACACAAAAGAAAATTTAATTAAACTCAGTAAACTTATTTGCCAAACTCCAGACAAAAGAGAGTTTTTTTTGTGGCACTTCTACAACTCTTTAAGCCTTGGCATGCTGAATTGGAATTACTCAGAGACTATGACTGTTATGAAGATTCTTTCAATGATGTTAAAGACAGTATTCAGTCTTTCCAAACTACATGCAAATGTTAAATGTTAAGATTGAACAGGAAGAACAATTGAGGGTGAACCAGATGGCTCGCTATTCATATGTATGACTTTCTGCAATATGTGTTTTTTTGTGCAACATTACTGATAAAAAAAGCAAGTTTAAATAAAAAATTCAATCTCTACTGAGATAGCTACTGAGAGATGACAAAGCATGCAGAGTTCTAGAACACTGAGTCAAGATCCTCTTGGACAACCAATCATTGAAAATAAAGCCGCAATAGCCGTGACTGAGGTGGAAAGTGGAATGGAACAAGTGAGACAGGAAAGTATTGATTTGGAACAGTTAGTTGGACAACTGAATGACAAACGGAAATAAAGTTACATGGAGGTAAAAGAGAAAATAGAGCATGTATTCTGCTCCGAGAAGAAAGAATGTAAATGCTCATTATTTAAGCCAATACTATTATAAAGCAGTGGTCAAGCTGGCACCGGGAATAGATTTCTGTTCTTAAAACTACTGGATTCCAAAACTTTGACAGCTTTATCAAAATGGCTATCCAAAATATGACCTGTCCAAATTGTAGATAAGATGTAATACCTACTTTGCATCTTCAAAGTAGTGGAAAATACCTTATATTAATGCTACAATGATGCAGAACAGATGGATCTAAATTGGAAACCGAAATTACAAACTTTGAAGCAGGTCAAATATACATTTCTTGAAGAACTTATATTACAATGGGTATCATCATTCACGAAGGACTTAATGTAACATCCGTACACTATACTGTCTATTTCAAGAGTGAAACTGGATGGAGGGAATACAATGACACTGAACCTTAAATTTAAATAAAAACTGCCATTCAAACTTCCAAATGCTTACCTCTTGTTTCTTCAAACAATGTTCTAAGGAGGATTTCTGATTTAAAAAAAAAAGTGGTGTACAGTATTTCATCAGTGTGGATCGTCAGTGCTTAAGACATCATTTGGTCTACCAAGGGTGATGTAGTAGTATTGTACCAGGTATAATAATAAAACAGTTTTTTCATAATTGTAGCGAGTGCAATGTATAGTGTCACTTATTTGTAATGAACTACTGTGCAGTTTTGGGTGGTTTCTACAATCTGTGCAATTGTTTTTTCCCAATGTTCAAGGATTAATCTTTATACAGTACATCAATTATGGTCAGCTAGAATGAGAGCTGAGAATAGTAGAATAGGTCAAATGAAATATCTGTAATTTTGCAAATGTAATACCATCCTATTTATGCTGTTTTTCATTCTCAACAGTGCTTTCAGTGGTATGCCTTGAGATGTTTTAGCATTCTTGTTGTACTATACAAATATGTCTTCAATGTACCCCTAGAGGGTCATCTCGCATAAAGAGCACTTGACATACTTTGCCACCACTTTCTTTTCCATGGAGGAGATTGTGTAAAACTCCCATTCTAATGGCTGTCGCTTTTCCTGGGGTTCCTCCTCTGAAGAACTGTGTTCAGCATCATGTGACTGCTGATCCTTACTGCCACCAGATGCCAATTATAATTTCGAAATGAATTTTTCTCCAAAAAAGAGCAGGTGCGAAATGAGGACTGTTTATTTATACATTCTTTGTGATTGTTTTTTACCCACTGCTCAAAAATGAATCTTGATACAGTACATCCTTTATAATGTACAAGGAAAAAAGCTGAGAACAGTAAAAAAGAGGAAAAGGAAATGCTTTACTATAATGTCATGTAGTTCCTATAAAACTATACAGGATCTGTGCGTTCGGACAGCTTACGCTGTACGATTGGTGTCAGACTGATTCTGAATACCCCTACTGAGTATGTTGGCCATTTGTATCAGCTAGCTTACAGTGCCACTAGAATCTCCTCTTACCAAGGAGAGAATTGTTCTTGGCAACCATCGAACATGACAACTCTCTCAGGATCGTGGAAACAATATACCACTTTTCACTCAGTCACTTGTGCTTTCTTAGTCTGTCTTAGAGAGATACACAGAATAAACGGGCTGGGACTTTTCAATAAGTATTTATTGAACAGTTGTTATTCTAGTGTAAAAGAGATGAGCTGCAACAACTGTTAGACAGTAAAAGATATCAATGATTAGCAGTACTATGAAAGTAATCGGATGGTATAGCTCTACCATCTTGCAGTAATCATGAATACATACAAGTATATAAAATACATGATAATAATAAGATGCGTACTCCTACGATGCCTCCCTAACTAGATGTACCTAAGTGTACCTAGCATGTGTGTAGGTGTTAAGCCAAGAATCCCTCTAGGATAAAGTCAACCCCATTACCTGAAGTTTGAGACTGTGGGACCCCGTCCTGGTCTCGGGCTGTACACTCCGCAAGGGATGTTTTAGACCACTATGAGCCGGAGTGTCTGCATGCAGGAACATCAGCGTCTCTTATCAATGTGTCAGCCAGGAAGTCCTGGCCTCCTCTGTCTATCTTAGCAAAATGTGATGTATATAGACCCCATGGGTCTTCCCTCACTGTACTACAGTGTCGGCCTAAGGATGATGTCAGGCATGAACTTTATACATAGATATTATACAGGAGATGGTAGTCCTGTTGTGCTTCCAAGAATCCTCATGCATGAGATTTCAAACTGGGAAAAACCCGCGTTTAGAATTCAGTATTGTATCTAGGTAAACAATTAGTCCCTTTAAACCATTGTAAGTGTAATGTAAGGAAGAATATAGGTGAAGGGTAACAAAGTTACCTGGGCCTATAATATGTTATGTTATGTTATGTTATGTTATGTTATATTATGTTATGTTATGTTATGTAATGTTATGTTATGTAATGTTATGTTATGATATGGGTGGTTTTGTAGCGTGCTCAATTACTCTGGAGTATCCTGGCGCGAGGAGAGAGATGTGGAGAGGCAGACACTACAGATGGGGGAGAATAATAATGTGAAATACTATTACAACATAAGAAATGCCTACTGTTTTGTTTATAATATGAATCACGCATTGCAGATACTAAAAGCTCATTGTGGAATTTTTGTAAAAAGCAATACTAACTATTATTTTTGTTCTTTTTCTTTTTAAACAAATGAATGAAACCATCTATTGGAGTAAAGCAGTGTCCTAATTAATTCTTTCTTTGTAGTTAAAATACATACTTTGTCAAGGTACACACTAAGGGAGAGCCTGATACAGCCACTGAGATATCCAGACACACATCAATATACACACTCGTATACCTAGTCACTCACCCATATGGCAACTCACACACCCACGCACCTAGCCATTCAGCCACTAACAAATCCACTCTTTCACCCAAATGGTCACTAATACACCAACTCTGTCACCTAAACAGCTACTAACACAGCCAGTCGGTCACCCATATAGCTGGTGACACACACACTCAGACTCGTATCCAGTCACTGACACAGTCGCTCACTTCCCTGTACAGGCACTCACATACCCACTAACTCACTCATACATACATTAACACACCAACTCCTTCACAAACATAGCCACTCATACATCCAGTCAGTTAACCATACAATCACTAGCACACCCACCGACTCACCCACACACCAACTCACTCAACCACATAGACATCCACTTACTCACTCATACACCCACTTACTGACTAACACAGAAACTCACTCAGTCATACTCTTACTTAAATGCACACATACCGTTTATCTTTTTTTAAACCAAGAAAGGTCTTCTTTCTTTTTTTTACTTTAAAAAAAATTGAAACAAAATGGCAACTGGATAATGTTTTAACAGAAAAAACTCAAAACTGGGAAAACAAGAGTCATTCAAAAAAATAAAAAAAATAACACTTGTGCAGTTTTGCTGCATCCAAATTTGTGGCAACAGATTATACACCTACAGTTAGCACTTTCTTGCAGTCCAAACACAAAGTGCACATGCTTCGGAGTTCTGGTGACTTCTTTGGGAACTGTTGCTGGAACTCAGATGGCAGAGGGCCCCATTAGCAATTGGACTTGTGGTTAAGGTAGATGGATCCCCCGCACTTTGCTCATCCTTAAAATGATATGTCTTCAGATGATACAACATACGTTTATTAGCTTCTTCCCAGCTCTCGGCTATTTGCACCACCTTGAATCTTTCTCTAAGGACGGCCACCGTCCCAGCATGTTGGAAACATGCAATGGTTACTCCACTACTGAAAAAACCTACTGCAGACCCTGAGGTCCTTTCCAACTATCGCCCCATTTCTTTACTGCCAGCCTTCTCTAAAGTTTTAGAACAACATATTCACTATTATTTGACTCAGTTTGTCACTATGAATAATTTATTGCATCCTTCGCAGTCCGGATTCCGTCCTGGTTTTTCCACGGAAACAACACTTCTTGGCATCACGGAAAACCTTCAGTCCCTGCTTGATAGAGGGGAGACGGCTGCGCTGATATTACTTGATCTCAGCGCGGCGTTCAAGACTATCTCGCACAAAACTCTTCTTGAGTCTCTAGCCGCCATGGGCATTGAAGGCCCTGCCCTTAACTGGCTGGCTTCTTTCCTTTCTGATCGCACTTTTCAAATTTTTTCTCACACTGCTACCTCTAAGACTTATTCCCAACCCCATGGTGTTCCTCAGGGTTCGATTCTTAGCCCGTTACTTTTCAATCTTTATGTTACCCCTTTGGCCCACATTGCAGACAGCTTCGGATTAACTTTGTTTACGTACGCCGATGATTCGCAGGTTGTTTTTTCCCTTTCCAAATCGGACACGGCCTCTACCTCCCTCCTTCAGTCTGGACTTGCGGAAATCGCCAAGTGGATGAATCAAAATCTACTCAAACTGAATGGAGGGAAGACGGAAGTCCTTGTCCTTGGGCATAAACCTGACCTTTGGACCCCTAGACACTGGCCTGCAGAGCTGGGTCCGCTTCCTTCCCCGGTGGAGCATGTGCGTAATATGGGGGTGATCATTGACAGGGATCTGTCAATGCATTGTCAGGCTAATAAGGTCTCATCTACCTGCTTTACCATCTTGCACTGGCTGAAGAAGATCTTATGGATGCTGCCTAGTGACACCCAGAGGTCTGTGGTGAATGCCTTGGTCACCTCTCGATTGGATTATGGGAACATACTCTACCTGGGGGCGACCAAGGCAGTCTTTCGACGCCTCCAACTTGTGCAAAATGTCGCGCCGCGTCTACTCAGTGGCTGTCGCAGAACCGATCATATCACTGGTCATCTTCGTGACCATCACTGGCTGAAGGTGGACAGTCGAGTGAAGTTTAAAGCGCTCAGTTACATGCATAAGATTAGGAGAAAGTTAGCTCCCAGTTACTTGCAAAACTTAGTGAATTGTTGTTCCCCTGTTCGATCTCTCCGCTCCTCCTCCCAAATTCTTTTTACTGTCCCTAAGTTTAGACTCGCCAGGATGGGCGGAAGATCTTTCTCCTTCCTGGGGCCCAAGCTTTGGAATTCCCTCCCTTTCGATATTCGATCAGAGGACTGCTATACTCGCTTTCGCAAGGCTATCAAGACCTGGCGTTTTATTCAATAATTAAGTCGTTTTTCCTTTCTCTTTCTGCTAGTTGCATTATCTCAGCGCTGGGAAACCCTTTTGGGTAGCTGTCGCGCTTTAAAAGCTCAATAAATAAATAAATAATACTGATGGTGTTGCATGAATACTTCTTGGATGTGACCCTGAAGAGGGTCTTCTTGCATATTGAGTACTTCACAAGATTAGCCATCACTTTCTTCTCCCCAGTGGGGATGGTAAAACGCTTTGAAACAATTGATTTCCGCTTTGACTGAGGGTTCCTCCTCCAAAAACTGTCTTCATCAAGGTGTGGCTGCTGGTCTTCACTGCCACCAGATGCCATTTTCTTTGGAAATAATTTCCAAAAAGTAAGCCAAATCAATTTTTACATTAAAAAGAGCAAGAGCTTGAATGTGAACCTCCAATCTCAGACCTGGAAGTCTAAAGAAAAGAAAATTGGGTGGGAAATTCCATTCTAGAATAATCAAAAGTGTCCAATGAAATCCCTTGCTTCTGCAGTCATGTGAGATCCATAACACAACGTATTCGTGAAAGCCGAGATATTCACCACTATGGAAAATAGAATAAAACAATGTTCAGCTATAACATTACTTAGGAAAATCTCACTTTATATGTTATATTAGAAAAACTGATGATCGCAAACATTAATTACATACGTGTATATAGGTTTTTTACACTTTCTAAATATCATGCCGATTTTGTGAATATCTGCGTTAGAGGAATATACATATCACAACTGTTTGAAACAACAAATTTGCAAATATAAAAAAGAATGTAAAAAAGGCAACTCCTTCTGAGCACATCTGTTTCTTGATGCCAAAGAAAATTATGTTGAGTTCTTGATGCCTAAGAAAATGTGGCCATCTCCACCAAGCAAAGAAGCAATTGTTTCATATAGAGAAAGTACTCTTGTTTGTTGGAGATTCACCTCTTCGGGGCTGATTCCGATCTCGCTCGGAAGGGCACCGAACGCAAACCGGCCAGAAACAGTACGAGCCGTACATGTGTTTTCCACCCGACTCGTACAACTGTGCGAGCGAGCAAGTACAATGAGAGCAACACGAAATTCACCGACCAAATCGTTTCCGGGACCGAACCGATCCGTACGTCTCGTCGGTAAGCAAATCGTGCTGTGCAGTGGATGCGATTTATGACTGAGCCAGTATGATGCACACGTCGGACAGCCTGTGCGAGCCGAAGGTTCCGGCTCTCAAAACATCTGGGAAGTTGCTTTTGGGGGCCCGCGTCAGATCCCCTGTCACCCACAGCCTTACGACTTGGACACAGGGGGAGACCCAAGGGTCTCCCTGAATCGAGTCTGGCAGCAAGTGGCCGCATCGTACTTGCTCGGTCGGACTGCAGGACTCCGGCTCGGTCGGAAAACATTCCGGATCCGGCTCGGTCAGAAAGCTTTCTGACACAGATCGGAATAGACCCCTTTGTACTCTTGTTGTCTTCTCTATAGCAGGATTTATGTTATCACAGATTTCTGGATGAAGACACACGAGAACAATAACATTGACAAAACCAAGAGAAGGTTTCTAAAAAAAACTCTTTATGATCAATATGCAGCTATATTGCAGAATACACACCCGGCATTTACCAAACAAGATAGCACTTACTAATTAACCAGTTTAAACTCCTCCAGCTGGGTAGGCATTTTATGCAAAACTGTGGACTCTTGTAGGATAAACGGGCAGGTGATGGTCCTTTGGTGCACAGATGGAAAATTGAGTTTTAAATATCGACATACACAAATATCGAGTTGGAAATATCGTGATAAAGGAATATCGACAGAGAATATCTTGGTTAAGAATATCAACTTTAAGGTAAGAATTATCATTTTTGAAAATATAGAAGTCAATAATATTGTTTGCAAAAATAGCGCTGTTTAAATTAGTGTTATGTATTTTAGTATGTATTTTCAAACCATGTGATCTTTTTTTGTATAATTATTGCTTTTTTTTTTAATATATGTGTTACATTTTTAGTAGTGATTAATTTTATGGTAATTAAATGCTGCTTGCATTTCTGTAGCAGGTTGTGGGTTTATAGGGAAATAGGATGGGAAGTAATTTAATTTTAATACATGAATTAGATGTTATTACTTATTAGTATTTATTTAATTTAGATTTTATAGTGTCAATTGTGGGAATTAATTTATTATTAATTAATTATTAATTGGTTGTTAATTTATTATCATTTAATTAATTGAACTTTATGTTAATTGTGTTATTTTTTTAGGAAGGTTTATAGGGGAATAGGGTGGGAAGTAATTTAATTATATTTAATTATGTAATATTTTTATATATTATCTTGAAATTACTTTATTCGAAACAAGTTTCATAAAAGTACAATATACAGTATCCGAAATACATTTAACATATTCCAACCCGTATATATAAAACAAAAATGAGCTATACAATAAAAACAATTCAGACGTCGGGTAAAAGTTTTGACCTGATGAACCAAGCATTCGCCACATATTTAGCCACCCCGCAAACCATATACATTGAAATGACATTGGTTAGAATGATACACATGGCTATTCTATGGTCCCTCACCCCTAAATTCCTACAAACAGGTTTCAACCACCTTTCTCTTGGTAGTTTGTAAGCTACACATGCAAATAGGAAGTGGCCCAGTGATTCTTTCGGGCAGGAACAACCTGGACATTTACGCTCTGTTCCTCTATATCCCTTCCAACCTTCTTTGAATGAGTTAAGGGGTAAAATACCATATCTGAATTTCAGAAACAGTGTTCTATCGCGAGGGACCTGGATGAAATCCATAAAAGGCTCTAACTTTCTAAGAGGCTTGTGCTCAAGAAAGGCACTTGTTAAATGACCCCAGTTAGGATTCCTGAGTTCTTTTGCAACAACCCAATCCCAATAAAGTTTTTTGACAATTGATTTTTAGGGTGGCATTTGAGAAATCCAACTCTCCTCGAGACCTATTGATTTCACTAGCCTCTTTAAATTGTTGAGCCATTTAATTTTATTGGCTACATTCAAACCAATCAGCTCATCCAAAACCTGGGCATAATTAAAAAGTTCAGGGGTCCTTCTGAGACGAACCCAAAATAACAAGGGGCGAATTTGCACCAGATCAGAGATCGATTTTTTACCCAAGTCTAAAAATAAGGGTTTCAAGGGGGACGATAAGGGTAGCGAAACCATATCTCTAATAAATTTATTTTCCGCCACTACTAAAGCTTTTATATTTTCCGCCCCCCAAAGTTCTGAACCATAAACTGCCGCTGCCAATGCTTTCCCTTCATAAACTGCCAGGGTAGGAGCTATGGGTCTACTAATAGATCGTCGCTGGTTCTTAGAAATTATTCCTGAAACCCTTTTGAGATTTAAAACCATTTTAGCGATATGGGCAGACCAACTTAAATTATTACAAAGTCTCACTCCGAGGTAATCAAATTCTTCTACCACCTCCAGCGAAGTGCCATTCAACAAGAGGTTTACCCTCCTGTGTTTCTTTTTGGCAGTCAGCACCATGAACTTTGTTTTTGAGGTATTTATTGACAATCCCCTATCTTTACAAAAACTGCAAAAACGATCAAGCAGTCTTTGTAAACCCATGGGGGATTTTGACATGAGAAGGGTGTCATCGGCAAAGAGAAGAGTGGGTGTTTTCTCTCCTGCAAGGACGGGGGCATCAGCAGGGACCTCCCTCAAATGGTCTACTACCCCATTGATAAAGAGGGAGAACAGAGTTGGAGCCATCACACACCCTTGTCTCACTCCCCTATTTACCGGAATCTTCTCGGTCAGTTGGCCCTGGGTTCCCCAGCGAATCCTAGCATAGTTCCCTTCATGGAGTTTAATAATGAATTGTAGAAGGTAACTAGGAAAACCCATATCGGATAGGACAGACCAGAGCTTAGCCCGTGGAATGACGTCAAATGCTGTCTTCAAGTCTATGAAAGCCAGGTATAGACTGCCCTTAGTAATTAACACTGACTTCCAACAGACTTCACAAAATCTGAAGACCTGATCTATTGCACCTATGTTGCATCTGAACCCGGCCTGAAAATGGGACAGAATGCCTTTAGCCACAAGCCAAGACTCTGTGCGATTTATGATCACCCTTCCAACCACCTTCTGAATAATGTCTATCAGACTTATCGGTCTGTAATTGGCGGGGTCATCCCTTTCGCCCTTTTTATAAATGGTTATCACCTCAGCACCTTTCCAGGAGTCAGGAACAGAGTGACCATCCTGAATCAGATTCATCAAACAAGATATATACTTGGCCCATACATTTGGTTCGTACTTTAACATATCCCCTGGAAGACCATCTTGGCCTGGGGCCTTCCCGGGCAATAATTTAGAGATGGCATCTAATACTTCACTCTGGGAAAATACGTCTGTGTTGGGGATCAAATTTTCACTTATTTAATTTAGATTGTATAGTATTAAGTGTGGGAATTAATTAATTAATTAATTAATTAATAATTAGTTAATTATTATTAACTAATTGATAATGATGTTAATTTTAACATTTTTGTAGGAGCAGTTGTGGGTTTATAGCAGAACAGGGTGGGAAGTAATTTACATTAAATAATACTTTTTATATAGAGGGAGAGGGGTTGGCCTAACGGCTAAGGCGCTCGACTTCGGACCTGGGGATCTGGGTTCGAGTCTCAGTAACGACGCCAAAAACCTCCTGTGATTCTGGGCAAATCACTTTATCTGCCCGTGCCTAAAAATGAAAGTGTGTCCTCATGTAACGTAACTGGTGCTATGTAAAGCGCTCTGATACCTGATTCGGTTCGGGTCTAGTTCGCGCTATATAAAACTCTGCAAAAAAAAAAAAATGTTTAGTTAATTTATAATTTATAGTGTTAACTGTGGGAATTAATTTACTAATAATTATTTATCAGTTGTTTGTTAATTAATAATAATTAATTCATCAATTGGTAAATAATTATGTTAATTGTGTAATTTTTTAGGAATGAATGGTGGCTTTTATAGGGGAAGAGGGTAGGAAGTAAGTAATTTAAAGTTAATTGTTAAATAATGGTAATTAATTAATTAATTAGACATTAAATATGGCAATGGGGTAATTAATTTGAGATGTGAGTTGTGGGGTTTATAGTGGTAAAGGGTGGGAAGTAAATTATTTGTAATTAATTAATAGGTTGTTAATTGATAATTATTTAATAATGTAAAATGAGTTATGGAAATTGTGTAATGATTTTTAGGTGTGTGTTGTAGTTATTAGGGTAGAGGGTGGAAAGTATTTTAGGTTTTATTAATTAATAATTAGTTACTCATCATTATTAATTCATTCATTGATAAATATTTATGGTAATTGTTTACTTTTATTTTGTGTGTGGATTTTGGTTTTATAGGGGCAATGTTTGGTGAGTAAAATATTTTTTAACCATTTTAAAAATATTTTTTTTACTTGATAGTTAACTATGTTTATAATGGTGGTACACTTTTTCTTTTAGAAATTTAGATGTGTGTTTTGATTTGTGTGGTGAAATAGGGTAGGAATTAATGTTTTTGATTATAATTAATTTCTATTAAATATAGTTATTTGGTTGAAAATGATTTTATAAATGTTTAAAAAATAATGTTTGCAGGTAATTTTTTACCATTAAATTATGTTTCTATCTTTTGTGATTTTTATTATTTTTAAATATGTTTTCTTTTTTAGTTTTTTTTGCATTGTAGTTGATATTTTGTCTGTTTTTAATTTTGTTTTCACTTCAGTTGGAAAATGAATTTTTACCCCTCTGCTATCGAACACTTCCCCTACTGTTGCATTCACTGGAGTGGGAATAGTAATTTGTACCCCTCCGCTATCCAACGCTTTCCCTACTGTTGCACTCACTGTAGTGGGAATAGTAATTTTTACATTTGCGCTATCCATCACTTTCCTTACTGTTGCACTCACTGAAGTGGGTATAATAATTTGTACCCCTCTGCTATCCAATAATTTCGCTACTGTTGCAATCACTGGAGTGAGAATAGTAATTTGTACACCTCCGCTATCAAACACGTTCCCTATTGTTGCACTCACTGGAGTGGGAATAGTAATTTGTCATCTTTACTATCCAACACTTTCCCTACTGTTGCACTCACTGGAGTGGGAATAGTAATTTTTACCCCTACGCTATCCATCATTTTCCCTAATGTTGCACTCAATGGAGTGCAAAATGTACGTTTAAAAACTATTAAATATTTTAAAGTTTTAATTTATAATATGTTTTTTTATCAGATTTTATGTTATAGGTGTATGTATGTGTGTGTATATATATATATATATATATATATATATATATATATATATATATATATATATATATAAATATATGTATATGTATATGTATATATAAATATAGTGCATCATTTTCTATAAATAGACAATTCAGACAGGACCAAACGAGCTGAGTTCACCCTTATGTTTGGCAGCTGAGTTCCCTTTGACTGTTGTAAATACTGGATTTTTATGAATATGAATTAGTTCTCGCTGTGGCCTCTCAAATTGTTTAAGGCTCACATTTTTGTACATTTTCTTTTTGTGATATAGTATTTTAACGATGGTAGTTTTTGAACTTTAAAGCACTTGCACTTTAGTAGTTTATATAGGTCCATAGGGTAGCACTTTAGCACTTAGCACTTTAAAGGGATTCTGCGTGGTTTATAATATGCTAATTATTGAGATCAATTTCAATATATAGGTAAATGTGGCCAGGTATGGATTAATCCTACTATATCAGCATTTAAGCAGTGAGAAGAGCATTTAATGATGGAATATACATAGTCAATTGTTTGCACAGAGGGACAGTTTACAGTACAATATGCATATATACATGGTCAATGGTTTGCACATGCATTTGGGTCACAAATAAGATCAATCAATTTTAATGATTTTATCTTTTTGGCCAAACATGGTTTTTAACTCTCAAATATTAAACCCATGGGTTTTATTGTATTTAAACAAATACATATCATCATGATGCATTTTATATGGTGGTTTTTCAAAGCAAAAATGAACTTACGACTACACAGTGTTTACATCATTTAATCACATGTATATATTATTAGCTGCTTTATATTTGAACTATGTGCATTTTAATCCATTATGGCAAAGTCAGTTGTATGTTTTTGAGATTATGAGACACAACGATATTAATTAGGAAAGCAGACTCCACGACCAGCAGAACAATGTGCTAGCGCATTTTCGATGTTTGTTTTACCACGTGGTTGTAGCACACAGTATATTAAAAAAGATGGCAAACTGCTTTCTCAGATATGTGATCAAGGGCAAGTGGTGCCCGAAACGCGTCATTGGAGGAGGAATAAAATATGAATGCCTACATTTCCTGTGGTTCGTGGTTCTCTGTTTTGCCGGAGAATCTTTGCAGTCTTATATATATATATATAAGTATATGTGATCAAGGCCGCTGGGCAGGCCGAAATGTTATGCTGGTGGCGATTTAAAATAAAACAATATTTTTTCACCTTAAGCCTGGGTCGGCTCTCGTTTCCTTGCAGGGCGGTATCATGGTGGAGTACGGATTGCTGGCGCGGTTGGGGCGAGTGATTGCTGTATATATAAATATATATAACTATTGAATCGAATAAATTAGTGCAAGCAGCTTAGCCTTTTGTGACTCGCGGCCAGCCAGTGACCAAGCACGGGAAGCCGCCCGAAACGCTGTTTCGAGAGAGGCGTTGGAAAGACCAGAAAGCTGCTACCGGTGGGGGCTGTCTGCTTATCTCCTTGCATGTGGCACACCCAAAAGAGCAAGGAGAGCCTAGACTGCCGGCAAATATTGGCAGCAGAAGGCTCATATCTACTCCCCAATCAATCCAATGGGGTCTAACATTGTTTTCACGTATTTTCAGAAGGCATCCACTGAGGTTTTATTTTTATTGCACCAAGGGCATCGAACTACGAGGACCATAATGCCATTTTGCCCACGCCCACTGGGGCGGTAACTATCGAATCTAATAAATTAGTGCAAGCAACTTAGCCTTTTGTTTTTCGGGTCAGCCAGTGACCAAGGGCAGGAAGCTGCCCGAAACGCCTATGGCAGTTAAGAGAGAGGCGTGGGAAAGACCGGAAAGCTGCTGCCGGTGGGGGCTGTGTGCTTATCTCCTTGCATGTGGCACACCCAAAAGAGCAATCTTGGTGACTATATATATATTTATATATATAATACCTACTGGCGGTCGCCAGTAGGTATATATAGTTAGGACCTAGTTTCCATAGGAAATACGCAACATTCTATTGGGATTAACTTTAGCGCCGGTTGATGAATCTTCGCAAATATCTCAAAGAAGATGGCCCGCTCCGCTCCTTCCCTGAGAGTTTTGGGGGGATTCGTCAAGCGGGGGCTGAGAAAAAAGGGGGTCCCAAAACGTGTTTTCCCCATGTTATTTTCCATAGGACGATTAGACACGGCTACAGCCCGAACGGCTGAACGGAATTACACCAAACTTGGCAAAATGGTAGGGACTGGTACGCAGATCACGCTTTTGGTTAAATGGTGTAAATCCCTCCAGTAGTTGTTGAGAAAATCGAATTTGAAAAAATTATATATCTACAAGCGCGCACCGTGCGCACCGTGCGAGCACCCCGTGATTTTTTGGGAAAAAAATAATTTTGGGGGGGGACTTGGGGGTCCTTGTGGGACCCCGTGAGCAGGCCTAGAGGGTCAGGGTGCTTCTACCCTGCCCCCTTTTTGAGTTCTACATGTTTTTTTTCTGCTTTCCTGTGCCTCAGTCTCCCGAGGCACAAGATGGCTGCTAACAATTTCTGTTTTGGAGTGTTGACAGACAGTGGCAGCCAATCAGCATGCCTTCCCGAGAAAGCTACATGCTCATTGGCTGTCAACACTTCAAACCAGGAAGTGTTGGCATCCATCTTGTGCTCGGCAGACCGAGGCACAAGAAAGCAGAAAAACAAACGTGTAGAACACAAAAAGGGGGCAGGGATCTATAAGCTAAACTGAAAGCATATTTTCTGTAAATTCACATTATCTTTCTCAGTCATGTGAGAATGAAGTCTGACATTCTCAGTAAAACATGTACATCCAACAAGGACAGAGACTGTCAGTTGATTCCTTTGTGTTCTACTGCAGCGTCCTAGAGTGTTCTAAAGAATAACTAGAGCGCTAACAGTCTTACTTATGACAAAAGTATGGCACACCAGAAGCCATCTTGATTGGAATGAAGTGGTAAGTCTGAAAACATTTAATTTAAAAAGGAACAAAATGAGGGAGTTGATTTTGCCATAGAAAGTATGATTAGTATTTCTGAAAGAAAAATTAGGGCACATTTTGAGTGACTTCTCAAATCCTCTTCTATTTCATTAAAAAAATTCTGACATGCAGACTGAAACATGCACTTTGAATACCAGCAGCAGACTTCCCTGGTGAGCAGTAGCTTTACTACAGTGATCTAATGAGCAACTAGAGGGCTAACATTCAGAATTTATGGCAAATGTGTGACACATCTGAATGCCTTCTTGATGGAACCAAAGTAAACAAGCATTGAAAATGCAATATATCTCGCCCTCGTTTAAGTTAAAGCCATTCTGTTTGTAATGAGGTGGCTTTTTAGCTCTGCTTTTATTAGTGTTTTTCAGACTTTCATGAAAATAACATGCATATGTATGCATATATGTATATGTATGCATGCATTTATATTTGTATTTATATAGATATGCAGATTATATATGTTTATATATGTATGTATATATATATACACACATACATATATATAAATGCATATGCATATATATGCATATATATGTGTATATGTGTGCGTGTAGAGAGAGTTAGAGAGGTAGAGGTGAAGAGGTAGAGAGGTCGAGGTAAAGAGGTAGAGGTATAGAGGTAGAGACTAGTAGAGAGAGAAGTAGAGAGAGGTAGAGAGGTAGAGAGTAGAGAGTGAGTAATAGAGAGTAGAGAGTGAGTAGTAGAGAGTAGTAGAGAGAGAGCAGTAGAGAGAGTAGCAGAGAGTGAGTAGTAGAGAGTAGTAGAGTGAATAGTAGAGTGAGTGGTAGAGAGTAGTAGAGAGTGAGTAGTAGAGAGTGAGTAGTAGGGAGTAGTAGAGAGTAAGTAGTAGAGTAAGTAGTAGAGAGCAGTAGAGAATGAGTAGTATAGAGTAGTAAAGAGTGAGTAGTAGAGAGTAGTAGAGAGTGAGTAGTAGAGAGTAGTAGAGAGTGAGTAGCAGAGAGAGAGAATAATAGAGAGTAGTAGAGAGTGAGTAGTAGAGTGAGTAGTAGAGAGTAGTAGAGAGAGAGTGAGTAGAAGAGAGTAGTAGAGAGTGAGTAGTAGAGTGAGTAGTAGAGAGTGAGTTGTAGAGAGAGTAGAAGAGAGTGAGTAGTAGAGAGTAGTAGAGAGTGAGAAGTAGAGAGTGAGTAGTAGAGAGTGAGTAGTAAAGAGTGAGTAGTAGAGAGAGAGTAGTAGAGAGTGAGTAGTAGAGAGTAGAGAGTAGTAGAGAGTGAGTAGTAGAGAGTAGTAGATAGTGAGTAGTAGGGAGTGAGTAGTAGAGAGAGAGTAGTAGAGAGTAGTAGAGTAGTAGATAATGAGTAGTAGAGAGTGGGTATTAGAGAGTAGTGGAGTAGTAGAGAGTAGTGGAGAATATTCCAAAGTTTGGCACAGCACCACTTGCACAACAAGTCCAATCAAATCGTATCACTTAGAGTCCTTATTGAAGCACTGAATCTTGGTGTATATTGAAATGCTTTTATTTTCCTTAAGTTTATGTACCACAGCCAGCCGACGCGTTTCGTTCTGTACAACAGAACTTCTTCAGGGCGTTCCTATTTCCTTCAAGTTATGTCGGTATCCTGTTGTCACATAACTAGATATTTCTTAAAAATGTTAGACGAGACGTAAGTACATTCTTATTCAAAGTGGCTAGGTATCAATTTTACCCACACAATTCGGGCAGACTTGAGTAATTTATAGCATTCTCAAAGTCAGTCTTTCAAAAATTCCAAAGTATAGGACATGATAATCCAAATCCAAATATTTCTCAAGAAAAGTAATTTTCAATCGTTCGGAATATCGGTGTTTGAGCAGATATGACCCACGGACACGGTTTATGACTTTTCTTGAGAAACATTTGGATTTGGATTATCATGTCCTATACTTTGGAATTTTTGAAAGACTGACTTTGAGGATGCTATAAATTACTCAAGTCCATGGATGCTACTGGGAACGCCCCCAGCAACACCCATTGCACACCCCTTTAACACAGGACACTGCGTTAAAGGGACTGATATTTATCAGGTAGGATTACGCCACAAAAAGTGGCTTAGACCTGCCTGATAAATATCACTCAGTCTTCTGCGCCACCGGAACGTCACAAAAAGTGCATCATTCATGACATGGTCAGTAACATCACTGATGACATCACTGATGACATCTCAAATGACATCACTGATGCCATCACTGATGACATCATCCATGTGACAATCAAATACACCTCATCACACACTAGTATAATATTTCATCACTCACTGTAAAATAGAAAGTGCCATATTTGAAACCATTTACACACCAATAGAAATTTCTAAACACCCACTCAGTTATTCATAGATCTATACACACATCTAATCACTTACCTATAGATTCAGTGTTATATGCAGTGAATAATCAACAGAACACTATCAAATATACTTATACGCCTATTTCAACATTACACACCAGCACACTTTTGTATTCACTTATAAAGACATCCTTCTGACTTATGCAAACAATTGATTATACTTACATTTACTCACCTACACACTTATACAAACACCACTTCATCTATTTATATAGATAGTAACTCACACTTAGTGTGTTATGAAAGCACTATTACAAGTACATAGTTATCCATATAATGACTCATACAATCACTAAGTCTTAGGCACCCTTAATTAGATGTAACTGTCACATACACTGCCTTTTTTTTCAAGTTTAATGGAGATGTACCAATGAGAGAAATATTTCATCACCACCACACCCATAAACATATACGCCCCCTGAACCAACTGTTATAACATGTAGTCTTAACATCATATACCTACTGAATGAACTATTCACACATTTTTTGGCAATCACACATCCCCCCCCCCCAACCACATAGACATTCATTAACCCATACAAATACTCAGTTAAGAAACCAATAACAAATATAGTCTTTAACATAGCAATTAAAACAAAGCAATAAAGACTTTAACACAGTTTAGTAACTACACATTATATATAGTGAGACTCTACAAATTAGTCAAGGAAACAATTAATGACACTGTTACTAAATCCACCATCCACACATTTATATTTATATATCCACTCATTCTTCAATGCAAAGTAGTGTATTTATAATACATATTTAAATATCAAAGCAAACCACATTCACTGGATGATGTCATCAGTGATGTCATCAGTGATGTCATCAGTGATGTCACTGACCATGTCATGAATGATGTAATATGTGACATCATCAGCAGTGGATTGCGAGCGCGCGAGTTATAGTGAGTACAACTAACTATAATGGGGGAAGTTCAATGGTTTTGTATGAGTAAAATGTCCAGCTAACGATAATATATATATATTTATATATATGTGCGAGGACGTGCGCGGACATTCGTGTGCGCGAGCTGCATGCTGATTGGCTGTCAATGTCTGTCAACACTCCAAAACAGAAATTGTTGGCAGCCATCTTGTGCCTCGGTAGACTGAGGCACAAGAAAGCAGAAAAACAAACCCTGACCCCCTAGGCCTGCTCAGGGGGTCCCACTAGGACCCCCATAGCAAAAAAAAATAATCTTTTTTTTTAAAAATCGAGGGGTGCGTACCGTGCGTGCATGGGTCCGCGTACGTACGCGTACGGTACGCGTACGGTGCACGTACCTTTCCGAGAAAGCTGCATGCTTATTGGCTGTCAACACTCCAAACCAGGAAGTGTTGGCAGCCATCTTGTGCTCATTAGACTGAGGCACAAAAAAGCAGAAAAACAAACGTGTAGAACACAAAAAGGGGTCAGGGTAGAAACACCCTAACCCCCTAGGCCTGCTAAGGTGGTCCCACAAGGAACCCAAGGCCCAAATTTTTTTTTTTAAACCCATCATCGATATTTCTTATTCAATATTTTAGTCATTTACATTATAAAGAAAGGATGTCGATATTTTGGCTATCGATATTTTTGTGTCGATATTTGTTTATGGAGATATTTCGGTAATCAATATTATGTCAGTGATCCAGTCCTTACAGGCTCTGATGCTCATTTCATAGAAATTAAACCTCAACAGGAAGCACTGACATATATAAACATCGCAGGTGCCCTAACTGAAACTCCTCTTCTGTAAAGAAAAAATGATCTTCGAGAAGAGAAAGCAAATGGGTTTTCTCAGCAATTCCACTATGAAAAACAATCTGACATACTTGGAAAAGGGGAATGCATTGTTGAGCTATCAGAGCGCAATCTGTAGTGACTGTCACAAATGGGTTCATGGGTCCATGATTCTCCCTTTCAATGATGGAAAATATGCAAAAGTGATACCCTGACCCATTTAGCCCCACCCCGTCCACCTTAGAATTACTACTCACACGCACAATCAGCCACTCACTCGCCCACTGTGTGAGTGGCTGAATGGCTGTGTGAGTGGCTATATGGATGTGTTATTGTGTATGTGTGTAGCTATCTGGGTGACTGTGTGGCTGTATTAGAATATTGGAGAGAGAGTGGGTATGTTAGTGGATGTATGGGTGAGTGAGTGGCTGTGTGAGTTTCTGTATGGGTGATTGACTGGGTGTGTGAGTGGCTGTAAGGGTGAGTGAGTGGGTGTGTGAGTGATTGCATGGGTCTGCCAAAGAGTATGGGATTGGTTGTGTGGGTATGTGAGAGGATTATGTGAGAATGTGTGAGTGTGTGTGTTTGAAAGTGTCTGTGGATGATGTCAACAGTGATGTTGATCAGTGATGTTATTTGAGATGTCATCAGTGATGTCACTGAGCATGTCATGAGTGATATAATATGCAAGGTTATAAGCAGTGCATTGCGGGGCATACGTTATAGTTCGCTCAGGTAAGTATAACTGCTAAATTTCACTGGTTTTGTATGAGTGAAATCTGAGTTTAACTATAATGTGCCTGTAACCTTTGTTTTTCTCAGTGAATTTCTAAAGATTCTTCAATTGATATCCAAACTGAAACCTGAAACCTCTGACAGTGTGTGTGTGTGTGTGAGTGACTGTATTAGTAAGAGAATGGGTGTGTGAGTAGCTGGATGGGTCTGTGAGTGGTTTTGTGTGCGTGAGTGGCTGTTTGGGCCTGTGAGTGGGTGTGTGAGTGACTGTATGGGCCTGTAAGTGGGTGTTTTACTGACTGAGTGGCTCATTAGGATGGCGGACGGACTTTTGTCCGTCCGCCACCCCAGAGGAGGAGGGACCGTCCGCAGGGGCAGCGGCGGTCCCTCCGTGCCAATTAGGATGTGACCGCCACCCTGGCGGACACATCCTATATATTTAACATTGCGGCGGGTGCTGCTTGAAGCAGCACACACCGCAATGTTAAAAAACACATGTTTTCCTTTGCGTGCACGAAGCTGCAGGCACCGCGTGGTGCCTGCCGCTTTGTGCACGCAAAGGCAGGGGGGTACCATAGGTACCCCCCATGTGCAGCCCCCACCCCCCCTTCACCCCTGGGGGCCTGCAACGGGCCCCCAAAGACAAGTCTGTATGCCTTTACACGGCGAAAATGCCGCAGTGTAAAAGCATAGCACCGCTGACATCCTAATATGGCTGGCGGTGTCTGATAGACACCGCCAGCCATGTTAGTGCTTTTCCGCCGTGGACGGGAGACGACCGCGGCGGAAAAGCGGCGGACGGAAAAAAGATCCCCCAGCCATCCTAATCTGGCGGGTGTCTTTTTTCTGTCCGCAGCGGTTAATTCGCATCCTCCGGGCTGGCGGTGGCTTCCGCCGGCCCGGAGGATGCGGATTAACCGCAATCCTAATGTGCCCCTGAATCGGTTGGTGATGGTGCACAAATGCTGTTTGGATGTTTGAGTGGGTGTGTGAGTTGTTTTGTAGGTAAGTTAGTGGGTAAAATCTTTGTTTTTTTCAGTGAAAATCTAAGTTTTTTTAAAATTCTATGTTCTAACTATAATGTCACTGTAGCCTTTGGGTTTTTCAGTGAAAAACACGCAAACAAAAATATATACGTATATACATATATATATATAATTTAATTATTTCAACATTAGGCCCCATATGTTGTTATTTTATTTTCCTGCCCCCATTGCATGTGTTGCAGTACCTGTGAGTGGCCATGTGTGGTGCCTGTCTTACTTCAAGGCTCAGTTGGTGTACATTTACACCTGTTTTGACACCCTTAGGACTGTAATAACTTTCAAAGTATAGTTTGTGAACAGCCGCGGCCGGAAGTGGGATTACCTGCAGGGCGGTGACGTGGGGAGGGGGAGGGGCAGGGTGGGGGGTTGTAATGTATGGATTACGGAGTTTTACAGGTAAGTAAACATTAAAATAAATAAAACGAATTTCGTTGAGTGGACTGCATCCCCAAATGCGATGCAGTGCACGCAACAAAATTTGTTTTATTTATTTAAATGTTTACTTACCTGTATAACTCCGTAATCCATACATTACTACCCCGCACACTGCCCCTCCCCCTCCCCATGTCACCTCCCTGCAGGTAATCTCACTGCCGGCAGTGGCTGTTTGTGAATAACAATGGTCCTACTCTTTTGTGGTGTAAGCTTTTATTGGCGTATTACTCCATAGATCCCTCCTTAAATTTCCCTATACCTCTCCCATTTTGGTGTAAATATTGCCCATTTTGAACCACTCTGCCATGTCCCTCTCACGTGTACTACTGAACATGTACCTACATGTGCGAAGATTTCAACCATCATGGAGGAGATTGGCTCACAGAAAAGGTAGGAGAGGTGGAGATCTCCCCTCATATGATTGTGAGTAGAATTTTGTAGTATGCGTAGTACTGCTTTACATATTGCAAATTGCAGTTTATGAACAGGCCCCCTGCTGTTTGTGATAACGGCTTCATATGGAAGATGTATATAACAAATTCATAATAAAAACAAAGTCCACCATTGGACTTTTGCCCTATTTCTATTTCTATTTCTAGATTTGGTGAAGCGCAACAGCTACCCCAGCAATGGGGCGTCCCGGCGCTATGAGACAGGCACGCACCAGTATGATAGAAAAGGAAAAAAAAGGGGGAGAAGGGGAAGGGGGGCCTAGGGAGCAGGGAAAAGGTAGGTCTTGATAGCTTTACGGAAGGCTAAGAGGCAATCTAAGGAACGAATGCTGAGGGGAAGGTCGTTCCATAGTTTGGGACCAAGGACGCTAAAAGAGCGGCCGCCAGTTCGGCAGAGCCTAAACTTTGTCACCTAAAAAACTATATTACCTCCTTATAAGACTTCCTCGCCACATGATAAACGAAGTGAGCTTCAGCTCCAGACCAGAACCCTCCAAGGCAAAAGTTAGCCTCCCATGCCTTCCCAACATGGCCGACCCCTATCACACCTGACCTCTATAAGAGGAGGGCCGGCCAACCCTCAGCCTGTTTTTTTGGTTCTGCGCTGCAGATTCTCCAGAGCGTGTTTCAGGTAATTGGTTCCTGCTGTAGCAGGGACATGGGTCCCTGGTTGGTGGCTCTGCTCTAGCGGGCCCTTGGACTTTGGGACCGCCCCCTTCCTTCCCCCGTTGTCCTGTCTAGGGCTGGTCAGGCTCTGCCTTAGCGAGCCAAGTGTTAAGAGGGGGGAGGCCATGGTTGTCCAGGGCTCTGCCTAGTGCCCCTATATGACCCCGGCCTTGGCCGTATGAGCAGGTCGGATTGTTTTCCGTTGCCTGCTTGCGGGTAACGGTCCATAACCCTGCTGAACCACTGTGGGGGCGAGAAGCGGGAGTTACGGTCACATGGGGTGTCAGAGTATTCTAGACTAGAATGTGTGGTCCTGTCCCTTGGCTGATCAGGGCAAACCTGTGTTCAGGTGAAAGTCTTCAACAGCATTCTTTTCACCCCGTGAAGGGACTTCTTTTGCAGTTGTGTAACTGCTTTCTCGGGGTCGCTGTCATTGTCATTTAGGACATGTTAGTTCAGTGATATGGGTCATTCCTCACAGGCTAAGTGTTTTCGCTACTAATGTATTGATTGAAGCTAACAGGGATGGTTCCCTTTCATGAACGCGACTAAGGGGACTGCAGCTTTCGTTGTAGAGGTCTGCAAGCGCTGAGCTGTGTCCTAACCTGTTGTTCCCATGTCGGCATGTCCTGGCGGCTGGTGGTTGGGCAGTTTACGGCGCAGGGGTCTGCTCAGGATGGCATGGACTGCATCCTCGGGTCTCTGGCCTCACCGGCGGGGGTTTCAGGTCCTCCTAAGGGACGGGTTGCCCCTATCGGCTGCCTTTCTGGTGTCCGGCCTCCAAGCGGCGAGCCAGGCTCGTCCGGCTTCCTGCGCAGCTGGTTTCTTTCAGGTGCAGCCATTCCTCGCCTCGTTTCCATCACTCTGCCCGTGCTCCATCCTAACTGCAGCACGGACGGGTGGCGGCGCTCCATGTTACCCCCTCGGGTCATGCACAGTGGACCAGGCTGTGTTTGGCAGGGGGGCATGCTTCCCGCATTTTGTGGTCGGCCTCCTGTGGGAGGGGTCTGGCCATGTTGGGTTTTTACCGTGCAGCTGGTTGCGGGGCAAAGTGTGCCATGGGCTTTTGCTGCTCCCTGGGTGACTGTCTGCAGCATTTTTTGCCATGTTGGAGTCCCGCACTTTTGCTGTTCAGTCCGTGGCGGTTTTCAGAGGCAACCTGTGGTGTTCCAGCTGGTAGTTCTCTCTTTACAGGGGCGGTTCCTCTGGTGTGGCTGGCACTGGGGCCCTTTCTTTTCAGTCCATTGAGGCTGTGTTTTGGGCTGCAGAGCCGACAGACCTTGCTGTGCACCTAGGGGGTCTGGGTCTCTTCCCCACGCATCCCCCCTGTCTACGTTGTCATTGAGGTCCTGGTGCTTTTGGCACAGGGACACGCCAGTGGTGTGTCCTGGTGTTCGGTAATTACGGACTTCTATTGCTTTTTACTCAGGGGTCGGTTAATCCAGGGGCGGACACTGAGTGCTGCCTTAATGCACATTGGAATGACTGGGCATTTCCTCCCTCAGTTGGTGTGCTTTCGGAGGTTTCTTCTGGCAATACCTGGCGATGTGCCTGGGTCCCTTCCTCTGCTTCTTCCTTCCAGTTGGTATTGGATAATGTGTCACTGATGGTCGATATACATGTCTTTGCTGATGTGTTCCCTCCCTCTGGTTATGGGGGCTCACTCGTGGCAGATCTGGCCTCTCTGGCGTGTCTGGTGGGGGTGGGCTCTTGTTGGTGCCTGTCCTCATTCCCTGGGCTGCTTCTGTGGTAACCGGTGTGCTTTTGCTTCTGCTCCTGGGGGGGCTTGCCTTTTCGTGGCCAGGGCCATGGGCCTAAGATCTATTGCTCCATGTGCCTCCGGTGAAGCTGGATCCCTCAGCACATGGGTTCTCATCCTGCCGATGCTGTTGCGGTGTACCGTTGAGGTATATGTTTTGGCATTGCTCGTCTGTGGCTCCCCTTTCTCCTCCTGCTCACTGGCTTGGCAGGCATGCTTCTCCTTGGCTCCTGGCTGTTGGGGGCTGTCTGTTGCCTCTCCTCCCATCCTGGGTGGCCTCTGTCTCATTTCCATGGGTCCTGCCTTCTGCTGGACCGCTCCAGGTGTCGGTTGTTGGGCTCTCCTGCCTGTGCCCATAGTGCTGTGGCTCTTTGGTTGGTCTGCTACCCTGCTACCCTTGGGTGGTGACAGCTTGGTCGGGCCAGGGGTTCGGCATGCGTTTCTGCTGGGGTGAGCATTTTGACCTGTTCTTGCGGGGTCGCTTCTTGACTATCTCTCTCGTCCTTGTCCGGCGGGTCCTGTTCATCTGGTTCCAGTTTACCGGTGGGGTTCCCTGTCCTAATTCTGGTTTTCCAGTTTTTGGTTGCCTTCCTCCTTGTGCCTGTCCCCCTACGGCTGCTTTTCATATGGGTCCCCGGCTGCTCATGTTGGGGTTGTCCATCTTGGGGGGTCCTGCCTCGGGGAGTGTTTTGGGTGTCTTTGTGCCTTGTTGTCAGGCGGTACTTGCCTGGTCTGTCCTTTGGGGGTCCTCCCCTTCCTGTTGGTCTCAGTGTCTCTGGCCCTTCCTTGGTTCCGGTTAATTTCCGGATTCGCCTGTTCCTGTAGGTGTCCCTTCTCTTGCCCCAGTGGCTCCCTTCCCGCCCTATCTTTCGGTGAGGCTGGTGGTCTTTCTGTTCTGGTATCCCCTTCCCAGGTGATGGCAGCCTTTGTCGTCCTGAGGGGCGTGTTTGGGTGCCCGGTCTGTACTGGGTTGGTTGGTTCACCTGATGGGGGGTTTCTCGACTGACTTCTCTTGGTGGTTCCTTGGCTTGTATGGGGTTTGCCCCTGCCCTGGGCGGGTGTCTAGTTGCTATTCTGGGCAGTTTTCCACCTCCTTCATTCTCCATGGGGTGGCAAGGTTTGCCCCTTTGGCTTTTTGGTACGATTATGCTGTCCTTGACTGGGTCACTTTTGTTCCGGTTTTTGTTTGAGTCCCCAGTGTTGGCTCTGTCTCCTTCTCGTCCGACCTGCGGCCATACCGCCCTGAATGCACCTGTTCTCTTCTGACCTCAGGAGTTAAGCAAGGTCGGTCTTGGCTTGTTTCTGGATGGAGGCTCCCGGCTTTGCGCTTTCCTCTGGTCCCTTTGCTTACTTGGATTCTGGACTTGTTTGGCCTGTACGGGGCATTTGGCCTGTTGGTGGTGTTCGACTGGGTGCTTCTCCCTTGGTTTTTGCTGCTGCGGGTGTTGGACCTAGTAGCAATTGCTCGGTGGTCCGTATGGTGCATCTGGGGGCACAGGCTCATACAGGACAAGGGTTTGTATCCTGCCACTGCTTTCTGCATATCCCATGGTGGTATTTGCTTGAACAGTGATTTTCATTGTCCTGGGGTAAGGGAATTTCCTGGTTCTCCTTCCCCAGGCAGGGCCCTGCACTTCCTGGGTGGATTTTGTATCCTCTTCTCCTTTGTCCCTGGTTTTGGGGTACTGGGGCCTACTGGCTCAGGTTTGCTCCCTAGAGGTGTTGACATTGCTCGGACTCATTTTGCCTGGCTCTTCTGTCCTTTGTGTGTTTCTGCCCGTGTCCTTGCCTCCGTGTACACTCCTGTTCCTGTTGGCTCTCCATTGTGCGGCTGGGTCTGGCCTGGTTTGGTTGAATGAATGGCCACCTGGTTGCTCTCTTCGGCGGCTCCTTTGCTACATGTGGGACATTGGGGGTCGGTTTGTTTGGCCCCTGCACGGGGCTGTTTCGCTCATTCATGCTGCGTTCCCCTTACTACTGCTTTCTTTTGTGTGGTGGCCCCTGATGGTGTTCCCGTTCCTTTCTGGTGGCTTGGCCTTGGGCCTTGTCCCTTCCGCTCTTCGGCCTCCGTGGGCAGCCTGGTGGACTTTCCGCTATTTGCTGTTGGAATAGGTCGCTTCGAGGTCTGTTTTGCCTTATGCCTGCCTGGGTTCTCTCATTGGTGTTGCGCTACTTCCGGGGGGTCCTTTGTGTGACTGGGGTCTGTGTCCCACCTGTTTCTCTCCTTGCTGGTGGGGTTTTGGTGACCTTTATTTTTGTTGATCAGTTGGGGTGCTGGGTTCCTTTCTGCACCTCAATCCTTTCCTGCGGCTCCTACCAGTCTGTGTGTTTTCCATCTGGTTCATCTGCTGTGGTCCCCGGTTGCTGCCAGATCGTGGGTTTTGTTTCCTTCTTCCTCTCCGGTCGTTGGATTTGGGGTGGTTCGGCTCTCCCGCTGTTGGTGGTTTGCCTTGAGGTGTAGCTGTGTTTCGGTCAGACTTCGTCTCTTTACTGTTGTGGCTTCTTGTTGTGTGGCTGTGGAGGGGGTGCCCTCTGTTTCTTCGGTTCCAAGGTCCGGGCTTTGGCTTCCTTCCCGCTGTTGGCTGGCCATTGGGCAGTCTTGGTGTGTTTGGTCCGGCTTGCTGCTTTCTGTTCTGAGACCGTTTTGTTGTTGCTTTTGGCTCCGTACAGTTTCTTCCGATGCCTTCTCTGTCCGTCTTCCGTCGTTGGTTTGGGCTTGCTTTCTTGCTGGCTTACGGGTCTCGGGGTCCGGGTTTTCAGCCCTCCCGGTGTCTCTCTGGCCCTGGCTCGTTCTTCCTACCCTTGGTTGCCTCTCTCTTGGGTGGTTCCTTCCACTCCTCTGTGTTTTTTGGGTTTGCCCTGCTTCGTTGGCATCCCCTTCTGGTCTTTTAGTTTCTTGTGAGATTCCATGTAGCCGCTTGGCTCTGGTATGTGCTCACTTTGTTTATCATGTGGCGAGGAAGACTTATGAGTAGGTAATGCCCTGGTTACTTACAGGTAATCTTCATTATCTATCTCCCTTCTTCCCTGGGCCACGAAAGTTGCGGAGGCCCATGTGAATGCCACCCTCTCAGACCATCTTGGTAGGTTTAACATTCTTGACCCTACTCAGAACGGGTTTCGTGCGGGTCATAGCACGGAGACGGCCCTGCTCTCTATGGTCGAGCATTTGCGTTCCGTGCTGGACGGTGGTCGGACGGCGGCACTATTGTTATTAGATCTCAGTGCCGCCTTCGACACTGTCTCGCACGGAATTCTGCTTCGGCGACTGGAGGAAGTGGGCGTCTCTGGCCTCGCCTTAAGCTGGTTTCGATCCTTTCTTACGGATAGGTCATTCCAGGTGGCGATTCAACCTGGAAAGTCTTCATCTTACCCGTTGGACCAGGGGGTCCCACATGGCTCATCACTGAGTCTCACCCTTTTTAATCTTTATGTGAGACCGTTGGCTGCGGTCGCTAAGCGGTGGGGCCTGACAATGGTCTCTTACGCAGATGACACACAGCTGGCGGTCACACTGAGTGGGGACTCAGGTCTGGAGGCTCCCAGGTTCTGTGATGGTCTGCGGGAAGTGGCTAACTGGATGAATTCCAACTGTCTCCAGTTAAACACCGAGAAGATGGAGATTATGGTGGTTGGTAAACAGGTGGCTTTGTGGGGTGATAAATGCTGGCCTTCGGATCTCGGTGTGACTCCCCTCCCAGCGTCAGAGATAAAAAACTTGGGGGTGTGGTTTGATTCGTCTCTCAGTTTCATCTGTCATACCAAGAAGGTGGCAGCTTCCTGTTATGGCATTATTAGAGGACTTCGACCCATCCTCAAGTTCTTTGATGCACCTACAAGACAACTGGTGGTCCAAGCATCAGTGCTGTCCAGGCTGGACTATGCCAGCTCACTACTGGCAGGGGTTAACCAGTCGGAACTTTCTCGACTACAGCGGGTTCAAAACGCCACGGCCCGACTGGTGACAGGTCTGCCTAGACGATGCTCGGTGTCCAAATCCCTGCACTCTCTCCACTGGCTTCCTGTGCAGCAGAGGATTAAATTCAAGGTTCTTTGCCTTGCGTTTAAAATCCTCAAGGGCACCTCCCCACAAATTCTGGAGAATCTACTGATTCCTCATGTCCCCTCCCGCACTCTTAGATCCTTAGGCCAGAACTTAGCAGTGGTCCCGCGCTTTAAACTAAGCAGAGTTGGCGGCCGCTCTTTCCGGGTTCTGGCGGCGAGCTGGTGGAATTCCCTTCCTCTGCATATTCGGGCCATTGACGAGATCCTTCAGTTCAGAGGGGCCATTAAGACCTTTTTATTTGTTTAGCTCTTTTATGGTGTCTCTTTTCTTCTTCGCCTTCTTTTAGTGCTGTGTTGTGTTTACCTTTTTGAAGCGCCAGGACACCCCTTTGCTGGGGCAGCTGTGCGCGGTACAAATAAAAATAACATAACATAACATTACTCCGAGTATAGTCTTCCTTGCCACATGAGTTCCCATCCCTCCCTCCCTCTGATGCTATCAGCTTCATGTGTATGCTTGGTAGTTCTCAGGCTGAGGGTTAGGCCAGCCCTACTCTTATAGAGGTCAGGGGTGATAGGGGTCGACCATGTTGGGAAGGGAAGGGAGGCATGGGAGGCTAACTTTTGCTTTGGAGGGTTCAGGTGTAGAGCTGAAGCTCACTTCCTTTATCATGTGGCGAGGTAGACTACTCGGAGTAATGAAGATTACCGGTGAGTAACCGGGGCATTAGTCCCTGTCAAACTGATGGGGCAATGGCAGGCCTAACTGCTTAATTTATAAGGGGCTGTAACATTCTAAAAGGCACAAGAAATAGAAGGGTGGAAGTGAGTGAAGCACAGACAGTGACTATGAAGAAAAAAAAATGTAGGGCATTGTCGAGACAGCACATTACCGACAATTTGTGAGCTGTATTTTACAAGAATCAATTAGTATTTATTCATTTTTTCTTGTTATTTCTCTATTAATATGACTTCAAACCAAAAACTTGTTGTGTAGTGGGTGTTTTAGTGCACTGTTAACCAGCGTTTTGGAAGCAAGCCACTTTCATGAGAGGACATCTTGCTTGGGAACCCAATCTGCCTTAATGCAGAGATTTTCTGGTTGATTTTTGCTTTACAGAAATATAGGTGCATGAGGCCAAGATTGGTGCCAGTTTGCCAGGAAACTTAAACAGTACAGCTAGGTATGTGGCAGTGCAGATAACATAAGGAAAGTTGCCCTGATCGTCCAATGAATAAATGTATATTGTATGAACTGAAACACCCCAGGGCAACCCTCTATACTGGCCGCCGGCCATCTGAGAGACTTTGGCAGGATCCCCACACCTTCAATTATAATAATTAATTGTTTATCTAAAGGTTTCAAAAGGAACTGATAACCAATAGTGTAGGTCACTGAAAACATTTCCCATAGACACAGAATGGGTTACATCGTTTGATAAATCTGGCACATGGTGATGGGTTGAACCTGCAATGAGTGAATGTATGTGCATTATCAGACATTGATCGATTAAATACTTTTGTAATCGAGTTTTACAATTTTGTTGCAACTTTGTTTTATTATTGTTCGGTTATGTTACTATTTGTTATGTGCACGATACTGTGTAAGCAATCAACAGAAATGTTAAACTAATACCCCTGATGTCAGAAACACCTTAAATGTCCAGGATAACCATTGGCTATATTGTTCATTTCCATTTAAAATAAACACATCCACATTTTCATTTTATGGATAGCTTGAAGACCCAGCTCTCCTGGGTCTGTGCTGGACATCCCTTATATACAGGAAACAACACAAACGCCTACTGAGAAATTCTCTTTTGAAAGTATCTTACAGACGTGAAAAGTTATTGAAATGGTTTATCTGATCCGTCCATGTTGCTCACTTTTTTCCTAAACTGTTGATGTTATTCATATCTTAATTTCAAATGTTGTTAGGGTGTGCATGCATGCATGGGTGAGTGAACTGGTGAACACATTTTTTGAATTAGATATGAGTGAATTACTAGATGCATGAATGAGTTAGAGAATCACTAAGTGAGTGAATGCATGCAAGAATGATTCTATTCCCCTATGCTTGAGCGAGTCGATCTATGCATGAAAGGGTCTGTGAATTAGTGTTTGAAAGTAATATTCTGAGTTAACGAATATGTCATTGGCAACCCATTCTTCCACCTCAGTCTTCACTGAACTCTCTTCTGTACAGTGAGGAAATGGCCTAGTTACATAACAATTGAGTACTATTTCACTGTAGGCCATATGTACAAATGCTAGGGTCGAACTGCAAATGCTGTGTTTTCACTCTTGGTTTTTACTCTGTGCCACATCTGCTTATATATAACAAGTCCCTCAAGGTCATTGGCAACTATTTACAAATATTCTGTACCATTAATATTCACGAGGCAGGATTTTCTCTGCAAATCCTTGTGAAGGATAGAGGCCTGCAAGGGACAAGCCATCGAGCTATGCATTCTCAAGTGCAGTAATTGCAAAACATCGCCCCAAAGGAGACAGAGACTGCAATAGAAAAACATTTTGCAAAATGTAAAAAGGACATGATGGAAGCATGCAGGGATCCCTGGGACCAGGGTCTACGTTCTCTGAGGTCCAAGCTTTTATGCACACAGTGGGCGCTCACTTTGCAACTGGAAACTGACTACTGTTGGTAGGCTTCATCTCTTGATGGTCTCGGTCTCTGAGTGACAGTTTCAAACTAGTGGTGCAATTATTTGCCAGTCACGAGGAACGGTTGAGTGCACCATCACCTTGTCCTTGTGACGCGCAGCCTACTACAATGCTGGTATGTGAGTCACAAAACTACTTTCTACTCGCAATGTCATATGAGTGATTTTTGGAATCACAACGCCTGACATTTTAGCCCAGGGACCTTTGCGATTTGAAACACCATGTGTTCATTTGGCCCAATGTATTAAACAAACAAGAGAAAGTGACTTAAGTCGTATAATAGTAATAATAAAAACATAGGACTCGAGTCGCAATACTTTTTTAATCAGGAAGTGTGGCTTATTTCTGGCAACTATCCAGTAACTCACTTGCAGGTCATGTACACGACACTCCTACTTGCAGAAAAAGCATTGTTTATAAGCACATAGGTAACGTAGGTAGTGCAGCAGTAGTGCGAAATGCAGCAGTAATGACAACAAAGTTATATATTGTAACAACACTCAGGAACAGAAGTTGCTCTGCCTTGTACAAATGCACATCTTTTACGCAAGTTTCCGGATAACTTTATGATGAACAAATAGTGAATTGCGGTGCCATTTACTAATGAATACAGACAGTAACGACAACAACCCGCTTTTACACCCCCCTGCTATGATGAACACACAGAAAGATTGCAGTAGAACATACCAGACTATGGATCCCCTCAAACGACACTCATGGCTCAACCGCACCTCCCTCACCTACAATTCATACACCAAATAGGCTACCTCTTACTCCTGACCACAAACTCGATGAGATATTATTATCTCTACTACAAGCCAAAGAGGACATCAAAATGCTTCACAACCTGATTCTACAACAACCCAAGTTCACACACACAAAACTAGCACCCAGAACTTTCCTCTACAGCAAACACTCGAACCTCACCCAACAACCACACGCATGTCACCGAAACATGAGCCACCAAGATGGAGAACAGTGCTGTACACCAATGTCCCATCCCGGCCGATCCGGAGGATAAACCCTCTATCAGCTAAAGACGTAAGCACTCTTCTCCGTTCCTATAAGCTATCGGCTCTCCCACTGAATACTGAACATCCAGATAACTTGTCATAACATTCCCTAATCCAGTTCATCTCCCCTGATATACATAGAGCTACAAGACACACCTCTAGAGGTATAGTTGAAAACAACCTCATGAGAGCACCCCTCATACCTGAACCCATCACAACATACATCAAGACCCAACTCAAATGCATACTTCTAAACTGCAGGTCAGCATCAAGACATGTAACTGATATAGCTGACCTCATTCTCACCAATGAACCAGACCTACTAATTTTGACTGAAACAACAGCCCCTGAGGGCGCCTCACTTCCGCCAGAGGCGGGACCGGTGCCTTCTTAGGCAGCACATCATTCTCCCGCGCAGCGGACGCGCCTGACATGCGAGGCGCTGGTGCAGCGAGTAGAAAGTTTGTTCCTTGTTTTTAAAAATCACATTTTGGCAATCTGTTTTAATAATTGTGTTTCTGTGCAACCCACCCTGTTTGTTGCTCGGTCGCCGCCCCGTTCCACCACTGCTTGTGCCGCTTGCGTGGAGGGCGTTCCTGACCTTTGGCCCGGCCCCTGAGGGCGGCTCACTTCCGCCAGAGGCGGGACCGGTGCCTTCTTAGGCAGCACATCATTCTCCCGTGCAGCGGACGCGCACGGCGGGTCGCCGGCGGCTCGCCAAAGGCGAGCCCGTCTGCGCCCATCCGCGCCCGTCCCCGCTGGTCTGTCGCCAGGCGCCTGGACCCTTGGCCGACAGGCACCCGAATGGCCCCCTATACTCGTGAGGAGTTGATGGCTATCAAACTGTATGGCACATATGTGGCACCCTGGCTCCCTGTGTGCACAATGTGACCACTGTGGCTTTAAGGCCTCAGAGGTCCATCCGAGGCCAACAGCTGAACCCTCAGTGGCAAATAACCTCACAAAACTAAGTATAGTAAGCCTAAATTGTTGGTCCCTAGCACCACGAAGATGTCCATGAGCTACTCACAGACTACTCCCCCAACCTTTTATTTCTGACAGAAACGTGGCTAACTGATGACATCCCGGCTGTCTCAACCCTGGCTCTCCCTCCAGGCTACTTGATATGTGCCCAGAATAGACCCATAAGAAGGGTGGGTGGCTTAGCGGTAATTTTTAAAAGCAACTATACTTGTACCCTTAACCCCACAAACATAGCTAACTGTGAGAGTGCGACATTTAAGGTGAGGGTCTCTGACACTTTCACCCTTACGGGTCTGCTGATATATTGCCCACCAGGGTCAGCAAGCGCCTTTCAGGATTCACTGGTATCGACCATCTCTGCGCTAGCTCTTCAATCTGCAAACTTTACTGTGTTGGGGGACCTCAATCTCCATCTTGAGCGTCGTGATTCACCCACCATACTAAGGTTTCTGGGAGACCTGGAGGCTTGCCAGCTGAACCAGCTAGTCAATGGGTCATCACATCAGGCAGGTCATCTTCTGGATCCAGCGTTCACAAACATTCAAGAAGTCACAATTACTACTCCTAGCCCCCTTAGTTGGACCGATCACTTCCCGATCCCCATCTCGATTAAGATCCCGATTGGCCATAGGGAAAAGCGTCCCCCCCTGCTGTGGAGACGCCCGTGGAATAAATTGGATAATGCCCCGTTTGAAACCAGACTGAAAACATCCTGTCCAGTCTGGCCTAGTAATATTGAGGAGGCCGACATAGCCTACAGGGAATGGAACAATGAGTCACTTGACCATTTCATTCCTATGAAACGGTCAAGGCCCAGGCGGGTGCAATCCCACCCGTGGTACTCTGAGGCACTGGCAGCAAAAAAAAAGCAATGCAAGCTACTGGAGCGCATCTGGAGGCGATCATAGATCACCTGGCCAAAACCAACTTTAGATCTGCCACTAAAGAATATCATAAACTTATTCAGTCGACCAAAGCAAAGTATTACACTGACCTGATCAACTCTAGCACCAACCGCTCCAAAACTATCTTTGCCTTAGTGAAGGACCTGACCAAGGGCCCGGAGGGAACAGGCAATTTGATAGTATCGGACACACAGTGCGAAGAGCTATCATGTTTCTTCCTGGATAAAGTAAAAGGGATTTATAACTCTCTACATTCAGACGGACACACTATGACCCCTAGCCCTACCATAGCTCCAGTTGCCCTTCCATGCTCACTTCAAATCTTGCCTCCTATTGAGCTGACGGAGATGGAATCTCTGGCGCTAAAGATTAAGGGGCCGATTATGATGGCGGACGGACCTGAGTCCGTCCGCCACCATCGAGAAGGAGGGACCGTTCGCAGGGTCAGCGGCGGTCCCTCCGTGCAAATTAGGATGTGACCGCCACCCTGGCGGTCACATCCTGTATTTTTATCATTGCGGCGGGTGCTGCTTGAAGCAGCACCCGCCTCAATGATAAAAAAGTACGTTGTGCATTTGCATGCACAAAGCTGCAGGCACCTCGCGGTGCCTGCCTTTTTGTGCAGGCAAATGCAGGGGGGTACCATAGGTACCCCCATGTGCACCCCCCCTTCACCCCTGGGGGCCCGCAACGGGCCCCCAAACACAAATCCGTATGCCTTTACACGGCGGAAATGCCGCCGTGTAAAGGCATCTTTCCGCAGTCATCCTAATATGGCTGGCGGTGTCTGATAGACACCGCCAGCCATGTTAATGCTTTTCCGCCGCGGGCGGACAGATAGTAAGATCCACCAGCCATCCTAATATGGCGGTGGGTCTTGCAAGGCTCCCCGGCGGATTTCCCGCATCCTCCGGGCCGGCGGTGGCTTCCGCCGGCCCGGTGGATGCGGGAAATCCGCTATCGTAATCGGCCCCAAAGTCTGGCTCCCCGGAAGACCCCGTAAAACCTGATCTGTTTAGAACTTTCCAGAACTCCATCTTGCGGGAGGGGCTGACGCTGATTAACAACTCTCTTCAGTTAGCAGCCATTCCTAAATCTTGGAAACATGCTAAGGTAGTCCCTCTCTTAAAAAAACCAACGCTAGACCCCGCCAGGCCAGGCTATAGACCTATCTCCCTACTACCATACCTTGCTAAGGTGGCGGAAGCCCATGTGAATTCCATTCTGACCACCTACCTGGAATCCAACGGAATTTTGGACGAGTCCCAAAATGGTTTCCGTGCCAAACATAGCACGGAATCTGCCTTACTGGCCGTTACGGAACATCTAAGGGAGGTGCAGGACCAGGGGGAGACCTCGTTCCTGGTTCTGCTGGACTTGAGCGCGGCCTTTGACATGGTCTCCCACAGGATCTTGCTTGAGCGACTGTGGGAGATCAGAGTCAGAGAGAGTGCCTTGGACTGGTTCGTGTCTTTTCTATCGGACCGTTCCATCCAGGTACATGCTCCACCGTACGCGTCCAGCAGGCACTCTTTGGAGTGTGGGGTCCCGCAGGGCTCTGCGCTCAGTCCCACATTTTTTAATGTGTACGTATCCACCTGGCTACGCTGGCTCGAGATCGCGAGATTAAGTTAATATCGTACGCGGACAATACACAGCTTATTTTCACTTTCTCTAAAAACACCGAGATGGACCAAACCAAATTCCAAGAAGACATCCTGGCTATATCAAACTGGCTGTCCCAGAACTGTCTTCAGTTAAATTCCTCCAAAACGGAGGGTACTTGTAATAGGCAATGAAACTCAGAGATGGGACAATCACTGGTGGCCCCCCACATTAGGACCCCCACCCATTCCTAAGGAGGTAGTTAAAAACCTGGGCGTGATGTTGGATAACTCACTCTCTCTAGAGTCACATGCCAAAAAAGTGGCAGGCACTTGCTATGGTCGCTATGGTCGCCTACGCGCCCTCAAACCCATTCTTGGCTTCTTTGAGCCACCGACTCGCCAGGTTATAGTCCAGGCTTTAGTCTTATCCCATCTAGACTATTGTAATGCTCTTATGCTTGGCTCTAACCTGACAGTGATAAACAGGCTACAAAGAGCTCAGAATGCTGCCGCTCGGATTCTGTTTGCATTACCAAAAACCTGCCATACCTCCCTGATTCTTTGACGCCTGTATTGGCTGCCAATCAAACAACGCATCCAATTTAAAACTCTATGCATAACCCATAGAATTCTGTATGGCTCCGGTCCACAAATCCTGCAGGGACTTTGTGCCCTTTATGCCCTCAAGCGTGCCCTCCGCTCGGTGGATCTATCTCTTGCCGGCACAACTAAGATCCAGAGGAGTGGAGCCGGTGGCCGCTCCTTCAGATACCTGGCCCGAAGCTTTGGAACTCGATCCCCCTAATGGCTCGGGCAACCACTTACCACATGCTCTTCTGGAAACAGATCAAAACTTGGTTGTTCTCTTCCATTTAACTCACTCCCACTGGCCGCGCTATTGCACCTTCTGACATGTCCACAGCGCTGGGACGCCCCGTTGCTGGGGTAGCCATGCGCTATATAAATAAAATTTACATAACATAACATAACATAACATGGCTAAATTAATTGTCTATGCCTATTCTAGACATACTGGTACCCCCAAACTATGGCATCACAAGACTAGATAGAACAGACAGGCCAAGTGGTGGTATTGCGTGCATACATCGGAACAATCTAGCAGTGAACCACTCCCACTCCCCATTGTTATTCTCCTGTGAATACCTATACTTAGTGATCACTAGTAATAACAAACCAATATGTTCACTACATATATTCTACCACAGCAGATAACCTCACCTTTATCGAACAACTAATGGATGTTTTAGCTACTAATGTTGGGCTGATCTGAACGACCCAGGGATCAACAGCCTCAAAGCTTTCCTCACAGACCTTAACCATACCCAAATCTGCAACAGCTCCTCACATGATAAAGGCGCAACCCTAGATCTAGTAATTTCCAAAGCTGACTCCACTCAGCTAGAATCGATCCTCCCGTATGACTAGTCTGACCACCACCTCATTACATTCAGCATCAATGAATCAGTTAAATTACCCTCTGCACAACCCACGAGAAGATACATTTGGAAGAGGGATATGCAAAATGTCAGTTCCAAAGTACCCTTAACCTCCATCCCTAACAGCCTGCTTCCCCCTGAAGGATCATCCGATGTTCATATTCCAACCAACCATTACTTCCACTCCATGAACATGCTACTAGACAAACTAGCTCCCCTTCAACTGAAAAGAGCCACCACAAAAGACTCAAAACCGTGGTATGATGCTAGGTTAAATGAGGACAGACGATCAGAGTAATCGAACAACGGTGGAGATCTGTCCCATCCTCTGACCATCTCAAGCTACTAAGAACCATGAGAAGCGCCTATGTCAGAAAGATCAGATGCTCAAAAGCTGACTTCTTCAGTACTCAATTAGACCTAGCCAAGAACCGACCCAAAAAACTGTTCAAATTAATCAAGGTGCAAACTAAGGGTGCACCCCCCCCCCCCAATACCAGGATAAACCAGACACACTACCCAATTGCGCGGAATTTGCCCCATTCTTTACTATGAAGACGGAAAACATAAAGATGGACCTTCTCAATGACCTAATATCCCTTACTGACACTCAGAAGGACGTACAATCCCAATGCCATTAGCCCCATCCATCTGCTCCGCAAAGTTCAACCTCAAAAACAACACGTCATGGTCCTCCTTCAACTTTTATAGTGAAGACCCTATATTAAAAAATCTGAAGGCCTTGAATCCCTCCAACCACTTCACAGACCCTCTTCCCGCAAACTACATAAAAGTCCTAATTCTACTTTTACTACCTCTATGGACCAAGATCACAAACACCTTTCTCCTTCAAGGAACCATCCCAGAAATCCCTAAAGCAGGACAGGTATACCCTTATCTTAAAGAAGCCATCGGCGGACCCATCGACTTGAACAACTATAGCCCAATATCTAAAATCCCCACTCTGGCCAAACTCTTAAAAAAATGTCTTCATACACAGCTGGGCGACCACATAGATCATTTCAACCTGCTCACGCAATACCAATCCGGCTTCCAGGCAGGTCACAGTACAGAATCAGACATGACACTCATAATCGATGACGCACTTAACCGCTTCCGCGCTACCGCGTTTACCTGCTGTGCGCTGAAATTCGAAAAATGGCTTGATTGTGACAAAGCCAGCTCGTCATGCGCGCAGCGCAGGTAACGCCCATGACGAGCTGGCTTTGTCACCCGCGCTGAAGGGGTTAAAGTCCTTGACTAACTTGTTTACTAATCTTGCTTGACCTATCTTTGGCCTTTGACACAGTCAAACAAACATGACAACTTGCTAGACCTCCTGAAACACAGAATGGGATTATCCATCTCTGTACTTACTTGGTTCACCTCCTTCCTCCAAAAAAGATCACTAAGATTCAAGGTTAATCATTCCTTATCAAAACCCGTCACTGTCACTTTAGGAGTAAAGCAGGAATCATGCCTCTATCCCACTCTTTTCAAACTTTTTATTGAACCACTCACCGAACTTCTCAGTGCATCTAAGGTCCACTATCACATGTACGCAGACGATGCACAACTCTACATAAAGATCGACTCACTTGAGGACATCAAATCTTTCAACTCAACACTTCAAAAAACTCAGACCTGGCTGGCGGAAAACCATTTGAAACTAAACACCCTCAAAACTGAATTTCTCTTAATCGCTTCCCCCACCATCACATAACAGCACTCAATGGTCAACCACTCATTGTTGATTCAGCAAAATCACTGGGAATAACGTTGGACAGAAACCTAAACATGCAGAAACACTTCAGCGCCTCTACAAACGAGCACATTTTCAGTTAAATACCTAGGGAAAACTGAACCCTTCGTGACCAGAAATGACTTCAAAAAGGCAATGCAAGCTTTAGTAATCCCAAGAGTGGAATATGGGTGTGTCACCCTTTGCGGCCTTCCCAGATCAACGACATCCCCTCTAAGAGCCACGATCAACACAGCGGCTAGACTAATCACAGACTCCAAAAGAAATTGTCATATCTCCCCGGACCTTCGAACCCTCAACTGGCTACCCTTCGAGGCGATAATTCATCTGAAAATCGTATATATGACGCACAAAGCCTTACATCACAACACCCCAAGTTATTTAACACAAAAGCGGACGCTCTCATGCAGTAACAGATCCACCAGGAGCTCCAGGAATCTTCTTCAGAAACCGCAAAGATTTACCAAGAAAAAAACATAGAATCAGTCCTTCTTAGGAATGACCCCCAGGATCTGGAATGCATTACCCCCAGAAACGAGACAGAACCCCTCTACTGCCTCTTTAAAAAAAAGAAGTGAAATCTATTCTCATGGCTAAGTTTACATGAACTATTTTTATATCCGGGTTTTAGTTACTACTTTGGATGGGACCTCTCTCAACAAGAATTGAACTCTATTCTCAGGGCTAAATGTTTCTAAAAACTATGTATATAATCTTGTAATATATCTGTTAGCTGTTTTTAGCTATTACTGTGTACTAGACTTCACTCATATATTTTTTGCTATCTTTGTATCTGTTCCTTACATCTTTCCTGTAAAGCGCTCAGATACCTGCAAGGGTCTTGTTCGCGCTATATAAAACTTTCAAAATAGATAAATAATTAAATAACAAAAAAATGTGGCTGTGGATTTGTTAGCCGTCCCCCACTCACCTGGCTGAGCCATTTACTATCACATACATGCAGTAATGACAGAAAAGTGTGGCCATGAACCTGTTTGCAGCCTCCGATACACCTGGCTGAGCCATTTATAACTGACTACAAGCAGTAATGACAACAATGTGATTGTGGACCTGTTGGCCATCTCCAACACACCTAGCTGAGCCATTTACTGCTGAATAAAACCAGTAATGACAACAAAGTGTGGTTGTGAACCTGTTGTCTGACTCCGACTCACCTGGCTGAGACTTTTCCTGCCAACTAAAAGCAGTAATGAAAACAAAGTGTGTTTGTGGACCTGTTGAGTTCTCCGACACACATTATTGAGCCATTTCCTGCAGACTTAAAGCAGTAATGACAACAAAGTGTGGTTGTGGAACTGTTGGCCATCTTCGACACACCTTACTGAGCCATTTACAGCAGACTACAAGCAGTAATGACAACAAAGTGTGGTTATAGACCTGTTGGCCGTATCAGACACACCTGACTGAGCCATTTACTACCGACTGCAAGCAGTCATGAAAACAAAGAGTGGTCGTGGACTTGTTGGCTCTCTCCGACACACCTGACTGAGCCATTTACTACTGACTACAAGCAGTAATGACAACAAAGTATGGTCATGGACCTGTTGCCAGTCTCCTACTCACCTGACTGAGCCATGTACTTGAGCTACAAGCTTGCATGGGTTTTAAGGCCATGTGCCAGCTTCGCTGCTCTTTGAGGCTGGTGGGCCACTCTTGGCTGCAGGAGACTCTCTCGATGAGTGGAACACAGTGATCACTGCAGTTTAGAAGCCATACTCTGTGTCCAATGCTCCAACTTTCCTTGTTACCGTGAACCTTGTGGTAGCTGTAACCTGTCTAAATCGACTGGGTTGACTTGTTTTACATATTAGCCTGCCGCCCCTTAATTGCTCTCTCTAGGTCCCTTACTCCGGTGACCTAGCCTGCAGGCCAATCCGTTCCTTTGATACATGTAATTGGAACTCATGAATTTCTGATAAGCCACTTCTGCATGCGAATCTGTGTACATATAATTTATGATCATCTGTAATCATAAATAATTGTGTATGCGTACCTAATAGAAAACGGTTGGCATGTAATGTTTTCTCCCCACACCGAGATTTTTTCTCAGGCAAAGTCAACCTTTTAGATGTTTAATATATGTCTTTTGATATTCGAATACTTGTTTTTGTACCTTGCCTTTTATTCAAGCTTAAATTGTGAATACATTGTCCTCCTTTCCAATCTCGCACTAGTCATGCAATGTATATCACAATCTGCTTTTCTTATTTTTGATTAGCCAAAAGTGTAAATACATTGTAAATCATACATTGTCCTCCTTGCCAATCTTGCACTAGTCATGCAAGCCTAAATGTATTTCACAATTTGCTTTTATTATTTTCAATCTGCCGAAAGTGTAAAAAAAATGTATTCTTGTTTCTCTCATTTCTTTACCCAATGTACCCAATTGTTTCATATTGATCTACTTTGAATTATATAATGTCACAGAAGATTGCCGTTGATATCTACAATGTGCCGTAATTTCTCCATCTGGTCCCCCCAGGGCACGCGATATGCCAGCTTGCATGCACTATCTCCCACACCAAGCGCTCTCACGTGACCAGCCTGCTGACTTCCACTTATACCAGATATGCCAGGTAGAATGGGTGAGAAGCTTTACACGGCGGTCTCCAATTGATTGATGTCCTAGAGGTAACTCCCAGGTGGGCACCAGCCTACATCGACACGCTGTGTCCCCACTCCTTTACCCTGACCCCTTGTCTTCTGTTCTTGCGCAGTTCCAGACCAGTGGAATTCTATCCTGGATTCTCCCTCTCTCGTGGATTCTCCCTCTCATAGTGCCATCAGGTATCCCCTAATGACTCACCTAGCGTTCTCTAACATTTCTTTGCTTGTTTTTTCTTTCTTTGGCTCTACTCAAATTGATTATCCCTCGTTTCCTTTCTGATTCCATAAAGTACTATTCCAGAATTATGTAACCATCGTCCTGATGATGACCTTGATTCAAATAGGTTGAAACGCCATTCGCGGCCACCAACGGGTCATTTGCAAACAATGAAATTGTACTTGTAATTGTAAAAACATCTGTTTGACCCCCACAATTTATTGTTTTATTGCTTTTTCGCTGCTTCACGTTGTTCTTTAATCACTTGTGTCACTGCGCTGTTCAATCACAGCAACACTTCCAGTGCACAATTGGTTGTTATGGTTACTGCAATCTAGTTGTATCATAGTGCTACTATAACTACATGCAAATAACAACCTTTCCACCTTAACTTGGTCTCCCTTGTCCCCCCCCCCTGTGCTGTGTGATTGATACACCTTCTATGAACAGTTTCTCTGGAATGATATACCAGTTGAGACATTGATCTTTAGTTAGAAAGCGTAGCTCGTCTCAGCTGTGTCAATGGGTTTACTCCTGTTTCTGTTTTCTTGTTATTGAACAATCACTGGATTGCGAGAGTATATCTCTGTATATACAATACACATCATTGTGTCATATAATGTGCAACTAACCTGCATATTATGTCCTCCAGGAAGACCCCCTCCTACTTGGATGACTACATCCGAACCATCCTCAGTGGCCCCTCTCTATTGTCCCAGACCTCTACCTCTCTTCCGTCAACACCTAAACACCTCCATGGTATTGCTAGAGAGACTAGAAAACCTAAAGAAAAAACAAATCCATACTGACCTGCATGCTCGCATGCTTACTGAATACCTCAAATCCAACACCATACCCCTAGGACTACAAATACATAACATTCCAGCTATTTTCACGCAGGACCCAATATTTCACACCAGCTTTATTCATCTCACTACAACCTTCTCCAGGCACTGGATAGTGCTTGGCATCAACACAGCGATAGAGCACAGTAAGAAAGAACTGGAGGAGATAGCAAAATTAGAAAAACTTATCTTAGCTGACACTACCATCACCGATGCTAAAGGTCTCCTAGACAGAGTGAACACTACTATTGCAACCTTTCCTAACTTTGAACAAAACAAGAAAATAAATAAAAGGACATTAAGAATTACAACAGAGACCAGACTTGCCCACATTTACTTGACACATTCTACAATACCGCCTACCAGCCACCTAGAAACAAAAACTGGGTCAGATACCGCAATAACCAGCTCAAAACCTTCCCTGACTACTCTAACACATCAGTTGAGGATTCAGACGGAGGCAAAGGCATAAGCTCATGCCCACACATGTGTCCTCATCCGCCACCACTCCTACCAACTGGTTTTTAGGAGCGGACCTCGGACGGCAGTCGCCGGGAACAGAACTCCCAATACCAATATGCGGGCAAAAGACAGACCAGCCACAACTTTTATCAATGGGGGCCCCAGCAATGATAACTAAGACTCCTCCAATCACTGCCTCATTCTCGCCCATGGACACTCCCATGTCTTCCAACTTCATTATTGAAAATAGCGTCCTGCCTACCATCCCTTTGCCATCCATGACTGTCCCCACTTGGCCGTTACAAATGTACTTGAATAATGAGGCAACACAAAATGCGCCTCTTTCATCACCAAATACACCATCTCCCTCCAACACGAATATACTCATCTTCAATTTATCTACCCATCGTCTATCCTCTGATGAAATCTCCCTATTCAGTAAAGGGCTTTCCTTCGTCCCCACTGAACGCAGTAATTTCTTCAAGCTACAGAAAGATTTACTTCTGTTCTTCAGACCAATAGGCCCTTTGAGAAACAATTCAAACCTGCCTCTACCTTTTTGCCACCTACCTCGTTGATGCTACCCGAAATCTTAACCTTCGCAAAACTTGTTTTACACAAAGTTAAAGAACTACAACATCAGTCTGAATTTGTCCCCTGTAATCTGCCACTGTCAGAAAAACTTGGCATAAACAGCCTGAGCGACAATAAGAATATAGTCATAAAACCCGCTGACAAAGGCGGAGGCATAGTTGTGATGGATCAAGACAAATATGATGGCGAAATGAGGTTCTGTGAATTCTGAACCCTTGGGTTCCATTTTGTGCATGGTAGACATTTTGTGGTTGCCCTCACATAGGCCTATGACTGTGGCTGTACAAGTCTTTCATGGACATGTACACCTTAGCTCGAGTTTGTGCTGACTCCTGTTTGACCTGAGTGAACTGACCCTGTTGCCTGAAGCTGGCCTTGTTAAACCAGTTCCTGCCCTTTAGCTGATCAAGATTGAGGATCAAAGCACAGGACATTGTAGAGTTTGGTATGCACACACACACCCCTTATCCTGCTTCTTATCTGTTTCTGTTCCTTCTTTTATGGTCTGTTTATGATATGGGTTGTGGTCCTTTTATTATGGGTTTGTCCGGCTTGTGTAAGAAGGAATGTTAGGTATTTTGCATGCTTGCAAAAGCTAGGACTACCCCTAACTTGTATGCTGAAGTTTGTAACCCTGAGAGCATATAAAAGGCCTCTGTTCTCTGCACTCTTCAGACTACCTCATTCAGTTGCTACGGCTTCTGTGTGACGTGGCCTCACTTATTACATTTAATAAAGATGTCTTTTCATATTTTCAGCTTCTGTGCCAAGTTCTATTAGTAAGTATTCCCTGAGAATGAAGATTTCAGTTCTTCAAATGGTGCGGCCAACGTGGGCTTCATCAGAGAAGTGACCTTCTGTGGGAGTGATCTTGTCAGAAGACTGAAATCTACTGAGGAGAACAGGATGGGACTCTACTACTCTGTGCACAGGAATTCTGGAGATTCTCTGTTTCTGCAGCCCAGTATATTTCTGCTCTTCCTGATTTTGATCCTCCACATGATGTCACTCCTGACTGAGAACCTTTTTGGCGTGAGTATTCTAAAAAAGACCGTTAGGTCATGTAGAACTTGACAGTTAGAATTTGAATAACCTTTTGATTAGTAAGAATAAGAAAGTACAAGTGGGTCGCTCCCACGACTTTGTTTGGTTTCTTGGTTTTGATTTGGTTATTGCAATTACCAAAGGTTTTGATTTGGTTATTGCAATTACCAAAGCCGAGGGTCTCGTATATTTGCGAGTATATCGTTTTTGATAACCCCTTGAAGTTTGAAGCTAGATTAGTGAGCTATAAGATGCCTGGTCTTAGCAAATTTAGGACTGTAACTTTGGAACTTTGGAATTTGTGTTGGCCAACTTTGGATTTGTATAGGTTTGCATATGCGAATTGCAATTTGTGTAGAACAGGTAATGAGGAGAATTTTCTCTATTTGGTTTAGTTGAACGGTGCACGTACGAATAGTACATTAAGCACTACATTAATTATAATATTGTATATTTTGCAATATTTTTGGCATGCCTGTTTAAAAGCTCACATACGAAGAATGTGTGACTTTATTTGGAAGGTACCATAGTGTGATGTGAAGTAAATTAGCCGGCTTCCCTAGAGGGAATATCTAAATAGGTTTAGATTTACAAACATATTTCTTCCTTGGTGATTTTGTATCCCCAGGGAATTAAAATATGACATAATACATATAAGGATCCTTTGTTCTGCGCAATGTTATGAAGGAAGATATGCAGAGCGATTTTTTGGTGTTCTGCTAGCCAAAGCTAGTGAATTGAGTGTGTTTTCGCTTCTTGGACATACATCAGTCTGTTGGGCTGTTTTTTGCAGTCTTTTGAAACACAATTGAGAAGCGTTTCTTGTAAATATGACTTACAACTAGTATTTACAAATGGTTTGGTTTAAGTACAGTCTGTGGGCTGTCCCTTTTTTTGTTCTGAGTATTGGTTTGTGGGTTAAATGTGTGTTTAAATGTCTATGTGTTTTTCCCATTAGTGCAATTTCTGTAAGTGAATAGCGTTGGCGCTATTTATGAAATGCATGGCTAAAGCGCGCCGTATTGTGTGTCCTGAGTGTTTCACCCCTTTCTGTTTATGTCTGAAATAAGGGATGCAGCTTGCTTTTATATGTGAAATTAGCCAAAATGATTGGGTTTATTAAAAATAATTATTACATTTTGAAAAGTAATTATTAAAAATAAGTGCTACAAAATTCGTTTTTTACTATTCATGAAGCTTAATGATCATACTGTGACCTCCTAGCATTATAATTTAATTTGAGTTGTGTTGCACTGCATAATGAGGACATTAGCATATGACATCTCACTTAGCGCAGGCGTAAAAAACTCATTTTTCTAAGAATTTACATGAGATATGTCTAATGTCTAATATCTGTAATGTGTAAAGAACATTCTGAGGATGATTAATATGTAACATACTTATAGGATATTTATTTTTAAGTGCCCCAAATATCAAAGTCGAATTTGGGTATTTTTGCCATTTAAAATAGCTTTAAAGTTCCTTAAGCTTCAGTAAATGAATACATTTAGGTATGAAACACAAATTTGCAGGTTGTTCCCATTTGGGGTTACGTTTAATGGCTCAGCGAGCCAATGTGCCTGGTGCAGAGGTTTGAGTTTAATATCAGGGTTGAAGGTTTTTAACTTTGGCTGGACCTAACTGAGACCTTCATCTATTTAAGGTTGATGAAATGAGTACCATTGCAAACAAGCATTTGTTCTAAAAACTGGTATGTGTGTTATTATGTTCTGAAAATTATTCACAGTAAATGTTTTAATAATATAAGTATAGAAATAAATTATACCCCATAACAGGAGTAATATATATAACATGTGTTTTAAATAGAGTGAATTATTGTAGGTTAGGAGGAATCCGGAAGGCCTTTTGTCTTTGACAAACTTCTTAGTGAGCAGAAGCTGGGGGCTAGGACAGCTGCAGAGGCTGACTCGAGTCGCACTGAGGTGTTATCTTTAGTTTCCCTGTAAACAATGGAAGGAGGCTGTCATGTTGACATTTGTGACCTCTAAATTAGGGCCTTGTCTCTGTGAAATGCAGAATGACCTTGCTAAACAGGCCTCTAAAAGGAAGGGTTTCTGGTTTCTCCACAAAATTAAAGAACTTAATTCCAAAGGGAAAATATGAAAGAGGTTTCTTTGAAAGTCCCAACACATGCTAAATGCTCTGCAGAAATGATATATTTGTATCTCTGCCTCTAAAAAATAATGTCTGCTAGTTGCTTTTATTTGATTGAAAATGAAGCATTGCATTAAGTCTTAGACAGAAAATAAGACAAAGCTTTTTATTGAAATTTTGAAGGCTACATGCCCAAGTGAGAACGAATTGTGACGCAAGGCTAACATGGAGTGTCAGTGAAAGAATTTTACTTTTGGAAAGTTAAAAGGGCTTCATGTTGTAAGGTGACTGACAAGATGGTAACAGTTAAGTAATGGAAATTTATGTTTGTGTCTGTTATGTTTTATCTTCTGATTAAAAGTTATAATTGATGTCTGTTTGTTATGAGAAATGTCTCTCTTTTGTGTGTTGTGTATTTTTTTTTTGCTTCTGCCCACAGATCATTCATGGATTGTTCTGGGTGATTTTAAGGCTGACAAGACACGTGAGTTTGGTTGGTTGAAAAGAGATGTGTTTTTGCGTAATTTCTTTGAAAAGAAATGTTTGTGCATTTTACATATTTTTGCATTCTATCCTTTTATGAATTGTTCCTGCTGGTCCTGTGTGTCAGAAGTGACACACAGTAAGTTGCATTTGACAGCCAAATCTCCACTACCTGGTGATCTGCTGTCAAAAAGGAAGGTAAGGAAAGTAAAAGTAAGTGTGAGGAAAGTAAGAGAAAGTGTGTAAAAGAAAGTGTAATTTTGATGAAAGTGTAATTTTGATTTTAAACCTGACAAATTAAGAAGGCCTCAATAGCGGGTTTTGGGCTGCAGGTTCACAGTGCATAAAGTACAGGACTTGAAGTGGGTGCGTCACCGCTCATTTACATATGTTATTGTTTTGTCTATGTTTTTTGTGCTTGATATACAGCAAAGTATATCTGATGGCTTGACATGTGCGTTTTGTGCGTTTTTTTGCATGTTTTTTGTTTTATATTGCTGCTTTTTAATACTATTACAAGTTTACCTGTGTTGTGAAGGGATATACATGACGATGTGTATCCTGCAAACAGTTAAGTAGATTTGCTTTGACACTAAATTTCACAGAAAGACAGACAACACTTCATCAGTGTATGTCAAATTTGGCTTTAATGGTATTTGAAGGAAAATAAAAAAAGAGATATACATGAAACAAGGTTTCACCTACAGTCACGTTACTGCCCCCTTTCCTGTAAGGAACAGGCAGCCCTAAAATTATGTATCCTGAATTGGACGTAAGGATAAATTATAGATATGTGACTTTTGTGCATGGTGACCTAATTTTTATATTACATTAGTCAGTTTTGTTCTGCTTCCTGAATAGTGTATGGCTTTGTACCATAAAGGAAACAAGGCTTCATTTTTTTTCTTCCTCCCTGAAAAAGGAACTGGAACATTAGCTGAGATTACCGTATATGGTGTAGCGGCCAGTGGTAGAGTTACATTTGTGAACTATTTTGACTGTTTGTGTATCATCCATACTCTTGGTATTGTGTCACATGCTTGACTATCACCCAAGTAATTTCTTGTTCTTCCTATAGATTTTTCTTTTGTCACTTCTCCCCTGATTGATGTCACATCGTGCCTAGTAATTGGGGATTTTAGCTGTGACCTAGTCCCATTTCCCTTTTTCATATTCCTTCCACCAGTCAGTCCTTTTATTATTGTAGGTGTATTGTTTAGGTTCACACTTCCAGATTGCAGTAATGTACTAGGAACCCCTATATTATGTATAATTCCCTTTTGAATGACTAGACTGTTTTGTTAAGAATTTTCTTTAGGCCTAACTCGATGTTTTCCAGTCTAACTGTCATGGTAGTGATGGACTGGTTAACTGACTCAATGCTATTATAAGACAAGTTTCCACATTTTGATTATTAGCCTGTTTATTGCGTAGTGCACTTGGTGCACAGTTATTAAAAGGGAGGTATCTACATGTCCCTGATAATCTATATTATGCAATTTTTCTTTTGAGATGTTCTAGATAAGGAATTTAGGAATACCTAGACTTAATCATGTCACTATCTACCCTTAGATGGTGGAGGATATGCTCTCACACGGAAACCCAATTGAAGAGCCTAGAGGTACTGTTTTGCCTACTGCCTTTGTCTTTGTATTGCCTTTGAGAAATGACAGTGTATTCTAGACCAGAATTGTCCCATGGCATATGGCCACTCCTTTGAAGATTGAAGGCCACCTGCTTGCAGTGCCCTTGTTATACAATAAACTGTTTAAAGCATCGCACTTGCTCCATCAGACGGCATTGGACATCACAGAACAATAATTTCAGTGCAAAGAGCGAAAGAGAAGGATTCTTGTTGTTTGAGGCTTCAGTTTTCCTGGCAACCTCTGACAGTGTGCAGTCCCTTGAGCCCCTTGGCCTGAGTTTTGGCCACACAACCCCTTTTCCTTTGCTCCAACGGAAGTGCAGTGCACCGGAGGATCCAAGATTGGAAAAAGGCACTACATTCTGGTGCCCATGAAAGAGCAGCCTGAGCGTTCTCTGACACCGAGTAATGAGTGTTGGAGCCTGGGAATGTTGACCCAGATCTGCATAAGATGATCTGTGCCCTTGATCAATGAAGAGCACACTATCTGTAGTGCCTGCCGCAGAGGACAGATATTGGTGCACTGCCTTGAGACATTGAGACTTTCAAATGAGCTGTGAGTGTTTGCCAGGAGGGCACTCCAACGGATAATGAAAAACACTATTTTTCATGGGAGGCCTGAATCAAGAGGCCCATGCAACAACTGGAGCAGATATGATGGACAATAGAAGCCTTCCAGAGAGGCTTTTGAACGGACTCTGAACATAGTTGGTTTCACAAGTGGTTTCTGTGTGATTGCATAAAATGGGTTTGAGGAGACTGATCATTATTGTTTTACTGGAATTGTTTTAAAGTAGTATTCTGTTTAGTAAAAGCAGAATAAAATCCATTCTTTGTGGAAGAGTATCCCCTTTTCACCTCAGAGCATTGATGAGGATAACCACTGTTTCACCTGAACATATAATAAGTTACTGAAGTGCATAGGAGCCATAAAAATGTTACTAGATAATTTTAGGATTTGCTTTCTGCTTAGAGTTGTTAAAAACAATATTTTTGTTTGTAATAGTGGTCATTACTTTCTCCTGTTGTCTATATGTTCTTAATAATGTGTTTTCTAGTATTTTTAAGCATGACGTTGTCTTTTGTGGGTTTGATTGTTTTTGCTACCCAATTGACATCTGTACCCACCTCCCAACCTATGTCTCTTCCTACTACTACTTCTTTGCATTCTTTCCATACTGCACCTGAACATGAACTGGTTAGGAGGTCAGAGTTTACTATTAATTCCTTTGTACGGCTTCTGCATCAACACCAGTTAGTGGTAAACACCACTAAGTGCTGGGTGTGTAGTCTTATGCCACATACTACAGATAGAGGTATTCCCTATTTGGTTCTGCCATTTAGTTACAATGGGTCTGTAGGGGCATATCAGACGATGTTTATTTATGCCAGCGAAGTCTATCCCTTGTGTTCCATGAAAGATAACTCGATTAATAGTGCCTTAGTGAAGGGAATAACGGATAATATTGATGTCGATTCAGACACAGACTGAGTGATTGCCTATGTAAGGGCAAAAGGAGGGTCTGAGGTTCTTTGAATTCTGAACCCTTGGGTTCCATTTTGTGCATGGTAGCCATTTTGTGGTTGCCCTCACATAGGCCTATGACTGTGGCTGAACAAGTCTTTCAAGGACATGTACACTTTTTCTATTAGTAAGTATTCCCTGAGAATGAAGATTTCAGTTCTTCAGAAATCCTTTGCCAGCTTAATAACACCACACACTACCGTATCTTGACCTCAGACCCTCTCACTGCCGTTCAAGACAAAATATCCACAGTCACCACCCAGGCACTCCATGCCTGCATCATTTGTAAAAAAAGAACAAGCCTTCCTTAATAACCCACACCCCAGAACACCTGTGATCTATATATTACCCAAAGTGCACAAAAAACCCTCCACACCACGGGTCGCCCAATAGTATCTGGTTGCGGTTCCATATTGGAACCAGTGGACAAGTATATTGATGCCATCCTAAAAGAGTTTGTTACACTCACCAGCACCTTTGTTAAGAATAGCACTCACTTGATTAATATCATTAAGGATTTCCCATTCAACACCGAGACTGACTTTATGGCTGGTTTCGATATAGAATAATTGTATGCCAACATTCCCCCGATGCACGCTTGAGAGCTATCTGGTCAGGAAGGCTCTCAAGCATGCATCGTACAGTCATAGAGATAATTCTGACGCCCTCGATCAAACTCCCAAACTTGCGCATTCCATTTGCCTCAACCTACAGACCTTCTAGCAACAAGGTTGGCAAGATAATTTAAAAAAAAGTGGACCTTGCTCCGCACCTTCCCATAGTTCAAGGAACCCCCTGTGCTCTAGTATAAAAGAGGAAACAATCTCTCAGACAAATTGGTCCACGCCATCACATGGCCACTCAAAAAAAAGAATGATCAATCAGTAACATCTCTATGGGGACTCCCGCCCATCATAGGCCATTTCAAAAGTCAAACCTGCAACGTTTGTGACCTTACTAGTAACACCAAAGTATTTGTTACCACAGAATGTACCTATCAACTGAAAAATGTCTCCAATTGTTGCACTAATAATGTCATTTATGCAATCCATTGCCCGTGCAATTTACTTTACATCGACCAAACCACCCAGATGGTGAAGCAACGCATTGCCCAAGACAAGAGTCGCATCAGATGCAATGTTACTACTGCACCCCTGGTGATCCATTTCAAAGAACACAATCACTCTGAGACAGATATGAGATGGCAGGTCGTAGACCGTCCACTACTACCCATCCGTGACGACAACCTCCAACTACTACTGAACAAATGTGAATGGGTGGATCATATGCTGCAACTCTGTTGCCCAGGGATTCAACTCTCTCGATGAGTGGAACACAGTGATCACTGCAGTTTAGAAGCCATACTCTGTGTCCTATAATCCACCTTTACTTGTTACCGTGAAACTTGTGGTAGCTGTAACCTGTCTAAATCGACTGGGTTCACTCATTTTACACATTAGCCTGCCGCCCCTTAATTGCTCTCTCTATGTCCCTTACCCCGGTGACCTAGCCTGCAGGCCAATCCGTTCCTTTTATACATGTAATTGGAACTCATGAATTTCTGATAAGCCACTTCTGCATGCGAATCTGTGTACATATAATTTATGATCGTCTGTAATCATCTATAATTGTGTATGCGTACCTAATAGAAAACAGTTGGCATGTAATGTTTTCTCCCCACACCAAGATTTTTTCTCAGGCAAAGTCAACCTTTTTGATGTTTAATATAAGTCTTTTGATATTTGAATACTTGGTTTTGTACCTTGCCTTTTATTCACGCTTAAATTGTGAATACATTGTCCTCCTTTCCAATCTCGAACAAGTCATGCATTGTATATCACAATCTGCCTTTCTTATTTTTAATTAGCCGAAAGTGAAAGTACACTGTAAATCATACATTGTCTTCCTTGCCAATCTTGCACTAGTCATGCAAGCCTAAATGTATTTCACAATTTGTTTCTCTCATTTCTTTACCCAATGTAACAAATTCTTTCACATTTATCTCATTTGAATTATATAATGTCACAGAAGATCGCCGTTGATATTTACAATGTCACTATGCCTCGGTGTCTATTATCACACGGCCATCTTGAATCTGCCATACTTTTTCCATCTGGTCCCCCAGGGCACGGGATATGCCAGCTCGCACGCACTAGCTCCCACACCAAGCGCTCTCACGTGACTAGTCTGCAGGCTTCCACTTACACAGGATATGGCAGGTAAAATGGATGAGACGCTTTATTCGTCCCTTCGGACTAAGCCCGATTTCCTGGATCACGACACTACTGGTCATGAACTACCCTTTGCACTAATCGCTCCGTCCACCAGACATTGGTTCCCTTGCTGCCGGTGGAATTGAAAACCAAGGTAAGACCATTTTGCTTTACAGCACAGGTCCATTCACTTACAGGCTATCCGCCCATTCCCTGTTAGCAAACCCTGTCCATGTCCGCTTTCATTCCTTCCTTAGACCGCAGCTCAGCTACTTACACGCTGGTCTCCAATTAATTGACGTCCTAGAGGTAACACTCAGGCGGGCACCAGCCTACATCGACATGCTGTGTCCCCACTCATTTACCCTGACCGCTTGTCCTCTGTTCTTGCATCAGTTCCAGAACAATGAAATTCTCCCCTGGATTCTCCCTCTCTCGTGGATTCTCCCTCTTATAGTGCCATCGGGTATCCCCTAATGACTCACCTAGTGTTCTCTAACATTTCTTTGCTTGATTCTTCGTCATCTGGGCTATACTCAAATTGATTATCCCTCATTTCCTTTCTGATTCTATACAGCACTATTCCAGAATTATGTAACCATTGTCCTGATGATGACCTTGATTTAAATAGGTTGAGTTGCCGTTGACTCCACAAAGCCACTCGCGGCCACCAAAGGGTAATTTGCAAACAATGAAATTGTACTTGTAATTGTAAAAACATCTGTTTGACCACCACAATGTATTGTTTTGTTGTTTTTTTGCTGCTTCACATTGTTCTTTAATGACTTGTGTCACTGCGCCGTTCAACCATAGCAACACTTCCAGTGCACAATTGGTTGTTATGGTAACTGCAATCTAGTTGTATCATAGTGCTACTATAACTACATGCAAATAACAACCCTTCCACCTTAACTTGGTCTCTCTTATCCCTACCCCCCCTGTGCTGTGTGATTGATACACCTTCTATGAACAGTCCCCCCTGAATGATAGACCAGTTGAGACATTGTTCTTTTGTTAGAAAGCTTAACCGGTCTCAGCTGGGTCAACGGGTTTACTCCTGTTTTCTTATCGGTCATGCAGTGTCACTTGCATTGTCAGTGTGGCTCACAGAGCTGCTGTTTTCCTTGATTGTGCACATGTGCATGGGTAGGTTGTGGCATTGGTGATATGGAGGGGGCTCCTTTGTGCACATAGTGGACGGGGCCCTACTTGGTGTTTCTATGCGTGCTGCAGTGTGCCAAGGGTATCAGGGACATGTTCCACTATCATTGTGCGTGTGCAGTGTGCTACACATGATTGTGCATGTGTGCCATTGTGCCTGTCCCTCCAGTCCCCGTTCGTTACTCATCCTGTTGCTGTTGGGACAGGTCATATCAAGTTGTGTCCCTATCCCCAACTCCTTGCACCGTCTCCACACTGATGACTGTGGCCATCATTTCCGCCAGCTCATCCAGCTCCTCTTGTGGCACAGGAGTCCCACCTCCACTCTCCTTTGCTGCCTTTACGTTGGCGGTGAGTTTCTAGTTAGTCTGGCTTTGCACATCATGCCAGCACCTCTTGACCTCCTCCATTGACCTGCTTGACACTCTGACTGCATTCACATTGTTGACGGTGGACTGCTTGTTGGTAGTGTTCTATCACCTCCGTGACGATGATCTGGTCTTCCACCTTTTACCCTCTCCATTAACCCATCATGTTTGTCCTCTCCTCAGTTCTGCTTTTCTTTTTCTGTTCTTCACTCTCTCTCTCCGTCTAGCCTCTGTTTCCTTTTCAACACTACCTTGCTCACACTCTTTCGCTACTCTCTGAATCTTCGCTTTCTTTTTGTAACATTTGAGGAGACATAGAAAGGATAGAGGTCGAAAAGCATCAACAGTAGCAAGTCAACAAACTTGTACTTTTCCTCCAATGGTTTTTATTCGATTTTGATGGATGCGCAACAGGACTGAACAGCAGTTAACCCCCACCATGCCTCTCTTCAGATTGTTCTTTGCACATATATAGCAGTGTAAAAAAGTCTCTGTAAAAAGGTGGTGACTATTACATATCAAATTGTCTGGACTGGTGTCTTTCTCGTTTGTGTTTTTCTTTATTATTTGTCGCCTATTGAGAGGTACATTTTTTAATTGTAAGCTCACGATTTTTCATATATCCTCTTCTGTGAATGCTTATCTATTTTGGGAGTATTATGGGGCATATAACAATATGTGTTGTGACATTCAAAATCTATGGTTTATGTGTTTCTAATTTAGAATGTGTGGCATTGTGTAAGTAACTATTGCATAGCAATTAGATTATGAGGATTGACTGATGACTGCAGTCAGCCATGTTGATAACTATTTATCATAAGCAAGCGGGTTCGGCTCTGTGTTGATGTGTAAGTTTAAATTCTATAATTATCTTGTTACATTTGCTACGCATCAAGACAGAGGTAAAATGTCAGGGTATGTCTTCTGACAAATTGCTGCATTTTATGGCCTGACTTCACAGCACAGCTGTCACCAAACAATTATGTGAGGATCACTAGAGAGGGACTATGGCACCGTCCATATGTTGGGAGCCAGGAGTACATGTTTTGAATGATTAGGCAGATGTTATGTGCTTCCACAAAAAAGTGCTTGCCCTCCATGTATCTGTGATCATTTTGTGTACCCAACTGTCTAAGCTTCAACTTTTAGCGACGCACATGACAGTCGAATGCTATTCAAGTATCCTAGATAAATGGATAGTTTATGTTATTTTTCTCTGGCAGTAGCACAGAAGGAATGAGGGCAGTCATTAACATCAACCAACATGGATTTTTAGATCTGGCTGGACAGTGCTATCGCCAAGTGAACCTTTATCCTACACAAATATTATTCTGCAGTTCGTTGCTTCCACAAAAATTCATATATATTCCCATGCTATTTACTTGTAATGTTTCATATTACCATACAACATTCATTTAAATTAAGACTTATTGGTATTGCCAAAGCTTGTTTAACATGGGGGCTAGTATAGTATATTTTACTAGGGACTTATAAGAAAAATAAATATGCTAATTGGTTATAAACCAATTTTATAATTTTGAAGGGAAAGAGCGAAAGCAATTTAGCACTGACTTGCAGTGGTAAAGTGTGCAGAAACTTAAGGCCAGCAGAAACGAAGTCAGCAAAAATAGAATGTCTGACGGCAAAACGTTAAGGGGAACTACGCCACGAATGCCAGGTCTAACACCGCCCCTAAAATACCATTGGTATAAGTAACGAGAGTTACTTTCCCCATTAGTCCTATAAGTTGCTGTGTTACATACATCTCTGCTGCAAAAAGCAACTGGAATCTTAGTGGAATCTCAGTGTGAAACACCGAGACATAACATATGAAAATCAGCACAGAAACACCAATTTCCATATGCTTCTCTCAAAAACTAATAATTTCAATTATTTCCATGCCTAGGGAATTATGTGGACTTGTGGTAAAGATATTTGCATGACATGTAAACAATTGGCATTATTCTAGGCAATTTATTATGAGGCTTCAATCCTAGATATTCTACTTCTGAAGTCTGAAAGATGAGAAGATGGAACATGAGGGTTCTTCTAAACTATGCAGTGAAACGTATGGGCTCCAATGAGAGAGAATAATATCTCAATATCGAGTTATAAATATTGTGCTACCAAACAAAATGTTGTAGCCAGAATAACGCCTACCAAAATATCAGGAAGGTAAAGAAATGGAGCTATGTATAAATGTACTACTCGTAACTACACATCTATGTATTTTGACAAAATATGTATGCCTTACAATGCAATAACTACCTGTATATATGTACCTGCCCAATATTTTGCAATTTTATCTATCATAATACCTGTATTTAGTTAGCAATATTCTAGTAGTACAATATTTTGCTAGGTACATTGTCACATGTAATTGATGATGCAAAGAGAATGGTGTACTTTCACAGAATCTTCCTTATGGCATAACACTAATATTTCGGTTAACAGAGAAACTTGTTTCAGGTGGTTTTCAAAAAATAAGGGGATTTTTTAAGTTAAACAGGCTTTCTTGATGGGTTGGACGTTGTGCAGCCTAATTTCCTAAATCACAAGTCTATCGTTTGTCAACTTATGCTTTTAACTAGTCAAAGTAGTTATGCAGACATAACGTCTGCATACAGTATAGTTTCATTGACAATGCAGCTCTCAGAGGGTACCAGATTATTTCCTGAAATGTTATTGGGCTATACAACAAAATCAAAAGAGGGGTGGTCATGTAATTCATTTGACGATATCCAAGGGTTTCAAGTGTTCTGTTTCTAAAGGAGACATAATGGGCACACACTGCATCTTCCTTGGCCGATACAGAAATAAATAGAGTGTTCCATTCAGGTTTCACCTCAGGTTCTAGGAATGTAGTAATACTCCACAGCAAGACCTTTTTCATGATAGACAAGCAGACAAAATCGAACCACCTAGGCATATATGTCCTGATTTCAGGCTCAGTACACGGGTAGGAATGACACTTTCTCTCGGTATATGCTCCTCTAAAACTACTGGATCAGATATTCAACCAACTTATTCCCTCCTCCCCAACACGACTTCTGGTAGATTCATAATTAGAGAAAACTTTATTGCAGCCATGGATAAATGGCAAGACACATGGAACTCCCATAGATCAGCCACACACAAATCCCACCAACTAGTAGAGTGGGTTACCTCTCTGAGATTGAAGGATGTTTGGTGGGTGCCTCTTGTACAATAGAAAAAGCTCCATTACCTTCTTCTCTAGTGCTCACAACTTGTTTTGCTCATAGAATTTGTCCACCCTGCAGTTGATACACAAGAGGTGGAAGGAGGGGATATATTGCTGAGCGGGATCTCGGCCCACTCCTCAGTTCTGCTCAACTTATATAGCCTAGGACACAGACCATGAGGCACCTGGCGCTTTAGCACCTAATGGCTACTACATATGGAACTAGTGGCATACCTGAGGAAAGATGCTCTGGAATGCTTGACACTCTGACTGCATTCAAATTGTTGACGGTGGACTGCCGTATTTCTGTTTGTGTTGCCAATGACGCAGTGGAGGTGACGAACAGTTGTTGGTAGTGTTCTATCACCTCCGTGACGCTGATCTGGTCTTCCTATGGACTGTACCCCGTCTTCCTCTTCTACTTGCCCTTCCTCGAATATGGGGTTCCTGGCTGGTCCTCTGTGGGGCTTGTGGGGTTCGGGTTGTCCTCTTCACTCGGTCCGGGTGCATCCATGCTAAGCAGTTTTCTTTGGTGTGGCTTTTTTTTGCTGCTTTTATAGTACATTTTCCCGCATGACGCGTGGGAATTGTAGGCCGGCCGCTAGTTGTCGCAGATCTTTGTATCGCGATTTGGGGCATCGCATCTTTATTGGTGTTTGTGTTTTGCATTTTTTCGGCATCGCTTAGATTTTTACGCAGTCATTCAGTGCGTTATCCTGCATTGTGCTGCTGGGTTGGGAATTGCACGTTGAAGCAGTGTTATTTTGTCGCGATAGACTGCGATATGCAAAGTTGTGTTAAGCTAAATTTGCAATGTATAACACATGTTCTTGTGAATATCCCCCTCTATTTACCCCTATCCCATCTTGCTCTTTTCTCTTATTTTCCTTACTCCTCCTTTTGTTTTATTTCGAGCACCCGTCTCTTTAACTTGCCTCGAGCTTCTTCTTCCACCTTTTACCCTCTCCGTTAACCCATCATGTTTGTCCTCTCCTCAGTTCTGCTTTTCTTTTTCTGTTCTTTACTCTCTCTCTCCCTCTTGCCTCTGTTTCCTTTTCAACACTACCTTGCTCACACTCTTGCCCCCTTTCGCTACTCTCTGAATCTTCGCTTTCTTTTTGTAACATTATCCCCTTTCTCTTCACTTGCTAGTATTCTATTATTCCAATCTATTTCTTCATTTTCCCTCGATTCTTTCCCTCTTGCGCCACACTACTCCCAACTGCTCTCCCTTAATCTGGCCCATGTTTTTCTACTTTCTGGTTTTTTTCTTTTATCCCTTCACCTTTTCCATCTATCTTTTTCTCCATTGCCTCCTACTTGTGTGTTTTTACACTTTTATACTTTCACACACTAGAAAGCTACTTTATTTAACTTCAGTTGGGGATTGAGTCAGGGCAAAGTGGCCGGGTAAGGGGACTTGGGGGGGGCAACATTACCAACACCAAAGAGAAAAAAAAGAACTTATCTGAATGCCTGCCTTATTTCTGCTTTTCTGGCTGCACTGCAGACTCCACCTGTGGCCAATTCTAATGCTGCTCTCATGCTGCTGGCAATTGCAAAAAACACAGATGATGGACAGAATGTAGAACAATGTCATACATTCACCCCAGTACAAGGATCTGGGCCTAAATCCATCGTTTTTTTGCACTCCACACCACCCTGGGTTAGACACTGGCTATATGCAAATCAGCTCTGACCCTGTGCCTCATGGGAACAGTCCAGTCCGAACTACCAAGCCATGTCTTTCCCAGACCGGAATCAAGCATCCGAGGACCGGTTTCTGGCTAACAGCCTTCATCAGCCTGGATAGCTTGACTCCAGTGGTGTGGAGAGCCTGGGACTCACGTCTGAGCATACCCAGCCCACTCGGGGTGAAAATTGCAAAAAACACAGATGATGGACAGAATGTAGAACAATGTCATACATTCACCCCAGTACAATGATCTGGGCCTAAATCCATCGTTTTTTTGCACTCCACACCACCCTGGGTTAGACACTGGCTATATGCAAATCAGCTCTGACCCTGTGCCTCATGGGAACAGTCCAGTCCGAACTACCAAGCCATGTCTTTCCCAGACCGGAATCAAGCATCCGAGGACCGGTTTCTGGCTATCAGCCTTCATCAGCCTGGATAGCTTGACTCCAGTGGTGTGGAGAGCCTGGGACTCACGTCTGAGCATACCCAGCCCACTCGGGGTGAAAATTGCAAAAAACACAGATGATGGACAGAATGTAGAACAATGTCATACATTCACCCCAGTACAAGGATCTGGGCCTAAATCCATCGTTTTTTTGCACTCCACACCACCCTGGGTTAGACACTGGCTATATGCAAATCAGCTCTGACCCTGTGCCTCATGGGAACAGTCCAGTCCGAACTACCAAGCCATGTCTTTCCCAGACCGGAATCAAGTATCCGAGGACCGGTTTCTGGCTATCAGCCTTCATCAGCCTGGATAGCTTGACTCCAGTGGTGTGGAGAGCCTGGGACTCACGTCTGAGCATACCCAGCCCACTCGGGGTGAAAATTGCAAAAAACACAGATGATGGACAGAATGTAGAACAATGTCATACATTCACCCCAGTACAAGGATCTAGGCCTAAATCCATCGTTTTTTTGCACTCCACACCACCCTGGGTTAGACACTGGCTATATGCAAATCAGCTCTGACCCTGTGCCTCATGGGAACAGTCCAGTCCGAACTACCAAGCCATGTCTTTCCCAGACCGGAATCAAGCATCCGAGGACCGGTTTCTGGCTATCAGCCTTCATCAGCCTGGATAGCTTGACTCCAGTGGTGTGGAGAGCCTGGGACTCACGTCTGAGCATACCCAGCCCACTCGGGGTGAAAATTGCAAAAAACACAGATGATGGACAGAATGTAGAACAATGTCATACATTCACCCCAGTACAAGGATCTGGGCCTAAATCCATCTTTTTTTTGCACTCCACACCACCCTGGGTTAGACACTGGCTATATGCAAATCAGCTCTGACCCTGTGCCTCATGGGAACAGTCCAGTCCGAACTACCAAGCCATGTCTTTCCCAGACCGGAATCAAGCATCCGAGGACCGGTTTCTGGCTATCAGCCTTCATCAGCCTGGATAGCTTGACTCCAGTGGTGTGGAGAGCCTGGGACTCACGTCTGAGCATACCCAGCCCACTCGGGGTGAAAATTGCAAAAAGCACAGATGATGGACAGAATGTAGAACAATGTCATACATTCACCCCAGTACAAGGATCTGGGCCTAAATCCATCGTTTTTTTGCACTCCACACCACCCTGGGTTAGACACTGGCTATATGCAAATCAGCTCTGACCCTGTGCCTCATGGGAACAGTCCAGTCCGAACTACCAAGCCATGTCTTTCCCAGACCGGAATCAAGCATCCGAGGACCGGTTTCTGGCTATCAGCCTTCATCAGCCTGGATAGCTTGACTCCAGTGGTGTGTAGAGCCTGGGACTCACGTCTGAGCATACCCAGCCCACTCGGGGTGAAAATTGCAAAAAACACAGATGATGGACAGAATGTAGAACAATGTCATACATTCACCCCAGTACAAGGATCTGGGCCTAAATCCATCGTTTTTTTGCACTCCACACCACCCTGGGTTAGACACTGGCTATATGCAAATCAGCTCTGACCCTGTGCCTCATGGAAACAGTCCAGTCCGAACTACCAAGCCATGTCTTTCCCAGACCGGTATCAAGCATCCGAGGACCGGTTTCTGGCTATCAGCCTTCATCAGCCTGGATAGCTTGACTCCATCAACTGTGTTTTTTGCAATTTTGACCCCGAGTGGGCTGGGTATGCTCAGACGTGAGTCCCAGGCTCTCCACACCACTGGAGTCAAGCTATCCAGGCTGATGAAGGCTGATAGCCAGAAACCGGTCCTTGGATGCTTGATTCTGGTCTGGGAAAGACATGGCTTGGTAGTTCAGACTGGACTGTTCCCATGAGGCACAGGGTCAGAGCTGATTTGCATATAGCAAGTGTCTAACCCAGGGTGGTGTGGAGTGCAAAAAAACGATGGATTTAGGCCCAGATCCTTGTACTGGTGTGAATGTATGACATTGTTCTACATTCTGTCCATCAACTGTGTTTTTTGCAATTTTGACCCCGAGTGGGCTGGGTATGCTCAGACGTGAGTCCCAGGCTCTCCACACCACTGGAGTCAAGCTATCCAGGCTGATGAAGGCTGATAGCCAGAAACCGGTCCTTGGATGCTTGATTCTGGTCTGGGAAAGACATGGCTTGGTAGTTCGGACTGGACTGTTCCCATGAGGCACAGGGTCAGAGCTGATTTGCATATAGCCAGTGTCTAACCCAGGGTGGTGTGGAGTGCAAAAAAACGATGGATTTAGGCCCAGATCCTTGTACTGGGGTGAATGTATGACATTGTTCTACATTCTGTCCATCAACTGTGTTTTTTGCAATTTTGACCCCGAGTGGGCTGGGTATGCTCAGACGTGAGTCCCAGGCTCTCCACACCACTGGAGTCAAGCTATCCAGGCTGATGAAGGCTGATAGCCAGAAACCGGTCCTTGGATGCTTGATTCTGGTCTGGGAAAGACATGGCTTGGTAGTTCGGACTGGACTGTTCCCATGAGGCACAGGGTCAGAGCTGATTTGCATATAGCCAGTGTCTAACCCAGGGTGGTGTGGAGTGCAAAAAAACGATGGATTTAGGCCCAGATCCTTGTACTGGGGTGAATGTATGACATTGTTCTACATTCTCTCCATCAACTGTGTTTTTTGCAATTTTGACCCCGAGTGGGCTGGGTATGCTCAGACGTGAGTCCCAGGCTCTCCACACCACTGGAGTCAAGCTATCCAGGCTGATGAAGGCTGATAGCCAGAAACCGGTCCTTGGATGCTTGATTCTGGTCTGGGAAAGACATGGCTTGGTAGTTCGGACTGGACTGTTCCCATGAGGCACAGGGTCAGAGCTGATTTGCATATAGCCAGTGTCTAACCCAGGGTGGTGTGGAGTGCAAAAAACGATGGATTTAGGCCCAGATCCTTGTACTGGGGTGAATGTATGACATTGTTCTACATTCTGTCCATCAACTGTTTTTTTTGCAATTTTGACCCCGAGTGGGCTGGGTATGCTCAGACGTGAGTCCCAGGCTCTCCACACCACTGGAGTCAAGCTATCCAGGCTGATGAAGGCTGATAGCCAGAAACCGGTCCTTGGATGCTTGATTCTGGTCTGGGAAAGACATGGCTTGGTAGTTCGGACTGGACTGTTCCCATGAGGCACAGGGTCAGAGCTGATTTGCATATAGCCAGTGTCTAACCCAGGGTGGTGTGGAGTGCAAAAAAACGATGGATTTAGGCCCAGATCCTTGTACTGGGGTGAATGTATGACATTGTTCTACATTCTGTCCATCAACTGTGTTTTTTGCAATTTTGACCCCGAGTGGGCTGGGTATGCTCAGACGTGAGTCCCAGGCTCTCCACACCACTGGAGTCAAGCTATCCAGGCTGATGAAGGCTGATAGCCAGAAACCGGTCCTTGGATGCTTGATTCTGGTCTGGGAAAGACATGGCTTGGTAGTTCGGACTGGACTGTTCCCATGAGGCACAGGGTCAGAGCTGATTTGCATATAGCCAGTGTCTAACCCAGGGTGGTGTGGAGTGCAAAAAAAAGATGGATTTAGGCCCAGATCCTTGTACTGGGGTGAATGTATGACATTGTTCTACATTCTGTCCATCAACTGTGTTTTTTGCAATTTTGACCCCGAGTGGGCTGGGTATGCTCAGACGTGAGTCCCAGGCTCTCCACACCACTGGAGTCAAGCTATCCAGGCTGATGAAGGCTGATAGCCAGAAACCGGTCCTTGGATGCTTGATTCTGGTCTGGGAAAGACATGGCTTGGTAGTTCGGACTGGACTGTTCCCATGAGGCACAGGGTCAGAGCTGATTTGCATATAGCCAGTGTCTAACCCAGGGTGGTGTGGAGTGCAAAAAAACGATGGATTTAGGCCCAGATCCTTGTACTGGGGTGAATGTATGACATTGTTCTACATTCTGTCCATCAACTGTGTTTTTTGCAACTCATGCTGCTGGCAGCATGAGAAGAATTCAAAGTACAGGAGTAAACCCGTTAACCCAGTTGAGACCGGGTGGAGCATATAACAAAAACAACGGTGTCTCAACTGGTAATCATTAGCAAGGGCAATTACAAGGAGTGTATAAATCACTTGCAGGAGTAGAAGAAAAGAAAGGGAGACCACAAACAGGTTTCGTGCAGTATAAAGTGTTATTTGTAAGTAGTTGTATCAGCACTACAGTACAATTTTACTTAAAGTAACCATAACAACCAAGTGTGCACTGAACGTGCTAATGATGGTGAACGGTGCATTGACACAAAGGTGATAAACTATGTGAGCAGCGAGAAAACAGTTATAACAAGTAGTTATGAGGTCAATGATACAAGGCAGATCAATCCAAGTCAAGTAAATTAGTTTAGACTGAATTGATTGACCCCATAAATGCCACGGTTTGCACTGAGTAGTCGACAGCGTTTCGACCTGTTCAATACCAGGTCGCCTTCAGGACAATGGTTACTAAATCCAGTATACTGCTGAAAGGATAATGCTGCAGTAATCCAGACTACAAAGCTGAGGGCGGTGAGACTCTGGCAAAGTGGGTCAACAGTGAGCGCTCCGACAGGGGTAATTGATGTTCGGAGGTTGAAATTATCCTAATAACAGGACCTGAATACATGGATTGCAGTATTCCAGGTGGTGTTCAAATGATTTCAGGAGGAAGGCTGGACCTGGATGTGGAGTAAGGCTATCCAGCATGGAAGAGAATGAATCAAGGGGCAGGCATGGAAATTGCCGCTGCACACAAATTCGAAATGGACGAGTAAAGCGTACGGGTTCGCAGCCAGGCATGCTGGCAACATGAGAGCAGCATCAGGATTTGTACTCCCAGATAGATTGGGATCCTCTGCTTGCTGTCCCCAACCCTTCAACACAGCTTGTGTTGGAGACAGCTTAGTGTGCATGTCAGTTTGCCCGCCCTAAGACTGTCGGCCAAACCCACATGCACACTGATAGCCGTGCACCTACCACTCCTCCTCCATGAGAATAATGGATTCGTCCCTGCCCTCAAATCTCAGCAAGGAAAAAAGAAAAAACAATAATAACCTGCTTTATTATCGTTTTCTTTTTCAAGTTTTCGCAGCTGCTGCTGGTGGAGGAGTAGCCATTGCTGTTTCACTCCTTCCTGGTAATCCCCAGGGCAGTGTTTGTTGATCAGAATTTGACAATATACCAGCAGGAAGTTGGACCATGTGAATGGAATTCAATTGTGGGTCTAGCTGTCAACAAACCATTATTTGACCTTAGGCTTAAACATTTTAGAGTAAAACTGAGATTTTAGATTTAGCAATTTTGGAGATTGGCGTCTCTGAGTATGCTACACTAAACACAAAATCCTTCACCCAATGTGCCACTCTAGACAAAAGGCCACCTTATGCACATCAGTACAGACCATGCTACTCATAGTAAGAGTATCTCTCGACCTGGAAGGCAAGTCCCCCTCCAGAAGAGAACACAGGCAACACCAGACCATTTTCAACCTTATTAGGTCTAGGTAAAGCTTAGACCTGGAAGGGCTCAAATGCTAGCCAGGGCGGTTGCCATTAGTTTAGACCTATGTTTCCCAAACTGTAGTCGCAATCCACTGGTAATACTTAAGCTGCTTTTTGGTGGGTCGCAAAAGTCCAAACAATACATAACAATGCCTTTAAAATCTGTAAATCCCAGTTTTACAAGGTCCAGGGATCCCAGTCCCGGATTGTATTGCCCAGTATAGGTATAAGTAGGTTTAGAGGGGGTTCACTCGAGGCACTGGACCTCCCCAGCCTCAAAAATGTAACTGTGGGGAATAATTTTGAGTATGTCCCCCTCCTTCTTGTTTATATTTGAAGAGGTACGAAGAGATCTCAGTTCCTTTTTTTAAAAAGTTATTTTTTATTATATTTTTTTACTTGTTTTGTGAATGCTTTGTGAAGTTCAATACAGGGATAACATCCTTGTTTTTCAGAGTATTCTTAACAACACATTGCTAGAGCTGTGCAAGCTGACTTGGGTTTCGCCCTCAGTGGCCAGTTGGGTTTTCTCAAGGCTTCTTAAATCATTAGTACATCACGGTTTGGTTAGTATAGTCATCATTAGAAAGTTTTACGATCTTCACTTTTACATTAGTGTCGAAGTTTCTGTCGGAGTTCAAGTAGTACAGGTCCAGGGTCAATCCCTCATTGCAGAGTCTCGACGACCTAAAACGTTTTTAAAAAAGAAACTGAGATCTATTCGTGCCTATTTAAATATAAACAAGAAGGAAGGGGATAGACTCAAAAGTATTCCCGCCTTTAAAATCTGTATTTGGCTGCGCCTGACAGTAAAAGAAAAATGTAGTCAATTACTGGTCAGACAACATTACTGGGAAATTATTTGAGCTGTTCCCTGTGGTTCTCGGAATATGGTAGACGACAACACAAGCTCTGGTCCCGAGGAGACATAGAAAGGATAGAGGTCGAAATGCATCAACAGTTTCAAGTCAACAAACTTGGACTTTTCCTCCAAAAGGGTTTTATTCGATTTTGATGGATGCGCAACAGGACTGAACAGCAGTTAACCCCCCCCCTCACACCCCCCCCCCCGCCCCATGCCTCTCTTTAGATTGGTCTTTGCACATTTATAGCAGTGTCAAAAAGTCTCTGTAAAAAGGTGGTGACTATTACATATCAAATTGTCTGGAATGGTGTCTTTCTCATTTGTGTTTTTCTTTATTATTTGTCGCCTATTGAGATGTACATTTTTTAATTGTAAGCTCACGATTTTTCATATATCCTCTTGTGTGAATGCCTATCTATTTTGGGAGCATTATGGGGCATATGAAAATATGTGTTGTCACATTCAAAATCTATGGTTTATGTGTTTCTAATTTAGAATGTGTGGCATTCAGTAACTATTGCATAGCAATTAGATTATGAGGATTGACTGATGACTGCAGTCATCCATGTTGATAACTATTTATCATAAGCAAGCGGGTTCGGCTCTGTGTCGATGTGTAAGTTTAAATTCTATAATTATCTTGTCACATTTGCTACGCATCAAGACAGAGGAAAAATGTCAGGCTATGTCTTCTGACAAATTGCTGCATTTTATGGCCTGACTTCACAGCACAGCTGTCACCAAACAATTATGTGAGGATCACTAGAGAGGGACTATGGCACCGTCCATATGTTGGGAGCCAGGAGTACATGTTTTGAATGATTAGGCAGATGTTATGTGCTTCCACAAAAAAGTGCTTGCCCTCCATGTATCTGTGATCATTTTGTGTACCCAACTGTCTAAGCTTCAACTTTTAGGGACGAACATGACAGTTGAATGCTATTCAAGTATCCTAGATAAATGGATAGTTTATGTTATTTTTCTCTGGCAGTAGCAGAGAAGGAATGAGGGCAGTCATTAACATTAAACAACATGGGTTTTCAGATCTGGCTGGACAGTGCTATCGCCAAGTGAACCTTTATCCTACACAAATATTATTCTGCAGTTCGTTGCTTCCACAAAAAATCATATATATTCCCATGCTATTTACTTGCAATGTTTCATATTACCATGCAACATTCATTTAAATTAAGACTTATTGGTATTGCCAAAGCTTGTTTAACATGGGGGCTAGTATAGTATATTTTACTAAGGACTTATAAGAAAATTAAATATGCTAATTAGGTATAAACCAATTTTATCATTTTGTAGGGAAAGAGCGCAAGCAATTTAGCACTGGCTAGCAGTGATAAAGTGTGCAGAAACCTAAGGCCAGCAGAAACGAAGTCAGCAAAAATAGAATGTCTGACGGCAAAACGTTAAGGGGAACTACGCCACGAATGCCAGGTCTAACACCGCCCCTAAAATACCATTGGTATAAGTAACGACAGTTACTTGCCCCATCAGTCCTACAAGTTGCTGTGTTACATACATCTCTGCTGCAAAAAGCATCTGTAATCTTAGCGGAATCTCAGTGTGAAACACCGAGACATAACAAATGAAAATCACCACAGAAACACCAATTTCCATATGCTTCTCTCAAAAACTAATAATTTCCATTATTTCCATGCCTATGGAATTATGTGGACTTGTGGTAAAGATATTTGCATGACATGTAAACAATTGGCATTATTCTAGGCAAATTATTATGAGGCTAATAGGGTGCAATGGAAACTGAACTGAGGCACATTGACTTAAAGTAATATACCTGGGATCACACAATTTGATGATGTTGGAAATCTGGATTCAATCCTAGATATTCTACTTCTGAAGTATGAAAAATGAGAAGATGGAACATGAGGGTTCTTCTAAACTATGCAGCTTCTCTATGCAGTGAAAGGTATGGGCTCCAATGAGAGAGAATAATATCTCAATATCGAGTTATAAATATTGTGCTACCAAACAAAATGTTGTAGCCAGAATAACGCCTACCAAAATATCAGGAAGGTAAAGAAATGGAGCTATGTATAAATGTACTACTCGTAACTACACATCTATGTATTTTGACAAAATATGTATGCCTTACAATGCAATTGTACCTGTATATATGTACCTGCCCAATTGTTTTGCAATTTTATCTATAATAACACCTGTATTTAGCTATTAATATTCTAGTAGTACAATATTTTGCTAGGTACATTGTCACATGTAATTGATGATGCAAAGAGAATGGTGTACTTTCACAGAATCTTCCTTATGGCATAACACTAATATTTCGGTTAACAGAGAAACTTGTTTCAGGTGGTTTTCAAAAAATAAGGGGATTTTTTAAGTTAAACAGGCTTTCTTGATGGGTTGGACGTTGTGCAGCCTAATTTCCTAAATCACAAGTCTATCGTTTGTCAACTTATGCTTTTAACTAGTCAAAGTAGTTATGCAGACATAACGTCTGCATACAGTATAGTTTCATTGACAATGCAGCTCTCAAAGGGTACCAGATTATTTCCTGAAATGTTATTGGGCTATACAACAAAATCAAAAGAGGGGTGATCATGTAATTCATTTGACGATATCCAAGGGTTTCAAGTGTTCTGTTTCTAAAGGAGACATAATGGGCACACACTGCATCTTCCTTGGCCGATACAGAAATAAATAGAGTGTTCCATTCAGGTTTCACCTCAGGTTCTAGGAATGTAGCAATCCTCCACAGCAAGACCTTTTTCATGATAGACAAGCAGACAAAACCGAACCACCCAGGCATATATGTCCTGATTTCAGGCTCAGTACACGGGTAGGAATGACACTTTCTCTCGGTCTATGCTCCTACAAAATTACTGGATCACATATTCAACCAACTTATTCCCTCCTCCCCAACACGACTTCTGGTAGATTCATAATTGGAGAAAACTTTATTGCAGCCATGGATAAATGGCAAGACACATGGAACTCCCATAGATCGGCCACACGGAGATCCCACCAACTAGTAGAGTGGGTTACCTCTCTGAGATTGAAGGATGTTTGGTGGGTGCCTCTTGTACTTTCTTCTCTAGTGCTCACAACGTGTTTTTCTCATAGATAATTTGCCCACCCTGCAGTTGACACACAAGAGGTGGAAGGAGGGGATATATTGCTGAGCGGGATCTCGGCCTACTACTCAGTGCTGCTCAACTTATATAGCCCAGGACACAGACCATGAGGCACCTGGTGCTTTAGCACCTGATGGCTACTACATATGGAACTAGAGGCATACCTGAGGAAAGATGCTCTGGAAGTCTTCAAAATGAGTATACTCTCAGTCTAGTTGGAAATCATGCTATGGCAGACCTTTAAGCTGATGACAAGGCAGAGTGCCATGGCAAATGTTACGGTTAAGAGGGAAGCAGACATGGTTACCATAGAAATGTGGCTGGCACAGCTGGAGCTGAGGGAGCAACACACAGATGATCTGCCCCTCGCCCAGGAACTCGAATTTACCGGGCCTCAACTGAACAACTTCACAATGCACATGGCCAGACAAGTTTGGATGGCTTTGCAGAGTCTACTTTACCAACCTGGGGAACAAAAGGGTAAGCTGGTGTATTTATTGTCAACTAAAGAGCAGGCATCCCGAATTTATTAGGAATAAAGTGCCTAGACCGCCACATGACGGGTGATATAATGGGTATTACAAACACCTTTGACATATACCACCATGCCACTATGCCTGCCAACCCATCCCAGAAAACGAATGCTCAAATCCATTGATAACAGACCTTTCTACTAGCCCTACATACCTCAGATCGAAACGCTCTTGACCATCGCATTCCACAAGATGAACTATACGACGCAATCTCAGAGATGCAGCTCTCCCATTGTCTATCCTAGGTAGGATTGTCTATAAAAAATGATTGCACTCCCTCTACTATTGGATAATGTACAGCATTTTCCTTATGATATTGATTTTTTTTTTCCATAGACGTCTTGCTTCACTGTGGGACTTCTTACGGGCAGTAATGTATCCCAGGTATGACTAGTCAAATGTACCCTATCCACCTACGATTGATATATGGATATCATTCCAGATCCTCAATTTATAATTAGAGAAGGTCCATCGCCTTGTCATTTTTTTTTACTTTTTGCCTTTATTTACCTCCAGTACAGTAGTTTTCTGGCTGCAAATGTACCAAGAACTACGGGAATCTATGTTCTTGTGAGCCTGAAAGGTGGGATCACCAGTCCTGATGTATGTTTACTTGATGCACCTGATTTTGAAGATGGTAAGGACTGGAAAGGAGAGATAATGGAGTTCCTTGAGGGTAAGGGTGGAGTTCATATTTCTTTTGGCCATTGACTAGGGAAGCAAATGTTGCCAGCATACACTTACAAGAGAGGTAAAATGGCAGTTGTGAGGTCGCTTTCTGGGCTAAATTGTTTCCCTTAATTTAGTAGAGAAGGTACCAGGACGTCTGGGTGATGAGTTACATGAGGGAATTGGGTGTCCAGGGAAAATGTGTGTGACTTGACATTGGGTGTTTGGTTTGGACTAGATGTTGCGTGTTTTTTTAATGACTAGTAGGAATGATGTCTTTGTAGGGCTGAACTACAGCCTATTGTTGGACATCCAGGTCTGAAGGAGGTGCAAGCAGTGTTTGAATGTCTGGAGCAGAGGAGGCTTTCAAATAGGGCTGTGTTACTTAAGTGTATTGGCAAATTGCTATGCTGTTATTGATGAGGAGAGTCCCAGTGGGATGCATAGATGCATATAGAAGTTGAAGATGATGGAGGACAAGGTGAAATTATGGGGATTTTGCAATAAGTGTGGCAGGATATGCTCAGACGTGAGTCCCTTGCTCACTTTGCCACTGGATTCAAGCACGTCGGGCTGAAGACGGCTGGAATGCCAGAAACCGGTCCTCGGAAGCTTGTTTCCAGTTCAAGGAAGGCATGGCTTGGCAGGTCGGGCTGGACTGTTCCCATGAGGCACAGGGTCGGACTGATTTGCATATAGCCATGTCTGAACTGGGGTGGCAGAGTGGGCTAAAGAACGGTGATGGATCAAACCCAGATCTTTTGACTGGGTGTGAGTGTTTGATTGGTTCAGATGCTCCGTCCATCACCACCCCCTTTTGTACCGCTTTGGCCTCCTTAAGTGTGGCAGGGTATGCTCAGACGTGAGTCCCTTGCTCACTTAGCCACTGGATTCAAGCAAGCCGGGCTGAAGACGGCTGGAATGCCAGAAACCGGTCCTTGGAACCTTGTTTCCGGTCCAGGGAAGGCATGGCTTGGCAGTTCGGGCTGGACTGTTCCCATGAGGCACAGGGTCAGACTGATTTGCATATAGCCATGTCTGAACTGGGGTGGCAGAGTGGGCTAAAGAACGGTGATGCATCAAACCCAGATCTTTTGACTAGGTGTGAGTGTTTGATTGGTTCAGATGTTCCGTCCATCACCACCACCTTTTGTACCGCTTTTAGTAGTCACATCATCTTGTTTTTAGAACTTGTGTGTCTCATGGACTTCACTGTTCCACAGGTTGGGGTTCTTAGAGGTATCTGCCTTGCTGATCAAGGCAAGCACCTAACATGTCTCCGGTGGAACCTGCACAGATTAAAGCTTCACTCATATCTAAAGTGGCCCAAGAGATATCCATGTTCCTGGACCCAGATGCCACCGAGAAGGATGTTCTGTAAGCATTTGAGTTTATCATCTTCAAAGTAAAGAAGTTAGGGGCATTTTAGCAAGGTCCTGCGATAATTATCACTCTACGCTTTTAGCGAGAGGATAATTATCACAGGCTATTGCTGGATTCTATTGCGGAGATAGCGTGCTATCAGCAACGCTCATCTCCCAAGCGATAGGAATCCATGCGTTAGCTATAAAACACCGATATTCACACTGCTACCATCGAAACCTTGCTGATAGGGCAGGGTGATCTTAGCCATGTAATCCACCTCCCATTGGATTACATGGCTAAGTCAGGTCACAAGCAGACTTTAGGAAAGTAGCGTTAACTATGGTTACCGCTACATTTCTACACACTCTGCTTGTTAGCGTGCAGCTTGATAATTGGAGGAATGACGGTTAGCGATATTTCTCCAGTTATTTTGGCATGGAACGCCCACTTTGCATTTCATTAGAGATGCAAAGCTGGGCATTGTTGAAAGGGGCGCTAAATCAGCAAAACACGTGATAGTGTGTCTTTGCTGATAAGGTGATGAAATTATTGCCGCTTTTTGGGCAAAAACGGGTGCAAAAGTGGCAATAATATCCTATCGCCGCCTTGGTAATATGACCCTTATTGTCTTCCCTCTCCAATCAGGTGGATGGGCAAGATACGAAATGGTTTGATAAGGCATGCACCAAGTCGCTCCGGCAGTGGAAGGGGGCCCTGAAGCAGGTCCCAAGAGATAGGAGCCTTGTGGCAGCCTGCAGGCAGGTGCATAAGCAGGTCTTAGCCAAATGTAAACACATCTTGCAGGAAGTAGCCTGGGAGGAATTACCCCAGGCAAATGAGAAGGGAGATAGTTCCCTTTATCAGGGGCTAGTGAGCAGGCCATGTTTTGCAGATGAGACAGGCCCTGCTCTATTGTTGGGCAGTGGGTTATTGGTAAGGGTAAAGGTGTACCTACACTATTAATAAGTCCACTAACATAGTACAGGGTCCAGTAGAGGTCTCAGTAAATTAGCCCCTTGCTCAACCCTTGGTAACTGACAACGAGTAGTCAGGCCTATTTCGGGAGATGGAAGTGTGAATTATTTGAAAACACCAATGCATCAAATAAGTAAGACACAACACACAATAAAAATCCCACACCTTTTTATAAAAGTATTAAATATGTTTATAAACAAATACCACCAAAATGACAATAATCCAGTGAATGGAACTGGAGATATGGTTTTTAAAGATCAACCACTTTATAGTGCTTAAAAATATGTAGTGCCACTTTGGGACATCTGGCCCCGCTTGACCAGGACAAAGTTTTCAGGCGGACCGCGATGCAGCCCTGATTGGATATAGTAAGCAGGAGGCCCGATCAAAATTTTACCTTCACACACACCTCAGTATGCCAGATTCGGAGAGGGTTCACAATCTTGACTTTAGACGAGGCCCTAGCCAAATCCTGGCCATCCAGAACTCCGGAGCTCTCAGCAGGACAAACCTGTAATCCTGGCTGGGTCATGGTTGAAGGTAGCAGTTGGCTTGACTCTTGTGTTGGGTCAGTGACCTTATGGTATTTTTCCCAAAAGTTCTCAAAATACCTCCAAACTTTAGGAGGTGCCTCCTGAAGAAAACGTGTAAGTTCAAAGTGTCCAAAAAACAAATCCAAAGGTCTGGAATCTCATGGATGGTTGTTGGGGTTCACATCTCCTGAGGCGGAAAGCCGGGAGACGCTATCTTTTACTGTGTAATATTGTGATTTTAAAACTTTATTTGCTGCTATTTGCTCTGTTGCACCTCGAGGGCTCCGTGTAGCGGATCAAGCGCTCACGTGACGCCCTCCTGCCGGCTGGCCACGCCCACCTTCAGGCCACGCCCCCTTCCCGCCCTTCTTAAGCGCCAGTTCTCGAGCGCTCGCTGGGTTCACATCTCCTGAGGCGGAAAGCCGGGAGACGCTATCTTTTACTGTGTAATATTGTGATTTTAAAACTTTATTTGCTGCTATTTGCTCTGTTGCACCTCGAGGGCTCCGTGTAGCGGATCAAGCGCTCACGTGACGCCCTCCTGCCGGCTGGCCACGCCCACCTTCAGGCCACGCCCCCTTCCCGCCCTTCTTAAGCGCCAGTTCTCGAGCGCTCGCTGGGTTCACATCTCCTGAGGCGGAAAGCCGGGAGACGCTATCTTTTACTGTGTAATATTGTGATTTTAAAACTTTATTTGCTGCTATTTGCTCTGTTGCACCTCGAGGGCTCCGTGTAGCGGATCAAGCGCTCACGTGACGCCCTCCTGCCGGCTGGCCACGCCCACCTTCAGGCCACGCCCCCTTCCCGCCCTTCTTAAGCGCCAGTTCTCGAGCGCTCGCTGGGTTCACATCTCCTGAGGCGGAAAGCCGGGAGACGCTATCTTTTACTGTGTAATATTGTGATTTTAAAACTTTATTTGCTGCTATTTGCTCTGTTGCACCTCGAGGGCTCCGTGTAGCGGATCAAGCGCTCACGTGACGCCCTCCTGCCGGCTGGCCACGCCCACCTTCAGGCCACGCCCCCTTCCCGCCCTTCTTAAGCGCCAGTTCTCGAGCGCTCGCTGGGTTCACATCTCCTGAGGCGGAAAGCCGGGAGACGCTATCTTTTACTGTGTAATATTGTGATTTTAAAACTTTATTTGCTGCTATTTGCTCTGTTGCACCTCGAGGGCTCCGCGTAGCGGATCAAGCGCTCACGTGACGCCCTCCTGCCGGCTGGCCACGCCCACCTTCAGGCCACGCCCCCTTCCCACCCTTCTTAAGCGCCAGTTCTCGAGCGCTCGCTGGGTTCACATCTCCTGAGGCGGAAAGCCGGGAGACGCTATCTTTTACTGTGTAATATTGTGATTTTAAAACTTTATTTGCTGCTATTTGCTCTGTTGCACCTCGAGGGCTCCGTGTAGCGGATCAAGCGCTCACGTGACGCCCTCCTGCCGGCTGGCCACGCCCACCTTCAGGCCACGCCCCCTTCCCGCCCTTCTTAAGCGCCAGTTCTCGAGCGCTCGCTGGGTTCACATCTCCTGAGGCGGAAAGCCGGGAGACGCTATCTTTTACTGTGTAATATTGTGATTTTAAAACTTTATTTGCTGCTATTTGCTCTGTTGCACCTCGAGGGCTCCGTGTAGCGGATCAAGCCCTCACGTGACGCCCTCCTGCCGGCTGGCCACGCCCACCTTCAGGCCACGCCCCCTTCCCGCCCTTCTTAAGCGCCAGTTCTCGAGCGCTCGCTGGGTTCACATCTCCTGAGGCGGAAAGCCGGGAGACGCTATCTTTTACTGTGTAATATTGTGATTTTAAAACTTTATTTGCTGCTATTTGCTCTGTTGCACCTCGAGGGCTCCGTGTAGCGGATCAAGCGCTCACGTGACGCCCTCCTGCCGGCTGGCCACGCCCACCTTCAGGCCACGCCCCCTTCCCGCCCTTCTTAAGCGCCAGTTCTCGAGCGCTCGCTGGGTTCACATCTCCTGAGGCGGAAAGCCGGGAGACGCTATCTTTTACTGTGTAATATTGTGATTTTAAAACTTTATTTGCTGCTATTTGCTCTGTTGCACCTCGAGGGCTCCGTGTAGCGGATCAAGCGCTCACGTGACGCCCTCCTGCCGGCTGGCCACGCCCACCTTCAGGCCACGCCCCCTTCCCGCCCTTACGGCCATCTATAACAATGTGCCATTTCAGTACGCGCAGCGGACGAGCGCAGCGGGAGCGCCGACTTCGCGCCGAAGTCGCGCATAAGTCAAGCCCGTCTGCGCCCGTCCGCGGCCGGACGGGGCCAGGGGCACGTCACTATGCCAAAATTCTGTCCTACACGTCTAAGGACCTCGTCGCCCTCCAAGGCCCCTGGCCTCTCCCGGATTCCGTCCATAGACTCGTCTCTGCACTAGGCCTTGCCCCTACCCTCCCTACACCTCCGCTTCCCCCGCTACGCACCCCCCTGTCACCCTGCCCCCCCCTCGCCGATCCCTGCCCCACGACCCCAGCACTATCTGTCATCCTACTTAATACCAGGTCAGCGGTCAAGCACCAACACGAGTTGTACGTCCTACTCGATTCTGAGAAACCGGACTTACTGCTCCTGACCGAAACCTGGTACTGCGACTCCTCCCTCCCCGCTCTCCTGGCTACCCTTCCGCCTTCCTACGTGGCCCTACGTGCCGATCGCCCGGCGGGCAGGGCTGGCGGTGGGGTAGCCTTAATCGCCAGGTCCGATCTGCACTTTCTATCACTTCCTTTTCCCCCTATGCTCCCTGTTGACTTCTTAGTAGTCCGCTCCCTCCTATCCTCCCCTCCCATCACTTGCCTTCTTGTGTACCGTCCTCCTCAGCCCTCACCTTCATTTCTACCAGCTTTTCAAGACCTACTGGCCAATCTGGTGGTCAATTATGCCTCGGTCTTGGTGCTGGGGGATTTTAATTATTGGCCCGCTGACCCACACGAGTGCCCGGCCTCAAAGGCATTTACAGAATCCTTACTATCTTTCAACTTCATCTCACATATAACTGACCCCACCCACTCCCACGGGCACACACTTGACCAGGTCTGGTCGCTCAACCTTCCATTGGCCTCGGTGGCTGTTTCTCCATGCCCCTGGTCCGACCATGCCCTCATCTCCTTCTCCATCCCCCACAACCCTATTTCCAGAACACCGCGTGCCAAAAACACCTGGGCACGGAACTGGAACAGGCTGGATCTCCCCTCCCTGACCTCCCTGCTCCGTAATTCCATTCCCTCCTTCTCTGGCCTATCATCTGCCTTTCAAGCCAAGGCCATAAACACCTGGCTGGCGGGAGGTTGTGACTCAGTGGCTCCCCTACGTCGCATTTCAATCCGTCGACTCAAGGACTCCAATAGATGGTTTAATGACCACCTAAAAGAACTCAAACTGAGCACCCGACGGGCGGAGAGGCAGTGGAGGAAAGATTATAGCCTTTCATCTAAAACTCACTTCCTGGCATCACTGGCTAAATATAAATCAGCAATCCTGGCTGCAAAAACCGACCACTTCTCTACGAAAATAACGTCTGCCGATAACAAACCCAGGGTAATCTTTGGCATTGTGAATGACCTGGCATTCTCGGACCGAACCTCGTCCCAAATCCCTCCCTCCCAGCCCCTCTGTGATCAACTTAATCACTATTTCTTGGACAAAATCACAACTATCAAGGCCAATATACCTTCACCCTCGTCTGCTTTTGTTGATCCCTCCCCCCCCACTGTCCTAAACCCTCTCACCTTCATCCCTCCCTTCACTCAGGAATCTTTTCTGGCCATACTCCCTAAAGTTAAGTCGGGGTCTCCGGCGGACGTCTGCCCCGCACGCATCTTACAGCAAATATACTCTAGCTGCCCTGATCCCCCTATCGCCTTTCTCAATAGCTCCTTGGCTCAGGGTGTCGTGACCCCTGCACTCAAGGCCGCCACTATAGTGCCTCTGCTGAAGAAACCCGGAGCGGACCCGTCCATTTCGGCTAACTTTCGTCCCATCTCCCTGCTGCCCTTCCTGGGCAAGGTGATGGAACGCCATGTCACCGCGGTACTGAGCGCTCACACCGAGGCGAATGGGGGGCTGGCCCCTCGCCAGGCAGGATTCCGCCCTAGGCATTCGACCGAATCGGTCGTAGTTTCAGTCCTAGACAACCTCAGAAAGGGTATGGATGACAACAACCACCAGGCACTGGTCCTCCTCGATCTCTCCGCCGCCTTTGACACGGTGGACCACACCATCCTACTTGCCCGTGTCAAGGCGGCCGGTATCGGGGGATCAGCTCTGGTCTGGCTCTCCTCCTTTCTGAGGGACCGCACTCAGGCGGTCCGTCTGGGCGATTTCACCTCCACCCCTCTCCCTGTCACCTGTGGTGTTCCCCAGGGTTCCTCTCTCTCTCCCTTACTTTTTAATCTCTATATCTTTCCTCTTATCTATGCACTCCAGCAGCTGGAGGTCACTGTTTATAACTATGCGGACGACCTCCAGCTCATCTTTGATCTGTCCCCTTCTCCTCTCTCGGTCTCTAATTTTCAGTCGACTATGACATTTATCAGGGACTGGATGAACCACAACCACCTTAAACTGAACCCCGACAAGACCGAGTTGGTTCTTACTGGTGGTTCATCCAGCCCCTGGAATTCTCTTTTCTGGCCCCCCTCTCTTGGCCCGGCACCATCCCCCTCCACTGTGGTCAAGACACTGGGTGTTAAAATGAATAATCAGCTCACTCTTCACTCACAAATTAGTTCCGTGGTTTCCTCCTGTTTCCTCACTCTCCGAACTATCCGCTCTGTCTCCCGCTTTTTCTCTCCCCAGGCACTTAAGATCATCATAGCCGCCCTGGTAATCTCACGATTGGACTACGCCAACGCCCTCTATCATGGCATTCCAGCGTATAGCCTGCGTAGACTCCAAACCATCCAGAACCAGGCGGCCAGGCTGATATACGGCCTTCCACGCTATCACCACTCCACCCCCCTTCTAAAAGAGCTTCATTGGCTCCCCGTGAAACAACGCTCCCTTTTTAAGATAGGATGCATGGTTTTTCAGGCCCGCCAGGGCACTGCCCCCGCCTTCATCGCCGCACTAATTAAACCCTATGTCCCCGCTAGAAATCTTCGGTCTTCCTCCAAGTCCCTTCTTCAGATCCCCCGCTTCTCACGCAAAAAATGGGGCGGTTCTAACTTCTCAACTCTGGCTCCTACCTTCTGGAACTCACTTCCAGACAATCTCCGTTCTGCTACTCAGTATCTCTCTTTCCGCAGAGACCTGAAAACGTTCCTCTTCAGCCAGGCTTTCCCCGCCTAACACTTATTCCACCCTTCCTTGGTCTTTCTCCCTCAGTTCTGAACCTCCAGCGCCAAGAAACCGCAAGGTGTACGCCGCGCTCTACAAGTGTTTTAAATTAGAAATTAGAAATTTGGAAGGTCTGGACTACGATTCCCACAATGCACCTGACCAAATTCTTAACCGTCCACTGGACGCACTCCGGGATGAGCACTCTTGGTAGAGATGATGCAGGCAGGCTCTGTTTAGCTGTAGCTGCACTCCTTAATCCTTCTTAAAGCAAGGCATAGTCCCCATGGCTGTAGTACCAAATGTGCAGCAGGTACAGTAATTCGAAATACAGGTCTTTGGGTGCAAATTCAAATTTCAGCAGGGCAGTCCTTCTTTTGTTTCTAGATGAAATCTCTCCAGAGGAGTTAAAGCTAGTTAAACCAACCCACAGTGTAGCTCATTTTCATTAGCTCTCCTCCCCTGAGCTCTGCAAATTTCAGTTCTAAACTTGCCATCTGGCTGGGGCACAGGATGTGGGGGAAGGCGGGCCTGGCATTCCTTACTGATCTGCTCTCTTTCTTTGAACTCAGTTTGATTTACTGAGCCCCATCTTCACGACCCGTGGTCACCAACTGCAGAGCTCTCTCCATCATATAACCTCTGCCTTTTAAGGCTGACCAATCAGCAGAGACCACTAAAAAACTGAAATTTGGCTTACAGAAGAGAAAGTTACATAAATTCTCTTCTGAACTGGTTATAATAAATTCCCCAGTGGCAAGTTGCATTTATCAAAACCAATCTTTTAAATTCTTGAGTGATATGTCACTCCTTTCCTAGCAATATTTATCTCTACATAAATAATGCTAGTTAGCCTATGGAGCTAAGTATCTATAATGGGGGAAATGAAATAGGCAGTTTTCCCTCACCAGGGAATATAAAACATCTTTTATAAGGCCCCGGCTTATATTTAAATGAACTCCCACCCCCGGGATCCTTAGGGGAGACCCTGAAGGTACCTAACATGTACAACTGAGGTGGAATATCACTTATTAAGTGCCCATACCAAAAAAGTTGAGTTTGAACACAATTTACAAGTAAAGGCAGTCTGTAAAGCCAGGCTGTCCTTAAATTTACAGCAGGCACTCAGCATTGCCCACATGCAAGTGCAAGAAACCTGCTGGGCTTCTAAACGTCCATGCCCTATTACATATTAGGGACTAACAGGACCTGTAAATACCAATTGTGAGAATTTACTTTTAAAGACAGGCTGCAAAGCAGGACTGCCTTTAAAAGGACAGCAGGTACATAGCAGCTCACACATTCAAGTGCAGGAAGTATAGACAGTTTGCACCCCCTTGCCCAATTATCTACTAAGAACTTATAGGGCCTGTCATTGCCAATTGTAAGTGTACCCTATTACATATACTTTTGTAAACATAGCCCTGGCCTTGGGCCTGGTTAGCAAAGCCCAGGGTACAGTCTGTATCAGTTAACACCAGCATCATTCAGCAACAAATGGGGGTAAACAGGGCAAAAGGATGACTTTCTAACATATATGCACTCACATTTCTGAGCAACAATGGGTGGACCACTTTCCAGTAGTCTATAACTTTGGAGAGTTGGGCGAGGGAGAGGCCCCGACATTTATTTCAAGAGCTTGGGAAGGTCCCAGTGGACTTTTACATGGAGGAACTAATCAAGGGTATAAATGCCCTTACCAGAAATAAGGTCCCTGGTCCCAGTGGTGTCCCTCCGGACCGGTTGAAGATGAATGATGAGCACTGGGGTTCCCTTCTGTCTCAGGTCTTGAACCCGGCATCACGTTGCGGAGTGCCGCCCTGTTGATCAATGGTGGTGATCTTGCCCGCATTCAAGAAGGGTGACAAAGACAACCCTGAATGCTTTGAGCCCATATCATTGATTAATACAGTAGTGAAGGTTCTTGGGAAGGTTATACTCCATAGGCTGATGACTTGGTCGGACGCTAACACTATTCTTACAGACGTCCGATATGGCTCAGGTCAGGGAGGTCCACCTCTGACCAATGCTTGAACTTTTATTTAATTGGTATACTGTTACACGGCTCGAATACCTTCATTTAGCATTCATGAACCCTACATCCGCATTCGATAGGGTTTATCCCGCTAAATTGTGAGCCCTGCTGAATGAATCAGGGGTGGAGGATAATATGGTGGCTTTATTGGCAGACCTGTATTCTGACACCTTGGCCTCCATGCATTTCTCGTACTGTTCCGCTTGCACTCGGTCCTTTCCAACTAGCAGGGGGAAGCGACAGGTGTGTATTTTTGCAACGTTCTTCTTTACCTTGCATGTAAATAGGCTTGAGCAAGCCCTTGTTTCGGACCAGGCTGACTGCCCTATGATATGATTGAGATTGCTCTCGGTATTGTTATATGCTGAACATGAGGACATGATATCCAGCACAGCCCGGGGGCTGCAGCTCCCCTTTGATAAGTTTGTAACCTTAATGGATAGCCTGGAACTGGCTGTCAATTTCACTAAATCTTATGTCATGGTAGTGAGCCAAGGTCTACTAGCACTAACACCTTCAAGGTGGGCCACCACACCTTGGATAAAGTTGCAGCCTTTCCTTATTTACAGGTGCTATTTGATGTCAAGAACAACTGGCAGCCCCTTGTTAGAGGGGAAAAGAGCTGAGTGCGTTACAACTATGGGGGCCGTGGTAAGCTTTGCTCGAAGGTTGGATTCTTGATCCCCGAAAGTCCCACTTAAGACCTACAATGCTAAATGTGTGTCCTTGATCTGGTATGGTAGTGAGATCTGGGAGTAAGTGAAGACAGTCATAATTCAAGTGGCTAAATAACAAATTTCTAATGCGACTTGTCCAAGTACCACAATGCAGCCCAGCATTTTCAGCACATGCTGAATTTGGAATTTGGCTTCCAGCCGACATAGTCACTCTTAGGCCCCTGCTCTGTTGTATAAAAAATCTGGACTAGGGGGGACCTTAAGCTCAATTGATTAATCCTCTCAGATTGATTGCCGCTATACAGCACGCACATAATTCCCTGGTTTGCCAATGTTAAGGCTGCATTTGCTGCCCATGGGAGAGCAGACATCTATTTGACTCACCATTCCTTGACATCCCAGGATTTACAAGGTATAAAAGAGCTGTATTTTGAGCAGGGAATATTAACCGGAGAAGGGGCCGAGTTGATGAAACCCCTAGTGAAAGTACACATGCTGCTAAAATCTGTTCAGTGTGTAGAACACTATCTAGTTTAGGTACCCAGTAGGTGAGAGTGGTTTCTGTTGGCCAGATTTCTATTTAACCAATTACATCATCTGATGGCCACACCCTGCGGATGGGTCCACCCCCGAAACCAAACGCACTACGGCTGCAACAATAGGTCTCCGTAGGACACTTTAAATTTTGTTATGTTTTGTAACTACTACAATTGGCCCAAAAACAGTTTTTTATTCCATTGTTGAAGACTCTGAATTTTACCCAAGTGCTAGCTGCTCTCATGCACTTACAGTCTTAGTATTTAGGCACTCAAAACCTGACTAAACTTTTACTAATGTATCAGGTGTCCATTTTAGTCTATTTTTATTGTATTTGTTTTTTTATGTTGTTTTTAATGCATATGTGTTTTATCTGCATGTTTTTATGGATATTTACCTTGTTCTTTTATAATTTCCTTGAACAAAGGAATAAAGATTTATGATGATGATGATGATAATAAAAGGATATGTAATATGGTGACGTTAAAACAAATATGTCACAGAGGGCCTCCATAGTGGCTACTATGCCCACAATTTGCCAAGTGGAGGCCATCTTATTTCAGGGGTACCACAGTGACAAGCTGTAGTTCACGATTGATTCCTTTATTTTTATTGGTGTTCACAACATGCCAGAGAAGAGAATTTATGCTTTTGAAATCATAACACATAGCAAGCCCATAACATATTAGGGAGCGTTGTCTTATGCCGAATTCACTGTAATAGCCATACAGCTGATAACAATCCGCAAAAGGCCACCTAAAGACAAAGTTACTATAATGCTGAGGATGCCTAATATGTGCCAGCTATACCCTAATGCTTAGGACACCCACAAAGTTCTACACGCTACCACCATCTACCAGGTTCACTAAAATAGCAAGAACACGTTGAGTGCCCATTCCATGATAGTGCTATCATAAATTATTGAATCCTCACAATACATATAAAATAGCCTCCTTATGCCAGTCCACTTTAATGCCAGGAATATCAGTTCATGAATGGCGTCTTAATAGGAAACATGCTCAACACAATGGGGCACTTATTAGGGGTGAAGATCATTTGAAGTCCTTTCAAATGACAGTAAATACAATAGCGATTGCTGAATTCGTGGAAAGAAATAAAAAATACTTCTGTACGAACTTAAATTCAAACGAAGTAGGTTTCATAAGAAAAGACAAAGGCGCAGAAAATCTCTTCAAGATTTGCCCTTAAAAAAGAAGAACTATTTGAATATGCGAAATGCTTGACAGGCTGTTGAATTTCTCTGTAGTTAGAACGACTTTTAAACTGTTTAATAATTCACTCTGAAGATAGTGAACTGCATGTGAAGAAATGCACATAATCTATTAAGAAATACTTTCATTGCACTAAGACTCTTTGTTGTAGTTATCGTTCCTTCGAAAAAATAATCTGCTTTGTTAAATATTCGTTTCTCAAAATTAAGGGATGGGGTGAGAGAGCATTATTTGAAGGGGGAGGTTTTCACTGATAATTACCCAATATATCTCAAAACCCAAGCTGAAATCATCGAACAAAGGAACATTCTGTAATGGCTATTGGTCATTTTTAGCAGTGTTAGTCTGAGTAGCAGAAACTGTCTTTTTTCTTTACACTGAATGGTGCCAACAAATGCATAGGATGCTCTATATCTAGGAGTGACACCATACACTAATAATAATAATAATAATAATATTAATAATAATAATAAAGGAGTTTATAAAGCGCATGGTTACGCCACACGGGCGTGTCCCCGCGCTACGGTGAGAGAAAGAGGCAGCGCCTCAACCACGTCCAGAACAGCCCACCTAATCAACATGAGAACAGGTGGGTTTTAAGAGCCTTCCTAAACTTTAATTTAGAAGTTTCCATCCGGAGGCTCGGAAGGAGCTTGTTCCAGCTCTGAGCTGCCAAGAGCCGAAAAGACCTGCCTCCCATTCTGGCCTTCTTCACCTTCGGCACTAGCAACAGGCCAGTCCCACTCGATCTCAGGGACCTTACGGGCACATAGCAGGTAACAAGATCCCTCAAATAAGAAGGACCCGTGTCCTGAATGATGCGATGGCATATGCACAACGCCCTAAACATCACTCTCTTCTTTACTGGTAGCCAGTGCAGGGTGTCCAAGGCTCTTTTGGAGGCCACCCTCCTAGGCTGCATGAGCACCAGCCATGGGGCGGCATTCTGCACAACCTTCAATCTTCTAAAGCATTTAGCTGTGGTGCCAAGATATAGTATGTTGCCATAATCTAGGCGAGATGTAAGGAGGGTATGCATCAGCATCTTCCTGGCCACTATAGGAAGGAGATCCATCGTTTTCCACAAGCTTTTAAGGACTCTGAAACACGTCCCCACTATACATCTAATATGGACTTCATATGAGAGATTGGAGGCACTATCCTGCAAAGGTTGTCCACATTTATCCAAGGCTCGCCCCAGGGAAAGATACCCCAAAGGGCCAATGTGGGTACAGCCGGCTTTCCCCCCACCCACTCCACGAGTGCCTGGCCAGAGACAAAACCTGTTCAGTGTGCCTTTGGCCATACCACTTTGCCAAAGTCTGTGGTGGTTTACATTGCTTGCCAGCCCCCTTGGGGCCATGCCTCTCTACCAAGGAAAAAGAGTGGTTATAGAAACCTCATGTTGGCTCAAGAAAATGCAGCATCTACACCAGGACCAAGGCACAGCAGCTACAATGCTGATGACATCTTGCTCATATCATTTGACCTGATGCCAGGGCAACTGATACGATGTATCTGCCCCACTTGCCAAGCCACCATTAGCAACACCCTGACAACTGTGCTCATCAATGTGCCTCAATAAATATCAGGTGCAATCTGCCCACACTATAGCGGGAATTAACGGCCCTTTCTGCATCAGCGATAAGGTAAAAACGAGAGCCTTGGAGAAAATCGCAAACATCCCTCATCCCTTTTTTAAAATAAAAGGAAAAAGAGAATAAGGATCTCACACAAGGTAAGTCACCTGATCACCTATCTCCTGTTCCATCCAAGATGCGGTTCCAAGATACATGATTAGGAACCCCCCAAGTGTCCTCCATAAATCCCGTGCCCTGAGAAGACCTTCCATCAAAACTTTGTCCCGGTCCAACCACGAAGGTCAAAACGTGTCAACAGACATCTTCTGAGGCCAAGATTTATCATATTGAAACATACTGCGTAAAAGCACTGAATATCTAAGCCCAATTTAGATGGCTCAGTTAAGAACATTCACATCTTTCCTCTGACCTCACCTAGGATCCCTCAGTAGTGCAAAATCGACACTAATAATAGGTTCCGATTTCAAGAAAAATTTGGACACATTTGATTCATTACATAGAACAAGTCGCACAGCAGTCCAACGGGGCATATCTATTCTATAGTATGTTCTTCTTCTTTTGATGTCTTATTGTATATAATGTCAAGTATGTCCACTTTGTAGAATGTATATGGGATCTGTTCTATCTGTCACTCATGTGTGTTTTGTCCTGAGTAATGTATCGTCTTTGGGTTAAATGTAGTGCTGCATGGTATTGTTCCATGTAGACGTTCCTTTCATCGGTGTTTACAACCAAGAGGCTGATTAGAGGGAAAACAATGTACTTTTCCATACATGCATACCACGAACCAGCGTCTCACGACATGTTTACTAAAATGTTTCTGAGGGCTCTATGTTGTCCAGAAACCCAGCACATGGCTTTCTAAAAATTCATAAGTGAGGCGGTTGTTTAGTTTTTATCGCCAAAATGTAGACAGTATGAAAAAGGGAATGATACACGGGGAGGATTAAAGCTGCACGTCTCTTAAAATATAATTACATCCAGGTTGTAGCTCCCATCAGCTGTGTCCAAGTAAATGGAATATGCAAATTCAGTTTTAGAGTTATGAGCCACTGCAACGTAGAAGTAAACATATAGAACAGCAAGTGGATACGGGTGTGCTACAGTCGGGCCATGATGGGGGCATGGATAATAAGTATCAAGCCTGCTGCTGTCCGTAGGGAAACAATCAGCTCCAGGATATGGTATTAACGATGGGCAAGTTGAACACACAGTACTTTTTTCTGTGGGGAGGTGTCGAGCAGTGGCTTGTAAAGTTGACTACACGCATAAGGATGAGTAAAAGTGTAGTTTATTGAAAGAAGCACAGGAGCAAGGTAGGTAACATCCTACACAGGACTTCTTCCTCAGCAACTGGCAACAGATGCTAGGAAAGAAATCCTAGATACAACAGAACACAGAGTACAGATAATTCTAAGAGAAATACTTAAAGGGAAAACATGACACATCTTCCCCTTTATAAATAAAGAAATAAAAAAACAATTAATTAACAAACAAAATCCTGCAACCATTTTGGTTTGGAACAAACACGTTTCTGGCTTCCAATTGTATCACTGTTACAATTGGATTTTTCAATGAATGTAAAACTAGAAACTTGATTACATGGAATAACATCATGTGAAGTGCATATATCAGACATGTTGGTAGGAGAATCAATAACATTAATATCACTTGTAACTTCAGGAGAACTGGAACATATGTCAGACATGGGAAGGTTTTCTGTTACAGTAAAACCACCATGATCCTCATCATGAACAGATTGAGCATAGGTACATTGTTCGAAAAATGAGAAGGAACAATAGAGTTTTCCTTCAAATTTTTCTTCCCTCTGTAAATAGCAATTCTTTTAAGATTCCACACTTTACCATCTCTTAAAAGAACAGCATTCCGTAAAACTTTCTTGATCATTAGAGGTTCAGAAAATTGGGAATCCCCCTTGCGAACTTTCCAAGGTTTTTTGGCTTTAACCCACATTCCAACATCAACATTTACAGTGCTAGTACGACATTTACTATCAAAGTTCTTTTTATATTCTAGGTGTTTATCAATAACATTGGTTCTGACTTTACTCATACATATATCTAAACAAGATTTCTTGTGTAACCAATTGGGATTACATTTGGTTCTTGCAACACGACCTCTCATGACTTCAAAAGGTGACATTTTTAAAGCATCATGAATGTTGGTTCTATAAGACCAAATAGCTTTGAAAACAGAAGTTTCCCAATCCTCATTTTTTTGATTAGCAATTTGAATGGCATTCTTCAGAACTCTGTTGAATCTCTCACATAGTCCATTACCACTGGGGTTATATAGAGAGGTAGTTTTATGGATAATACCAACTCTGTCAAAATAAGATTGAGTTAATTTGGATGTAAATTGAACACCATTATCACTAATGATCTGGTTAGGGAGACCTTCTTCAATAAAAACCTTATCAATTAAATTTAAAACAGATGAGGAATCAACTTTATCAACAATAGTAATACAGGGCCACCTAGAAAAAACATCAATTATAGAAATTATAAATTTATGACTATCCCCAATAGGCCCCATAATATCCATTGCAATAGTATGCCAGGGACCTTCCGGTATTAAAGGTTCACACATGTCAGGTTTAAGAGTATTGAGTACTTTATCTGAATTAGAGCATGTAATACACTCTCGTACTATTTCTTTCTGTAAGTACATCAATTCCTGGCCACCAATATCATTGTTTGACATTTTGTTTAGTCTTAACAATGCCACAATGGTCTTTGTGGCACAATTCAACAATTTTATTTCTTAAGGATGAGGGAGGAATAGCCTTGTCACCCCGAAAAATAGTATCTTCACAAACAGTAAGTTCATTTCTAACCTCCCAAAAAGGTTTGAAATCAGGTAACAACTCTTTCTTCTCTGTCCATCCTTTCCGAATGAATGAAATAACAGAGATTAAAATCTTGTCTTTCAAATATTCTTCTCTCCATATCTTTTTCTCAATACAGAAAGGATTAGAATCATGAATAAGATCAATGTGGAAAGTGTCCCACTCATTCATCTCACACTCTTGTAAGTCAGTAGGCATGCGGGAAAGAAAATCAGCGATAACGTTGCTTTTCCCAGGAAAGTATTCAATTTTAATGATAAAATCCTGTAAACGCATAAACATTCTAGCTATTCTAGCTGTAGCATTATAAAGACCTTCAGTAGTAAGGAGTTTGGTGAGAGGTTTGTGGTAAGATCTAACTACACATTTTTTTCCCCACACAAAACTACGAAAATGCTCAAGAGCCCAGACCACTGCTAGAGTTTCCTTCTCTATGACGGAGAACTTGCTCTCAGGAACAGAAAGTGCTCTTGAGGCGAATGCAACAATCCGTTCTTTTCCACGACTATCTATTTGAGAGAGAACACTGCCCAGACCTTTGTTGCTGGCATCAACTGTGATTATAGAATCAAGATCTAAATCAAAAGGAGATAAAACAGGAGCATTGATGATGTCTAACTTGATACTATTAAATTCATTTTCACAGGAGGCAGACCATTCAAATCTGATTTTACTCTTTAAAAGCTGCCTAATATTAAAAACTTTGCTAGAAAAATTCCTAATAAATTTTGAATAAAATTCTACCATTCCCACAAATGATCTAACATCATCTTTACTAGTCGGAGGTGGAGCCTCTTTTATAGCATCGACCAATTTAGGTTTGGTAGCAACACCATCACAACATAAAACATTGCATTTAGAAAATTCAATGGTCAATCCCTTTCCTTCAAGAATACCTAACACCTCTTCAAGGATCGAATTGTGTTCTTCTTTATCTTCACCATATACAAGAATGTCATCTTGAATTTTTTTTACTTTAGAGTGTTTTCCAAATAATTGATGCATTATGCATTGGAAAATGGCAGCAGCTGACGCTAAGCCAAAAGGCATTCTCTTAAATTGGAAACACCCCATGGGAGTAATAAATGCTGTAAGTTGTCTACTCTCCATATCAAGAGAAATCTGATGATATGCAGCAGAAAGATCTATTGTTGAAAAAAACTGCGCACCATTAATTGACGATAGCATTTCAGAAATTTTAGGTAAGGGAAACGTATCTATTACGATATTCTCATTCAAATGACGAAGATCAACACAAAGACGGATTTTGCCATTGGTACGCCTTGCGATGACCACTGGCGAAATCCAATTGGAGGACTCAATGGGTTCAATAATGTCTTCTTTAACCAGTTTTTCTAATTCTTTTTCAACATCACTGCGAACCAAAATAGGAATATTCCTAGCTTTGAAAGTTTTAGGATTAGCATCATCTTTTAGAACAATGTGATGGGAAAATCCCTGAAAATTGCCAATTTTGCCACTAAAGACTTTTGGAAATTTTTTAAGCATAGTTTCTCCAATCTCCACCCCTTCATTGACAACTAAAACAGGATCAGGACTGTTAGGGTTCAATATAATATCCAAATCCCTCTGGTCTCTCCATCCAAGAACCGAAGGTCCAAGTTTGGCTACATATAATTTGCTGAAAGACTCTCTACCTTTGAACCTGAATTTCAAAGGTTTGAAGCCAATCATGTCAATCTTACCACCAGAAAAACCTTCTGGGGAAATATCAGGTGTATAGAAATCATTTCCAAGATCACAGGCAAAATCAGAATTCCAGACATTTTCATTAATGATGGTATATGGAGAACCAGAATCAGCGTAAATATCAATGGGAACTCCACCAATAAGCATATTGCAAATAGGTTTTTTGAAAATATTTCTTTTACAAGAATCATTAATATTAAATATGTAAACTTTTTCAATGGGTTTAGGGATGCAATCATCTTCCATTGAACAAGGTATTAAATTTTTAATGCAATTATCATCTACAAAACAATGCATGACTTTGTTAGATAAATCCTCTTCCTCATCAGAAGAAGAATCATAAACCACTTTAACCTTTTTACTTTTGACTCTATTACAAGCCCTTGAATAATGCCCAATTAACCCACAATTCGAGCATTTCTCCTTAATTGCTGGGCAAAGATTATAGTTAGCCAAATGTGAGCTGCTACCACATCGGAAACATCTTAAATATCTTTCTTTTTAACATCAGTAGGTTTAGACTTTGTTTGAAATTTTTGTTTATAATTAGATTTGCTTTGAACTTTTGAAACAGTTTGATCAATGGTGGATTTTTGTTCAAGAACAGTTTTCTCTTCATTTTTAATTGCTTTTGCACTACGGCCTGACAGCTCAGCCTTCCAAACAATGGCTAAAATATCTTTAAGGTCTGAATCGCCATTTATCCAAAGTCTGTCTTGAATAGAAGGATCTGAAGCGTGCATCACCACCTCATCTCTTATAAACTGTTCTTGAAGATGGTCGAACTTACAATCTCCCGCTATTTTTTTAAGTTCAGCAATATATACATCAATGTTTTCTCCAGGTCGTTGTTTCCTGCGAAAAAACTTATAGCGAGTAATACCTATACATACTTTAGGAGAAAAGTGACTGCCAAAGTCTTTTAAAATATTATCAAAAACATTAGAATCTCCACCACCGCTACTTTTAGACATTTCTTCATAAACGAGTGTAAAAATAGTTTCTTTTTCCTTTCTGGTTTCATTTTACCGTCTTCATCAATGGTATCAATAAAGTTCATAAAATATGCTTTCCATTGAAGCCATTTCATACATGGTTCCAAACCCGATGGCCAAAAAGGTTGTGGAGACTGAATAGTTAAGTTTTGTGAAGACATGTTGAATATTAAGTTTAATTAACTGAGAAAGCAAAAAAAAAAAATTTTTTATTTTTAGGATGAAGAATAAGCTTACTTGAAGTCGATTTGATGATCTGGTATAATATCTTCTCTACAAATATTCTCAACTTGACAAAAAGGGTAAAAATGTTAAGGGTTATATTAACTAATATACAAATTCAATCGAAATTGGTAGCAAAGCGAACGTTTTGTGAAAAATTAAAATTAGCGCTGAATTCCGTGCTCTACGCTCGTTAAGGAAGCTGAAATAGTTGCTATGGCGATTCAAAATGGCTGCTGTGCGTAGACGTCAATACGTATCACATGGGGTGCTGCGTGAAGGCAGGTGATGTCACAAGCAGTAGAGGCAGCAACCCAGAAGCGCGTGAGGAATGGAGCGCGCTGAAGGTAACTGTTTGTGGTTCAATGAGTAAAAGTGTAGTTTATTGAAAGAAGCACAGGAGCAAGGTAAGTAACATCCTACACAGGACTTCTTCCTCAGCAACTGGCAACAGATGCTAGGAAAGGAATCCTAGATACAACAGAACACAGAGTACAGATAATTCTAAGAGAAATACTTAAAGGGACAACATGACATGGCTTCATGGTTCAATCCCGGCAGCAGCTTAGTTCATCATCGTGTAATTCTTGGAAATAGTCACCTAATCTCCCCAATGGCCCTGGAGACCCTTTACAGATTGGGTTTAAATTTACTTTTTTATTTCACTGCTTCCTACATGTCATGCAACAGTTGGCATACATGGCACATTTAACCGTGGTTCAGTGGTGGCAGCTGGACACCCCTTGAAGCCCCCTTCACAGTGGGTATGAGGGCGCTGTAACACCCCCCACCTCTTCCCTGTAAGATGGACAAGGCTAGCACCAATATACAACCCTGGTGCACTGTGTGGGTGGGAGCTGGTGTAAGAGTAGGCAGATGCGAGACCTATTATATTGCAAATGCTTGTTAATTCCAGCTGCTTCCTTAAGTCATTGACAAAAAATCCCATCTTCAAATAAATGTGTATCTCCCTTGGCTATTGGTGTTGTTAAGACAATCCCTCCTCTATCTTTCAATGCTTGAACTGTCTGGAGTAGTTTCTGTTTCATAATCTGTGAATTCAGAGATATTTAGGTAAACCCTGATGTAATTACTCCTTCTACAGTTCTTAGATAATCTTAAATTAGGATTGTATTAATTTGGACAGTCAAAATTTGTCGGGGCAATGTTTGTGCAGCTACAGTTTGTAGTATTTGTACCGAATCAGTCACAATTGGAGCCGTAACACCTGGAAGTATTAATGTCGGTATTGAGTCAACAGGTATTTCGAAATGTCTGTAGAGTTCTCTCAAACTGTATAGCTCGTGGTTTAACAGAAGCAGTAGACATGTGTGGTACATACTGGTGATCAGAATTTGTAGCGGGGACAACATAAGGTGGTGGACACTCAGTTAACAATGCATCCAATATTTCATCGCTTAAATCACTATCGGTTTAAAGCATTTTGACATCCTTAATTTCCTTCCCCTGTATCTGATCCTTTACCCTTTGGTCCTCTCTTTCCCTGTCTCTTACACTGTGTATTCCCACATGCTTAAGGCTTCAAATTGTGCTGCTCTAGATTGTGACTTTATTTCCAATAACATTTCTCTTAATCTGTCAATAATTTGCGTTTCCGAAGTACCCTATTTTGGAAAAACTCAAAGGACTCTTTCTCAAAAAAATTGCACCAATGGCAAATCCATAAACTTGAAAATAGTCCAATTTGTTAACATTTAAAATGTGCAGGCGTTCCATCAGGTGGTACTTCATCATCGACCCAAATCAAATTTGTCAAATTACCTCCATACAATTTCTTAAAGGTTTTAACACAATTCATTTTTGCAATAATTCAATCCAGTGTTTTGATTTAATTCCGCAAATGTCATTTTTTCCCTCCAATCCTGGTACAATCTAGATTTTTAAAGACTTTCAACTAATCTCAATACAGTAATCACACAACAGGCCTATCACAACGTGGCACACTCTGACGCCTCCCTCACTCCTCACAGCAGTTCACCCTCCTTCACAATTTCTCCATACACATCCACTCACACAGTCATCTTATATCGTAATTGTCTGCCTTTCTAAAAGATCAATAGAATTCTATAACTGAAGAATACAAATTAGCTGTGAAACCTCAACCAGCGTGAAATCACCTGAATCAATATAGTTTATCTTTTGTGCACAAGGTCTATTACACAATTCACATTTGTTCCATTCACACAAAGTTCCCTCTCTTAGGTGGATCTGTTGATGACGTCTAAAGACAAATCCTCAATTCTCTGGTCAGACAAACACAATCTCGGTGTCTTCAACACCTTTCAATATATCTATACTGGGATCTTAGGCCACTTTGGGACCTGAAACTCAAATCTCAATCCTTAGATCACATCTGGCCTGGAACCAAATTCACTCAACTTTCACTCAAACTCCACAAGACATCACACTATCATATCATCACCGCAGTCTAGCACATTCCATGCAACCACAATTACCGCAAACGGAATTATAGCACACCATGCTCTAATCCTACACAATTACCGTAAATGCATTTACCACATACTATGATCTAATCCAATGCAATTACCGCGAATGCAATTACCGCAATCAAAGATTACTGCACCACATTGCTACCAATTAATACTCACACCTTCTTCAGCAATTGACTTCTTGGACTGCCTAATAATACCGCTTTGCCAGCCTTCAAGTTCTGGACAAGGGAATCAGGAATCAGGACTTTTGGGGGCTTGGGCATTTATTCTAACTTGGGGAAATATTTTGAAGCTCCATTTAGGCCGTTAATCTAAATTCTGTTCCTTTTGGTCAAAGTGTAAACTTTACCTCAGCTACCAAACTGATATCGCGGAAATCTCAGGGTAATCTCTCGTTGGAAAAGTGTAGAAAATGTGGCACCATTACCTTTAATTACCATTACCCTTGTTTCCACTCAATCAAGGTGACGGATCTTGGCCACCGTATTTTGACCAGAAGAGCATCTTCATAAACATGGGCAAATAATCAAATGCAAATAAACATTTTAGCCGATAATGAGAGTTGTGAGTAGTTTTAAAGAGATTTACTTTCTAATTGATCTTTAAGATTCTCTTACTCTTCATTCATTAGTCAGATTTCAATCAGGTTACAGAACTGATAATGGAAAAATATTGTTAGCAAAGAGCATATCATAAGTTTCATACAGTGGGTTCCATAATGGAAACAATCCCTATTCTAAGAAAATGAGGCACAAATGATGTCAGTCAAAACTTATGAAGAGTTCAAGAAGAGAAGCAAGAGTTAGATTAGCATTAAGCTAAATCAATAATTAATAATGGAAGCATAGAGCAAATAAGCATTGGCAAAGCCAGTTAGTCAAACCATAAAGCTTGGATATTTTAATAAAATCAGAATGGATCCAAGCCTGCATCTAATCTGCTTTCATCTGCCTCTGCTCTGCTCTCAATCAAAGTCTAAACTCACCTGCATCTGCAAATCATAGCTGCGTCCTTCAGTTCTGTATCAAAGTCTGAACTCGGCAGTCTCACATCTCCAAATCTGTCTGAGCCTGTCTCCCGCAAAGGTCTCTGCAAGGGTTCTGCATGGGTTCTGAAACTCCTAAACGAGGACACGTTTGAATAAAAAATAATGTTACAACGCATGTGGTGTGATTTTTGTTCTGTATCCAACTGGAATCCAGCATTCTCCAAAAGGACACCTCCTCCCCTCTGCTTTCTGTGCACATCAGGCAGGTGTAATCCTTCTGCATCTTACTTAAAATAAGTTTATCTCCTAGCCTTCCTTTAAAGAAACATGTTATTTATAACTATATTCATAACATTAGCTGCAAAACAACTTATTAATTACGCAAGAAACATTAAACATAACATGGCAATGCACTTTTAGAATACATGTGTTTTCTATTCTGTCAAAAGCAAAGAATTAACAGTGGCTTTGTTTAAACATTTCCAGCAACTAAATAGAGAAGGCTCCAAGTTTACATGCTGTAAAAGCATTCACCCTTTCCAGGGAGAGAGAAAAAAATCCTTTGCATATCTCAAAGGTCAACTGGAACTTACAGAGCAAGAGCTAAATCATGAGCTGGCTCTTTGTTTCTACATTATAAAATTTTAATTCTAATACAATTTATATTCCACTAATTCACACTTAACATTTTTGCAAGTTAAAATCACATTTCCATAGTGAGGCAAAAATCTAATCTAAACACATTTAAGTCAAGCTATAAATTACTTGTACATGGGTTACATAATTGATTAGGTAGAAAGCGTCTGACTAAAGCCTGTGAATATCAAAGCATCATGTTTTCATTTTGCAGCACCAAATGTCTGCGTATCATTTCTTAAGCTCCGGGCAGGTTTGCCATTAGTAATGCTTAATTTTAGAGGAAATGTTTATGCTCTTTCAGTTGCATGGTGCCACTGATGCTAGCCAATTTCGAGACAGACCACCGCTGATCCTGAACGACAACCCAAGCAACAAACCATGGTGCGACATCAGCATAGACTTTGGCATTTTGCCTGATGACCGACATATGTTAGTAATTTCCAATGCATATTCCAAAATCCTAATGGTAGAGATAATGGTGGAAATATAATTTGATCATACCAGGAAATGCCTCGATAAGATCCTCGTAACCGTCATGATCCCTCACACCCTCAGGAGCGACAAAGGACATTGCATCATAGTCTGGATTTTAAACAATATCAACAAGATCAAAACAATGAACACAAGAAGTTCATACCCCGATGGCCCCAAACCAGTGGAGAGAAGGAAAGACTAATGCACACACTCTATGGCCATATTCATTGCCTGCGTAAAACAAGTTGTCATTGAAGAGGCAATCCACAATACCCTTGGGGTTTACAGTCGCACCCGCCACAACACGACTCAGAGAGCACCCACCGATGTTGTATTTCAGACGTGCTGTCCCGCACAACCTACCCCATGCAACAACATAGACCTCAGAGCCCATTGTGGTGTCTTATTATGTAAATAAAAGCAGATAAGCTCATAAATCCAAAGAGTAGCTTTATTTAAGCCTCAGCCACAGGAGAAAATCTTCAACTCTTTCCAGGACAGATCTGCATTCCAGAATCTCGTAGGAGACTGGAACACAAACATTTAGAACTCTAATCTATTAAAGGTACAGATACTAATGATAAATGCATAACAACATCACACATCTCCCTCCTAAAGAGAGTTTAAACAACAATGATGACAATGTATGCTAAATGTATCCAAACAAAATAGAGATATGCATCTATGGTAAATAGTCTCTTAAATACATAGGAGGTCTACGTATTCTTTGACTCCTAAAAGAAGATGAGGACAAATTTGCACCATTGACAAAACTGGAAGATGCAGAATGTACTCTTTGTCTTTCACACAAAGAGTCATGTAACGGGATTCTTGACTTGACCACAACCACTCTGCTCTTGTTCCAAATTCTCCCATCTTCTGTTTTAATGGCATTTCTAAATACTTTCACTACTGCTCTCACCTCAGTATATTTTGACCAAGATCTACACCCAACAGGAGCTCTTATTCGAACAAGATCACCCACTAGTATCTTCTGTACACTCACAGCATTTCTTTTATCAAAATATATTTTTCTTTCTTCTAACTTCCTCTCTTCCTTCTTACGCCACTCACCAATTCCATTATTCACCATGCCCTTGTTGAGATCCATCCAACCAGGACACAACCAAGTGTTGGGAGCCCTCCCTTTGAACAACACAAATGGAGACTTCCCAGTTGTTGAGTGGGGCGCAAAGCGATATGTAGTTATTCTTTCTTGCAAAACTGTTTTTCAATTTAGATTAGATGACCTTGCCAATTGTATAGCCTCCTTCAAAGTTTTATTAACCCTCTCAACTGCACCATTAGTCTCGGGATGATACAAAGAACACTTTTTATGTAGTATACCAGACTTCTTCATATATTCTTCAAAATACTTAGAACAAAATTGTGGTCCATTATCAGAAAGAAGACTATTAGGAAAACTTTCTTTCTTAAAAATGGCATCAAGAAATTTTATTACCTCTTCCGAAGTAATCTCTCTAACAGCACACACATCTATCCACCTAGAGTATAAATCCATTAAGACTAATAAATAAGGGGTATCACTAACACCTGACAAAGGGCCAACTATATCAATAGCTACCTCATCCCAAGGATGACTTGGCAAAACTCTCTTAACCATGGGCATCTGCTTAGTTTTCAATATTTTATCACTGGCACAGCATTCTGGGCAATCCCTCACTAACCTCTCAATCTCCAAATCCATGCCCGGCCACCAAAATTGCAAGCGTAGAATTTCTTTAGTTTTGACAATACCAAGATGACCAGAATGGGCATGAGACAAAAGTTTCTTCCTAATACCCAGAGGTGGTACCATCTTTGTACCTCGAGTTAAGAATCCAGAATTTGTAGAAAGCTCATCAGAAACTAAAGCCCACGGTTTCTCTAAACGAGAATTACTACCTAAAGACAACATCACCCTTTTTATCTCTTCATCCTTCTCAAGTTCATCTCTCCATTCTTTCTCCTCAATAGCTCCTTCTGTAATCTCACATACATTTATGAAATCATCAGAACAACCACATTCTACTTCTTCTACAAAATTCTCCTTACTCACCATCCTTGAGAGACAATCAGCAGATTTGTTAGAAGTCCCTGGAATATAATCAACAGAAAAATCAAACTCCTGTAAGGATACAATCCATTTTCTAATTCTTGAGGAGATTGCATCTAAATCCTTTTTATCAAAAACTTCCTTCAACGGTTTATGATCTGAAAGAACAGACACTCTCAGCAAAGAGGGGCCCTGCATGCTCGGCTGGCACAGGCATTATTCCTCACAGCAGAGAAGAGAGAGGAATAACTCCAGCCGAGCATGCAGGGCCAGAGTTTCAGACGCTTGTGAAGGAGACTGGGTCCTAGTGCGTGATTGCCAGCCCAGTGGGAGGTTTCGACTTACATTCAAAGTTTACCCACTTCAAATCGTTGCCAGGAAGGGCACAATTGTGACTGCAAGGAATAACTGAGACTGCATACGAGAAACATATCGGCCTTCACCAAATGGCATCAGCCAAAAACACCATACCTAGGAACCCAAAATCCTGCTCTGAGGAACAATGAGGCAGACCAGGACCCCGGCATTGGGCACCACAATTACAGTCCGGAGCCACAGGCTGTGGCTCTGCCTTTGCCCGGATAGGCTGCATCTGCAAAGACACCCAAGCCAACCCCGCCACTCCGCCCAGCTAGGAGTCACCCATACAACTTGAGGCATAGCATTACAAAATCGAGGAGACTCAAGGACTATGTGTGTGAGGACACCCAAGAAGAACTGCTGAACTACACAACCATTTTCTTTTGTTGAAAATTTTGGAGACATGTAATACAGCGCAAGATAACACCTTGGTACTTTGACACACACATGCAAGCACACCGTGACCCACGTTGGAGGTCAGAGCGAGTTAATAAAATAGGTAGGTCCCACCTACGTGCTAAGTCATGGAGCAACATGCAAGTGTGCACGTTTGTTTTATTTGCTCTGCATCCCCAGTGCCCGCTCAGCATGGCCTAGTACTGCACGCAACATGCTACAATGTCCTGATGTGGAATAGGATGTCTGGCCTTCTAACAGCATGACACCAGCTACCCAAGTTAAATTGCCGTGCATCTTCCAGTAAGTCATGTGATGAGTGGCTTGCCCCATGCTACCAGTCACACTGCGTGGACTATGGGGCCTGTCAAAGCCGCATGATTGGCTGATGTGATGGTGTCCAATGTGCCATCTTTAGCTTTCTAACTCACCAATAACTGTTGTTTACTCCTAAAATGTGCTGTCTAGTTTGGCTGTTGTTAGTGTGTTGTTTGGCTGCTATTGGAAGTGCTGCTTATGACGCTAGTATCTGATGCATTTATTTAGATGTCAGTACTGCACAGTTCCATTTTATACCAGGGACAACTGAGGTGTCTGGTGTGGATACACCCCTTGAGAGCTGCCGCCACTGTCAATGTGTCTGGTTCATTCTACAACGCTCTGCTTTCTGCCCATGAAAGACGGTCACGAATCTGCCCAGAAGAAAAGTGAAGTTGAAAAAGATGCTACAATACTGAGAACATCAGCTCCGGCTTTGGAACAAATAAACATGCCCAGAGGAGAGGAATGGGATACATTTCAAATGAAAAAAGCTTCTCTTTTTATAAGCTTGAATAATCTGTCACGTCAACTCGAATTAAAAATGAATGGAACAGCGCGTCTAAGTGTTCAATGATGGAGCACAAAGGCAGGGATTTGCCAACTGTGTGAGATAGATAACACCCAAAGGTCTGTGTGCTGGCATTATGTGTCAGTAAATGTGCTTTTTGCTTAACAAACATTGGTGGCATCAAAGTAATGTTTATGTCCTGGATTTAAACAGAAGAACAATATACATTTTGATGTCATTCTTCGGGCTGCTAAAAGAACTCTTTCAGATTCAATTTGCCCCTCGAGGTGTTCTTGTACAATCCCCTGTGAAAATGAAGCAACCACTCTGTAAAGGAAAGACAAGCTAGGCAGTCCCTTATTATGACCTCTTCGGTCAAGAATCAAATCACTGTGAATGAACTGCAAAACATATTTTGCTGTCTTCGTGTGGAGGCCATTTTTGTGGGAATTGTGTCATTCATGTTATCTCAGTTGCAGACTCCTAAACTGTCTGTATTATTGTTGTAAAGTGACAGCTTTTAGGATGGCAACCCCCAATTTCAAATTCTCTTTTGCAACTCACCTTCTGGTAATCTTGAACTCTTAACAATTTGAAACTGGTATCTAGTGCCTAGTGTAGGTGCTCTGATCCATAAAACATGTCAACATTGAGTTAAAGCTGGACCAGGGCCAGACTGGCCGTAGCGGGCACCGGGGATTTCACCGGAGGTGTGGGGGCCGGTTTTGTGGCCGCAGGAGGACGCTTTTCTTACAGGGGTCCAGTTTTCCAGCAGTGCTGCAAAATCGGCCCTCTGTATGAAAAGCGGGAGAAGCGCTTAACGACTAACACCCCCTACCCTCCCGTTCCCAGGGCCACTGGAGAAGCAGCCTGCCAGGGCTGGTTGCTGTTCCCAGTCCGGCCCTGAGTAGATTGATACTTTTACCTTTCCAATAAAGCCACAGTACGTAGTGCAGAAATACACACAAGGCATGGAAGGTTAAATCTCACATACGAACTGCAGCACCTATTTTGCCATCCACTACACTGGCAAAGAAAACATGGCTCCAGGCCTACCTTGTGTAGCCAGACTGTGGAAATGTAAAATCTGCAGTGCAACTTATCACAATAACCCTTTTTGACAGATGAAGATCCTGCTTCAACTAGATTTTAGTATTAGATGTGGGAAGACACTATTGATTTCAGTATAATACTCCCTTACACCTTGGACATCTAGGACACGGCCTACTGTGACCGTTGACTTACATTGGGCGCTTTATTTTTCTTGGTGCTTTTTCACTTTGAGGGCATATTTATCAAAATGTCATGCAGCGCAGCAAGATACCTGAAGCACTGCGTTGCATGACAGGGAGACTGCACCGTATTTAACATTATTTGGCACATTCCTGTACTCTCCTTGCGCTGATGCACTATGTGCTGCCTGGCACCAAAGCAGACACCATTGCAGCATGGTGCAAGGGTGCCAGCAATGTAGGCACAGGCCCGGACTGGCCTTTGCAGGCACCGGGCAATCCCCCGGTCGGCCGCGAGGGTGGGGGCCGGTTTTGTTACAGGGTAGTTTTTTGCAGCATAGCTGCAAAAACGGCACTGTAACAAAATCGGCCGAAAACCGGCACTAGCAAAGAGCGCGGTCGCACCCCCCCCAACCTCCCGGGGGGAGGGGGGGGGGGGGCGGCCGAGCACTTTGCCAGGGCCGGTTTCGGCTCCCAGTCCGGCCCTGTGTAGGCAGGAATGTTTTTGTGCTGGAAGGGGTACCATTGTGCACAAAAACAATCCCTTAAGGCTCTTTTCTGCAGCACACATAGAAACAAGAAGAAATGAGGAGAAATAATGTTATTTCTCCTCGTTATGCCTCCCATGGGTAGGCAGAGCATTTGGACACATTTCCAAGTCTACCACTCATTGTAAATCTGGAAATACACCAACATGAATGGGTGGATGCGTGGGAACACTTGCGCTTGAAAGAATATTTGTATAGCGCCATACTACCCGGAGGCCTCGTAGCGCTTCAGAACCAAGAGTGACAATTCAGTCAAGACATTAGTTGAAAAGATATGTCTTCAGGTGTTTACGGAAGGCAGTGAGGTTGTGTATCTCTCTTAAAGACTGGGGGAGAGCGTTCCACGATTTAGCCGCTAGATGTGAAAAGGAGCGGCCCCCCATCTTACTTTCTTTATCTTTCTAGTGGAGGCTAGAAATTGGTTGCTTCACCCATGGTACACCTCCCTGGGGCAGAGTAAGGCAAGGCAGTGACTTGAGCAGTCTTACGTTACTCAAGGTTTACTAAGCACCGCAGTGTCACTCAAAGTGGCCTCACGTGGCTTGGCGAATCTCATCTAGGTTTAGCTTCGCCCTTGCGTTACCTTGTGTGGTGCCAGGGTGTTGCAAAGCTTTTGTAAATATCCCCTTAAATCTTTAAAAATTCATATCTCTAGCTCCCCTTATTGGATTTGTGTCATTGTGGTCTTATTTCATTCATTAACTGTTTCAGGTTTTTTTCAAATTGTTTTCTGACTTTTATTGTGTTTTGTGTGTCTCTTTTACAGTGTATTCAATGCTTCAATACTTTGCATTTGATTTAAACCTGACTCCGAAGTGTTATGTTACCGTGGATTGAGCACAGGTTTATTTTATTTAAATTGCCTCACATCTAGCAGGTGATGGCCTTATCCTTTGATGTGAACACCTTTCCACCCCAAATTATAATCCACTTTCCTACAATTATTAGTACGGGTGGGTGAAATTGCACATTTTTCTTCTGCACATTATACTCATAATTCGTGCAGGTATTACACAGTTTATTTTGAGAAATAAAAAAATTGGCTAGATTTCTCATCACTTTGCACCTGTGCAATGTCAGTAAAAGTGACTTAACCCATGCAAAATGTAGTTGAATTTCCATTCAGTACAAAACTTGTTTCATGCTAACAAATTGCCTACATATAATATAAAGAAGAGCTATGTACTTTGTGTCAAGGGGGCATGTTGGAAATGGCCCTCTCTACAGGGTCACCCCAAAACATTCTGCCTTCACTCCCACCCCCCTTTTTGCTGGATTCGTTTTTGTTGGCTTTGGGCTCTGGTGCATTACCACTGCTAAAACCAAAGGGGATGATGGATGGAGTGTTAAACACTGCAAGCAATCACCCCAGTCAACTGATCCTGGTTTAATCCACCATCATTCTTTAGCTCACTCCGCCACCCAAATTCAGACATGGCCATATGCAAATCAGTCTGACCCTGTGCTTCATGGGAATAGTCGAGCCCGAAGTGCCAAGCTATGACTTTCCTGGACCGGAAACAAGCATCCTGGGACCGGTTTCTGGCTAATCAGCCGTCATCAGCCAGGCTAGCTTGAATCCAGTGGCAAAGTGAGCGAGGGACCCACGTCTGGGCATACCCTGCCAACTAAGGGCGAACAAAGCAAAACCAAAGGGGATGATGGACGAGTGTTGAACATTGCCAGTACTCACCCTCATTTAACTGATTTGGTTTTAATCCATCATCATTCTTTAGCTCACTCCGCCACCCCAGTTCAGATATGGCAATATGCAAATCAGTCTGACCCTGTGCCTCATGGGAACAGTACAGCCCGAACTGCCAAAGCCATGTATTCCCTGGACCGGTAACACGCATCCTGGGACCGTTTCCTGGCTAATCAGCTGTCATCAGCCAGGCTAGCTTGAATCCAGTGACAAAGTGAGCAAAGGACCCACGTCTGTGCATACCCTGCCATCTTAGGGCGAACAAAGCAATAATAAAATGTACAATTAAAGTAAAATGAAAGCGCATTTACCTTATAGTGGCGTCCTGAGCTACCCTCCTCCTCCTTGCCGTAATGCCGTACGTCATGGTAGAACTGGGCATGTGCAGTCCTACCATGACATACGTCTGATGTAAGGGATTATGCCGAGGGGGGGGAGGGCAGCCCAGGATGCCGTGATAAGGTAAGTGCACAGAACCAGTTCTAGGATGCTTGTTTCCAGTCCAGGGAGGACCGGGCCTGACAGTTCTGGCAGGACTGTTCCTATTGGGCGCAGGGTCAAGACTGATTTGCATAGGGCTGGGTCCAAACTGGAATGGCATGCTTAGCAAAAAAAAAATAGATTCAGGCCCAGATCTCTGTACTGGGGTGAAAGTATGACATTGTTCTGCATTCTGTCCATCAACTGTTCTTTGTGCATTACCACTGCTAACCAGTGCAAAAGTGCATGTCCTCTCTCCCTAAACATGGTTTGATTGACATCCCCAATTGGCACATTTAATTTACTCTAAATGTGCCGAGGGGCTATAAATTAAATCTACTAGTAGGCCTGCAGTATTAATTGTGCCACAGATTTAGGTAGCCCTTTAAAACAAGTCCAAGGGCTGCCACTGCAGAGTCTGTGTGGGCAGTTTACACTCCCATGTTGACTTAGCATATAACTCCTTTACTGCTAGGCCTCTCCCCCACCCCCCTGCATCCTTAGCCTTTTTATGGCTATTCGGAGTAGTTTGTAATGAGGCCCTTGTACCGTTTTGTCCACATTATGTCTCCACGCCAAATGTGCATCCTTTACTTCCAACATCCGGTGAATTCTAAAGGTGCCCAAAGTTTGTGAATTCCGCTGGAGGGGACCGATAAATTAGCCAAAATACAGCTTATATGTTTTTTTTCTAGGAAATATCAGAAAAAAGTACTGCAGAAGAAAGCGTCCGTTTATTTCCCCCTGAAATGTTATCAACAAATGGTTTGTGGTGCTAAAATCACCATCTTCCCAAATTTAAGGAACAGGCAGACATTTGTCAAATAACCAACATTTTCTGTAGTTTTGGCTTTTTACTGGGACATAGTCTATTTTTCCATTTTTTGTGCTTTCATCCTCCTTCCAGCTAGTGGTAGAAATGGGTATAAAATCAATAATGGATCCCGTAAAACTATACATTTCTGAAGAGTAGACAACATTCTGAATTTAGCAAGGGGACATTTGTGTAGATCCTTCAAGGTTTTTCTATAGAAATTAACAATTGAAATAAAAAAACTATTGAAATTGAGTTGGAAAAAATACGCATTAGTGGCAATGTTTTCACGTGTAACTTCCTCTAACTATGGAAGATTGTTGTAAGCAATTTACTTTTATATCTGCTGGACCCTCTGGTTGCAGGGATATATAGGACTTGCAGGTTCACCAAGAACTGATAACTAGGGTGCGTCTTGCAATGGTTGTTCATTGTGTACCGAGTATATAGCAATTAATTTGGTAAAATATAAACAGTAAAAAATAGGTACCAAGTAAACCTATATATTTCAGAAATGGACACAAAATATAGAGGTATTACAAGTGTTTTTTTGGTATATCTCCGAAATTGTGGGTATCCCTACAATCATGTGAATTAGAGGCCATTTTTCAAAATGACTTCCTTTTTACATATTGTCTTACGTTTGGAAGGACAGAAATGCAAAGAAAGTCAATTGGTAATAACACTTGTTCTACTATTATGTGTTCCTCTAAGTCTCCTAATGAAAATAGTACCTCACAGGTGTGGGTAGACCTAGTGTCTTTGACAGAAAACGGCCCAACAGGCAACGTGGAGAAATCACATTTTTCCGGTAAAAACCGACCCTTTTTTTTAAATGTGCCTAGCTGTGGATTTTGGACCCTAGCTCAGCCAACACCTAAGGAAACTTAGAAAGTCTATATAGGTTAAAGTACTAGACTCCCAGAGGAATCCAGGATGGAGTGACTTGTGTGGCTCTCATCAGATTCTATTACCCAGAATCCCTTACAAAACCTCAAACTTTGTAAAAACAAACCACATTTTCCTGATATTTCTGTAGTGGAAAGTTCTGGCATCTGTAGAAAGCCACAAACTTCCACCCACCCAGCATTTCCCAAAGTCTCCCAATAAAAATGGTACCTTACTTGTGTGGGTAGGCCTTGTACTCGCAACAGGAATCGGGCCAAAAAGAGTTGTGGGCACATCAAATTTGTCCAGTGTAAACTGACCCTTTTTTGCTCAATATGAATAGCTGTGGATTTTGGAGCCTGGCTCTGCTGGCACCTAAGGCAACCTAGCTGGATACGCAACGCAAAGTGGATACATCACATTTTCCAGTGAAAACGAACTCTTTTTACGCAATGTGCCTAGCTGTCTTTTCAAGCTTCTATCTGGGAACCCAGTGAGACCGAACCACAGCAGGTCTTGGAGGTTTAACAGCACATGACATTGAACATTTTAAGGGACTATTGAAGTTTGAGGTGCTAATTGTTTGGTCCGCTGTGGTGATCCTCTTTTGTTGTTTTTGGACTTTTTGAGCACTCTCTTCCCCGTGACAAGACCTACATAACATTATGCCTAAATACAATGATGGACGCGAGGAGATGGCATTGAATCTTTTTGACCCAAGTAACCCTAGGGCGGCCGCAGCGCCGGAGCAAGCCGGCAAAACCAGCCTCAAGACTCTGTTTTTGAGACTGGAGAGACTACGCAAACAGGAACTCAGTAGATGGTGGGATGGTGTGACACTAAAACAATACTTGGAAAATGATAAAGTCCCTAGGGGACTTAGGATTCCTATTTTTCCCACCTTCGGGGACCTGGGCGAGAATTTGCTAAAGGAATAGGAGGGCAACCTAGAGGGAGCCTCACATATTATGATGGAGATTCTAGTAAAGCACTCTATGAAAAAAGGTGAAAAATTACAAGAGGAAATTTAGCAGGTAGAGAAGGAAATCAAGGAAATAGGGGAAAAGGATCTAGTTGAAAAAACTTTGCTTTCTTAAAACAAGTTATGGATAACCATCAAATCTACCTAAAAGAAAAAAAGTTGAGGAAAATTAAAAGGGACGACCGCGACTATAAAGAGGGTCGCATCTACACCTTCGCTAAAACATTTGACAACCTGTCCATACCGGAAGACAAAAAAAGAAAGTAGGGAGGATAGGGATGATGGTGAAGACAATCGATCTTTTAGTAATGTCTCCATCTCATCCACTAGTAGTGTTGCCTCCTCTGTTACACTACATGACATACCTTTAGGCGAAGGAGCTTCGTCATTCCAAAAAGAATTAGCGAAGCTAAGAATGTCAAGTCGTCTACAACAAAAAAGGGAACAACCAAAACCAGGAGGGGGGGTAGAAGGTGGAAAGGCAGTAATCAAAACAGGAAAAACCGAGATGGTAGCAAAAGTAAAGAAGACCTAACTGCATTTTTGACTAATAATGATAATTTGGAAAATGTGAATGACAATATACGCAATCTAAAAATTGTTAACTTGTCTAATAAAGTTCTTGAGCCTGAGGATGTCAATGTTTTGAGCAAGGGTATTAATTTTTGCCCCACCCAGAAGGGTAATTTCGCTGATATCCATGTGGACCTGTTTAAATTCACTAGGTTACTCAAGTTGAAAGATTTCTTTGCCAATAGAGATTTAAATAAGGAACAATCAGTGGAGAAAAGAGGAGAAAGCTTACATACGTTCCATCCATCCGTGCAGTTCACTGTCCGATGACTCTTGATGAGGAAGAACAGACAGAGATACCGGCCCTTATGGAAGAACTGGGTATTAACCAGGAAATTTCAGATGATAGTGGCTTACGCCCTAGGTCTAAATTCATTCCTACATTTGGTTACCATCCAAACATCGATGTCTTCCATAAAAAAGTCACAGAGGAACTTTATAAACTAGAAACCCCCAGCTCAGGAACCAAGGCAAATCTCACCCATTATGAAAGAGAAGCCCTTAAAAAACTTAGGGAAGATCACAATATTGTTATATGGGAAGCCGATAAGGGTGGGAGCGTGGTCATTATGAATCGTGATGATTACCTCAATGAAATAAAACGTCAACTTAATGATTGCCAAAACTATAGAGAGGTCAGGGGCAACCCGATATCTGATATTATGAATGAGATAAATAGCAGACTCTGTGAATGGAAAGACTCATGCCTGATAACGGAGGATGAATTCAGATTTTTGCACGTGGCCCACCCATCGTTTCCGTGTATCTACGTCCTCCCAAAGATACACAAAGGAGGTGAAGGCTTTCCACCAGGCAGGCCCATTATTTCAGGGGGGACTCACCTACTGAGGGCCTGTCACACTATGTAGATCTTAAACTACAAAAGCATGTACTTAGCCTTCCCTCCTATATTCGAGATGGCAAAGATATACTGGTTAAGCTGAAGGATTTCAAGTGGTCGGATGACCTAACTTTTGTGACGTTGGACGTTGCCAGTCTATATACCTGCATTGACAGGAAATATGGACTAATGGCAGTCCAGTCCTTTCTGGATAGAGAGGATGCTGAACTTTTTTCCAAAATGAGATGGTCATGCAAATGATCGATCTAATATTGCTCAACAACTTTTTTCTTTTTGACGGTCGCTGGTAGCAACAGATCAGTGGTACCGCAATGGGTTCCAGGTTTTCCCACTCGTATGCCTGCCTCTTTATGGGGTGGTACGAGAGGGAGCACGCCTGGGCCCGATGTGCCTCCCCCGGACCAATAACATTGTGTTTTGGGGGAGGTACATCGATGATGTTATCTGTCTCTGGTCGGGAACCCTAGAAGATCTTGAGCATTACTTCTTATATCTCAATGATAACATCTTCAATGTTAAATTCACAATGTCATTTCATAAGAGTAGTATCAACTTTTTGGATATTACATTCTATATAGAGAATGGCCGCATACAAAGTAAACTCTATCGTAAGGAGACTTCTTGCAACTCAGTCTTGCATGCGTCTAGTGCGCATGCTGGCTCAGTTGTTAGAAATATTCCTTTTGGAGAACTTACAAGAGTACGGAGGATCTGTAGTGAAGAAAACATCTTTAGGGAAAATGTGGTTGAGACCAGACAAAGATTTTTGAAACACGGCTACGATCATAAAACCTTAGACAGAGCAATTTCTAGGGTTGAGTCACTAGATAGGGACTCAACATTGAGTGACAATGCTAAAAGAAATGTAAAGGACAAAAACTCTAACAAATTGAGATTTATCACCCAATATACTATGCAGAGTGATAAAATATTTAATGTGTTCCGAAGAAATTGGCATCTACTAACCGGAATTGTGGGCATTAAAGACCATATAGGTGAGAGGCCATCCGTTACATATAGGAGGGGCGTATCTTTACGTAACCAACTGTGCCCCAGTTATGTTACCACGCCCCCAAACAGAGACACGTGGCTGCCTTTAAAACCTGCAGGCTTTTTCACGTGTGGGATGTGCATTATTTGTGATATGGGTAAGAACAAAATCACCACTTTTTCATACAATGGTAATCAGAAATTCAAAATAACTAAATGCTGCAATTGCAACACTCCATTTACTGTTTATGTCGTTGGTTGCCCTTGTGGTCGTATATATGTTGGAAGCAGCATGCGACCATTAAAATTACGTATACAAGAGCACAGCCGGGCAATCATAAATAGGTACGTAAGATATCCACTTACCGATCATTACAACTCTGAACATCAAAATGATAACACCTTCTGGTTTCATGCAATCCAACATATACCCGTTAATAAGAGAGGTTGCAATAGGGAGCTATTGCTAAGGGGGGAGGAAGCAAAGTGGATTTGTCACCTTCGGGCTATTGATTGTGGACACAACTCTGACAATGAAATGCACCATTTCCTGTGACCGATTCCCCTCCTTTGTGTACCCCTACAGAGCTTTGATGCTTATTAGAGATTTCTGTATTATTACCTTATGGTTAGATTTGTTTTGTTTTAAAAAGATGCTTGCCTTATCTAAAAAGATTGCCTCAGATGTCTTTGTTTCCAAAGTCCCAAGTAGTTATATTCAATGTTCTTAATTCTTTTAATGACCAATATACCTAAATCTTTTGCTTATTTTGTCTATTTCTTTTTATTTTTGTATTGGCTCTTCAGTTTTGTATCTTTCTGTCTTAAATTGTCTGTTTATTCATGAAATGTATGTGTTTTAATTTATGCTGAAAGTAGCTACCAGATTTATATTGATTTATTTGCTGTATTGACATTTTGTGTCTCATTTTCGAATTGCATACACGGCCATTTGGTTTGGTCATGTACTTATGTCATTTCGTTTGATAAATTTGCAGGGCGGCTATGGACTTTGGGACGCCTAAGATGGCGCCCGTCTTGGACCCCGCTTCATTACTTAGACACATCGTCACATGTACTGATATCATTTCCCTTGCAAAATTTGCAGGGCTGCTACAGACTTTTGGACGTCCAACATGGCGCCCGTCTTTCTTGCTTATGGTTAGAGTTTTTCCCTGTGGACAGCGCATGTGAGTATTGGGTGAATTTTAGGTGACTAAATTATGTGACTCTTTCCATTTTTTAATATAATCAAGTCACCTTGCTTCAAAACATCCGCTTACTATCTTGCTCTTCCCTTTATCGATCGTCGGGATTGGCTTTTGGGTAGTCTAATATGCCGCCCACTTTCCCCCTTCGTTACTGCTTGCACACTTCCCGTGTAATCCGTTGGCAACTATCAGGTGACTATCAGGTGACTTACACACATGACTGAGCCAAAGGTTTAAAACTCACTGACTCGTATCAACATGGCGTTGGCGTCTCACATGGGACTTTCATTCTGGACGATATACGTCTTTGAGGTAAGTGCTAAGCTTTGTTAGTACGCCTTATTTCTCTTAATCCGGTCGTGTCCTGACACCCTGCACCAAAGGATGTAGATATACCTGTTTTATGTTGTTCATACGAATGTATTATTCACGTGGGGGTGGCTTTGTACTTGAAATGCACGACCTTTGGGTCATTTGCCCTTGCCTTATTTTTATTTTCCTAAACCATGGTACATGAACGTACAACCCGCGTGATATTTTATAACTACTTTGGCCATTTTTAGTAAAGTGGGGTTTGTAACTTAGCATACCTGTTGTTCCATCCATAAGATACTGTCTAGTTCAGGTATGTTCTGAACCTATGTTGTTGGCATTTCAATTTGGGCGTCTCTAGGATGATTTGTCTAATATGGTATGCAAGTGTTTTGCTACAGTCAATAGATGGTCTGTTTCATTTTAGAACGAGTCGGTTTGGCAGCTTATTAAGGCCTGCCAACCTCTAAAGAAAGATCTCATCTCTGCAATTCACCCAAGTACCTTACACTTATGTGAGTCACGGTTATATATACTTTCTATATTATTTTATCTATGCTTTACGCCTAATTAGTTTCAGATGTACACATATTGTTTCAATTATACGTCTGACTTGGAACTTTCCAGATTGATTTTTGGTTTTTGATTGATTTTGTTTAAATCTTGCGAAAATAATATTTTGTCTAAAATCCCTTATGGCTGTCTTCAGATACTCTATATGTCTCTCAATACTTGAGTTTCGACTATTATAATATAGCTACCTGTGTGTTTTTCGCACCCAGTCAATTTTCTATTTGGTGATACACTCTTCACCATTTCATCTGATAAAACTTCATTCAATTGACTGTGTTCTTGTATACAGATTGCCTCAATACATTCTAACAGATTTGGAACCTTATCCAACGCCAATTGGTCCTCACGGCGCATAGTTCTGCACGAATTACAGTGCAACCCTTTTGACTTTGGTGAGATTTTGCTTTCTCTCACTTTTGTGTGTTGTGTTTTGTAATTGGTGTTCTCTGGTTAAATCATTATATACTCGTTTTTTCAAATATTTCCTTCTTTTTCTCTTGCTAAGATGGTGTTTTGTGATTGGTGGTCTTTGGCCAAATCCCTACATATTCATCATTCTTTCAATTATTTCTTTCTCTTTCTCTCTTGCTGAGATTGACAGTTTACTTTCTGTTATCTGGATTTTGACTGAGCCATATACCGCCTGTTGGCCTGGACTAGTACATTACTGATTGTGCAATACTTTTTGACTCTGGTGAGATTTCTCTTTTTTGTTTTCTTTACCTGAACCTTTTACTGCCTGTTTATATTTGCGTTTTAGTGCCAATTATTCTTTTTATTTACATCTCAATCTTATTTTCTTCCCTTTGCCCTTACCCATTAGGAAGTCACTTGTGTAGGATATAACATCTATCCTCTCTTGAAAGGGACATATGTATATAATTAGAACTGGAACTAGAATATACTAATGAAATTAGTTTAACTTGTCTTTTTAACTGTAGTTTTACCTCATTGTCTGTGTAAAAGTTTTTTTTATATATTTTGTGTCTGTTTTTGTATTTTTCAAATGCCATCATTGAAAATTCTTGTACAAATGGGTTGTCTTTTGATTACGTATTCATTGTCAGTTCATGTTTCTCAACGTAATTTTGTTATATTAATGTATATATATATGTTTCACGTTGTTTTCAGCCCTGACGAAGCTCCCAAGGTGGGGAGCGAAACGAGTTGGCTGTCCTGTGCACTTCTAAAACAAAAAGATTAATAAAAAGAAGAATATATTTTCACAACATTTTGCTCCTGAGAATTACTTTGTAATTGGTGCTGCCGCTACGTCTTTTCAATGTGCCTAGCTCTGAATTTTGGATCCTAGCTCTGCCGGCACCTATGGATGCCTAGCAAACCTATTAATTTGTGCCAACTAGACACCCAGGGGAAGCCAGGGTGAGATTACTTGTGTGGCTCTCATCAGGTTCTCTTGCCCAGAATTCTTTGCAAAGCCCAAACTTTGTTAAAAAACACACATTTGCCTCACATTTCTGTGATGGAAAGGACTTGAATCTACAGGGAGCCACAAACTTCCACCCACTCAGCATTCCCCAAGTCTCCCGATAAAAATGATACCTCACTTGTGTGGGTTGGCCTAGTGTTCCTGACAGCAAACGGCCCAAAACGTACTTTTGGAGACTTCAAAATTATCAATTACAAAAATACCTTGTAATGTGAGGGAGTCACCTGCGTTTTTGATCCCGGGCTCAGCTGCCATCTAAGGAAAACTACCAATCCAAGACATTTCTGAAACCTAGACACCCGGGGGAGTCCAGGGAGTTGTGACTTGTGTGGATACCCCAAAGTTTCCCTACCCGGAATCCCCTGCAAACCTCAAATTTAACTGAAAAAAATCCCAAAATAAACAGCTAGGCACATTGCAAGATAAAGGTCAGCGGCTAGTGGGCTTCTGCCACCCTGGGGAGGAGTAGATCCATGGCTAGTGCCCCGAAATGTCCCAAAAGAGGCAGAAAGACTATGCTATTTTTTGGGGGGTGGGGTGGGTGAGGGCATTGGCTTGCCCATGCTGAGAAGCCCCCACCCCTATGCATAAAAAAACAGCATAGTCCCTAGAGCCTTTTTGGGCTCTCTGCTCCCCAGGGGGCAGAGATGGGGCTATTGCCCCCATACGGGGGAGGCAGAAAGATTGTGGCACATTCTTTTTGTGGGTGGGGCATTGGCATGACCATTCTGCGGAGCCCCCACCCCCACATATAATAGAAAAAAGTCCCTGGTGCCTAGTGGCTTTCTGCCCCCCCCCCGGTGGGCACATAAGGGGCTATTGCCCTCAGCTGAATCCTAGGGGGGGGGGAACTGTAGATATTTTTTATGGTGGGAGCATTAGCATGCTCATTTTGGTCAGCCCCCACCCCTATGGAGAAAAACATATTAATACTCCCTGGTGCATAGTGGGCTTTCTGCCCTCCCTGGGGGGGCAGATCAGGGGCTATTGCCCCTATCTGCCACCTCGGTGTGGACAAAAAGACTGTGGCATTTTTTTGGGGGGTTGGGAGTATTCGCATGCCCATTCTGGGCAGACTCCACCTCATAACTAGTGGGATTTCTGCCCCGTTGGGGGGTGTTTGCCTCCTGGTGGGGACAGGAAGGTTGTGCAATTTTTCTTGGTTTGGGGTAACTGACATGCCCATTCTGGGCAGCCCCCACCCCTACATGCAAAAAACAACCCTAATCCCGAGTGCCTAATAGGCAGATCAGGGGCTATTGTCACCATCTGCTTCCTGGGGGGTTTGGGGGGCAGAAAGACGTTGTCATTGTTTTGGGGGGAAGGGTGTGGGCATTGGCATGCCCATTCTGGGCAGCCCCCACACCGGAACCATCAAAACAGAAATCCCTGGTGCCTAGGGTGAAATTGCCCCCCCGGGGGGCATATTGGGGGCTACTGCCCCATCTACCCGCCGGGGGGCAGAAAGCCTGAATATACCCATTTCAAAATGGGTTTCGGGACTCGGGGGCTGAGAGATCCCCTTAAGCACCGAACCACTGAAACTGAAACTAGCTGATTGGCTAATGTCAGTTACCTTTTCAATGTAATGACGCCAGCGCGCCATGCGCACGACCGTCATCACATTAAAAAATATATATATCCCAGAGGAAAAAAGGAAGTAAATCCCTTGCGCTTGTGTACATGACTGAATGGTTCCGTCATGAGCATATGAGCACTATTCCGTCTTGAGCACTAAAAGGTTTAAAACACCTTTGCCAGTTTAAAACGTCCCTTTTATTACAAATAAGTCACCTTTAAGCTAGGCTCTAGGTAGCCCCTAGGGTAGGGTGCTATGTAATTAAAAGGTACTTTTAAGTTTTACATGTCCTGCTAGTTAAAACCTCCCCAATTCGTTTTTCACTACTGTGAGGCTTACCCCTCCGATAGGTTAACTTTGAGGATTCCTTGTTACATCTAATATTCCGTAATTCCCAATTGGAAGGAGGTTGAGCTGTCATGTTTAGTACCTATGGAATTGTAATGATAAATACTTTTTAATGGTAATGCTGAATTTTCCAGTAGAACCTTAAAGATACCACTTTTAGAAATATTGTATTTTTCTGCTCTTGCCCCTGTGTGCCTGAGCCTGCCTCCGTTGCACTTCTAGGAGAGTGATAGCTGGGCTTTATGCATTCCCTCCAGAAGGTCACACACAAAGGGAGCTTAGGTGGGACTTGATGGGCCATTCACATCCTGATAGGCCATCCTGGACAGGATGAGAGGTAAAAGCTGGTGACTGCCTCACAATTTCACCTGACTAGGCTGTGTCCTGTCCCCACGCAAAAGACTGCTTAACCCCCAGTAGTGAGTATGGAGCCAGGGCAGGAAGGAAGGATTTTTGTGCACTTCAAAGTCCTTCTTTGATGTCTCTCTCCCACCTCAAAGGCACCAGTGGGTATAAGATCTGGACTTCTGGCCCAGCCTCTTTGTGTACATTTCTGGACCCGTGAATACTCTGCCAGGAAGAAGGACTGCAGTGCTTCTGAAGGACTGCCACTCTACTGGACTGCTGCTATGGAAGAACTGCTTTCTTGCTGTGCTGACCTGCTGCCTGCTGCCTTTCTTGCCGGGGAGAGAAGGACTGGACCCACATCACTTGAACCTGGAACCAGAGGGACTCTAAGGGCTTGCCTCTTGTTCTGAACACTCCGGGACATCAAAGGCTTCCAACCAACCTGCTATAGCAACTGGACTATGTCATCGGTCAGTCTTGCACTGCCAAGTGGTGCCAACCTGGTCCTGGGCCCGGTCTTGGGCCCTTGGAAGTGGGTATAATGTGTTGATCCAGCAAAAATCTATGCATCAACCCTGTTGCGCAGTTTGGAAATGGCACATCTCTATCGATGGCGACACATCGCCACTGCTGCAAGGAACGCCCACGACGCAGTGCTGGTGTTGCAAGTCTCAACTAAAATGCATCATCAACCGCATGGTGCCACAACTCTATTTCAGATGTATCTTCGACTTTGCACTGTTCAGAGCCAACGCATTGCCTGTGTGGCATTGCCTCATCTGCTCCCCACATGTCTCCTCGACATCAATGGAAACAAGGTACTTTGCAGTCGGCCAAGAATGGTCCCTGTATCCAAAAAGCACTCCATCGCAGTCATCCTGAAACTTTGTATTTAACACAGTGTAGCACGTCCAAATAGCCCCTACATTTCAGTTTATTCTTTCAAAATTCATAACTCGGGGCGTGGCCAACCATCATGGCCAAGTGGACGTGTCCTACGGAGGCTCCGCTCAATACCCTGCAGATCTCCCATATTCTGGTGTCATCTAACTGACTTTCAACCTGTCGCAGAATCAGGACAGTAGGCTGACTTGAACGGCATAGCGGGTCCCATACCTTGATCCCTCTGCTAGTGAAAATCCACCCTTGCTCACTGAAACTCGCCTCTGCGGCCTTCAGCAACATGGCTGCAGTGGGAGTCAGGACATGGCAGCGCAACTGAGGCAAGGAAAGTGGAAATAAAAGTGGGGTGCTGAACCTCCTTAACACTCCCGGCGGGACTGCGCCCCCTGTGTGAGGTCCCCGCAACAGGAAGGGCGGCAGAGAAGAGGCAGATGACCGGGGCTAGACCTACTCCCATGTTGGTAAAAGAACAATTGATGCACAGAATGCAGAACAATGTCATCCGTTCAACCCAGTACAGAGATCTGGGTTCTCCCTGGACTGGAAACAAGCATCCTACGACCGATTACGGGCTTTCAGCCCTCATCAGCCAGGGTAGCTTGGCTCCAGTGGCATGGAGAGCATGGGACCCATGTCTGGGCATACCCGTCCCACTCCGGGAGACAAATGCAAAAAGAACAATTGATGGACAGAATGCAGAACAATGTCATACGTTCACCCCGGTACAGAGATCTGGGCCTGAATCCATTGTTTTTTTGCTCACCATACTATTCCAGTTTGAACCCAGCCCTATGCAAATCAGTCTTGACCCTGCGCCCAATAGGAACAGTCCGGCCCGAACTGCCAGGACAGGTTCTCCCTGGACTGGAAACAAGCATCCTAGGACCGGTTCTGTGCACTTACCTTATCGCAGCATCCTGGGCTGCCCTCCTCCTCAGTGTAATCCCCTACATAAGACATACGTCATGATAGGACTCCACATGCGCACATGCACAGTTCTACCATGACGTACGGCATTACGGCGAGGTGGAGGGCAGCTCGGGGTGCCACTTTAAGGTAAATGCGCTTTCATTTTACTTTAATTGTACATTTTATTTTTAAAATATTTAGTGCAGGGTGAGTGGTGACGAGTGGAGATTTTGGCCAACTCTGTAGAGCTCTGCATCGAGCAATTACGCCTGGGGTTTCATTCTATGCCCTCTGTTCATGGACACTGTTTTAGCTCAGTTGACCCCAAAATGTTTTTGTTTGCAGATCATATCCGGATATCTCTTACCTCCCCATAGGACATCACTCCCAGCCCTAAAATCATACTCCAGCACTACTAATCAGTACCTGATTTTGTATTAATCTCCATCTTAATCAATCTGACAGTCGCAGCAAGACTGCCATAGAGAGAATACCATGTGTAAGGGTACAGACTGCAGCAAAGACTATGCCCAAGTTGGCACAGTCACTTATTCGGGGAACCATCCCAAAGGCTAGACACATAGTTAATATCCTATGATTATCTTATGGTCCAATAAGGGGAAACACCGCTTCAATCTGATTTATTCACTGACCTATTAAAAATTGAATTTCATCACGTTTACTGCTAATTTTTCCCATAATTGCATTAATAATGGCAGGGCTTATTTGAGGTACAGCAGGCACATGTGGTTGTCCTGCTAGAGCTGCCCGAGCCAGGACAGTCATCAAGGTGCACAAACATATTGAGTTAAACATCTATATAGCCTCACTAGACCATTGTATAGTGGCAGAAGCTCATTAGCATTGGGATTTCGTACATTAGATTATGGTGTATAGCCAGCTATTGCTGTCTAAGTGGCGCCCTCGTAACTAAGGGGTCCCATGCAGACTTGGTCCAGCACTTGTTCTAGGGCACCTTAGAACCAATTTTGTTGCTCCCAAACAGAAAGTGGAATTTCTAACTTCTGATATGCTCTGTATTGAGCAGGAGGTGCAACATCAGTATATGTATGAAATGTATGTGTGTTAGCATCCACCGATAGGCATCATGGGCTTCAACCACAAAGGTTACATAATCACTGACATTCCCAAGTCCATGTAAAGCCAAATGCGCATTGTCTGCAGGTCTGCAATTGTCAGCTGCAGGTATTGGCTCTGGTGCAGCCATGCATAAAGTAAAGGAAACGGTGTAAATACACTAAAATGGATATCCTTTTTAAGGTTCGAGCTTCAACAACCAACAGTACCAAATTTTGGTACTCTCTAAATATACTGTGAAGGAGAAATCCCTAATACTGTGAACATCTCCTATAGAGGTGTGTAGGGTACTAAGGGCACACAAAGGTACTACTCAGGAGACCTGTTGAATAAATACCCGACCAAAGTTGGTAGTGTCATCTTGCATTGACGCTGCTGGCAAAGCAGTACTGTGTATTAGGATGACAGGACATCAGAATATTGGAACTGGGTATCTCTACTATGTCAGTTCCTGTTGGCCAATTCCTGGCTAGCTCACAGTGTCTCCCCTGAACTCCTAACCTTCCCAGAGTAGCAGGTGATTTTGGCAACCTTGAATATGACTGTCTAGTTCCCAAGGGAACCGTGGAAACAGATCCGTCCTTTTTTTCTCACTTACTTACTCATGCATGCCCTTAGTAAACAAAAGAAAGACACGTAGAAGGTTTAAAATACATTTATTGAAACTAGCATAGTCAATTATGAAGCAAATGTGCTGAAATCATTAGGCAGGTGCAACTAAACAAAGTAATTAGCATTACTAACAGACTGTATAGGACAAACAACCCAACCTTGGCAAATGATATATCTGTCTAGGTGTATCCTTAACAAGTAAGCACAAGGATATATATTTGCGATCTCTGGCATTGGCCTATGACCTCATACCTGGTGCATGCAGTTAGGTGGGCTGCATCATGAGCGTAAACTTAGTTCATGCAGGGATGCATGTTAAGCACTGTGGGGCATATTACCAAGCAATAGCGATAATTATCGCTATTGCTTGGTTAGAGACAAAGGGGTATATTATCAAGGGGGTTTATCTCCGCTTTTTTGGCTTTAAAAGCCAAGAAAGCGGAGATAAAATTATCTCCCTATTACCTAGCTGTCGCTAACACCAGTTAGCGACAGCTCGTAGGAGAAAGCGACCATCTTGGGCCCCACTTTGCATGTCAGTGATATTTATCACTAATGACATGCAAAGTGGGCGTGCCAAGATGTTAGCGACTGAAAACATTTGCTAACATCGCTATCTCCTATTACCAACTTTTGGAGATAATCGCGCTAAGCGCGAATATCTCCAAAAGCTAACACCTGCCCTGAGCAGTTCTTAGCCATGTTATCCAATGGGAGGTGGATAACATGGCTAAGAGCATTAGCTCGGTAATGCATGAATATCGCTGACTTTTCAGCGATATTCATGCATTGCGGCCGTGTTTTTATCGCATTTGCGATAAACCTTGGTAATACCAAGGTTTATCTGCGGTAAAAATCGCCGCAGCTCAGCGGTAAAATTTTGTCTCTAACCAAGCAATAGCGATAATTATTGCTATTGCTTGGTAATATGCCCCAAAATTTTACCGCTGAGCTGCGGCGGTTTTTATCGCAGATAAACCTTGGTATTACCAAGGTTTATCGCAAATGTGATAAAATTCGGCCGCAATGCATGAATATCGCTGAAAAGTCAGCGATATTCATGCATTACCGAGCTAATGCTCTTAGCCCTGTTATCCACCTCCCATTGGATAACATGGCTAAGAACTGCTCAGGGCAGGTGTTAGCTTTTGGAGATATTCGCGCTTAGCGCGAATATCTCCAAAAGTTGGTAATAGGAGATAGCGATGTTAGCGACTGTTCCCAGTCGCTAACATCTTGGCACGCCCACTTTGCATGTCATTAGTGATAAATATCACTGACATGCAAAGTGGGGCCCAAGATGGTCGCTATCTCCTACTAGCTGTCGCTAACTGGTGTTAGCGACAGCTAGGTAATAGGGAGATGATTTTATCTCCGCTTTCTTGGCTTTTAAAGCCAAAAAAGCAGAGATAAACCCCCTTGATAATATACCCCTGTGGTCGCTCCAGAACAAGTACTCTCTACTGGAATTCTCCACTCTGGCCCCCAAGGGGTCGTGACGCTGTGCTGGAGATGCAGCAGTGTGACTGTTATGTGTTATTGTTTGCCCCTCTACCCAGGGTGCTTCGTTGAAGCGTCTTGAAACTTCTTATTCTAGGCAAGAGGGAGAAGTAAATGATCATGAGGGTGTGAATATGAACACTAAATTTGAGGGTTTGGAAATTACAGTTGGGAGGAGATTAGGTACTAGAAAAATAAAGGTAGTAGCACCCGAGGGTCATGAGGTCCTTGGCATTGATAGTGGAGATGAGGTGTGAAAATGGAGCTGGATCGCAGGCACCTTGAATGGGGCTAAATCTTCTACTACCATCCCCATAGAGCGGAGGTAGCCTACTAGGAACAATCGTGTCCTGGAATTTGGCGGGGCTAGGAAAAGGAAATACTAAGCTTACTTCCCTAGCATACCTAGACCCCAAGATAATCTGCCTCCAAGAGACGTGGGCAACTGAAGAGTTCCAGTTAGAGAACTACTACGTGTATTGTAGTGCAGCTAAAAAATCTACAAAGGGGCATGCAAGTGGAGGATTAGCCATTCTGTTAAGCTGCGAGTTAGTATGGGACCCTGAGATATTCATTCATCCATCAAATTGTTGTATCTGTGCAAAGTTAAAATTAGAACAAGGTAACTTGGAATCAGCATCGTTTCTGTATGTGGTAAATGTATATATTCCTCCAGGGAAGGCGTCCACCCCACTGGTCGATTCAATTTGCACTTTTGTGCAAAAGTTATGTAGCAATGATGAAAGAGTTCGTATCCTGATGGTAGGAGATTTTAATGCCAAAATCAATAATAGCTCAATCGCATCCTTTTCCAATCTGGACCAGGAGGAGGTTTGGTTTATCCCAGAGGCAGTATTCCCTTCCAATTTAAGATCTGATAAACGTGGCCTTTTACTGTTGCAAAATGTAAGAAATCTTGACCTTACAGTATTAAATGGCAGATTCCCAGAGGACTCTCCTGCAGCCTTCACCTTTCACGGGTCACATGGAAATTCCCTTCTCGATTATATGGCAGTGTCATTTCAACTGTTTGGGGTATGCTCCCAGTTTAAGGTTCTCCCAACTAATTTGAGTGACCACAATATATTGGCTGTTAAGATTTCTTTAAACTTCGAGAAACCCGAACTATGGAACCAGAGGAAAGAGATAGTAACATACTCTCGAAGTAATGGTCGTACTTGTTGGTCACATAAGAACCTTCCGAATCTACATTGGGTATTTAAGAACATTGCGTTCAGTTTAATCTGGGAGAACCCGATTGTGAGGTATGAAAGAGTCATGACTGCTGTCAGAAAGCTGGGAATAAAGATGAAAGGTGAGAGTGCTGCACCCAGAGTAACTCCTCTTAATGAAATTAAAACTTTTAATAATAAGATAAAAGGGTTGATTAGATTGCAATTTACAGACCTATGGCCATCAAGACAAAAAGAGATATACAGATTAAAACAGGCCCGGAAAAGAAAAATAGCTGCAGTTCGCAGGGCCTCTGAAGACGAAAAATGGGTTAACCTTCGGGAAGTGGCAGCCTCGGGGGACACTAGTAAGTACTGGGCATTGATTGCCAAATACTGTGACAGTAGAGTAAAATCCCAGCCCATGTTGATATCTGAATCTGAATGGTCTACTTATATATCCCTATTGTACGCCCCCAATCCTACAGATGTTGGGGTTGAGGGGTTTAACGGGATTTCATCATCCGTAGAAGAGGTAGAAGCACCTGTAATGAGCGAACTTGAGGGATACATTAAGGGGGCGAGATACTCCGGGGCAATGGGGCTGGATGATGTCCCTGTAGCGAATATAAAAAAAGACCGCGGCGATTGGGCAAGGGTGTTACATCCCCTGTTCGTCCATTGTTATAAGTTCGGGGATATCCCTAATTCCTGGAAGGGCAGTATAATAGTACCTCTATATAAAAAAGGCCCTAAAAATTCACCTTCAAGCTATAGGCAAATCTCCCTTTTGGTCGCAACGGGAAAACTGTTTGCCAAAAGCATCCTTGTCCACTTGCAAGAGTGGGTATTCGGTAGTAACTTGATTCCCCTTGAACAGTCTGGTTTTCAGAAGAATAGTGGCACCCTAGACAACATCTCTGTCTTGCAAACCTTAATTGATAAATATCCTGCGGGGCGGAGGATACCACTGTATACAGCATTCATTGACTTCTCCACAGCGTTTGACAGGGTAGACCGGGGGACGCTGTGGAGGAAATTGATAAGGATGGGGATCCCAGGGAATTTGTTAAGAGTAATAATTGCTCTCCACTCCTCTACGTGGACTCAAGTTCTGTTGGGGGGGACTCAAGGCCTATCAAAGAAAATCACTACCCACAATGGGCTGAAGCAGGGGTGCCTCTTGGCCCCTTTACTCTTCTCAATCTACATAAATGACCTCCCTAGCCGGGTAGGGGAGAGTACAGGGGACCCTCCACAAGTGGGTAATCTAAAATTAAGTTGTTTACTGTATGCTGACGACGCAATCATCATGGATCTAACTCCAATTGGGTTGCAAAGACGTTTGACGGAGCTGGTCAGGTACACTAAAGAATATTTTTTAAAAGTAAACACTTCTAAGAGTAAGGTGATGATTTTTAGTCAGAAAGGCTGTAAGGTTAGATCAAATCTGAAATGGTATTTGGGAGATGAAAATATGGAAATAGTGACATTTTATCCCTATTTAGGATTTTTTTTTACAAATAGGTGCTCTGCTATCAGACATTTAGATCACTGCAAAAGTAAAGCTATTTCACAAGCTTCGGCAATTAACCGCTTGTATAAGCAATGCGGGAAAAGACACTTTTTACATACTATTGCAGTGTACAAAATAAAGATTCCGCCGACCTTGAATTATGCTAGTGAAACAATTGACGAATGTGAGTGGGCTAAGTTCGATAAAGTGGAAGGCAAAATCTGGCGCCAAATATGTAACCTGAGTCACACCGCATTAATTGCGGCTCTTAGGCTCGATTTTGGCCTCCTCTCAACATATGTTTTGTCATTGGCAGGGTCTTTAAGGTGGTGTAATGCTTTGATAAATGGTCAAGAAAATCTATTAAGGCTAGCTCTGCACAAGGAAATTTTTGATAACTTATTGTGTAAAAGTGTAATTTTTAGAAACTATTTAAAAGCTTTAAGTACCTTTGGTTTGGACATAACAGGGGCAGCAGGTTTAAACAAAATAGAATTAAAGCATATAATTTAAAAAACCATATATGTGATCTCACGAGAAAGAGATCTGGAAATATGCCGAGGGAATGGTAAACTGGAGTGCTTAGCGGAGAGTTCAATTGTAAAAAATCCTCAGCCGTATGTTCTTTGGAACTTGAAACATGGTGTACGCAGAGTGATTTTACTCCTAAGAATGAATTTGTTGCCGCTGAGGATCGTAACAGGAGCTTGGGAGGGTATCCCCAAAAATGAAAGAATTTGTGATTTATGCAATGGAGGCATCCAAGATTTTAATCATGTTTTGATTGTGTGCCCAGCACTTAGTTCAATGCGACACAAATTTCTAAGGCCTGGTTTTTTACATTATAATAATTCAACAGCAGATCAGGCACGCAACTTTCTTCTGCATCCCCCGTCAAAACAGATATGTTTTAAGATTTTCTGTTTTTTTAAAGAATTTTTAAATATATATTAGAAATTCTATAAGTAGGGGGTACAGTGGTTCATGTAGTACCTTGTATAACTTCCCTTGTCTTAGCACTTTTCAAGCACTTTAAGAATTTTTAATACTTGCAACATCAGATAAGTATCATTGTTTAGTAGTGTGTTTTAACAAATTTTGTTTGCTACTTAAATTTTTCAGTTCTTTGTTCCGAGTTAATTTGGCTAAATTGTTGCTAGATAATCATCCTGAGTTCTGTCCTGGATTAGGGTGTCGATGCACTAGCACTTTATCTTGATATATTTGCACTTTTACTATCATCTTGCATAAATCATCTGCTGTTAACACTGTTCTCTGTCCTCGACATAAGAAATATTTTAATTGCCTTTGTTAACTACTGCCTGTATATTGGATAATAATTGCATAAATGTATATGATTTTAGTAATTTTGGGCTAAGCTAAAAGGGTTGATTCAGGTATTAGGCCTGGATAAGAATTATGGTTTCTTTACGTCTGCATATTGTAGATGGCATGTGCACTTTATACGGTACTTTATAGAAGTCTTGCCGCTGCTTTCATTTAATATTTATCTCCCATAGATAAGATTTTAATGGTGTAACTCTTTGTACTTTTTAATACTGTTTTTTATGAATTAATGTTTTATTGTAATGTTATGTGGAATTCCTTGGAATTCCAAATCATAATAAAATGAATTGTGTTGTTGTGTTGTGACTGTGTTATGTCTAAACATTAGGAACTGATGCCGAACAAGCAAAAAAAAACAGTACAATATGGTAATCCCGGCAACCTTGTACAAAAAATACTGTTACAAAAACAAATGTGTAATAAATGGCTCTACAGAGCAAACAGAGGCAGTTTAAAATGTAAAACTAAGCGAGAACCAATTTTGGTTCAGAAGGGAAATCACTGCAGATCGACCTCTACGGGCAAAGAAAATGTAGAACATTCTCACCAGTCTGGCTGCTGGATCTTTTTTTATTTTTCGTTTGCGATTTCAGAGCAGTGAGATCAAAAATGGAACCACAGAATCAAAATGATGCTATTGGTTAGCCTCCATACTGGGAAAACATGTTGCGACTGCCACTTCAGGACTCAGCTCCTGAAGTCCTCACAAATCAAATGAAATGGAAGCTAAGGCAGCAAGATGAAAACACACCGACCTCTAAGCCCATGTGAGGGAGCCCCAAAATTATGAAAATAGATGTTGATTTTGATGTGGGAGCCGCAGATCCCTGTGATTCTAGGGAAAAATTCACAGGCTGATGTCAGAGGCAAACAATCCTCTGCAGCAATGAATAGGCTTGCAATGGACTGCACCACTGAACTATGAAGCCTGCTCAGCAACCAATATCCCTGTTTTGTAACTATGGATCCAAATTTTTTAATAAGAAAGAAAGGTCTGGCTGTAGATACGATCATGAGGACAGGCCCAAGGCTGTGTGCAGCAAGTGTTGGCTGCCCACAATGTAGCAGCCAACCACCTGTGGATATTTAAGTTCATGCATAGCAGTGGCTGGCTGGCCAGTTAAGATTGGGCACAGAAACTAGACAAAGGCCAGGCCCTGTGGCCAACTCCTAATGTGCATGGCCAAAGACTGAACGCAGCAAATGTTAGCTGAACACGGCAGGATGGGTGCATAGCCTGCATGGCCAACAGCTGTGTGCATTGTGCGCTGGGTGATATGCCTGGCCAGCGGCCACGCCCTGTGTACAAGCCCAAATGTGCACAGCCAAAGGGTCTGGACAGAGGTGGTTGGCTGCTCATGGAAAGATGGAAGGATGGATATAGGGCCTGGCTGTGTCCAACCCTATTGCATGCACAAAGGGAGTTGGCTGCCATTAAAGAGTTGAGTGCAGGACCTGGGCAGAGGGTTTGTTGCCTGTGGAGGGATGTGCACAGAGCCTGGTATTGGAGTTGATTGTCCGCAGAGAGTTGGGCCGTGGGCCTAGCCAGAGGCCAGGCCATGAGGGTTTAACACAGAGGATGGGCTCAAGGCACTCTTGAAGGTTGTATGTGATTGAAAACATTACCGGAAAAAAACAAGGTTTAAATGAAGTTGTGGCTGCATTTGTTCTAACAATCCCAACCGCCTCTTCTGTTCTGCTTTCCCAGCCCTCCCATGTTAAATCCACTCCCCTCATCTTCACTAGGAGGGTAACAGATTGCCTAAAGTCCATTGCCCAGAACTCTGGATATCCCTTGACATGTCCTTCAGAGCTGAACTGAATATTCCTAAATTCACAGAACTCCTCTTTTGAATCGTAGGACTGTAAATTAGGCCTGGGCGGCAAATTCCGTTCCGCTTGCAGAATTTGCGGAATTTGGGTAATTTCACATTCCGTGGAGGATGCGGAATTGCCAAAAATTCTGAGGCTCGCAGAATTTGGGTAATTTCACATTCCACGCAGGATGCAGAAATTCCCAAAATTCGGAGGCTTCGCGGAATGTTTTGCTTGTTTGATCTTTCAAAATGCGTGTTCGTGAGATATTTCTCCCTGAGCACATAGACAGCATTTGCCAACAGGAAAAAAGCATCGCGAACGGGCAGAACAAGCAATTCCGCGTGTTTGCAAAACTTTTGTGTGCTCCCGGTGATTTGTTACCGTTTCGCGGAGCTTTGCGTAGGGAACTAGGCAAATTCTGCCCACCCCTACTGTAAGTACTGACCACTAAGGCAGTTTTTTCCCTACAGGTTAGGGCACATCAGTACACATCATTAGTGCAGACTGTGAACCCCAATAATGTTTGCTTTGGACAATAAATCAAGGCAAAAATAGAGTCATTTCCATCATCCATCTGTACAGGAACTGACATCACTGGATTTCCCATCATTCGTCCGCACAGGAAGTGACTTCACTAGATTTCCCATCATCCATCTGCACAGGAAAAGACATTATTTCTCTCTCCTTCCAGGGCATACCTAATGGCTGCCACATCATGGATGAGTAGTAGACATGCACAGTGGATTCACCGTTGACATGCCAAAGGCAAGTCCATTTGCACCTGTCTGCGCCCTTCACCATTCACCATAGCACCCCTCGCAGCTACAAGACTGCCTGCCAAGGCAGACTTCAAAAGCGCGGAGTTGAAATCTTCATTATCCACAAGAAAACCATTAGCTGCACCACATCCATGGACTTGTCATCCTCCAACACCGGTTGTTCACACTCTACGTCACAGCCAACTAATTGGCACTCTTGTCAACAGACCACCAGGACAGTGGCACCAACTTCACCAATGCCATCATGAACTTCGTCATACTACTCACCGTTGATGTTAGCAATAACATCCTACTCAGAGACCTGAACTTCCACCTGGAAGATCACGCTGAACCTAAGTCAAGAGAACTCATTGAAGACCTCGGAAGTCTGAGCCTCACCCAATGATTAAAGAGACCTACCCAAGTCACTGTACACCTCCTGGACCCTATTTTTTACCAACTTCAGCAAAATCGGTGTAAATCCAGCCGGAGGGCTTCTTACCGGAGGGTGAATGCTGGCACAGTAGCTCCTGGGTCCCTGACGCTGCAGTCTCGCCGCCACCGCTTTCCACCTCGCGGCTTGAGACTACAGCTCCCAGGGAGCTTAGCGCCCACTTCCTGATTCCGCCCACAGCGCGCCCGGAGGCGCTACTTGAAGAGGACGCTCCCTCGGTGGAGCGGGGGTGTAAATCCAGCCGGAGGGCTTCTTACCGGAGGGTGAATGCTGGCACAGTAGCTCCTGGGTCCCTGACGCTGCAGTCTCGCCGCCACCGCTTTCCACCTCGCGGCTTGAGACTACAGCTCCCAGGGAGCTTAGCGCCCACTTCCTGATTCCGCCCACAGCGCGCCCGGAGGCGCTACTTGAAGAGGACGCTCCCTCGGTGGAGCGGGGGTGTAAATCCAGCCGGAGGGCTTCTTACCGGAGGGTGAATGCTGGCACAGTAGCTCCTGGGTCCCTGACGCTGCAGTCTCGCCGCCACCGCTTTCCACCTCGCGGCTTGAGACTACAGCTCCCAGGGAGCTTAGCGCCCACTTCCTGATTCCGCCCACAGCGCGCCCGGAGGCGCTACTTGAAGAGGACGCTCCCTCGGTGGAGCGGGGGTGTAAATCCAGCCGGAGGGCTTCTTACCGGAGGGTGAATGCTGGCACAGTAGCTCCTGGGTCCCTGACGCTGCAGTCTCGCCGCCACCGCTTTCCACCTCGCGGCTTGAGACTACAGCTCCCAGGGAGCTTAGCGCCCACTTCCTGATTCCGCCCACAGCGCGCCCGGAGGCGCTACTTGAAGAGGACGCTCCCTCCGCGTCGCGGGACGCGCGCGGGGGCGGGCGCCGGGCTAAGCCCGGGCAAAGGGCGGGCCCTCTGTGGCCCTCCGAGGCCAGAGGAGGCCGGGGCGGGCCACCCCATTTGGTCCTAACATAAGAGGTACAGAGACACCATACAGTTTACTTATCTATGTTCCATTGTCCAGTGTCGTCGACGGGCCATACATAGTCCTCCCATGATGTCTTTTTGGGAAGAGCTCAATGTCGTGTGCGGCACTAACTATGTCCCTGATACATTAACTCCCCCCAGACTGGGCAAAGACAATGATCTCATAAACTGTACCACCCAGACTGTGCCTGTATCCCCTGATTTAATCCAATTTAACAATGAGGAAATTCCATTAAATGTTAATCTAATGTGTCGTAGCTCCCCATCCCTCCCTGCCAATCCAAATCTGTTAACGCCACATAAAGCAGGGTCTACATTAAATAATCCTGTTTCCCCCTTTCAATCGACCCTATTGGCCGAATTCGAGCGATTATTGAATGCTGCTTTGTTACCCTTGGTCACTAAAATTAAGGAGTTGGGAGACAGGTTGACCAGTGTTGAACTAATAGTAAAAAGGTCTGATCCACCTACTGCAAATTCGGTTGTTTCCCCACGTTCCACGCTCAGTATAAACCCGGACAAGCCTATTCCTATTGAACTCAGAAAAGCACGAACAATTGACCCTGCCCTCAGTATACCCTTCCCAAGGGGCCATAATAACGCTCCTAACCCCACTAGTGCCCCTTTTAAAGCCCTTCGATATCCTCAGCCAAGAAGGCATAGAATTAATTTACCCCCTGAAGCTGCCCCCTACGTGTCCGTTCTTTCCGGGGTGCCTGAACTCGGTCAGGGAAACCACGAAACAACCGAGGAGCTGCTAAATAAGACCATCTTTTGGCTTCACAACAATAGACCGCTGCCGCCCGCCCTAGATGGCGGAATTGTGAGCGTCAGGAGGGTGGGGTGGTTAGGCAGACTGCCTAAAGACATCTCGGGAGATCTGATATTGATCAGATTTAAACACAGGAACATTGTCCCCTTTTTAAGACATTCTCAACCAAAACCCGGTGATGCCCCTATTTCTACTTGGGACTTGTTCGATTTTTACCCAGGTCCCAGAGAAATGAACAATAACAATTGGTGAAAGGGGACTCTGGCCACCATGTGTTCTACTCAGACATGTAAAATGGAAAAAGCCCATTTTGTTCTTAATAATTGTATATATGTATCATCAAGGCCTAATTGATTGCTCCTTTTTTTTAAGTTATCACTCTAAGTTTGGTTTTCCAGTTCTTGCTTTTTAATTGGTTACCATTTACTTATTTTAATGAATTGACCAAATTCTTTGTTTTAAATTATTTTTGTAATTATATGTTTGTATGATATTGTATGAAACTCTTCGCTTATATGATATTTCATTGTTGAATATCGAATAAAGCATATTTTGAACCTTTAAAAAAAAAAAAAAAAAAAATCTGAGTCAATGAGCCCATTTCAGCTCCTTCTACAGACCATACCCTTTTAATGTTCAGCAGCCCCACCTTGGCCCAACACACACATCTCACCACCAGCCCAGCCCACTAAAACTGGAACACCATCACTGACAAGGACTAGAACACCGCTCTCAACATCCACTGACTCAAACATAGCAAGTCTCAAGACAATTTCAGCAATTGGATTATATCTTGCACCGACCCCCCGGCCACCCTTAAACACAAAAATCCAACAACATCTAGACCCAAGCCCAGTTTGTACATAGAGGAATTCAGACTGATAAAACACATTTGTAAACAGCTGAAGCACAACTGGAGAAGGAACCAGAACAAAGCAGACAGAAACACAATCAAATCTGTCCTGAGATGCTACCACCAAATAATCTGGACCATCAGACTCATCGCTCTGGTGGAATGCATTGATGCAAGCACCAAGAGAAGTAAAGCAATCTTCCCCATTGTGAAATATTTCACTGCTCTATCGGCTACCTCCAACTCAACCACTCCTTCGCAGGAACTTAGCAACAATCTCTTTCACTTCTTTAACAACAAAATATCTAACCTTTATAGCAACTTCAGCCTGCAACCATACCTAACAGACCTCGCCAAATGCCTACTGATCTTATCCAAAGAACCGATGGTAACCATATGGCTTGTCATCACATCAGAAGCACTTATAGACAACATCGGATCCCTGCCAACACCACACTTACTCCTTAGGACTGCAATGCATCAGCACCATGCTTACACCCATTCTGAGTGCCTCCACCTCTTCTGTGACCTTCCCAAATACGTTGAAACATGCAACTGTTTTCCCATTGCAATAGAATCCCTCTGGGGACCCTTCAATGCTTGCCAATTACAGACCGATCTCCCTGCTGTAATACCTGGCCATGGTATTGGAGAAAATCAAATCATCAACTAACATTTCACCGAATACCTCAACAACCACAACTCCTCAACACCACAGCATGGAACCTGTCATCTTCATGGCCATGGAAGACATCCCATTGACTCTGGACAGAGGAGACTTGGCGGCCCTCATCCTCCTACACCTTTCTTCAGAATTTTACACAGTCTCCTTCCCCATCCTTATTGAATGGCCACACAATATCGGAATCCAATGACACACACTCAGAAGGATACGTTCCTCCCTGAATGTAAGGACCCAGTTATTCAGCCTGGCACCATATACCTCGGACACTTACGACCTCAACTGCGAATTGCTGTAATGATCCTCCCTGAGCCGACCCCTCTTCAACGCATACATGATCCCTCTAGCCAGCATCCTACGCTCTCATGCCATCAACGTCCTCACCTACACCAATGATGCTCAACTCATTCTTTACCTCATTAAGTTCAATACCTGTATGACTGAAATCACTCACAGGATAAAGACCAACGGTCTAAAGCTGACAACCAATAAGACTGGAATCATGATCTTAAGTAAGAGCACATCACATGGGACTCCACCTTGTGGCCAACAGAGCTAGAACTAATACACCCCCCCAACACTTGTTGCAGGGATTCTGCTCAGTCACAGAACTGTGCACAGAGACTCAGGACCTTAGTGAATTAGGGTGTACCAAAAACTCACCTTAGTACCCAACATCCCCAACCAGACTAGCATCAGTGTCTCATTAGCTCTTACTCCTATAGCAAAGTCAATGATTAGACAACCCAGAACATGCAACTTAGGATAACTCAGGTAAGGTGGAAAACATGAGCACTCTTTCGTTATACTCTCATACCAGTCCAGAACAGGGAGTAAGGGAGACACGAGCAAGGGTAACATTTTTATTTTAATGCCGTGATCTCAGGTGGAGCATCTTAGCTAATACAAGTAGACATATTACAAGAAATAAGATTATCAGCATAGTTACCATTCCATAAAATACAAAGGGAGAAAGAATGTTATAATGCTAAATGGAAACAGGTTAAATATATATCTATATTTCACCCTCCCTTGCTAGTAGGTTATTTTATAACTAAAGAAGGTCTCTTAGGCTTGCATAGACGACCCCATACCTCAGAGATTAGCAGGAGTGAAACACATCGAGTTCTGCACAAGCTCTCAGGATACAAATGTTATCCAAGTGTGTTCAATCATGTTTACACAGTGTATTATTAAAGGCGCTAGTATCTGAGCTGTCCACAGCTGCATATGTGTTATGTCTAGAACGTGCACTGATCAGTGTGAACAACAGCAACAGTGTTGATAACCTTGAAGGCCTCAGCACTCACTGTTCCGACTAAGCTTACGAAGCAAGTCTAGCAATGTAGAAAAACAAGTTATTCTCATGTGAAGCAAAAACACTCAGCCTAACACGAAACAATATCTAACATGTGTGCCGTGTGCAAAAGAAAGCAAAAGGTAAAATGGCGTTTAAACTTCTAATAAGCTCATACTAACTTAACACTCTAGGAATGTAAGGCTCAGACCCACTACACCCTCCCTTGATTGGAGCAAGGATAAGAAATGTGGGCAAAGCATTGACGCAGAGTTCAAGTTCGAGAGTAACAATCAAGTTCAAATTTGCCATAATATAAAAAACGGGAGCAAACTCCGAATCAGTATTCCAAATTAGTAATCACGTTTGGGCACAATAAAGCCAATAGGCCCAAAAAATTAAAAATAGTAAAAAAGAATCTGAAGTCCAACATGTGACGTCAGTCTTGAACAGAGAGTAGGAAATGTACCTCACTCCAATAGTGTATATGCAAAGTACGTTGCAGCAGCCTCCAACAGGAAGTCATTGTTCTCATCTGCAAACATTTCAGCCATCCAATTTAATAATGGGAATGAACATACACGTTCCCCAAGAACCGGAGCCTCTTGTACCATGAGAGGACAACTCGGATCAGCTTCAATATAACTGCATGCCAAGAAATCATGCGCCGCTGCAAAAGTATTCCAACGTCCCAGGACTCCATGCATCGCTGCAAAGGCCATAAACCCGCCGCCATAACAAAGCAATTCATGAGCAACTAAGGGGCTCATTAGTTGATCATAATCTGCGTTGGGAGACACCGTACTATAGAGACACAAATCCAGGGCCCATTCGAAATCACAGCTCAGGCAATGAAAGACAGGCTGGACGCATGTGAAAAAGAAAAATCGAAACGATATTCCATAACCTGCACTCAATGTAGCCAGAGGCAGCACTCCATAGTAATAATCCATAAGCTGCACTCAATGTAGTCAGAGGCAGCACTCCATAGTAATCAAGCATTCGGTTGTGGTGCAGCAACAGCCGGGGCAAATCGTCTCGTGGCACAGGATGTGCATCCATTTTGAAATAAACAAAGTAATAGAAGCACTCCGGCAACCACAGTGAGCATCAACCGAAATCCATCAAAGAGGCTGGAGAAAATCGAATGAAAAAATGCCGGGAACAGGTGGGCGTGGCCAACAGCATGGCTGGATAGGACGTGCTTCTCTGTAGCTCCCGGTGACCTGCACTAAATCCGCCGTAACACACAACTAAAACTTCCAAAGCACCGAAAATCAACCACCGGACCAGACGCTGCACCTGTGGAGCTAAGGGTTTAGAGGACTCCTGTCGACTACGGGCTGACATCGGCCACAGAAAGTTCGCTAGCGCAAAACCCCTTCCCTAAGATGGCGGACGGGTGCGTCCCTACAGCCCGAGACTAGCTCCACCCCGGCTTCGGAACCTGCCGCCGTTGGTGTCTCCACTTATCCGAGGATCACGGGAGGGGCCCTGCTGGCAGCGGAGAGACCCCCGCCCCCCCCTGTGGAATGCTGTCGGAGGGGACGGGTCTGACTGTGGCCGCGGAACTTGGGTGAGCCTCCGGCGGTGATCTGACACCTGGCCCGGGCCCCGCTCCGGGCTGTACGGGGGCCGCGGGAGAGCCGCCCCTGCGGAGGGATCCGGGACCTGCGGCCTGAGAGAGGCGGGGAGGCTGAGACCCGCTCCGGCGAGGCGCACCGCAGATCGGAGGGGGCACTTCCAAGAGCGGCGACCCCCCTCTGAGGGGGCCACGACATCGTGAGTCCGTTGGACTGAGGGACGCCTGCAGGGGCCGGTTAGTGACCGGTGGCCCTCCCCCCACCTGCACCGACGTGGCCCTGGTTCTGGTCCCTATGTGCGGCCGCTGAGGCTCCTGGCCTGAGGTAATACCGGCTGAGTGCGATTGCCGGGCAGGGGATACGTTGGAAAGGGAGTCCCCTCCACGCACAGACCTTGGCCCACACCACTTCGGGGTCTAGCCTGCGGCAGTACTTGTGCACCCGGAGTCTCGACCCCGGCTGCCCTGCGCCCCTCCAGGAGAGGCCCGCTGTCCGAGACACGCCTGATAGTGACGAAAGGCCCCCACTGAGCCTGCGAGCTGCCACTGCTGACAAGGGGGGTACCCCATTGAAATCATGCGAGCTGGACTTTCGGAAGGCCTTCCATTGCCGCTGACACCTAGGGCGGGAGCTCGCTGCCGGCTTTGAGATCGGGAACGTGGTGCGGCCTCGCCGCCTATCCACGAAAGAAACCCAAGTGTGGATTCGGTCCCTCATCCTCTCCACCCACCCTGCTTCCCCGCCCGAGGTGGCCCACTGGCCTGGACGTGACTCGGGCGAGCTCCCCTCCCTCCCCCCTAAGGCACTCTTATACAGGGTGGGAAGTCGAGATGGGGAAGAGAGACCCAGTGGTTAGACCGGCGAGGCAGGAAACCATCGATAACTATGCCACGACCCGGGCACAGAAGGAGATGATCCCGGCAGCGTCTGGCACACGCAATGAAACCGCCATGCATTTGGAGGCGATCCATGCCTCTAGGACTGATATACAAGACTCTAGAGCGGCGTTGAAACTTAAAATAGGCAAGGTGGGCTCTGAAGTCCTCTTGTTGCGCCAAGTCTTCCGGAATTTGAATGAGAGAGTGACAACAGCAGAGACCCGAATCGGTGAAGCAGAGGACTCCCTCACCACCCTCCGTAAAGATATGGCGGAACTACAAGCATCACACAGGTAGCTGCTGTGGAGGGTGGATGATGCCGAAAATAGGGCGAGACGCAACAACCTGCGCTTTGTGGGCTTTAGAGAGGGCATTGAGGGGACGAATGTGGCGGCCTTCTTACATTCCTGGCTAACGTTAACGTTTCCACAAGCCCAATTTGCAAACTGTTTTGTCATCGAAAGGACGCACAGGGCCCTGCTGGTGAAACCGCCGGAGGGAGCGCGACCGCGACCGATCATTGCACGCTTTCTCAATTTTGCGGACAGGGACCTCATCCTGAGAGAAGCCAGAAAAAAGGGAGAACTACGATTGGAAAACACGAATATCATGATCTTCCCGTATTACAGCCAGGATGTACAGAAACAGCGACGCTCCTACGACTCAGTGAAAGTAAAGTTGCGAGATCTGCACATATCGTACATGCTGCTTTTCCCGGCAAAACTGAAAGTACTTTTCAAAGGCAAGTCCCACTTTTTCAATCGACCGGAGGAGGCCTGGCAGTGGTTGGAGGAGCACCCCCTGCTACGAGAGGCCGAAGAGGAAGGCCGCAGAATACGATCCGAAATTGTGGCCGCCAGTTTCCGGAGGAGCACGCCCAAGGCTCAAAGGTTTCAGAATCCGCGAGTGAGAAGACATTCGCATTTGACTCCATATCCGGATCACCCCGCGACTGGCCATGGGAGACAAAACCCAACCACACCAGCAGACGAGGATTTGGTACCGGTATCCAGGTTCAGCTGTCTGGCACATCACACAGGTGCGGAGGCGGAGGGCGAGGGAAGTGACCGTATGTCAGATGTGGAAGAACCGACTGAACAATCCCTGCATCCTCTAGTCACAGCAATCTGAGAGCTGGAACAAGGTGCGACTGGCACGTCGGACGATCAGGACATTGAAACACAAGATTCCCAATCCTGAGGAAGAATAGAACTGATATCCGAAACAGTAGCTCATCTTTCTGGGGGAACGCAAGTTACAAGCACTTTCCTTCCTGTGTTGACACATCCCACTGTTTGTTGCTTTATTGGCTCTTCTATCGCCCCACACGGCACAGGGAATCCTGTCATGCTGTTAGTCTGGTAATCAAGACACAAAGGACCCTGTGGGCACTCCATATAGAGCCTTAGAGATAGTTTAGTTGGAGTTCCTATTGGGAGGGCGACAGACTTTTACCACCTGAAAGTCCTGTGAGTTAACTGTTACACGGATGGGATGGACGGGAGGAAAAGGTGGGGAGGGGGAGGATGGGGATGGGGGTTTCTGTACAGTTCTGTTGGGGGGAAGCTGGTTGAGAGGGAGGGGGGAACAATTGGTTGAATACAGTCATGTGATTTAGTGCTCCACACTACACTCCTACACCAGATACCATCCACACTGTTCTAGTAGTACCGGGGAATGGCGAGTGCAGTAGCCACACGACCTACAGACCACAGGACAGTTAGTGTCCTAACCTGGAATGTGAACGGGCTTGGTAATAAGATTAAACGGGGTTTGGTGAACTCCTACCTTAAGAGACTAGACCCAGATATAACTTTCATACAGGAAACTCATCTCAAGGGAAATAACTGTCCCTTCATAGCCAGGGGGCGCCACAAAGTTCTGGCACACGCGGGCTACACGACTGATTCGAGAGGGGTAGCAGTCATTATAAAGAACACCACCCCGTTCTGTATTACACGCACCTGGGTGGACCCTAGGGGGACTTATGTGGGGGTCCAGGGAACATGGCACAGACGCACATATACGCTTATATCGGTATGCGCGCCGCCCAAATTGCAGGCAAACACGCTCAAGACACTGGCCAACATACTCCTAGACACGGCTGACACCATTCAAATAGTAGGTGGCGACTTTAATGATGTAATGGAAATAGAGAAGGACCGGTCAGGGACGCCGTCTAAGGGGGGGGAACTGGACCCCCCTAGCCCAGCTGATCGCTACCATAGGACTCACAGATGTCTGGAGATGGTTACACCCGAGCCAGACTGTTTATTCATTTTATTCGGCAGCGCATAAGGTTTTCTCGAGACTGGATTACATATTCATGTCCAGACAACACTTGACTGTGGAAGCCACTGCGGAATATAAGGCGAGGGGAATCTCTGACCATTCACCACTGTTAGTGAGATTGGGACGGACTCGAGGTAATGGGGGGACCTCCTGGCGCCTTGCTGCTTGGGATCTCCAAAATGCAAATGTGCTGAGAGGTGTGAGAGCAGATGTGCAGGTCTATTTCGCTGAAAATGAAGGGTCAGTTGATTCAGGGGTGACCCTTTGGGAAGCCTTGAAGCCAGTAATGCGGGACAGGATACAGAATAGACTGGGGGAGGAAAGGAGAAAACTCCACGGTTAAGTAGCTGCAGTGGAACGGTCTATCCTGGACTAAGAGGAACAATACTTAAGTTCGAAAAATGTTGGGACTATTCGGAAACTGATTGATAAACAGAAACACTATAGAGAACTAGTGACAGATGAGGCAAAGACTCAAGCCCTGGCCACCCTCCACCGCCTTTATGACGTGGGGGATAAATCAGGTAAACTGCTGGCGTGGCTTAGTAGAAAGGAACGGGCAGCTAGATGGGTAGACCACATTAGAGATGCAGAAGGGATGCTTGTTAGTACGTATGCACACATTGCTGAGACTTTTGCTACGCACTATGAACGCTTCTACACTGCCAGAGACTTAGGGACTTGCGAGGAGGCTTTACAATATATGGAGCAGACTGACCTTCCCTCGTTAGATCCTGAGGCCCTTAAGACACTAGAGGCTGATATCACAGTGGAAGACATCTCTGGGGCCATAGCTCGACTGAGACCTGGTAAAACACCGGGTCCAAATGGTTTTCCGGCGGAATTTTTCAAGTGTACTGCGGACCTTCTGGCTTCCCACTTGAGGAGCCTCTTCATGGGGGCCTATCAGGAGGGGAGGCTCCCTCCAGACCTCTCCATGGTGACAATCATTCCAATACATAAGGAGGGCAAACCGCGAGAGGACTGTGCGTCCTACCACCCCATTTCCCTCCTGAACACGAAGGTGAAACTCCTGGCGACTATCTTGGCGCTCCGATTGAGGTCGGTGAACCCGGATCTCATACACTGGGATCAGACCGGTTTTCTGCCAGACAGGGCCACCAAGCTGAACCTTAGACGTACCCACAATTGGTTGCAGGAAGTGAGGGAAAGAGAGCTACCGCACTGGTTTCTCTCCCTCGACGCTGAGAAAGCCTTTGACGCGGTCCACTGGCCATTCTTGGAGGGTGTCTTACATAAATTTGTCTTCGGCCCTAAGTTTCACACTTGGGTCCGGCTCCTCTATACCATGCCACGAGCTAGGGTGAGAGTGAATGGGAGATTGTCACGTGAATTCCAGATCCAGTGAGGGACCCGACAGGTGATGCCCTCTGTCCCCCCTCCTCTTCACACTTACCATCAAGATACCAGCGGCTAGGGTCCGACAAAATCCAGGAATCACTGGCTTTATAAGAGCTGATACAGACCCCGCACAAGAGAAAATATCCCTCTATGCAGATGATGTACTCTTATACATTACCAACCCGGACACCACTATCCCGGAGCTGTTCCTGGAACTGGAGTGCTATGGTAGACACTCCGGATACAAAATAAACTGGCATAAATCTATACTGTATGACCCAGGGGGCCGTGAACACTGGCCGACATTGCCAGGGCAACTAATTACAACGACGGAGGGCTTTCAATATCTCGTAATTTACATCAACCTTGACAGGAAACTATCGCTCCAGAAAAACCTGGAGAGGATCATACAGAACTCCACAGCAGAGATGGACCGCTGGAGACAGCTTCCACTTACACTCTTAGGGCGAGTGGCTATGTACAAGATGATTATTCTCCCCAAATATTTGTACGCCCTACAGAACGAATACTATCCGCTCCCAGCAATGAAATTGCCTAGAATCCACTCAGATCTGAGGGCTTTTCTCTGGTTAGGTAAGCAACCTAGAATAGCATTGACTACTCTCCAGAGACACCAATACAGTGGAGGAATCTCGCTCCCTAATTTGGAAGCCTACTACTGGGCGGAACACTTGACCCAGATTAATGATTGGCTGCATACTCAGGCAGACCACCCCACTTATGCTCTAGAACGACACAAACTGTCCTCACATAATTTACTGTCCTATCTGTATGGGGGTGCTGGACGGGAGCCACTCCTCCCTGCGACTGTTATTACACTACTTGCATGGAACAAGGCCACAAAACGCACGGGCTGGGAGAAGAAACCCACCCGGCAGACACCGCTATGGCACTACAAGTGGTTGACTGAACTTCACAAACTTTGGGGATTTAAACTATGGGACGATATTGGAATCTCCACCGTAGGAGATGCGATTGCCAAGGGGGAATTGAAATCCTTTCTGGCCCTAAAGTCAGAGTTTGGGCTTCAACACTCACAGCTCTTCAAATACACGCAGCTGCGCCACGCTTGGCGGGCACAAAATATACACTTACCCGGGCTCCCGGAATATGCACCACTGGAGGGTCGGCTCCTACAGGAACGGATCCAGGGGAAGGCGGTCTCACTCACCTATAAAACCTTAACCAACAATATGCTAGGAGACCTGGCAAAACTTAGAAAGATATGGGAAGAGGAGGTGGGAGAATTAGATGACTTAGACTGGGACATAGTGTTGATGAATCCCCGGGAGGTGGTGATTAAGTCTAGGTTGCGCCTTATCCAATATAATATACTTCACAGGACTTATTATGACAGGTTGAGACTCCATAGAATGGGGAAAATAGAAGACACTAAATGCCTCCGATGTCGCCGAGACGACGGAGACTTTTATCATATTATGTGGACGTGCGACTTGATGCAAAACTATTGGACCCACATCTTTCTGGAACTGAGAGAGGTATTGGAGGTCCCACTTAACCAGCAACCCAAGCTTGCTCTGTTGGGAATGACTAACTACGTGGACCTACCGCGCCCGCTCCTAACCTTTCTGGTACTGGCTTTGGTGGTAGCCAAAAGAGACATAGCGAAACACTGGGGGTCACCGGCACCGCCGGAATTAGAGGAATGGAGAAGAGGTTTGGACCTTTACATGGCTGCCGAGAGAGTGACCTATAAAGCTAGGGGGTGCCCAAGGAAGTTCCGTAAGGTCTGGACCAGGTGGCACCATTATCATGGTTTGGATGGGGGGCTGTGAGGGAGGCAAGCTCAGTACTAAGTTACAAGCCTACATGGGCACCTCCAGGACAGTCTTGGAGGGGACACTAAGAGATTACTGCACATCGAATCTACAGACATTGAACAAGTATGATATGAAACGTAACAGCAAAGTCCGATTGTGGAGGGGTGGGCGGGGGAGTAGGGGGTTAAGCACTGCTAATTACATGACTGTACTGTTGAGTTATGAACAAAATGCAAATAAAAATATTTTTTTTAAAAAGAAAAAATGCCGGGAACACACCAAATATATTTTGGAAAGAAGTCACAAGGCCACTACTAACAACTTAAAAAAGTGAGCCAACCCTGTGGTCGAGGAGACATTAAAGATAGTGTGAATTAACTCCCCGAAATGCAGGGGCAGATCGGTATTTAAAAAGACATGCACTTCTGTGCAGGTGTTTACTACGTGAAGGACAAATGTTTCATAGGCAGAAGTAAGGGCAACCTCTTTCTGAGACAAAAGAGCTCTTATTCGACTCATCTTGTTGTACTCTGCTTTCAAGGTTGGAATCAACGGTCAGATGGAAACATCCAGCTTCCCATGTGGAGGAGGAAACATTACGTTTTTACAACAATCTACACGTTGGGAGACCGTAACTATGTAAGGAATTCCTGCCAGTATCCCACAACAATCTTCATTATTTAAAAGTAAATAACTACCGTTTGCTAGTAATGTGAATATGGGTGTGATAGCAGGCGTCGGTGTACCTTTTCAGACACAGGTCAAGTTAGGCGCATTCTGATTACACGAGCCATGCAATTGGATATTCCTATACACAAACGAGTGATCAGGTGTTGTTGTGCAATCTTCACCATTCAAATACACCTCCATTCCCTCCCTCAGGCACCTATAGGTAAATGGTAGTGAACAAGCTTCATGGAAATAAGCGGTACCCAGAGGTTCATACCTGCCAATAGCATAGTACTTCATGCAAGCTTCGAACTTGAACAGAGGGAAAGGTAATGTTATTAGCCCATGTACAAGCCACACATCAGAATTTGTCTTGGCCACAGAAAACAGCAAAGGTTCTAACTATTAAATATGTAAAAAAGTATCATCTTTCATAGACATAACTTGCTGTTTGTCAGTCAAATTAAAAGGGTCAAATATCAAGAACGTGTTCATGTAGTCCCAAGGCACTTTCCCTGCCTTTAACGTTTATAAAGTCCATGCAAACTGCATAATGGAACGCAATTGATTTTGACCATGGTACAAAACAGAGATATCCTCTTGCACAATATCAACAACAGATGAAACAATATTATCTAATGTGTAAATACGGAAAGAAAGTGTGTTAATGCTGTTATTTGCAACTGCTAGCACTTTTTCTAAATTTGCTTGATCTGTAGCTCTTAAGCGGGAAGCAGCTTCAATCTGGGACAGTTTCCAAACTTCGTTGTAAATAGCATATATCCATCTTTTGGATCTGCCAGAAGCAGGGCCCTTGACAAAGTCATTCAGATCAACATCTTCAGTCAATTTAGACAAATGAAGCTTTAATGATGCTAAAGTGGAGTGTTTGAGCCAAATCTGACACAGCTTGCCTACGGAATAGGTAGTTACAGAATGATCACTGTCAAAATGGGGATCCACCCTAACCTGTGTGTAGCCCAGGGCTAAACCCAGAAATCGAAGTTGGCAAGAATCAGCGCTTCTAACCAACCCTTAGGATCCAAACTGGATATGTTAAAAGTAGAATTCTGCAACAGGGTCTGTAATTCCCTGATAGAAATACTGGTGTTATTATCCCAACCGGGGTACTCTTCCAATTCTGGAAAAGATGGAGCATTTCATTTTGTAGTAGTAGCCAATCCAAAGCAGGTGGTTTGTGAAATAGTCAAATTCAAAAACAACATGTGGTTCGGGATGAGACATGCACGATGCAAAGCCTCTGTGCCTTGCACTTGCCACCTTTTAGAACCCCTAACAGATTTAAGATCATTTGTATCTTTCCACAGTTCATAGTCCCCAATAGCCAATCGGTCAAGAAAGGACTTGGAATATAATATTTTGTGTGGGTAAGTCTAACTTTGGAAGAGGACTTCTCGGTCATCTTAAAGTAAAATGCATTAGGATTTGACTGATTGAAATCGGTAAAATAAGTAAATCTCTTTAAAAGAGAACTTGAGCTGCCTTCCACAGGAGCGGGGCAATGTTCCCATTGTGTATAATTACCATATTCCTCCTAATGTTTGCCTTTTGCAGGTAGTGATTGCCATAGTGTTGATAACAGAACAAATTACCATAATTAGCTGAAATTAAATATGAATCCTCAGAATCAAAAGCAGCATAATATTTCAAATCTGAAAACAAAGCCTCTACGGCTTTAACATCTCAATCATCAGAGAGTATATTTTGTTTTATCACATCCCCCATAGAAACTCTTAGTACGTTTGGGACATTTATAACCTCTGTGGGACCATGTATTTAAAATTTAACAGCATCCCATACAATCCCATCTAAGACGGGCCAAGCAGTAATGTTTACACAACTCAGGTCCCTCTTCAATCTGTGTGACGAGGAATGGGGTGCCAATGTTCCTTTAATTAGTCGAATAGCATTCCTCTCTTCCATGAAGTGTCCATTCACTAGACAGATAAAATACACCACAAATCCAATTGACATAAACAAAACATTTTTAAAAAGTACCAACCAAATGTAAGTCCAAGGAGGAATCAAAAAATGTTTTTTAAACCATGTAGCAAATACAGAAAGTTTTGAAGGGGACTTCGATGTGGTAGAGTTAGTGTCAAATGAAAATCTGAACTCAGTTGCCAAACAGGTTTGTAAATCAGGCATCGATAAGTGTGTTGGGTAAGTATACTCCGTCTCATCAAGATGCGCATCAGGTGGGGTAGTCAACAAAGGACTTGAAACTGCAGGCATCTCAAAGGCAACGTCACACCTGTTGTTAGGAGCCGGAGCCAAAACAGAAATTCTCAGTATCGATGGACAGGAGACCTCAGGCGTCATACTAAGAAGAATCGGCCACTCTGTGTAATTTGACATTGTCAATGGAGATGTACCATTTTTCCTTTCGACCTGGAAGTGGAGGTAAAATGACTGTTTGTGTGCTCTGCACGCCAAGTACAGGAACTGGAGCTCGATATGAGAGACCAAATTCTTTTGTGTTCTCGATCTTCTCTCGGACCAGTTCACAGACTTGGGGTAGCCAGCCAACTACCGGAATCTGCAACACAGCATCAGATTTGGGGGGCAAGTGTTCCTTTGCAAGACTGGCTCTCGTCTCTTGTAGATTCTGTAAAACATTACAATGTTCATCAACGTCAAAGGTCTGGGACAAACATTTTGATACCAAAGAACATCTCGTATGTGGTCAACCCACCCAGAAACCTTCTAGGGAGATTATTAAGTGCACGCTGTAAGCTATTGAGATGGGTCAGCCATTTCCTGCCGGTACCTATAACCCTACCTGTCAATGATTGCTTTAAGTCACGGTTCATCCACTTCACAACACTATTACCCTCAGGTCGGTATGGAGATAAAAATTTGACCTGGACCCCCAATGAACTTATGGCATCCTTGTACGCCTTAGAGGCGAACACTGGACCCTGGTCCGAATGGAAGGTGCCAAACGCAAAAATTCTCACAAAGACAAGTAGATCCCTTATGACAGTTCGTGAATCAGCACTTCGGTGGGGCCACACCCATACAAAGCGCGTGCAAGAATCAACTGCAACTAAGATGTACTTATACGCAGTACCAGAGGAAAAGGGACCTCAGTGATCCAAATAAACACAACCAAGTGGTTTATTGGAAATGTACAACTGTGTTTGAGGCGGACGCTTAGCAGACGAAGGCTTGATCTGCTGACAAATGTCAGATTGAAGGACATAATCACGCGTCTGTTTATAAGTCCCCGCCACCAAAAACTCTGTTGTAGCTAAGATACAGAAGCCGAAACGCCCGCATGCGCGGACGCAACACCTTCGTGGGAAGCTATAATAAGTGCTGACCTCCGGTCCGCGTTGAGAATCAATCTGTCACCAACGTCTGGTATTTTCACATAAGGAACTTTATCAGGACTTAAATTATAAGAATACTTTGAAGGAAATCCAGTAGGATATTTACTTCCCTTCTCAGTACCAGCAATTACTGCCAAGATGTCATCAATCTTACTTTTGGAACGTGTAACTGCTGCAACCAAATATGTCAAAACTGCTGTCTTTGCGGCCTCATCAGCCAATCTATTGCCAACAACGTGAACTCCCACACACTGATGACCAAGAGTATGAATTACATACATGAGTGGCAGTTGCTCTTTAAGTTCAGCCACTCGAACCCAGATCATTTTGTGTTTTATTGTGATACCTTTGGAGTCACAATAGTCGTTTTGAGTCCAACAGAACAAATTGTCATTGTAAGACTGGACACAGTAGTAAGAGTCACTCACAATAAGAGTAGTCACACCAGGGTCTGCATACTCCAACGCAAGCATCAGAGCACGGAGCTCCGCTAACTGGGCGCTACAGTCCCCTAATGTCTGTGTATGCACGACATCTGACTTGAATTCTCCATCCACCATGGTACCAACCACAATTGCGCAAGCTGAGAAGTATGCGTGCTTAGACCCATGCGGGACTTGCGCCAAACCATCAGTGTAAATGATACAATGGAAATCCTTCATAGGGCGCATAGTCAAAGAGGCAAGATGAACAAATTCATACTGCAAATACTCCTGCGACCGTAGGGAGGCATAAAAAATGAACGTGACATCCGGAGACGTCAATGATGTTGCCCATTGTATGCACTGTGGGTGCAAAGCTTTAGAATCGATACACTGGCCTTCGTCACTGCCTCCAATGCAGGATACGGTGTAACAACCAACATGCGTTTTCCCTGTGACAGTGCACGTTCCTTTAGAATTGCCATTTGCACTGCTGTCAAAACTTTTTCCACAGTGGAAAACCGCATTTCAGCTGAAGTGTACAAGTGTGACTTGTAAGCGATGGGTACTGTGTCACCTTCGTTAAAAGTAAGGTATGTGAAACCCACTGACTCAGGGACGATTCTTATCACCAGGTTGGTGTGGTTATCACAAGTCAGTAAGAATTTAGATTCTAGAAGATCGGCCTGAAATGATTGCAAAATGGCTGAATGTTCAGGCAGCAGCACGATTTGGTAAAAGTTAGTTGTATCAAAGCATATAATGGCTTGATACGCTGGCCATATTCGGGAATGTATGTAAGTCCGAAATTCAAAAATCCCAGCAAGGATTGCAATTTCTTCAGTGTTGTAGGAGTGCGCAGTTGTGCGTATTTCTCCAAAAAGTGAGGAGGCAATCCTTGACCTTCATTGTTAAGGTCATAGCCCAGGAACAACACTGTGTACTCTGCAATGTGAGACTTGGCAAAGTTAAATTTGTAACCGAAGTCCGCAAAATTGCAAATTATGTGGTCAACGCATGGGATATTGGGGTTGAGGCTGTGGCATGGACTGCAAAGGAATCTTATGTTGGGGGGAGAATTCACCCCAACCACAGTGAATACGGTACAAAGCAGGCGCAAGATCCTTAGCCCACTCTTCTGCAAAAGTCAGTGCATGCTCCTTTGACACGGTGTGCACGAAACTAGGAAGGATTACCTCCTCTCCTCTCGGAGCTGCGAGAAGCAAAGGTGGGGGCCAATCAGCCTCCGCTAACAAAATATCATACGTAGTTGTAAGATTTTCTCAAAATACCCCTTTTATGGTACGTTGTATGCCAACAAATGCGCAAACAGAGTCAAAGCAACAGTTTAAAATTAGCAAAGTACAAATAAGGCAAAGCGGCAACCAGGCAGACAGCAGGCAATAATGATTAGGCACTTTAGGATCGCAAAGCAGCACAACGATACCGGATGTCTCGAGGGACACTGGGGAGCGACCACTCATCCCCCTACGAAGTGTGTATATTACAGAGAGAGACCCCTTTCTGACTAAAGGGATGAGGTACTCTACACAAGTTAAAGACACGTTCCCTTTGGAATAGACCTAAATGACATATACACTGTAACTGAATACAGAGCAAGTAACACATTTATAACTTCACATTTGTAAGATAAAATATCTCAACTCAAATGAGCCAAATAAACTTAAAAATCTAACACATCAAGTGAAGCAGTACAAAATGTTTCTTTAGTTAAAATCACATAAAAAACAATGAATTAATCCAAAAATTGAATTGATACATTACATATACTACATGAAATCACTTCAACTTATATTGCACCATTCCATAAAACATAAAAATACAGATACATATAAGAGAAAAAACACAATTTCAAAGTCCTAAATTAGTCATTTATCCAGACATATCATCTATATCAGTGAAAATATGGTCTGGTTCAACTTCTACTTCGACTTTTTAAACCAAATTAGAGTCAACAAAAAATATTTTCCTAGAAGGATTATTAACAATGAGGAAACAAGATATAGAGAAAACCCTATGAATCTATTTGTCTTGATAAAGATCGGAGTATTTTGAAAAAAAAACATCGAAATGCGTAGACGCTACTCAGATGAAAAAATCTCTAAGGGAACATGGTTATGGTATTATACAATTATAATATTATATTAATATAGAAGTTTAACCAGACCATATTTTCACTGATATAGATTTCTATTATATAAATTTCGCCCACCGGACCAAAGGGCCTAATAACGATTTGTTTGAGGAGGCCACCAAGACCAAAACCTTTGCCTACTATGGTTATTAGTGAGATTCCATTTAACAAAATACCAGCTACATACTTTGACTAGAGTATAATAACAATCCAGCTTTAAAAACCTATTTACTTGAAAACTTGCTCTTCACAATAAGGCCTTGTGATAACTTTTCATAATAAACAGACCAAACCTATGAAGCCTGACAGAATGTTTCCCGATGAACTAATAAGACATATAGTCTTCACCATTGGCTTGACATAATAACCAACATAGGCCTATTGAAGTGTGCATGTGCTTGCAACTAGCATGCATGCAGTGATAACATTTCAACTATTCAAAAAAATGTTAATTGGCAAAACAATATACAATTTCTCTCAAAATGGCTTAACAAGGATGATTGCAATGAACATATTTTCCCCGAGGGCCTGTCACAGTGAATAATGAACACCAAAGTTCTTGCCTACTATGGGATCTGTGAAATTTCATGCAACAAAATACCTGTCTACAGCCTGTAACACAGTGTGATAACAATTTACTGTTACAGGCCTGTTGGCTTTAACATATGCTTTGCACAATAAATATGCCAAGCCTTCTGCATTTTTTCATAATGCTTTATAATAAAAGACCAGATCTATATCTTCAGACATACATTTTACCAGTGACCCAATCATATCTGTGCCCTTTCTCATTGGCTTGTCACTATAACCAACTCAGACCTACTGTGTTGAACGTAGGTCTTTCAACAAAACCACCATCAGGCATAAAGTCACAGTTTGCAACAGAAACAACATTACAGTTGACAAAGCAAAATACTAAGGGCCATATGTAGGAAAATATATTTTACCGATTCCTAAATACCGAATTTTATCGAATCGGTATTCCGGAATCGGTATATGAGATGTAGGAAAAAATTCGGTAGCATTTACCGAATCTGAAAAATGTGGTAAATGTGTACAGAATCGGTATTTACCGAATCGGTATTTACCAAATCGGTAAATACCGAATCGGTAAATACCAAATTGGACATTTAAAATACAAGCAATTGAGAATTCAACCAATCCTGTGCATCCACCCCACCCTACAACCAGGAAGTGGCCACACCCATGCAGGTGCAGACAATGAGAACCTTCTGGAGAGCTGGGAGCAACTGAGCCACTGGCTGAACATTGCTGAGGAGAACTGCAGGATGGCATCCAATGAATCAGAGAGGGAAGGAGCGGAAAGAAAAAGGAAAATGAAGTTCTGTGCAAGTGAGCTTCAGGTCCTTGTGGAGGAGGTGGGTAAACACCACAACCAGCTTTTTGGCAAGCAGCCCCTGCAGGTAGCATAGGCTGTGAAAAGGAAGACCTGGCTGGCAATCCAGGCAAAGGTGAATGCCATTGGGGTGAGCCCACGTGAGATAGATTACCTCAAAAAAAGGTGGTATGATCTTCGGATCATTACCAAGAAGAAGCTGGCTGCACTGGGGAAAGAGGCCAGTGTCACAGGGGGAGGAAGGAGCAGGGCACCTGCCCTCACTGACCTGGAGCAGCTGGTAGAGTCAACCCTGGAGCCCGAGAGTGTGTCTGTAATCGGGGATACAGACAGCTCAGCCAGAGCTGCCACAAAACAAGGTAAGAAGCATGCACAGCAAATCTCCCCCCTTCCCTATCCCCATTCCCCAACGTGGCTGTATGACCCACACTCCAGTACAAGTTTTGGTATACACCAACAGTGCATTATGGGAGATGTAGTCAGTTAAACACCCATCATGACAGTCATCACACTACAAGGCATGCCACACACATCAGTCAGAAGCAGAAGAGGACATTGAGATAGTGTGACAGGATTGTAATTTAATTTTGACATGCAGGGCTGGAGGACCACTGAGCTAATGTCTATCTCTGTCCACGGGAGAGTCATCGTGCAGGACTGCACAGGAGAAGGAGGGAAGATCTGAGGATGCCAGCACAAGTGCAGGTCACAGCACTCAACCACCACCGGCACCAACACCACAGGCAGCTGCACCACCAGAGCCAGCCACAACAGCAGAGCCAGCATTGACACTGCTGATTGAATCACCCCCACAGCAAGCCTCACAAGAACTGTCAGCCTCACCAGCATCAACATCACCTGTAGTGGTAAGGCCCAGGAGGCATGCTGTTGCCACTCTCCATGTCATGGAGTCGTCCTCTGAGGACACAACGGAGGGTGACACACCAAGTGCTCCACTGGAGGAAACAAATGCTGGGCTGCAGTCCACCTTCGAGGGTGTGCACACAGGTGCGAGACACCGCAGGGCCCAGGAGCACAGCACAACTCGGCAGGGTGATGGGGTCTTCGGAGGGCTGGAGGGCAGTATGGTCAAAGTGCAGCACCTGCAGGGGAAGGCCATACAATCAGTGCAAAGACAAATGCGGCACCTAAACCAGAACATGGTCAATATTGACAGGGGCATCAGCTCTATGGTGGAGGGCATCAAGGAGATGGCAGAGGGAATGCGGGACATGTCCCAGTCCTTGATGGTACTCTGTGACAAACTGGACGAGGACAGGGCCAGAAGGTGCAGGGAGAGGCAGTACATGGAGCAGCACACCAAGGAAGTGAACCGCCTGGCAACTACCACTTCCCTGCTCTGCTGGCGCTCCATGGCAATGCAGGAGGGGCTTGTGCACTGCTGCACTGATGTCACCAGAGGGATGGGGAAGGTGACAACCACACTGGAAGTGCTGCTGACCACCCAGTCAGCCAACGCTGGTGCACTAGTTGTGGGGGAGAGTGATGAGACCACCAGCAGGAGCAGCATTACCCCCCTGTCCCAGACACTTGGAGAAGCAGCAGGTGGCATGCTGCAGGCCCTGGCTCAGCAGACAGTGAGGAAGGGCAGCTGCAGGCATCCAGCACTGTTGTGCGTGGGCGCAGACATTAATGCTGCCCAAACATTTATGTACATATTTAGGGTGAAGTAACCCATCACTACCTATTAAGGTTGCCAGCATTTGGATTGGCATGGTGTGCCATTAGTTCTTTGTCGTAGTGGCCAATTATTAAACTACGTCATGAAATTGCAACGCCTGGCTGTGTCTCCTTACTTACTTAGAAATAGTTGCGTGTGATCTCTGCCCGTCTCTGTCTCCCATCTGTTGCTGGCGCCACTCCTGCTGTGTTGGGCTCAGGCTGTGAATCTTCATCATCATTGTCCTCAATATCTGTTAATTCTACTGCTGTTCCTTTCCTAGTGGCAAGGTTGTGCAGCATTGCGCAAGTTGCAATGATTTTACAGCAGATGAGGGGTGAGTACTGATGTGCGCCTCCGCTTTTGTGGAGGCAGCGGAACATGCTTTTTACCAGCCCAAATGTGCGCTCCACGACATTGCGAGTAGATTTGTGTGCCACGTTGTATCGTCTCTCACTCGGGGTTGATGGGTTCAGGTAGGGCATCAGGATGAACGAGGGCACAGCATATGCACTATCGCCTATGTGGAAAAGATAGAGCCATTACTCACATGCACAAAAACACCTACATCTGCAGTATCTATCAGGGTGTGTCACAGTTTTTTACCTAGCCGGTATCCTTCTCCAAATTCCCCCACTGTCAGGCATGTGTAGATCCCACTGTTCTGGAAAATGTAGGAGTTGTGGGTACTTCCTGGGAATTTGGCTAAGATGTCTGTGATTATGTTGGCAGCATCACAGATTACCTGCACATTTATTGAGTGTGGGAACTTTCTGTTCCTGTAAATGTACTCTGTGGCTGCAAGTGGGCAGATTGGGATATGTGTGCCAGCAATGCGGCCGATCACATGTGGGAACTGTGCCATTTGTTATAAGTCAGTCTTTGTCTTCAGCAGTTCCGCATGTGTGTTAGGGAAGCTGATGTAATGATGCATTCTCTGCATCATGGCCTCCAGGAACTTCCTGAAGAAACGGGACAGGCAGCTCTGGGACACCCCACCTACCGAAGCTATCACCCCCTTGTAAATGCCAGATGCAAGCAGGTGTAGGCCACAGAGGACCTGCACATGAGGTGGTATGGCGGGCGCCCTTAGTGTTGGGTGCTCCAGGAGTGGGTGCAGGTCCCTTATCAAGTCTAGGATGGAGTGGGGGTGTTGCCTGTACCTTTCATGGATCTCTGCCACAGTAAGTTGGAAGAGTGTGATCCGCTGCCTGTAGACTTACTCCTACCATCTCCAGTGCCTCTCTACTGCTGCCTGTAGCCGCAGCTGCCTTGCTATCACATAGAATGCTGCCATTCTGGTCAAACTGTTACATTTTGGAGCCTGTTTTATGGCCTGCACCTGGTTACCACCTGCTTTCAATCCATGGTAATTACCGACTTCTAAATACCGAATTTCATTAAATTCGGCATTTTACAAGATACCTACATCTATATTCTCATTTTTACCGTTTCTTATTTACCGAGTCGGTAAATAAGGATTCGGTAAATACTGATTCGCTCATTTAGAATTCGGTAATGATGAATCGGTATTTACCGATTCATATTTACCGAATCCTTACTTTTGGCCTCCTACATCTCAAATGCCTAAATACCGGTCGGTAACGGCAAATTTACCAAATTTCGGCCATTACCGACCAGTATTTAGCTACCTACATATGGCCCTAAGTCTCCCAGGAGGACCCAGCAAGGATTATCACAATGCAATCTTCTATACCCATGGTTTGTCAGAGGGGGACACCAACACTAAATTTATTGCCTACTAAGGTAAACTGTGAGCTTCCATGTAACAACATTTCTCTATGCACATACTAATTGAGCTATAACAATCCACCCCTAAATAATGTATTTTGCCACAATAAATAGGTCAGGTCCACTTGTTAGAATAGAAACTGTTTATGCTTACACAGCGCTCCATGTAAGTTAGCATTCGCTGCGCCATTTTCATTTTAGGCGCCATTTTAGGCTGTTCAAAACTGATCTCATCCAATTCCGAGAAATACTCCCCTCTGAGTTTTGTTTCTTCACTTAGGTTTTGTTTCAGTAATGAGTGCAAGGTTCATATTAGCGCATACCTTTCACACTAAATAGAGGCGCTCTCCCACTTGTCTAGTGACGGGCCCAGGTTGAAATGGCCTTGGATTATGTTAGTTTGTGTCAGATACAAGAAGCCAAAACCTTTTTTTGTATTGCACCTGCTTGGAAAATTCCACTGTGGGCATGTTTCTACTTGACTACGAAACGTACATAATGTATCTTTGTGATTTTCCATTTCAGTTTCCTCTGTAGCACTCCTAGCGACTGGGCAGATGGGGCTCCATTGTGAGGGGTATGTTCTCAAGAACATGTGATAACTACAGCAAGAGTAGCATAGCGCAACTTTCAACATCGCAGCCTATTGCGGGAAAATAGCCCTGTGTCAACGTGGAATTCACAAAATGGTGGTAGCATGCGATAGACACCAGATAATGCAGCAAATGTCTGCGTGAAAATCAACGCCACGCTACTAAAATGCGATACGCGAACACTAAAAATCATGCGATAAGGCCAAACGCGGTACAAAAAATTGCGAAAATCAGCCTCAGGCCTGCAAAATCAATGCGTCTGGTGGGACAATGCACTATTAAAACCACAGAATAAATACACCACAAACAAGCCAAAGCACGTAGCAACATGGATTTACCCTGGCCCAGTGCAGAGGCCAACTTGAACTCAATAACACCCATAGACTACCAGCAAGGAACAACTGGGTCGGGAAGGCCAAGGAGAAGAGGGAGAGGGAAACAGGGTGCAGACCGCAGAAAAACAAGACCAGCGTCACAGCACTACCAGCAACTGACACACAAGCAGACCACCTGGATTGCAGTCGGAATGCTGAGGAGGCCAATCCAGGAGGCCAATAGGTGCCGACATGACGTGACTACCTAAACCAGGCACTAACCTGCTGCCAACAGGAAGGCAGCAACGGTGACAGGAGGTGGCAGTCCAGTGCCCCCAGAGGAGTTGGAAGAAACCCAGGCCACAGTCATCAGTGTAGAGACAGTGCAAGGTGTAGGGAGTACGGACACAGCTCGAGTGGACCTGACACAATATCAACAAGGAGTGCCACGAACAGGGACTGGGTGGACGGGTGGAGATGGGCACAATGGCATATATGCATAATGAGGCGTAGCACACTGCTCACCCACAAACACCCAGGATCATGTCCCATATCCCATTGGCACACCGCAGCACATATCATGAAATGCACACCCACATTGACGATAACGTGGAACAATGCACATAGCTGAAAATGCAGAACAGAGGACACAACTGGTTCCACACAGCACAGAACCACGCTCAGGGGTGCGCAAATAGCAGTCACACACCCATGTTGGCTGTGTGTACTACGGCCCTGGCCACTACCCTTACAAATTGAGTGGGTGACGAAAAAGCTACATGTTCCAAGCTCCAACCCACTGCCTGCGGTGACATGTCTCCATCCGATGTACACAGCACAATGTAATGTCGTAGGGCCCAGGGCCCACATGCATACTATAAGACCAAAGGGATAAAAGCAGATATCATGTTGAACTGGCTACGGCACATGCGCCCGGCCCCTTTATTGGCAGGGCCACATGTACAGTGACGCCTGTGCCGGATGTGTGTGGGGTGAGTGTACGCCATTCCGCACAGAATGTCTGGTGCTGGCAACCACTTGAACATTGGACACCAGTGCAATGGAAACAAAAAACACATGCAATACAGAGTCAACTGCTGAGCAACATGGAGTGAGCCAGAGAAAGTCTAGAGGAAAGCCTACATGCAAACAGAAGTGTCAGTGAGTTACAGTGCACTGGGCTTTGGACACTGGAGATGAGCGCGCTCATGTGAAGAAAAAGTCTTGGATTCAGTCCCTTCAATATATTACTGATGCAGATGCAGTGGGGTGTGTTAGACCTGCATCCTCTTCCCCATCAATGTCTCAGGGCCCCCACACTGTTTGGGGTGACATACCTGTGCAACTGCTCCACAGCACGAAACACAATCAGCAATGCAAAATGGCCTGCGGTGCACTGTGTCACTGGCCCCTGGAGTGCTGAGAAGAGTATCAGGCCGATGATGGCATCCACGACAGGCCTGAGCAAGTCCAAAGTCTGTCAGGACCACCACTTCAACTCTGGCAGATGGCTGTTGGAGGTGGTCCTTGCGGTGCTGGCGTGTGCCTCCTGCGGTGATGCATTGTCTGGGCCGGTCTGGACTCGCTTTGGTGTGTGAGCCCTGGTGGGATGCATATGGGCCAGTAGGCTGTGTACAGCAGAAGGACACAGAGTAATGGCGTTGATGATCCCAAGGCCTATGCCTCAGGGGCCAGCCAATGTCTCCGGAGAAGGGGTCCTGGATGCACTCCGGCTGGCACAGGCACCCAGCCACGGGACGGTGACTTGAGGTGCAGTCAGAAGGGCCATGTGACCTGAGCAGGTCACCATCACTGTCTGACGTGTATGTTGCGGAGTGTTTCTGGGGACAGTGAAAGGTGTCCTCCGGTGCAAGATCCTGAAAGTTTTGATTTTATCCGAAAGCAGCAAATGGAGGAGTGGAATGCGACAACCCCGTTGCCACCCCCAATTCCGTATCAGCTACATGAGGATGAAAACTGCCCCCTAGTCCATAGGCTCAGGTGCCACCACAGACCAGAGAGTGTCCATGAATGTCGAGGAACAGACTTACTGGCACGGGGCCCGAGTGGGGGTGCAGTCTGCGATGATGCCGGTACACTGATATGAACTCCGCCATTCAATCAATCAATCAATCACAGACATTTATAAAGCGCACTACTCACCCGGAGGGTCTCAAGGCGCTTGGGGGGAGGGGGTTCGCTACTGCTCGAACAGCCAGGTCTTGAGCTTCTTCCTGAAGGAGAGGTGGTCCTGGGTCAGGCGCAGGTCGGTCGGGAGGGAGTTCCAGGTCTTGACGGCCAGGTAGGAGAAGGACCTTCCTCCTGTTGTCGCTCTTCGGATGCGGGGGACGGCGGGGAGGGCGTGACTGGTTGATCGGAGATGGCGTTTGGGAGCGTAGAAGTTGAGGCGGTTATTGAGGTAACTCGGGCCTTGGTCGTGTAGGGCTTTGTGCGCGTGGTTGAGGAGACGGAAGGTGATTCTCTTGTTGACGGGGAGCCAGTGCAGGTCTCTCAGATGTCCGGAGATGTGGCTGCGTCGGGGGATGTCGAGGACGAGTCTGGCTGTTGCGTTCTGGATCTGCTGGAGTCTCTTCTGGAGCTTGGCGGTGGTTCCGGCGTAGAGGGCGTTGCCGTAGTCCAGTCGGCTGGTGACGAGGGCCTGGGTGACCGTCTTCCTGGTCTCGATGGGGATCCATCGGAAGATCTTCCGTAGCATGCGCAGGATGTTGAAGCACGACGAGGAGACAGCGTTGACTTGTCTGGTCATGGAGAGGGAGGAGTCCAGGATGAAGCCCAGGTTGCGCGCGTGGTCTGTAGGTTTGGGTGCGTGCCCAAGGCGGGGGGCCACCAGGAGTCGTCCCAGGCGGCGGGCGAGGAGCCCAGGATGAGGACTTCCGTCTTGTCTGAGTTCAGTTTCAGGCGGCTGGTCGTCATCCACTCGGCTACGTCTTTCATCCCTTCGTGTAGGTTGACTCTGGCGGCGTCGGGGTCGTTGGTCAGGGAGAGGATCAGCTGGGTGTCGTCGGCGTAGGAGATGATGTTGAGGTTGTGTTGGTGTGCGATGGCCGCGAGGGGGCTCATGTAGACGTTGAAGAGGGTGGGGCTGAGCGAGGACCCTTGAGGGATGCCGCAGATGACTTTGGTGGCCTCTGACTTGTACGGTGGTAGGCGGACTCTCTGTGTCCTTCCGTCGAGGAAGGAGATGATCCATTCCAGTGCCTTCTCCTGGATTCCGACGTTGCTGAGGCGCTGCACTAGGGTGCGGTGGCAGACAGTGTTGAATGCTGCGGAGAGGTCTAGGAGGATGAGGGCCGCTGTTTTTCCGTTGTCCAGCAGGGCTCGGATGTCATCGGTGGCAGCGATGAGGGCGGTCTCGGTGCTGTGGTTGGCTCGGAAGCCAGACTGAGAGGGGTCGAGGGATCCATTCGTCTCGAGGAAGGCGGCCAGCTGCTTGTTGACGGTCTTCTCGATGACTTTGGCTGGAAACGGGAGGAGCGAGATGGGGCGGTAGTTCTTGAGTTCGGTGGGGTCCGCTGTTGGTTTCTTTAGTAGAGCGCTGAGTTCGGCGTGCTTCCAGCTCTCCGGGAAGGTGGCGGTGTCGAAGGAGGTGTTGATGATGTCCCGCAGGTGGGGAGCGATGACGGCATCGGCCTTGTTGAAGACGTGGTGAGGGCAGGGGTCGGTCGGAGATCCGGAGTGGATAGAGTTCATCGTGCGGATGATGTCTTCTGTGTTGATCGGGGTCCAGGCGCTGAGGGTGGTGGTGGGAGGCGTTGGTGCGGTCATGGGGAGCGTTGGTTGTGTGCTGAAGCTGTTGTGTATGTCGGCGATCTTGTTATGGAAGTAGGAGGCGAGGGAGTTGCAGAGGTCTTGCGATGGGGTGATGTTGTTGGATCCGGCGTTGGGGTTGGAGAGCTCTTTCACGATGTTGAAGAGTTCCTTGCAGTTGTGTGCATTGTTGTCCAGCCGGTCCTTGAATGCTGTTTTCTTGGTGGCGTGGATCAGTTGATGGTGCTTTCGGGTGGCGATCTTGAGGGTGGTCATGTTGTCCGGTGTTGGCTCCCTTCTCCAGGCTTTCTCGAGGGCTCGGCAGTTCTTCTTGGAGCTCTTGAGTTCGTCTGTGAACCATGGGGCCTTCTTGCTGCCGGGTCTGCTGGGCGGGATCTTCAGTGGGGCGAGTTCGTCCGCGCAGTTGCTGATCCACTTTGTGAGGTTGTCGGAGGCCTGGCTTGGGTTCGCTGAGCTGGCGGGAGGGTGCTGGCTCAGGGAAGCGGCGAGCTGGTCGGCTGTGATCTTGTTCCAGCTTCTTCGTGCAGCCTGTTGCTGGTGGTGGTGGATCGTGGTTCTTCTGAAGGTGAAGTGGATGCAGCTGTGGTCCGTCCAGTGGAGTCCGGTGGCATGGCTGAAGGCGATGTCTTTGCTGGATGAGAAGACGGCGTCGAGTGTGTGTCCGGCGAGGTGGGTGGGGGTGGTCACCAGCTGCTTGAGTCCGAGGTTGGCGAGATTGTCAAGCAGGGTGGTGGTGTTGCGGTCGTTTTCGTTCTCCAGGTGGAAGTTGATGTCCCCCAGGAGGATGTAGTCGGCGGAGGGGAGGACGTGCGGGCTGATGAAGTCGGCGATGTCTTCGCTGAATGGTGTGCGTGGTCCCGGGGGTCGGTAGATCAGGGTGCCTCTGAGGGTGGTCTTGGGGTCGGTGTGGATCTGGAAGTGCAGGTGTTCGGCGATTGTCAGGGTGTCGTCTGTGTTGGTCCTGATGCGGATGGTGTCCCTGTGGATGATGGCGATGCCTCCTCCAGTCTGGTTGTCGCGGTCTTTCCGGGTGATCTTGTAGCCCTCTGGGATGGCGATGGCGATGTCGGGCGCTGAGGAGTCATTCATCCAGGTTTCCGTGAGGAAGGCAACGTCAGGAGCTGTGGTGTCGAGGAGGTTCCAGAGTTCGATGGCGTGTCTGTGGACGGAGCGGGTGTTGAGCAGGATGCACTTGAGGTGGTTGCTGCTGGTGTTCGGCTTGGTGGGTGCAGGTGCGGTGTAGGTCCGGATGCAGGTGAACTTGCAGGCGTGGAAGCTGAAGGGTCCGTGGGTGCGTCTCGGGGTGGCTCGGTAGCATCCCGGGATTCGGCCGGTGTTGAGTGCGTTGAGGGTGGCGGCGTCGTACGTCCGGCGGGTGGGGTGGCCTCCGCGGGGGCCAGGGGTCTTGGCCCTGGGCGCGATCCAGGCGCGGACGGGCGCAGACGGGCTTACCTTTGGCGCACCTTCGGCGCACAATCGGCGCGCCCGCTGCGCGTGCACGCTGCGCGTTCGCCACTCTGCCATATGAGGAGAGTGGGGGGGCGGAGCGAGGGAGGGGCAGCTGGGAGGGGGAGCGGGGTGGCGAATGGGGAGGGCGAGCGAGGGAAGGGGGCGGGCCGCAGGGGGGCAGCGGCGGGGAGGTGGCGGGAAACATGGCCGGGGCTGGGCGAGAAAGAGGGGGGGAGCCCAGGGGGCAAGGGCAAACGGCGGGAAAAAGACAAAAAAAAGGTGGCGAAGCAAGCTGGTGGCAGGGGGCACAGGAGATCCGCGGACCAAGCAGATCCGGCGGTCGGGGCACAGCAGTGAAGCACAGGACACAGCTCAGGGCAGAGGCGGCACCAGGGGACGGGCTCACTCACGTGGAGTGTGCTCGGGGGGTGACCTGCCCGGAGGGACAGAGGTCACTGCAACCTCACTGGCCACAAAGACTCTAAATAGTCTCGTGGGAGGGAGGGGCAGCTGGGAGGGGGAGCGGGGTGGCGAATGGGGAGGGCGAGCGAGGGAAGGGGGCGGGGCCGCAGGGGGGCAGCGGCGGGGAGGTGGCGGGAAACGCGCCCGGGGCTGGGCGAGAAAGAGGGGGGGAGCGCAGGGGGCAAGGGCAAACGGTGGGAAAAAGACGAAAAAAAGGCGGCGAAGCAAGCTGGTGGCAGGGGGCACAGTAGATCCGCGGACCAAGCGGATCCGGCGGTCGGGGCACAGCAGTGAAGCACAGGGCACAGCTCAGGGCAGAGGCGGCACCAGGGGACGGGCTCACTCACGTGGAGTGTGCTCGGGGGTGACCTGCCCGGAGGGACAGAGGTCACTGCACCTCACTGGCCACAAAGACTCTAAATAGTCTCGTGGGAGGGAGGGGCAGCTGGGAGGGGGAGCGGGGTGGCGAATGGGGAGGGCGAGCGAGGGAAGGAGGTGGGGCCGCAGGGGGGCAGCGGCGGGGAGGTGGCGGGAAACGCGGCCGGGGCTGGGCGAGAAAGAGGGGGGGAGCCCAGGGGGCAAGGGCAAACGGCAGGAAAAAGACGAAAAAAAGGCGGCGAAGCAAGCTGGTGGCAGGGGGCATAGGAGATCCGCGGACCAAGGGGATCCGGCGGTCGGGGCACAGCAGTGAAGCACAGGGCACAGCTCAGGGCAGAGGCGGCACCAGGGGACGGGCTCACTCACGTGGAGTGTGCTCGGGGTGTGACCCCATTGCTGAATCATGACTCTGTGACCACATGGACCGCAGTGTAGGCCGGAGGCAGCGGTCAGCACGGGCCATTCACTGAGTGTCGCCAGCATAGGTTGGTGGCCCCCACCAGTCTGCATAGTTCAGGTTCAGTGGCACCACATGTTCGGTCACCTCCGTGACTGTGACCCGGCTTTCATCCGGACTGGGCTGCATCTTCCTCTTACTCCTCTCCGTGCGACCACTGGTGTGGACTCTGCCATTCATGAATCTGCAGGGTTGTCCTGGTCCCTCATCCACGTGTCGCCGGATGGCTTTGAACAGGGTTTGTGGCAGCATGTGTCACCGTATGGCATTGAACAGGGTTTGTGGCAGCACGTGTCGCTGGATGGCATTGAACAGGGTTTGTGCCACCACGTTGGGCAAGATGCGCATATGGAACTATGCCTCACTGATCGAAGGGAGTCTGGTGCCTTGGCCACTGTCCCGGATTTGGGGTCACTGCCATTTAGGGGCCAGAACACAGTATCACATATGGAACCGACTGGGCCACAGAGGAGACCGGTAGGATATGTCAACAAGGAAGGAGTAATGTGGGCCAGCATTGGGGGGACAGAGGTGGTCTGAAAGGCTAGCCGTGTCGCGGGCCTCGGACTTGGAGCTTGCACAGGCACTTGGTGGGCCCTCCATGACACACGCCGGTGTCGGATGTAGATCAGTGTAGCCTGGCTGTGTTGGCTCGGGCCTGAGGGTCTGTGGCCAGCGGGCCGAGGTATGTCAGGCGCACAGTATCTCAGGCAACTCTGATAACGAGGACGGCGTCTGCCTCATGGCAGGGTGGGAGGCACCGCCTTGGCAGAGATGTTGGGCTTTCTGGAAGAGGACCATGCCCAGTGCTATGTGCTTTTTATTCACACCGTTACGCTGGCTTGGCTTACGCTGGGGCATCCCTCTCTTCTCATGCTTACGCGGAGCATAACAGGTAACATGTCCGCAAGGACCCCCACTGGCTGGGGTGACATGGTTGCATCTACTGTCCACTACAGTCCATACACCAGAGGTGTATGTCGTCATGGATATGGGTGTGTTCTGCATACTGAGGTCTGTCCAGCACTTCTCCCCCACTCTTGGCATTGTGTACTTTACCAATCATGGTTCTACTGCATCCTTCACACATGCCTGGTTGCCTCCTCTCCCCACAGACGTCTATTGTGTGGCTGAGGTGCCATGCAGTTTATTGGTCATGTTCACGGCTTTCCCAGGTTACCATTGTGAGTTGTTCTATCGTGTCTGGTGGGTGGGCATGTTGTTGTGCATGTTGGTTGTGAACTTGTGATGTGTGCATTGCCAGACTTGTGGAACGCATGGTTGTGGAGTTGAGGTGAGTGGGGTGTTAATTGGGAACTTGCCATGGTGCTGTGCATTTCCCTTGGGCCCATCCTCAGAAGGCTGGATGCTGATGGACTGTAGGAGGGTGAAGGGAACATGCATACTGGCTGTGTATTTGGAGGCGACATTGGTGTCGGTCCCATGGTGTACTGATGTTGCCTGCACATTAATGTGTGACGTGTGCTTCCTGTTGCGCTGATTGTGTGCTGTATCACCAGGGGGCACAGGTGGGACATGACTGCAGTGGATTGCCCCCAACATGTGTGTGCATCTGGCTATGGCGTATGGTCCTTGCTTGATCTCCATCGGTTCCTGTGCATTGTGTTGGCCGTACAGGGCATGGGGTGCCAGGGTGATGGTGATGTCCAGGACAGGTGTGGAAGACATGGATGTGGCTGGCTGTGAGACTCTGCCGACTCTGGAGGGTGTTGGTTGGGGTGTGCCAGGGGCCAACGGGTGCAGCACAGCCAGCAGCTTGGTGTGGTGTGGGATGTTGGTGGGATGTTGGTTGTCCGCTGTGTTGGTGCAGTTGGCCTGTTGGGCATGACGGCCAGGATGCGTAGGATATTCAGCCTGTAGTGGACAGTGACATTTTCAGATGTTGTGCCTGTGAGGCAGGTGTGATTCTGGGGGGCCGCTGTCTTTGTCTGCGCTGCCTCTGTGGTGGTATGAGGGTGTGTGCCAGGTGGGTGTTGTGGCCCTCTTGGGTGTCCAGGTTGCATGTTCAGTTGCTCCATGTCATCTGTTGCCCTTCAGATGATGCCCTGGGCTGGGCTCCCCACTGTGGTGCAGGCTGCCGTCTGACTTTATACCAGGTCAGAGCGGGTGTAAATTTCCTGCTGCTAACACGCCTTAACGTGTGTTTTGGGCTCTTATCACCGATCTGTCTGGTTGTTGTGAATGTTGAGCTGTGCTGTTGTCGTGGCTTTGTGCACGGGAACGCCTACTCTGCATCTCATTAGCGATAGTTGGGGGGGTCCTCTGTGGTGATGTTTTTTGCGGCTGCTATCATGGGAAACCTGGTGCTGTGGCAGTTAGCACCTGCTTGTGAATGGTGGGGTAAATTTATCATGACTTTGGCTGCGATAAAGTGCCGTTAATTCGGTGATAGCTCCTTGTGAATATGCCCCAGAGTGTATATGAATAAACAGTTATTGCTTTGTATTCTCTACTGTCTGACCTACTCTTCCATTTAGTATGGAAGGCTGAGAGGTGGTCATTAGTGACCCGGGTGGCCCTAAACTGGTTACTCTCACACTGTCTTTATTATAACTTATTATAATAAATAGATCTGGCTCATAGCCTTGCTCATTGTCTTACCGCCATAGTCAGCAAAGCAATACTCCACCCATCACAGTGGCATGTGTGTGACCAAAAGGTCAAACGCATTAGCTTTGCTGATAAAGTGCGTGACTAAAGCATCTAGACAAACAAATGCAATTGGAAGGTAGGAACTCTTTTTGAAAAAAAAAACACAGCCTTTGACAAATTAAAAGAACTAACATAGAGGAAGAGCCATAGTCCCTCTCCGTTGTACTCCAGAAAGCTATTTTGTTGATCACAAGACAAGTCTACAGCTCTCTCGGCCCCTCTAGGGTTTGCTAAGCATGGCGTGCAGCATTAGTCAGCTGAACAAATTAAACTCTGGGCACAAGTGCAGGTGCATTATTTAGAACAATACAACTCCAGTACAATGCATGAATGCTCTATTGTCAATGCACAACCTCACTGCAGGCACCCTCTAGGTAAACTGATCCATCAAACACCCAATCAAATAGCAGCATGACTCTAATGAGGAAACAGTCCAATCCCATTTCTATGTATATTGTTTATTGCTGATTCCTACTCTTGCTCAGATAGTTATTGGTGACTCTAGTCAGGCCAAAAACTCTTCTAGTCAAAAGGCGCAAATGACAGGAAAGTAAATACCAGAGAGAAACATGTAAATAGTGCAGCATTTGGGCGAAACATATAACTTTTTAATGGAAAACATGGCACAGTGTCAGACCTGAGGACTGCCCCTTTGGAAAGAAGGCAATTTCTTTTCTTAAACAATAAAATTAATCAACTATATCCTCTGGTATTCAGAAAGTAAGCCAAGCATTTGTATTAACGCGTCCTGTTTGTGACAGCCATGATTTCCCTTCAATCACTGCAAAAGCTCAGCCGCCAGAAATGTCTGGGGCTGGTCATATTTAAACGCGTTTAACAGGCAGCATTAAATTGGAGATGTGAAATGGTATTGAGTTTTAAAGAAGCCTCAGGGGTCCTGGCCCGTTTCCATCCTGTGCTGTCAGACGTGGGCAACTTCGTGAGCAGAAAATTGAGCCGAAAAATGAAATAAAAAGAATGAGGCTTTGCCTGGAACAGCGAAAAATACTCTCTCCTATGCATATTTAATTTATCAGTTACGAACTCCTTGAATAATTGACTACAGCAAATGGCTAATAATGGAAATCGCTGCTTGGGACGGAAAATGACAGAAAGGGATACCTTCTTGCTATGATTGAACTCCACAGGAAGCCGAGTTAGAGTATTCCACTGTCTGAGATGGCCATATTTTTGCCCCAGGACATTTCTTAAGCTTTGATTTGCTGAAATATATTAAGGGGAAATTGTGGGGTTATGTCTTTACCACAAATCTCAGAATTCTTGTCCCTACTCGATTGAGTTGGAGCAGGTTGTGAAGATTACCCCTTTTCTGCCATCATTGTCTAGGTGAATCAATAATCCATAGACAGTGCTCTTAAGTATGACGGGGTCCCAGGAATGGGGTTATAGGCTCCCTTTCTTTAATGTGGGGTATGAGCACATTGTCGCTTCCACCTACATCCTGCATCAGGGGCCCTGAAATGGAGCCTCGGGTTTCTTTCTCCTTTTGTAGGTTGTGCCTCTATTGGGGGGCCGCTGCTGTTGTCCAGAGGAGGTCCAGCAGATATGGGAATGGCCCCCCTCCTATTGTTGGTGCTTGGGGAGACGGGCTGTTGCTGGCCGCTGCGGAGGACTCTTTGGCCTAATCCTGAGGGGGGTTCCCGGTGCATCGCCCCAGGGATGCAGGAAAGTTCTGGTGGGTATGCCGCTGTGGACATGGGGATGCATGCGGTTTGAAGATTAGTGGCCATGGCACTCTGTGTGACAGCTGCTCCCAAGTCAGGTCGGGGAGAGGGTGAACAAGCTGCCTGTGTGGCCCCGGAAAGACCCAGGAGCCGCCTGTGCTGATCGATAGATGGTGTGCCCCCGAGCAATGGAGAATGGCAGGTGGCCCTGAGTGGGAGCACTTACCCGCCTGTCAACAGGGGTGAGGTCCGGTTGTGGGGTCAAGGGCGTTTCGGGTGCTGAAGCAGCCTATGGGGCTCCAGGCAGTGCCTCCGGGTCAACATGGAAGATGTGCCTGGGCTCAGAAGCCTGATTAAACATTGACTAGGCATGTTGTTTGCCACCGGCCCTGCTCCTAACTGACTGCCTGGATCCCTGAATAACCTGTGGTACGTGGCCATCGGCACTGACTACGGCCAGCATGTTGCCTTGTGCCCTTAACTTCCGTGCATACCAGGCAACAACTAGCTCTGGGGGCTTTTGGACTGCAAGGTGGGCTTCATCCTGACATTGCTACCCCTCTCCTCTCTCACTGGACAATTGTTACATCCTAGTGGAAACCGAGGCCAACCCTCGGGGTGGCCTATCCCTCGTCATTCTATTGGTGCTGCAGCTGGGATCTGCGGTCTGCTCATGTCCCCCAGTGGGGATTGCCCCAGGGCGAGGCAGGGCCACTTCGAGGACTGGAGTTGATACCTGAGAGCATCCGTACCCTAACCCTAATGATCTGGTGATATCACTGGGAGCTGACTTCCCATAGGCATCAAGATGGGGAAAACCAAAACCAGACAGACCAAACTTTCATTTCACCAGAGTAAGCAGACGTGCATAGTGGATGAATTAATAGAGGATTATCCCCTGACCCCAGGAGTGCGGAGGGACCATCCCAGGAACCTTACATCCAGGAACTGTTTCTGGACTTAAAGCACAGCCTAACTGCCATTTACAAAAGAGTAGACCTGCTCACTGACAGATTTGATCGCCTGAAGGAGAAGGTGACCAGTCATGATGAACATATTGTCCAGCTTGAGCAGTGCACATCGGCTGTGGAGGCCAAGAGTGCAGAAGCAAGTAAGAAGCTGCTACAAATGGAAAAAGTACTAGAAGTTATCCACAATAAAAATAAAGATTTGGAGGCAAGATCCAGCTGGAACAATATAAGGATAATTGGGGTGCTGGAGTCTACCTTCATTAACCGCATGGAGAACTATTTGAAAAAGATGCTGTAGTCCCTTTTCGGCAAAGCGCTATCAGCTGAATGCATAGTAGAACAGGTGCACAGATCTTTGGGTCCACAGCCTCCACCTGGGACAACAGCTTGCTCCATAATAGTTTGTCTCCTGAATTATATGGACAGGGATACGGCTTTGCAGCTTGCCAGAGACAAACAGATGCTCACTTACCAAGGGAACAAGGTGTCCTTTTTTCTACACTTCACGATGGCAGCCACAAGAGGCTTTCTGCCTGTAATGTGCTTCCTCTTCAAAACGGACACCAATACTCCCTCCTGTACCCAGCCAAGTTGCCTATCTTTCATCCAGGGAAGACTACATACTTTACAACCCCAAGGCAGCTACCAAGTTTGTCAAGGATCTCCTGTGGCGGCAGGAATACTGACTCTCCCCACATCAGTGACAACGATTAATCATGAAGGCCCCTGCACCATAGATGACAGCGGACAGCTGCATGCTGCTCCCGAGCTGAGCTGACCTGGCTATGTAACTCCAACTAAGGACCCTGCCGACTGAGCCTCCTTCTTCAGACTGACATACAGATATTACTTTGGATCCCTATCCATTTAGTGTGCATTGGCCACAGAACAACTGCCTCCCTCCGTCCACTCAGCTTCTCCCTAGCTGGGAGAGTGCTGTGACTCTGACATTCCTCTGTGGCATGATTCTCCATTTGTTTTTCACTGTTGGCCCCTTGAGGCTGGGTTTGGGATGGGTTGGCTGTATTCAGCCCAGTTGGGAGGTTGTAGTGGGTGCTGGGTGGGTAATGTTAGGGGGAGTGGATTGCAAAAGTTTAAAATGCTCTTTTTCTTCTTGTTTTCCCTCCTCCATACCCCTCCTCACATGAAGTTACTTTCCTGGGATCTAGCCCTCTACGACAGTCCTGGTGACTTTTTCAGCATGCTCTCACAAATCTGCTATGGCATCGTTATAATGCATAACTTGGAACGTTCGTGGATTGCATGATAGGTGAAAAGCGCAATTTGTAATGGCATACCTGCAGCGGCATGGCACAGATATTTGCTTCTTGAATGATTTTCACCTGACAGATTACACACACTGTAGCACCTGCAGACCAGATGGATGGGGGAGTAGCATCTTACATGCAACTTGAATTATGCTTGTAGTGTACCTTTTCCATCGGGAAGGGTCTGTCCTCGCGCCTTTTCCTCTACGATAAGCAAGGGTGATATGTAATGCTATCCATCACCCTACAAGGATACCCCATCAACCTTATCTCCATTTATGGTGCCACTGTAGATGACCCTTCCTTCTTTACCGAAATCTGGTGGCTTGTGGACACTCTTGGCCCGGGTGCAATCATATGGGGGGACTGTAATGTGATTTTAGACACGTGGTTAGATAGAGCTGGTGACTCTCGCCGCCCCCCCCCCGAGAACAGCAGACCAGTTTCAGGCTATCACTGTTGATAATGACCTCATTGACGTCTAAAGAAACAGGCACAGTGAAACTGGAGAGGCCGCATGGCCAGACAAAAGTCAATGAGCATTGTGGTTGCGTATTGACTTCTGGCTAGCCATGCGCAATGTGGATGCTTGGACTACTCAGACATCCCACCTACTATGGACTCTATCAGATCACGTCCTTGTGCTTTTCAGACTCTCTCCATCTGAATTTCAGTCCTCGACATAGACATATTTACCGGCGGGAGCTCTGCGAGATCAGGTATCTCAGGAGAGTATCCGTTTGGCAATAGTAGAATATATTGTGCATAATGTTGGCTTGACTGATTCTTGTTTGATCGTTTGGGAGGCGCTCAAGACTGTGGTACATGGAGAGTGTATAGTAAAACAGGTTGGCATTCTGGGGATGCTACGTGGAGAGTTAATACACCACAAAGCTGAGATCAGTGCATTTGAACTCCAATTCTTTGCACACCGCAGCGCATCCACACTTGCTAGCATACGTACCAAGATTAATGACTTTGAAGAAGCAGCGCGGCAGGAGGCACATTACCTAGGCAAAAAAGTGCACTCTAGACGATATAGTGAGGGCAACAGGGCAGGCAGGATGACAGCCACTATTTTGTGCAAACCGTGGGCTAGTGATTATATTGCCGAAATATGAATCAACGAGGATGACCTGGTCATCAACTTGAAGGAGGTGCAGGGAGAGATGACTAACTTCTACTCCTTGCTAAATACGGCACAACTAAATACTCCCCAGACCTTGATTCCTTCTTTGACTCTGTGCAGCTGCTCTGTTTGGAAGATGGACATTGCAGATTCCTAGATGAGCCGTTCACAGAGGAGGAGGTTGTACAAGTCATTAGGGCCCTTCCTGGAGATAAGGCCAGAGCCACAAATGGCCGCATTGTGTAAAGAGTTTGCACCCCTTCTGGCTCCGTGCCTAATTAAAATGTTTGGAGAATCACATGAGCAGGATGAGCTACCTCCATCTTTCTGAGAGTCGCTAATAGTTATTATTCTAACACGGACAAAAACTTGCAGCAATGCGAGTCATACAGACCGATATCCATCATTAATGTTGATAATAAAATTCTCGCCAAATTGATTGCCTATCGACTGAGCCCTCTGCTTCATCTCATCATGCACCCGGCAGTGGTAGCTCCTACACAATGGCAGAGGAGCGTCACCCCACTGACTCAGCTGCAACTCATATAAACACCTAATTGCCAAAACCAAGAGTGTAATCCTATCAATGAGATACCTAAGCCAACGCTTGACCAGCCCTACAGCTGGTCAAGCACCTAGGCACACAAGGAACACCAGGCAATGTCTGAAACTAGGGCTCGGCAGACCTGAACTGGCTCTCCAGGGGGACCTAACTGAGTATTATATGAGAGTCCTTTAAGCACAGTATAACTCTCTCAAACACAACCTGGCAACAATCTGTAGAGAAGAGGACTGCCCCTGGCACACCAAGCTGGGCAAAGCAATAGAGACCCTCAACATTGAACCCAAAAGTCTGTCCCTAACAGACATCCCGCACAAGACCTGGTCAAACATCATGAGACGGCAGGTCCGCTCCATTTCGCATGAATTGGATTTAACCGCACTTCACCATAATACCCTCACAAAGGCATTGAATGAATCTTCCACTATAGGGAAAGCTCAACTGTACCTAAGTGAAGCACTAGGAGCCCATCCCCGCAGGAAAATCCTTTTTATGAGGCTAACGGCCCTTAGAACTGGGGACTTTAATCCAGCATGGGCACGTGCAGATTGAGCCATCTCTTGTCGCCTATGCAATTACCAAAAGGAATCCTGGCTCCACTTAATATGTTGCTGCCTCAAATTGACCAGAGAGCAACAAAAGCTGATCCATTCAATTTTAAGAGACCTTGGCATTAGAACATGCAAGGAGGTATCAGATTGGGGCTTCTCGGAAATAAAAAACAACTACCTTGCAAGAGCGGCAACATTTATTCACGAGATCAGACAGGCCTTAGACGCAAGTGCATAAATGACTGACCATAAGCCCTTGAATTTCAGAGACTGATTAACGGGCTAACAAGGTGCTTCCATAACATCCATAGGCAAAGAAGAGCTTGCCCGCCACTCCACGTACTTCGATTGGAACATTGTTGCAATACAATTAAGTACCCGGATTTAATGACAAAAGGGACTTTTCAATAAAAGATTGGCTGTCGGCAACAGGGTCCTTATTTATGAGAAATGACGCATCGCTGCGTGAAAGCAGCGATGCGTCACTACTCAGTGCGCTCTCCTTGCGACATGATTGATGCATCATATTTATAATATGACGCATCATGTCGCAAGGAGTTACAGATACGTCAGTATTTCTGACGTATCTGTAGGCGCAAAAGGGACTCATTGCTGGAGTGGGTCACAAATGTGACGCAACTCCAGCAATGTGTACTTTCACATGGGCAAGTCCCATGTTGTTAGTGCCTGCATCGGTCTTATGCCTGCAATGAAGGAGGCGTAAGATTTTGACGCATTAGTGGTCAAAAAATGGCTCAGTGAAATCTTATAGATTTCACTGCGTCATTTCCATTACCCTTTCTTGCGTCAAAACGCTCCCCTTGCATACATTATACTAGATGCGTCACTTTGTAAATGTGGCACAACAAGGCGCATTTTTTACGCCACTGGTCGTCACAAAAAGTGACGCACCAGCGGCGTAAAAGTGACGCACAGCCGGATATATGACGTTAAAACGCATGTTTTTACAACGCATACCGTTACAACGGGACTTTTACAACGCCAATACTATTACCACGCATGTATTTACAACGCATTTTTTTACAACGCAGGTACCTTTACAACGCATACCATTACAACGTAAGTATTGGTAAGTATATATTTTTTTTTTAATTGTATATTATTTAAAATTAATATAATGTAATGTAATTGTATTTAATTTAATTTAATTTAATTTAATTTCATTTAATTAATTTAATTTAAATTTAATTTTATTTTATTTTTACCCTGTATCCCTTTACCCAAAAACCCAAAATTGACCCTGAACCCTAAAAATACCCCTTTACCCAAAAACCCAAAACTGACCCTGAACCCTAAAAAAACCCATTTACCCAAAAACCCAAAACTGACCCTAAACCCTAAAAATACCCCTTTACCCAAAAACTGAAAACTGACCCTAAACCCTAAAAATACCCCTTTACCCAAAAACTGAAAACTGACCCTGAACCCTAAAAATACCCCTTTACCCAAAAACTGAAAACTGACCCTGAACCCTAAAAATACCCCTTTACCCAAAAAACTGAAAACTGACCCTGAACCCTAAAAATACCCCTTTACCCAAAAACCCAAAACTGACCCTAAACCCTAAAAATACCCCTTTACCCAAAAACTGAAAACTGACCCTAAACCCTAAAAATACCCCTTTACCCAAAAACTGAAAACTGACCCTGAACCCTAAAAATACCCCTTTACCCAAAAACTGAAAACTGACCCTGAACCCTAAAAATACCCCTTTACCCAAAAAACTGAAAACTGACCCTGAACCCTAAAAATAACCCTTTACCAAAAAACTGAAAACTGACCCTGAACCCTAAAAATACCCCTTTACCCAAAAACTGAAAACTGACCCTGAACCCTAAAAATACCCCTTTACCCAAAAACTGAAAACTGACCCTGAACCCTAAAAATACCCCTTTACCCAAAAACCCAAAACTGACCCTGAACCCTAAAAATACCCCATTACCCAAAAACCCAAAACTGACCCTGAACCCTAAAAATACCCCTTTACCCAAAAACCTAAAACTGACCCTGAACCCTAAAAATACCCCTTTAAAAAAAAACTAACATATAACATTTTAAATATAATTATATACTTACCAATACTTACGTTGTAATGGTATGCGTTGTAAAAGTACCTGCGTTGTAAAAACATGCGTTGTAAATAAATGCGTTGTAATGGTATTTGCGTTGTAAAAGTTCCGTTGTAATGGTAGTGCGTTGTAAAAAATGCGTTTTAATGTGTGTTTACCCGCACAGCCTCATAAATGAGGCCCTGGGTTTTTAAAACTCGCAGGTCGGCGGGGAGGGAGGGTGGCAGTGGTGGGCGGGCAAGGGGTGATGGGATTCAATTTTAGCTTTTTTACTGTAATGATTTTAAATAATCGAACGGTTAACAATAAATCAAAAAAGATTTGCTGCGAGAGCTCTTCCCGATCCTCTCTCCCTGTGTGACTAGCTCTAGTCTCCCCTAATCCCCTCATGTCCCTTCTGTTATGATTCCCCTGTGTTTTTGCTGCATGATGCTCCTGTTGACCTCATTCACACTGTGAGGTCGCTGGTTATGAGATTGAGTTGACTGTGTTAATCGCTCAATGTATGGCCTCTACAATACGACTTGTTATGCAGTTTGTTGTATCTCTGTAACTGATCTTGAAACTTCAATAAACAGGAATTTATTTTTTTAAAAATCTGGACACTGGACCACCCTAGGGTTAATTTCTGAAAATGCGACAAAGCCCCACGCTTGTTTTTCTGAGGGTGCTCAAAGGTTAAATCATTTAATACAGCATAACTCAGTCAAATTGGTCAGTTTCAAAGACTTTGGAGCTCATTGTTCTCCTTGTGGCAAGCTCTAGCCACCAGGATCATTTTCAGCAGGCCTTCTATTCTCTAAAGCAGGACACTTTGCAGGGAGCTTAGTTCCACTGGCTCCTTGCACCTGCTTTTCACTGGTCTTTATCTGTGGTGCCACAATTCTAGTATCCTACTCTTTTTCTCTCCCTTGTGTAACAGTTTTTAAATGGGGCTGGAAAGTCCTAGATGCCCGGCATCACTGACCAATCCTAGGGTGTCACATCTCTCCTCCACCCCGTCCGAACTCTCCTGTATTACACGCTGACACAATTTGTGATGGCACTGGCAAGCACGCTCTGTTCACATCTCTTTTGGGGTCCTCTGCTTCTCTCCTATCTGACGTTACTGCTAGGTGCATGGACACCAAAATGCCAACGTCAAAAGAAGGCCTGAGCTCCCTCTTTTCTTCACTGGGCCTGTGCTATCCCAACCCTGATCAATGTGACATCTAATTAACAGATTCCTCCTCAGGAGCTGAGTGAAGCATCCTTTTTGTGTAGGGAGACCGTTGTTCCTTCTGCTGGGAGGCAGTGTAATTAACTTGGCCCAACAGGGTTGCAGAAGGCCTAGACTCTGATCATGAGCTGAGCAATATGAAAATTCTAGACGACCCATAAGGTGTACATGTATATGTTTGAGACTCGCATATTCAAACTTGCTGCACAAGTTTCACCCCAGTTTGATACCTTGCTGGACTTTGTAGGCCTAAGGGTAGCAAAACTGTTCTCTAAGGCAGATTTCTCCCTTATGTGTATAATGGTGACACTGCAGTTAAAACAGTAAAGCCTACTAACTTTACCTATGGGTGCCCACTAATTTTATAAGGACTATCCCAGGTCAATAGGTAACCTTGTGGAGTCCCCTCAGCCACAGACTACCTGTAAACAGTACCAGGTGGTATTCAAATATCAAACAACAAAGACCGACCCTTATATCCATAACAGAAACGGGGTTAATTATACAGAACAAACACAACGGTCCCATGGGTAACACTTAAAACAAGATCTATCATACTCATGACAGGAATTCCACAATGGTTATGATAGTATAGCCAATAAATGAAAGAGAAAAAAGGGCCCGAAATATTTTACAGTGAAGTATATAATCTCATTGCATTCTCATACCAAAGCTGAACAATCAGTGTAGACTGCGCATGGTGTAAAAGGTGCTCTGCGTGAAAACAGACATATTTGACATATATACACATCTTGATGACATGGGGTACCCACATCATATAATAGATACATTCTGAATATATCCATACACAAAGCAATGTCCACAGGGATGCCCCCAGATAAGATTGTTGTTTTGAACATTAAAGGAACCAACCACAGGTCTGTTCATGGCAGCAGCACCATCCAATCAATGACCTTGATCAAAAACGCTGACACTTAGCCTTGCAAGGGAACATGTTGAATCAACCCAACTGGTCCACCCTGCATCCCATAGGGGAACTGCCCATGACTCAAAGAATTTGAGCAGTATCCCAACACAGGCCACTTCAGAGTCGCCTGTGCAAGGGTGCCTCTCAAATTGTTTGAGTCATGGCAGCACCCCAGTACAGGCAACTCTGCAGAGTTTATTAGATCTATAACAGCAATTATGTAGGTAGAATAACAGTATCAAGACTACATTCCAGTCCATTGTTTTTTGCACACCATGCCACTCTAGACAAATATCGACCGTATGTTATGTTATGTTATGTTAAAAGGTTTTATATAGCGCACAGCTGCCCTAGCAAAGGGCGTGCCAGCGCTTATAGCTAGATGGAGTAACACACACAGCAGCTCATTGCTATAGCAGCCGGCTCACAACAAAAGACTACACTGAAGGAAAAAGAAAACTTTTAATAGCTTTCCTAAAAGCAAGCAGACAGTCTATGCCCCTAATATGTTCAGGCAAAAAGTTCCACAGCCTAGCAGCAAGGCAGCGGAAAGAATGCCCACCCGCACGACAAAGCTTAACCCGTGGGACGACTACCATGTGTTGTCCCGCCGAGCAAAGCTGGCGGGGGGGGGCATACGGGGTGAGTAGGTTACTCAATAGGTCAGGGCTGGCAGATTTCACTATCTTAAAGGATAGACATAAAGATTTAAAATGGATCCGCTTCTCCATAGGAAGCAAATGCAGCCCGCGGATAGTGGCAGCAACGGGGCAAGCGCGCGGAAGGTCCACCAAAATTCTAGCAACAGCATTTTGGACACGTTGCATCCGAAGTATTTCCGCCTTATTCGCCCCCAAGAGAAGGGAGCTAGCATAGTCCAAGCGCAATAGAATGGTCGCCTGTACAATTAGCTGTCGTACTGGTGGATCAAAAAACTTCAGAAGGGGCTTAAGACCCCGCAGCAGACCTACGCATGTGGCGGCTACTTTCCTTGTTTGGGTCTGAAAACTGAGGGATGAATCCATCCAGACTCCAAGGTTTTTAACTACTGCCTTAGGCATGGGGATATCCCCCAGAACAGACGGCCACCAGTGCTCGCTCCACAAGCTGGCGTTCTTCCCCACCAACAAAACCTCCATTTTGTTAGCATTTAATTCCAAGCAATTGGTGGTCATCCATTCAGCTACTGCCGTCATCCCTTCTCTAAATCTGGAGGCGGTAGGGAAGGACCCTTCGGCCAATGTGACAACAAGCTGCGTGTCGTCCGCATATGAGACCATGATCAGCTCCAACTGTTTAGCGACAGCAGCCAAAGGCTGAACAAAAAGATTAAACAACTATGGGCTCATGCTGAGACCTGAGGAACCCCCTGACCGATAGAATGAGTCTGGGAGGGAAACAGGGGGGCAGACACTCGGAAGGATCTTTCAGTCAGAAAGGATCTAAACCATTCCAAGGCCGACCCAGTAACCCCAGCTTCCTCTAGCCGCTGAAGAAGGATGCCAACGGACACCGTATCAAAGGCATCGCTGAGGTCGAGCAAAAGCAGAGAAGCACTCTGACCGGCACCAAGAATCGACCGCAGATGTTCAGTAGTGGCCAGAAGAGCCATTTCCGTACTATGGCCCGGTCGAAATCCGTTCTGCGATGGGTCCAGAATATTATTAGAGCTCAAGAACTGAGTAAGCACATTGTTGATATGTGCTTCTGCAATCTTGGCCACCCAAGGAAGAATGGAAATAGGTCTAAAATTCTTGGGTTTGGTTGGATCCAGCGTGGGTTTTTTAAGAATGGGCGAGACCCATGCCTGTTTCCATAGTACCAGTACACTAGCAGTGGAAAAAGACAAATTGATTATTTGGCGGAGCGGAGCCCGGAAAATCGAAAGTGACTCCCTAAATTGCACAGGCCTCAAGGGGTCGAAAGATGAACCAGTTTTGATTCTACCACTCAACCTGGTAAACTCCTCCTCAGACATTCTCGGGATAGCTGCTAAGGTCAAACAAGACCCACAATCAGAAGGCACCGAGATGGAATATGTGGAGACATGTGGAAAAGATTGATAGATGGTACGTACTTTTTCAACAATAAAAAGTCGCAAGTTCATCACATTGCCGTGCAGACGATATAACAGGCAGCGTTGCTTTCTTAGTCCCACGGTCTTTGAGAATCTTAAAAATGTATTTTGCTGGATTAGGACCAAACATGATTTGTTTGCATACTAGGCAGCGCGAGCTTTACAAATGGATCTATGATAGTGTTTCATTTTAGTGAGATAGCATAGTTTTTTCTCAACCTCATAGTTCTTTCTCCACTCCCGTTCAGCTTTTTTGCAGACTTTCCTTAGAGCAGTCAAAGAGTCATTGTACCAAGGACTGGTGGCAGAAGTACGCCCCTTGAACCATTTAGCAGGGATGAGAGTGTCTAAGCCCTTATTAATCCAATCACAAAACGAGCCATAATCCGACTCAGGATCATCCAAGGGTCCCAAAGGATTGGCAGCTAGGAAGGAATGGAAATCCTCTAGCCTCAGCTTACACCACGAACGTCTAAATACCGACTTTCCTGTATCTGAATTAGGAGGCTCTGTGAGTGTAACAGACAGTTCTACCAAATAATAATCGCTCAAGCCCATGAGTTTAGGCGTCTCCGCTTTATGAGATTGCATGTTGGAGAATATAGAGTCCAACAGGTGTCCAGCTACATGCGTGGGACAGGACACTAGTTGGTCCAGCAGCAAGCAGCCAAATCTGCAAGTAAACTGCAGATAGCAGTATCCTGGATCAGGTCAAAATGAAGATCAAAATCTTCAAAAATACTAAAGTTGGCAGATCCCACCACAAGCATACTAACCACCTCCAAGAAAGCATCTTTGAACTTGGCAGCCGGACCCGGGGGGCGATAAACCAAGAGTCCTGATAGAGTCAAGTGCGGGCTCACGGAAACCCTAAAACGAGCACATTCGCAGCCCTCAATAGCTTCCTTAGTAAGCAGACAAGAGTAGCAGGATTTAAAGATTACGGCGATGCCACCACCCCTGGAGTCCCTATTGATAGTGCAAATGGAGTATCCCGGAGGTAAAGCTAGATTGGGTTCCGCTATCATGTCATACCTTAACCACGTCTCGCTCATAAAAAATAAATCTGGATCTTCCTCTGTAACAAGGTTAAATATTTCCAAATAGTGTTTAGCCAATGACCTCACATTCAATTGTAATATTTTAACCGAGCTTGAGGATGCCTACCCGGTACACCTAGTGGGGATACATGGGCAGGGATGACAAAACTACACGCCGGACACTACAGCTGTTTATCCCGAAGTCAAATGGAGATGCACCACATGTGGTAATCCCAAAGTTAAATGCCAAGAGTACCTACCTACCACAGGAAAGTAGCCCGGGCTGCTTGTGACCAGGGGTCCTAGCGAGAGGCTCGGACGGGCGCAGACGGGCTTGCCTTTGGCGCGCCTTCGGCGCGCCCGTTGCACGCGTCCTCTCAAGGGCATCCATTTTATCCCTAACTGTGCCGAACAACTAGCCCGCTGCCTGCTCCACTACCTCCATGATGGCGGCTGTTTTCGGCATCAGTCCCAAGTGTTGCCCAGCGCCCCTGCTCAGTTCCTGGTCGACTGAGTCAGGTAAGCTGAGAGCAGCAAGTACACTAATAGAAAAGGTGCGTGCAATAATTTTAAAAGATGAGGCAAAGTAACAGAACAATAGTTAAAAGCAGAAAAACTCCTGGCTTCCGCATCAGGAGTAGCAAACTTGTGTGGCAGATAGAAGCGTGAGCAGAGTAGGGCGTCTTTTATCCCCAACTGTGCCGGACAACTAGCCCGCTGCCGCTCCGCTACCTCCAAGATGGCGGCGGTTTTCGGCGGCAGTCCCAAGTGTTGCCCAGCGCCCCTGCTCAGTTCCTGATCGACTGAGTCAGGTAAGCTTAGAGCAGCAAGTACACTAATAGAAAAGTTGCGTGCAATAATTTTAAAAGTTGAGGCAAGTAACAGAACAATAGTTAAAAACAGAAAAACTCCTGGCTTCCGCATCAGGAGTAGCAAACTTGTGTGGCAGATAGAAGCGTGAGCAGAGTAGGGCGTCTTTTATCCCTAACTGTGCCGGACAACTAGCCCGCTGCCGCTCCGCTACCTCCAAGATGGCGGCGGTTTTCGGCGGCAGTCCCAAGTGTTGCCCAGCGCCCCTGCTCAGTTCCTGATCGACTGAGTCAGGTAAGCTTAGAGCAGCAAGTACACTAATAGAAAAGTTGCGTGCAATAATTTTAAAAGATGAGGCAAGTAACAGAACAATAGTTAAAAACAGAAAAACTCCAGGCTTCCGCCTCAGGAGTAGCAAACTTGTGTGGCAGATAAGCAAATTAGTATTGACTCTTCTCCTCATGAAAACAGTCCCTCTCGGATATATGACGTTAAAACGCATACTTTTACAACGCATACCGTTACAACGGGACTTTTACAACGCAAATACTATTACAACGCATGTATTTACAACGCATTTTTTTACAACGCAGGTACCTTTACAACGCATACCATTACAACGTAAGTATTGGTAAGTATATATAATTTTTTTAATTGTATATTATTTAAAATTATTTTTATTTAATGTAATTGTATTTAATTTAATTTAATTTAATTTAATTTTATTTAATTCATTTAATTTATATTTATTTTTATTTTATTATTTTCTTGTACCCCTTTATCTAAAATTCCCAAAACTGACCCTAAACCCTAAAAATACCCCTTTACCCAAAAACTGAAAACTGACCTTATACCCTAAAAATACCCCTTTACCCAAAAACTGAAAACTGACCCTGAACCCTAAAAATACCCCTTTACCCAAAAACTGAAAACTGACCCTAAACCACAAAAAAAAATACCCCTTTACCCAAAAACTGAAAACTGACCCTGAACCCTAAAAATACCCCTTTACCCAAAAACTGAAAACTGACCCTAAACCCTAAAAATACCCCTTTACCCAAAAACTGAAAACTGACCCTGAACCCTAAAAATACCCCTTTACCCAAAAACTGAAAACTGACCCTAAACCCTAAAAATACCCCTTTACCCAAAAACTGAAAACTGACCCTGAACCCTAAAAATACCCCTTTACCCAAAAACTGAAAACTGACCCTAAACCCTAAAAATACCCCTTTACCCAAAAACTGAAAACTGACCATGAACCCTAAAAATACCCCTTTACCCAAAAACCCAAAACTGACCCTGAACCCTAAAAATACCCCTTTACCCAAAAACCCAAAACTGACCCTGAACCCTAAAAATACCCTTTTACCCAAAAACCCAAAACTGACCCTGAACCCTAAAAATACCCCTTTACCCAAAAACCCAAAACTGACCCTAAACCCTAAAAATACCCCTTTACCCATAAACCCAAAAATGACCCTGAACCCTAAAAATACCCCTTTAAAAAAAACCTAACATATAACATTTTAAATATAATTATATACTTACCTATACTTACGTTGTAATGGTATGCGTTGTAAAAGTACCTGCGTTGTAAAAACATGCGTTGTAAATAAATGCGTTGTAATAGTATTTGCGTTGTAAAAGTTCCGTTGTAATGGTAGTGCGTTGTAAAAAATGCGTTGTAATGTGTGTTTACCGTCCCTCTCGACCTTCCAGGCAAGGCCCCTTCCAGAAAGGACCACAAGCAACCGTAGTCCAGCATTTGAACTGTCTAGAATGGCACAGTGGTCGAAAAACAATGTTGTGGAATGCAGCCCAGAATGATCATCAGTAGAGATGGATCCAAGCTTTGCTTCCATAACCTTGTTTTTTTTGTAATAAACACCCTAGGTGGGACTGGAATAGTATGACCAAATTAGGTACCATGCTCACTGTGCCACAAAACGGAAGTAATCCCTCTCTGATGAGACCTAAATAGGTTTAAACTGACCTGCGATTACTCGTGTTCCCATCTGGAGGGGAATGATTTGCATAAGGCAGGTGTCTGTCCAGAATGGCACAGTGGACAAAAAACCATGGTGTGAAATGCTGTCCAAATACCATCGCCAGTTGGCAAGATTAATTAAAAAATTACTTGCATTACCCTGTTCTTTTTTCCAAATTGTATATCTCACAAACAACGTGAATAATAAAACCTGCTGTAGACGGCATTTGTTCAGGGAAGCTTTTGCATATGAATTGTTCACCGTACCTTTGTCACTGCAGTCCATCAATGAGAAATCAGCATTTAGTGTTCTTCCTACTCCTCCTTGCAAAATGTTGAATAGCCAATCAGTCCGGAGGAATGCATGCATCTGGGTGATTGTGATGCTTTTTGAAAGTACAGATAATCACAGCAGCCTGTCACAGCAGCCAGTGAAGAGAAAAATAAGAAAGTGCATACATTGAAGCTAAAGATTTCTGAGAAGATAAAGAAAGTATGGCTTGCTTGTTCGACCCATCAGCTTTAGGATCATTTATAAGAGCTCAACAAAATTGTTCCCTATAAGTACATATTGAAGAACAACTTCGACAAATGCAAAGCATCAGGGGTGGATGGTGCGCTACTAATTTAGGCTAAATCTATAGGAAAAGACACAGTAATAATCACTAGCCTTGCCTTTTTGTTCAATAAATGCATTGCATTTTATAAACCGTGGTATGTGTAAGAAATTGGGTTATTAGTTGAAAGGGTTGCAAGCTCCACTCAAATAATAGGCACAATCCTTGTGTGGATGAACCACAAAAGTCACTAGTTTAACCTGTGCTTAACCCTATGGTAGCGAGTAATGTTTAAAGTATTTATGCAGCAACCAAACAATAATAAAGTGAAAACGCCACACCTGAAAAATACCAAACCAATTTCGAAAATTACTGTAGAATTTTACTAAATAAAATGACACTAAACCAACCAAAATCCATTCAGTTGATACTGAAATATTAGTTTGTAAAGTTTTAGTTAAAAATAGAAGCTAGAACCACAAAGCGCCACTTGCAATTATATGGACGCACTAGACCGGGAGAAAGTTACAAGTTCAGGCTGATCCCAATTGAGCATGGGTCATCTACAGGGACCAGGTTAGTACTGCTGAAGAATCACTTTCTCAAGTCCGGCATAAAGGGCGCTGTTCACGTTGGCAGGGGCCTGTAGGAGGAGGCACACAGCACAAGCAGCAGGTTGAGCGCCACAGACAATCATTGCTGCAGTGTGAAGAGCCTCTCATTGCGGGTGCTTCGTGTTGGTTTATCATATGGGATGGTCACTGACAGTGCAAAGTGTGGGTTTCACATAGCAGGTCATAAAGATTCTTAGTACGAAGAGGTCTCTTTGTGGTCACGAAGATCCCAAAACTTTGGTAACTTCACCTTTTATTCAGGGGGAGATTTCACTGATGCCAGCCAAGGGCCCAGAACCTGGAGGGCACCTCTTGGGGATCAAGACTCATTGAAACAGAGGCCAGTACCAGGGCTCAGGCAGGTTTAGTTGGTGTTGGTCAGCTGGACAGTTGGAAAGAGGCCTTTGCAAGCTTGTTGTGCCCTGTAGCTCACATAGGAGGTCAGCCAACTGACACTTAAAAGTCACTCTAGGTAGCCTGCTGTTGGACTGTGCCCTCTATGCAGGGTCAGCCCAAACATTTTGCCTTCACCCCTCCTATTTTTAATTAATTCATTTTTGTTGGCCTTAGTACTCAGTGTGCTTTACCACTGCTAGCTAATGCTAAAGTGCTTGTTCTCACTCCCTAAAACATGGTAAAATTGGCTTACACCTGGTTGTATATTTAATTTAATCATAAGTCCCTAGTAAAGTGGTATACAATATATCCGGGACCTTTAGATTAAATGCTACTAGTAGGCCTGCAGAACATATTGTGCCACCCTCTTAAGCAGTCCCTTAAAACACGTCCCAGTCCTGTCATTGCAGTCTGGATGCTTTAAACCGCTAATTTGACTTTGCAAAATAGTCCTCTTGCCAAGCCATACCCCCTCTCTTTTATAACATATGAATAACCTCTAAGGTAGTCCCTGGGTAGCCAAAAGGGCAGGGTGCATTGTAATTCAAAGGCTAGGCATGTACTTTTAAGTATTCCGTCTCCTGATAGTGAAAAACTTCTAAATTCGTTTTTCACTACTGTGATGCCTTCCTCCCCATAGAGAACATTGGGTTGCTTTAATATATTAATTAAGTGATAATGTTTGATTGGGAGCCGGTCATTATTCTTTATGTTTGGTATCTGAGAAATTGTATTTTAAAATCCTTTTTAATGGTAAAGTTGTTTTTTATGTTACAGTTCCTCCTAGACACTCACACAATAGACGGATTAGGCGTACCTGCATGAGCCATCACTGGCAGGAGGTAAGGGGCAAACCTTGGCACTGCCCCATTTGCAACTGAATAGGCCCTGCCTTCACACAAAGGACTAGTCAAACCCTGCATTGTTCATGTAGACGGCCTAGAACCATGGCAAGAGAAGCAGGAAATTTGAAGTACTTCAAAGCAAATTCTCTAGAAATGTCTCCTACTTCAAACAAGGCATCAAGTATGGACCCTCATACCCACTCTTCAGTTCAAAATGTGGAGCTGTGGAAGGCTCTCAGAGGAACTGCCTGCTGCTTTGGCCTGGTGTGTACCTCAGAAGACTGCTTTGCTACACCTGGAAGGAATGATATGCTGCTTGAAACCTGCCTTGAACCCTCAGAGATCTGATCTGGTACTTGAGGACTGTTCCACTGCTTGAGTCCAGGACTACCAGAGTGACCCCTTTGCACTTAGAAAATATTTGCCTAAAACTGCTCGGAGATCCAATAGGAGACCAGGGCCAACTTACTTGTATACCCACCCATGGTGCATCACTGGTCAGCCTGACTTCACTGCAGCTCCCATTATGCTCTTTTCTGCAGCAACAAATCCTGTTCAGCGGTCCTTTGCCAAAGGGGTATCCAGACTTATGGAACTCTCATCTGCTACAGCCTCCAGCTTCGTCCAATCTGGAGATTTTCAACTTCCAAAAAAAAGACTAAGTCAAAACGTAAAAATCTTTACAGCAACTTCATCCAGTGGCTCCCTGACGACAATGCTTCCTCCTCCTCAAACACCGCCTGGAGCCTTGCACCGCTGAACTTCTACCGTCTCAGAGACTTTTTCTTCAAATTTCTTCTAAGTCTAAAAGAAAGTGTCAACCGGGCCCAATCCACTTTCTGTATCCGACTCCCACTCAATCGGGGTCATCCATAATATTCAGCTTTGCGCTGGTCTGTGACTAGATATCCGTGTATGTTTCTTTGATCTTTTAGGTTCTAGCTGTTACCTTGAACTTTAAAAATTAATAACTCAGTTGTACTATTTGTAGTTTTGGGTTCAAATAATGTATTAATATTTACTCTATGTTTCTAAATTGGCGTGGGATTTTCCTTGTGTTGTGTTCACCTTTTTACTGTTTTTGTGCTGTATAAATACTTTGCACTTTGCCTTTAAGTTAAGTCTGACTGCTTTAGTGCCTAGTTACCAGAGGGTTAAGCACAGGTTAATTTAGTGACTTTTGTCGTTCACCCTGACCGGGATTGAGGGCGTTGGCAATGCAGGGTTAACACCCCACTCATCCAACAACCAAATTTCTCACACCTGGTTTCAAGGCAAGCAGGTACAAACCTTTTTCAGTCAGCAGGGTAGTACCTCTTCCTCACACAGCAAGGCAGTTCTTCTTTTGAAACTTTCACAGGCCCAGTAGTGTTCTGATGGAAGTTTCTGAAGATCCAACTTTTACACCAGGTGCCAGCTTTTGAGTGAGGGCATTTGGTAACCCATGACCAAAATTGGTTCTGGTCAGTTCATCCTCTTCCCCTGGTCCTGTTTCCAAATGTCTAGAGAGCCAAATACAAGGTAAGGTCTGGGATAAGGCTCCTTTGTGTGTGCTGTAGGTGGGGCTCTGAAATGTAATAAGGACAGGGGACAGTTCCTCCCCAACCATCCTGTTAGGAAAATCTTCTCCCTTCACTCCTAGGTTTCCTTTGTCTCACTGTGTGGATGCAATATACAACCTACAACAGCAGAGCCATTCAAAGTCATGTGACCCAGGACACCAGCAGATGGCAAATTTTGTTGTGGCAGACAAATGCCAACTTTCTCAAAGTTATACTTCTAAAATTGTAAATTAAAATTAAAGAGGATTTGAAATTATAATTATTTGAGTGTAAATATGATTTTCTATCTGCTCCCAGTCTGAGGTTAGCTTTTTAAAAATTTAATATTGTAATCCAGTGTTAGTCTATGGAAGAGATAGCATTACAATTTTCACTGTCCTACTTCTTAATTACCATGGACCCTGCACCAACGGTGGTTAGGGGTTTGCTTAGGGGTGACATTTCAGTTTAGCAAAGGTAGGTTAAGGCCTGGCAAAAGGTTCACTTGCCAGGTAAATGTGGCAGTTTAGAACTGCTCTACAGGCTGAAGTGGCACACCTAGGACATGTTTTACAGTTTTACAGTGCTACCTTGGTGGGTGGCACAATGAGTGCTGCTGCCCACTAGTAGATTTTAATTGACATCCCCTGGGTACAGGTTGCAACATTTACTATGGGAGTAGAAGTAAATTAAATGTGCCAATTCGGTTTAGTCCAATTGTACCACATTTTAAGGAGAGAGTACATGTACTTTAGCATTGGTAAGCAGTGGTTAAGTGCTCAGAATATTAATGCCAATAAAAACGAGTTCAGCAAAAATCAGGAAGTGTAGGCAAAAGGTCTGGGGGAACACCACACCCAGGATGCCAGCTTTAACAATATTTAATTGGATTGGAACAAAAAGGGTGGATGAATACTCTTTGTTTGGGGACCATTGAAGACAAAATGACGAAACCATGTGTTTTCAGGATGGTATAGAGTAGGCAGCACATGTATTCCCAGGCATTCTCCCATCCAGGTACTAACCAGGCCTGACCCTGCTTAACTCTTGAGATCAGACGAGATCAGGTGAAGGTCGAAAGGATCAGAGGAATCGCATACACATTGTCTGATGCACAGGGAGACAGAAGCCATGCACCCTGAGCTGAGACATGGTGATGGTGAGCACGCTGAATGCTGAAGTCTGCTTGAAGAATACCGGCATGTTACATTGCAGCGATTAAATCTAGTTTAAGGACCCAAGAGATTTTGTCGGCCCCTCAACAGATTTGGTGGTGCTGGACTTGCTGTAGCCTATATGCGGCTTCAGGAAGGAGCAGGATTAAGGCTTTTCATTGGATTCAACAAGATGCCAAGCTGTGAGGAGGAGACTGGGCCTTTCTGTTCGATGGGACTTGGCTGGACTATCTACCTGTCTGGGAGAAATGGGATCGGGCTGGAAGCCGTGGGCGAAGTATCCCAGGTAATGCTAAAAGGATCTTTGTTTTTGGCTATCCTCCTCTTTGGTTGGGGTCTGTACTGGTGGTGGACTAGTACTAGTGGTGCAACTGCCTTTCTTTAAGCATCTCAGTAAGTTTTCAGTTTAAGATTTGTATGGTCCAAGGATATTTTAGCCATGTCAAAACATTAATTTAATGCCAATTTATCAGCCTCAACAAGGACATTTTTTAAAAGGCTACACTAAAGAACGCTGCAAGGGGCTGGCAAGACTCAGGGCTAAGGGGTAAAGTGGCTTTGTGACTGGTGGCACGGTTAAACAATTAGAGGCAGCTGAGGAAATAAATGACTCTTCTTCCTCTGGAACAGAGAGCAGCCCCAAGCCCTTTCATGGTACGCAGTAAAGCTTCCTCTGGACATGGCAGATCAAGAGACATCCTCTAGCTTCACCCCTAGCTCTCCACTGAGCAACACAGAGGAAGATATTGGGGCTCTGCATCATGCAAACCAAGCTTTGAGTAGTGGCATGCATATGGAGGAATGGGGCAGCAAAACAGCAGCAAGAGTGGATTTAGTCTCTGATATGGATAAGCCGGAGGGGCCGGGCCTCCTGTGGTGGTATCCAGTTCAATTACTTCATTAAGTGGGAAGGTTGTTACATCACCTTCTCCTTTTACTCTAGTCAGCCAAATTCAATTTCTGTGGAAAGCCAGGTCTGGTGGCTCAGTGTATTAATGAGTCCACTGCAGGGGCATGTGTGCAACTTCAGAGTCATAGGTTCAAATCCTAGCAAGTCCACTCAGCCTTTCATCCATTTGAGATTGATAAAATGAGAACATTTGAGTTGCGTAACAATAAACATCTATTATTCAGCGCCAAGATGCCTACGGGTGAACATGTGTTTTACAAATACACGTTATGTAGAGTAATTGTTTCCACTGTTTTGCATGGTAAATTGAGCTGCTACCTATGTAAAGTCAGCTACTTACCCATAAGATACAGGAAAAGGGATAAGTGAGGAAAAGCAGTTTGAAAGTGACCTCTAATTTTGTTGAGCTGGGTGTTATAGATTATGAGAAGTATGGGGGTGATCCAAAAATTGAATCTTTATTGTTAACAATCCTGGCTGGTTTTTAGGTGCCTAAGACATCTCGTTTGAAACACGTTATTGCAAAATGAAAAAGGGCATTTCACCAAAGAAAAAAAGCCAATGCTTCCAGCATTAAATCACCACATTTTATCGGACTATATGTTTTCATGTCATTGCAACTTTAAAATATGAGAAAAAACATTTACATCTTCTAAGGCGGGCTGAGATTGCTATGGAATCGTGTTAGAATGGACAGAATAAGGTTATGTTTCTATTATATTATGCAGTAGTAGTAGTAGTAAAAGTTTATTTGTTGATTAATTAAAATCATTACAAACAAAGGAACAGTACATATGCATGACAGAATCAGAATAAACATAAACATATGCAAAGACAGTATAGTTTTAAAACCACAGAAAGATCCACCTATCATAAAATAATCAATTGCCATGTAAGCAGTTTGTCAATAACCTTTAGCAACAAAAGAAAAAGTGCATTGTGCTTGCAGCATCAGAACTAAAGTGCCTTATGCTAGCAGCAGATATTAACGGTTTCAACATTTTGCCAGTAACAATTAGCAGCAAAAGACAAAGTGCATAGTGCATTTAGTACCAACGGTAAAGTGCTAACAGCAAAACGTAGACTCCTTACGTTAATAATACTACATGGAATACTATGCAACAACAGTAATTAAAGTGCCATGGGCTTATTGCTAAGGGTAAACGCCAGGATAACTAAAGTGACTTGTGCTATACATGAAATACAATCCACAATTGTAGGATAATATTCAATATTAAATGAATATAAACACCTTAGAACTGCCCTCATACTCCCTAAAAACATTTAAGATCCTTATATCCTTACCATTTTTTCCTCAGTGCTTTTCACAACGGGTCATCATTCGCTTAAATGTCTATTTTACGGAATTTCTTTTCAGCAATAAATATAAACTTAACAAATTGATGGATAATTTGAATGTTAACCCCTCTTGGTCAAACACTGATTGCATTCCTCTAACTCCCAATTCGTTAAAAATAGGCTTTAAGACGGTCTTCCGCTCGACTGATAAGATTGGGTCATAGGGTTACAATGTGCTGTAAGGTTTCATCACAAAGCCCAAAAGGCCTACAAATACTCGATGGCCATTTGTTCTCCCATTTTGGAATTCCGTCTTTAGTTGAATATCTCCCAAACCTTAGTAACATAAATGTATTCTTAATCATTTTTAATCAGAGGTTTTAAATGAAATAACAAATAAGGTTGGGGGCGACAATTTGCCAAAAGAGTTAGCTATTGTCCTCAAGTGATTTTTTTTCCTTAGTTCCTCTTTATCCGTTATAGTAGACAGTAAAGCAGGTTAATTATTTTCTTATAAACCATTTTACTCTTCGCTTCATCCACTAATTTTGGGTATTCAAAATTACCTAAGCACTCGTTTAAATAAGTTTGCCAAATCCTCGAGTATTCACCTTTCGAGATCTCAAGCCAGCACAGCTTTGCTAATGAGCCCTCTTCTGCTCGAGGTAATGACAGTAAGGACTTTAAAAACATAGATTGTCGGTCCAGCAAATGATTCTTTAAACCAAATTCAAGTCTTATATTGGCACGACTAATATATCTGGGGATCCTAAAAACAGATTTATATGTCCATAATTTGTCATCGAGCAGTTTCGCATCTTTGCCCCAAAAATTAATAGAACCGTAGTCCAAAGATGGGATTAACTTTGCTCTCATGACTTTCAGCAGATGATCATAATTAGGGCATGATAGCGTATCCCCAATTTTCTAAAGGCAAATGTGAGCGAGGTGCCCCTAGCTTCAAGGTTAATGAAATGCTGCCTAAATGTCATACCCTCATCAAATGTAATTCCCAAATATTTGTATGTTTTAACATTTTCAATAACCAAACCACTAATATTCCATTCTTTTACTCTCAGTTTGCTTTATCCCACTGTCAATATTTTTGTTTTTTTTGTTTATTGTTAAACCGTTTTGTATAACGTAAGTGTTAAAAGAATCTAATAATCTTTTTAACCCTATAGCAGTTTGGCTCAATAAAATGGTATCATCTGCATATTGCAAATATTTGATCTCTTTACCAAACACGGAGGAGGAGTGCACATTAACATTATTAAAATGAGCCGGGAGATCAGACATAAAAAGATTAAAAAGGCAAGGAACCAAAACACAGCCTTGTTTCAAGCCGACATTAGTTGCTAGACGACGGGTCGTAGGTCTTCCGTTGCCAATTTTGATCTGTACCCAAGTGTCAGATATAATTTTTTATAATTTTCAAAACTGTTTCAGATATACCCCAATTAATTAACTTCAGCCAAAGAACATTTCGGGGCACAGAATCAAAAGCGGCTTTTAAATCAATAAAACAAATATAACATTTCTGTTTCCTACATTTGGCTCTTTCACCTAATAATGTTACTACAATCAAATTCGTATAGGTTGATTCTCCCTTTCTAAAAACCAGTTTGTAAATTAGGAATCAACTCCTCTCTTATAGCCCATGATTCCAATTCATCCAGCACACAACTAGCATGTTTGCATCTATATCTGTGAGTGTTGTTAAGCAATAGTTTGCAGGATTGTCCAGGGGGCCACTTTTATATATTGGTTGAATAATACTTCCCTGCCATGATACCGGAATGAGACCTGATGTAAGCACATCATTAAGCGTTAATAGCTCTGGCCAATTCTTTAACTTTGCTTTAAATATGGCATTTGGAATTCCATTAGGGCCAGGCTCTCCATTAGATCTAATCTTATTTATAACTTTTTTTACTTTGTCCACCGACCATGGCTCAATATCAAGGGAGCTTTGTAGATCATAAGCTCTAACTTGTGTCCCTCCATTTATAGTCTCATGTAGGCAATGATGTTGATTACTTTTACCATTCTCACACTGTGGGCTTTGAGGAGCAATTTTCAAATTAAAAAAGTTTACCCAACTTAATTCATCAACATTGGCACTATTACTTCTATTATTGCCATTTTCAAGGTTGTTAATACTACTCCAAAATGGCCGTAATTTAGACCAAGTTTCTTCATAATATGCTTGTTTGGCCTTCCAAATTTCATTCTTACATCCCTTTTTCAATTCTCTGATTTTGAGGGATATAAAAAAAATATAATAACCCTTTTGCTTTCCTGTACAATGATCTTATTGTTTTATTAAGACTTCTTTTAAGGTATAGTAAGCGGTGAGAAAACCACCCTGGATTCTTAGGATTTAGGGTTATACCCCCGGGGGGTTTCTGATTAGAAAAATTAACCAAAAGTGTGGCACATAAGCATGGCCAGAGAGCAACCATGGATTTCTCTTCAGCATTTGCAACCTGAACTTCTTGTATTAAACGAGAAAGAACTTCTAAAATATCTTTCTCTGTTTTATCATTCCATATTAACCTTTAATGGTTAGACACAGTTTTAATTACTCTAGTTTCAGGCAGATACTCAAGAGGAAAATCAAGAAAGAGAACTTGAGGATTGTGATCACTCTCAATCCTCTGGATTATCTGATAACTTTGAACTAAATTAGAAAGTTTCTCCGACATTATTGTATAATCAATTATGGAAGAACTACCTATTTTATTAAATGTCGGTAGGGAAAACACTTTTTCCTCCTTTTCCACATAATAATAGCCACGGTGTTACACAGTCACCAGCAGACTCAACAGTCTCTTTACTTTCATTAGTATCTCTTTTTTGTTTTTGAGACTGTTTTTGATGGTACTTAAAAAAGAAACTCTTCATCGATGGCTGCATAATGTGCGACTTCATACAATCCTGACCAAAAGTTATAGGTAAAACAACTGCCTTAGCTGGCTGGCTTATATGCTCTTCTGAGGCGACACTGCCAATGCTACTTTCCTCATTTTATTCATTCTTTTTGCACAGCTCCAATTGGGGTACACCAACTATAGTTTCCTTGGTCTTCTGTCTTTGTTTTAATTTTGGTAATGTCCCACGCTGACGGCCCGACCTCATCCTTTACCGTCCGACGGCAGGAGTGTATTTAGATGTAATATTAATTTAGTAATTTGTAAGATGGGACAAAAAGGGCTAACATGAGGCTGGAGGGGCTGGCAGGGCAGGGCTTAGCTGGACAGAGCCTTGTCTCAAGGAAAAACCCGTGCCAGCAGCACTCAATGCCTCACTGCCAAGGTCAAATGTCAAGGTCAAATCAATTTTGCAACTCACGACTCACATCTCTGCTCCTTGCAGGGCAAGTATACGTCTCAATCACTCCTCCGCACTGCTGCCACGTTTCTCCAGCTTAATACAGCTTCCTCAGCTTAATACACAGTAACTGCTACTTCATTTACAATTCGGCCGCCTCACCAGCTGCAGAAAACCGTGAAAGCTGTGAAATTCAGGACCGGGTTGAAACGGGACTGGTTGGTTGGTTGAAACAAGTCCCCCCTTTCCTTCCTCCTAAATCCTTTCACCTTGTTCCTTTTCTTTGTCTTTATCGCAATTTGCGATTTGTGACTCGCAGCTCTGAATTGTCCGCTGTACTGCCACTCTTCCGTACTTCTCCTTCAGCCCGTGGCCCGTGGATCGCAACACAACAGCTCGGCGGCTCAGCTCTGCCTCTCAGCCACAGCGCTGTCCCACCGCGAGTCTCCTTCTCCTTTGTTGCTCGGCCTGACCACGGCTTGCGGCTTGCGGTCTGTGATTTGCAGATTGCTGGTCACAGCTCTACTCGGACCGCTCGGACCGCTCTGCCGCGCTCATCCTTGCTTCTGCTCCTCCCTTTGCATGGCTTACTCGCGACCCGGAACCGGAGCTTAACTAGGGCTGGAAGCTCTGTACACAGTTCTTACCAAGGGCTTCCAAGTAGGGCAACCAGAAGGTGATGGTTGCCTGCTTTGTCACAGTTGAAGGCTGTTCAGCCTGTTCTGGCAGTCTAACTATGGATCAATGCTCCAGCGGGCTTTGCTCTACACTGCTCGGCTCTACTCTCTGAACCAGTCTCAGTCAGCTCTCAGTCAGCTCCTCCAGCAGCTGGATCCTGTTGACCATGGTCAACAGGATCAAGGGTTACTTTCCAGATTCCAGCATATCCTCCAACCTGTACAGTTTTCTTCATTAGTCCATTATAGTGTTTATAAATGCTCACAGTCACAAAAGCTCCAACGTCACCATATACCCAGATAAATGCTTTTGCTGGGTCCTTTTGTAGTACCATGTGATCTGGATAGTACAATGCAAAATTGAAAGCAGCATCTGTAAATTGAGAAACAGCTGATTCCAAAATCATGCAGGGACGCAGAAACCCAGTCATATGCCAGCCACACTGCACAGCTTCAAAAGTCGCTTGCTCCAACCCTAGGTCCTAGGATGGGAGAAATGGAGCCAATGTCAAAAAGGATTTCAGATCTCTAAGATACTGAAAATGAATTGCTGGAAACTAACTCCATTCTCAAAAAATAACTTTGTTCTGTGAAGAAACATGTGAAGGAGCATGAAAACCATGATTTGACTTGCAGTATTTATTGCAAGGATTTACAGATCTGTCAAAATATATTAAAAAGACATGCTTGCCCATTTATTTTTAAAGGTATAACTCAATAAATAACCAGTATCATCAAACAGACCTTATCAAAAACACATTTGATTACTTAGTACATACTCATTTTTGTTACACAGCACTTTAGTATTTTTGTGTCTCAGGCTCCCTATCTTATACATTCCAGAAAAAGAATCAAAATCATACATCAGAGAAATCCCGCATAGTCATTCAAAAAAAGAAGAAGCATGCAATCCATACATTAAAAGCACTATTCGCAATACCATCTTGGTATTATTGTTAACTCTTTAGCCAATTATATGTCAGCCTAGACCTCCATTAACATATCTCACAATGAGTACAATATGTATCTAAACCAATATCATTTACTGAATATCCTACATATGTGTCAATGTCCTCAATAATTTGTAACTAACATGTATATTGGGAAAGGTTATGTCGAAACGCGTTTCGCCTAGGAGAACTTAAGATTGATTGTTCTACCTTCCTCAGGGCGTTGAGCATACACCTTAAGGATATGGAGAAATCCATCATTGGAAGGAAAATAAACCATTCATGGAGCCAAATTTTCAATTTGGATATTGTCTGACACATGAAAATATTAATATTTACATACAAATATACACACATGTAGTACGCAATAGGTGTCACGAAAATGATGGCGATAAGAAATCATATCAGAAAGAAGGTGACGAAAATAGAAAATTGAGGAAAGAAACATCATCAGTATACCTTTGCCAGAAGAGTAATAAAATTAGAATAACGAAGACAGTAGGGCAAGCAAAGTACCATTGCGCACAACCTCCTTCTCCTTTCCTACACACACTTTTTCTTTTCCATCTTTTCACACACCTTTACTCCTATAGTAGGACAATACTAAGGGGGACATCCGATCATGTAAACCATATCGAGTACCTCAAGCAGGTACGACCAGTTGGGGGTGTCACCCCGTGAAGTGAAAGCGATGTTTAAATGTATGTGAAAAAGTCTTAATAAAATGCTTCGAAATAAAAAAAAAGAAACAGAAAATAAAATCAAGATCCCACTTACATGAACCGGTCATAGTGCACTACCAATGTCTTTAAAGTGAAGGACATAGTGTGCTCATTAGACATGCGTACACCGTGAGACTGTTTCCTACGCCCTTTAATACAATTACATGAAAAAATATATATCATAAATCAAAAAAACTACTATGTTGAAGTATCAATAAGTAATGCAACTTTCCTACATAGAGATGTTAAAGTCATGGGACACAAGGTACTTCAGCTGGAGTGCAATGCGAACACAAATGAGGATGAAGATACCCGCGGGCAGGGTGAAAGATTTCTGGATGAAATATAAAGACAAGTAAAAGAAGTAAACGTCATACACTATAAACAATATATTACTATAAGCAAGGACAGGGCATTCAGAACAGGATCAATCTGAATATAGGTTGCTTACCATTGATATGTTTCCAAAAAAGAGATAGAAGTTAGAACAACAGGGATAAACAGAGGGAATTCATAAATGTTATATTCCCATAGTTAAACACAATAAGGGTATGAACTGCATACCCTTCTTGTGTTTATCTGTCGCTGGGCATGAATGCTGGACCTGTTGAAAAAAGCCCTTAGTTCCCCCTTTTTGTAGACATAGCCCTATAGTCTATTATAGTTTGTGCAAGACTTTTTCCATAGTGGTCTGGAAATGTAATACTATAAAAAAACATATATTAAAAGAACAGCATGAGAGCGGTCACAAGATAGGTATACCAGCAATAGATAATGGTGACAAATACCAAATCTGTAATTAAGATGTTGTAAGTAAATAGATATATATTTCGGGATACAAAGGTCCTATATCAAGAGGGACCGAAGGGAAAAAACCCAACATGGGCATAATCAGAGGAAAACAATCCTACCGTGTTTAAAATGTGCACATAAGATCCAAAATCAACCCCTGATGCAGCAAGGTTGCACACGAAAAGTGACTTGCTTGTATTCAGCCCTCTCAAAATTAATTATAATGTACTAACTAACACATGTTTTGTCATATTAATATTACATTACACAACATATTATGTATCTAGTGGAAGCTTGAGAATGTGCTTTTACTAACTATAATCCGCTTGCATTAAAATGGCTGCTGCTACACGGGATTTTCTACTGTGCATGCGTCTGTCACACTCATGTGACATGCTTGGTGGGAAACTTTTGCTTCTGCGCACTAGAACTAAGATGGCTGTTCTGTGTCCTAACGTGCAAGAAGCTTGCATCGCTGCTTGGCTAATCTGTTTGTTTTGCCTAACCTTTAATGCAATAGTTAAAATAAAATGATGGGAATAGAGTAGAAAGAAGTGGTACACAGTGCATTCATTTTATTTTGTGTCTCTAAAACAGTTTTTTTCCATTCTTGCATGTATCGTATTTGGGCCTAAATATACCTTTGAACTCCATCTTTGGAGAGTCTGCACCTGAGCGAAAGAAACCCCGAGCCACTGAAGCTGTGGCATTAAAACAGTGCCAGATCAGACATGGATTAAGAAACTATGAGAAGAGTGAACTCCTCACCCTGCCAGAGGAAGCTGAATTGAATACATTTTTTAAATGTCTTATTGTTACATTCACTACCGGGTCGAATAAAAAGTACATGGGAAGATAAAGTTATGGGAGGGAACATTTAAATACATGATTGACAAGTTACCTCATATCAATATGGTGTGATGACTTCTCCTTGTCCGTTGTCCAATAAAATTGTGGTATTCACACATTTGCAAAATTTGGGGGTGGTACACTGCCTTGGTAAATAGTATAACTAGGGTAGGCTTAGCTAGTTAGATTGTCTGTCTTGTCCGAATAGCTGACCTGTCACTGACCCAACACACTCAATAGGTGATCGAGAGCAGAAGTGCTGGCGGAGCACTCTGTCAGAAGATTTGATAACCCAATCGGGGTTCTGGGAAGGAGATCGATGACCCAATTGGCGTTCGACTGTTAGCTGCAGAGAGGGTTTACAATGCTGGCGTTTGAACTCTAGCTGTGGGTGCAGGTCTTAGCCTGTGGTGGTCCTGTCCTGATCCAATTTGGTCCGTAACCTGATCTGATTCTGGTCTGCACCTATTCTTTCCTGCTGACACCTGCACTTTGGGATTCTTAATCTTTGACTCAGCCTGTGGCCAGGGTTGGTCACCACACCATTCTAGGTAACTATAAAGTGTGGGTTTGTCAATGTACTGTTTTCCCTTTTCTCTACCCACCCTTTGTCTAAATGCTTAATGATATTTTCTTTCAAAATTATTGCATATGTTGTTTCAATCTTCATTATTCTAAATAAGAAATTGTTGATTTCATGGTTTCAAACATTTAAAGATTTACTTAGATAAAAGTACTTAAACTTTTTCCAGAGTTTGTGGTTATTTATGAAATGCTAAATGTTAATATACTACCTATTTTCTTGCTAACTCCCTTGATCCTTTAGGATTATAGGTATCGGTGTCTTGGATTGGTAGAATAAATGGTGTAGATCCCGAATGGTAAAATCAAAATTGATTGAGTGTAGGTTTTACCTGTTCAAAGTGTATATAGTTTATGGGCCCAGGTGAGTATTGTAAACTGAGCAGGTGAGCCCGTGCTCTATCAGTAAATTTGGTAGCCGAGGATGGTTAGGGTTTAGTTAAGGTAGGTAGTTAGTTATGTATTGATTATTGATTATTGATTGTATTGATTTTATTTATTAACCAAAACTGTTCGTACCTGATGTACGTTTTGTCTGGAAACCCCGGGGGCAGAATAACAGGTGGTAAATGAAAGCCACTCTGTAGTGAGGTCACTTGTCTGAGGAAGTAAGTGCATGGTAAGGTAAAACGGGAAGCACTGTTCTAGGAACTTTTTCTGTATAAATGTGTGAATAATTGATAGCAAAGAGTTCGCTAGTAAAACTTTAGTGTGATATCACCTAGAAAGGGTCACACTGTAGCAGTTTCTGAGCTTGATTGACAGCAAAGGGGTCCGCTGGTGAAATTTTGGCCTTACATTACCTAAAAAAGGGTGAGCCCAAGGGAGTAACAGGTTCTCCGATGCTTGTGTGAAACATAGACGGAAGGGATCTACTTGTAGTGTATGAAGAGTAAACAGAAGGGGGTTGCTCGCAGTGAATAAAACAATCATTCTTTTCTTTGAATAAGTTACTCAGGCACAGCGGCGAATGCTTTTACGTTGTTAATTAATGAAAATGAACATTTTAAAGTGAATAAAAGGAAGTTCTCATTTTACCTTGCAAAGGAGGGAGTCAGTTGCGGAGCTGCGCTGACGTCACTCAGAGGTTGAGGTTGAGACAGCGGGTGTGTAGCTCAGGTAATATTCTAAAGGAGGGGTGAGTACAGGAGCGGGAGAAATGTGTCTCACGAGAAAAGCTGCGCAATTATTGGCTGGATTTATTTGAATTCTAATCATTGATCGGTCATTGCAAATAAGAAACGCATTGGTATTGGAGGTTTTTTCGTAAAGAAACTGTGTGTCATCATGAAGTAAGAAAAGGGTGGTGATGAACAGAGTGTCTGAATTAAGCAGACCACTCTTACCCAGTCCAAAGATCAGGGCTTGATCCATCACCGTTATTTAGCTCACTGCCCCATCCCAGCTCAGGACCTGGCTATATGCAAATTAGTCTGTCCCTGGCCCAGTGCATCATGGGAACAGGGCAGACCAAACTACCAAGCCAATTCTTCACCAGAAAGGATACAAGCTTCCGGGGACCGGTTTCTGGCATTTCTCTTGACTGGGTGAGAGTACTCTGCTTAATTCAGAGACTCTGTCCATCACCACCCCTTGTTGTAAATAATTTTGTCCACCCTAAGCGTGGAAGGGTATACTCAGATGTGAGTCCCTTGCTCATTGCACCATCAGGATTCAAGCAAGCCGGGCCGAAGACGCCTGAAATGGCAGAAACCGGTCCCCGGAAGCTTGTTTCCTTCCCAGTGTAAGAATTGGCTTTTGTAGTCTGGTCTGCCCTGTTACCATGATGCACTGGGCCAGGGACAGACTAATTTGCATACAGCCAGGTTCTGAAACTGGGATGGTGCAATGAGCTAAAAAACTGTGTTGGATCTAGCCCTGATCTCTTGACTGGGTGAGAGTACTCTGCTTAATTCAGAGACTCTGTCCATCACCACCCCTTGTTGTAAATAATTTTGTCCACCCTAAGCGTGGAAGGGTATACTCAGATGTGAGTCCCTTGCTCATTGCACCATCAGGATTCAAGCAAGCCGGGCCGAAGACGCCTGAAATGGCAGAAACCGGTCCCCGGAATCTTGTTTCCTTCCCAGTGTAAGAATTGGCTTTTGTAGTCTGGTCTGCCCTGTTACCATGATGCACTGGGCCAGGGACAGACTAATTTGCATACAGCCAGGTTCTGAAACTGGGATGGTGCAATGAGCTAAAAAACGGTGTTGGATCTAGCCCTGATCTCTTGACTGGGTGAGAGTACTCTGCTTAATTCAGAGACTCTGTCCATCACCACCCCTTGTTGTAAATAATTTTGTCCACCCTAAGCGTGGATGGGTATACTCAGATGTGAGTCCCTTGCTCATTGCACCATCAGGATTCAAGCAAGCCGGGCCGAAGACGCCTGAAATGGCAGAAACCGGTCCCCGGAAGCTTGTTTCCTTCCCAGTGTAAGAATTGGCTTTTGTAGTCTGGTCTGCCCTGTTACCATGATGCACTGGGCCAGGGACAGACTAATTTGCATACAGCCAGGTTCTGAAACTGGGATGGTGCAATGAGCTAAAAAACGGTGTTGGATCTAGCCCTGATCTCTTGACTGGGTGAGAGTACTCTGCTTAATTCAGAGACTCTGTCCATCACCACCCCTTGTTGTAAATAATTTTGTCCACCCTAAGCGTGGAAGGGTATACTCAGATGTGTGTCCCTTGCTCATTGCACCATCAGGATTCAAGCAAGCCGGGCCGAAGACGCCTGAAATGGCAGAAACCGGTCCCCGGAAGCTTGTTTCCTTCCCAGTGTAAGAATTGGCTTTTGTAGTCTGGTCTGCCCTGTTACCATGATGCACTGGGCCAGGGACAGACTAATTTGCATACAGCCAGGTTCTGAAACTGGGATGGTGCAATGAGCTAAAAAACGGTGTTGGATCTAGCCCTGATCTCTTGACTGGGTGAGAGTACTCTGCTTAATTCAGAGACTCTGTCCATCACCACCCCTTGTTGTAAATAATCATCATGAAGTAAAGCGGCATAAAATATATGCTCCAAGACGAAATGAACACTATCATCAACTTGGCCACCCCAATGTGATACTCTGCCTATACTCTCAACAGACAGTTTAGAGGCGGAGGTATTGCGGTCATACTTAAATCACAATACCTATGCCAGTTCACTAAAATGGACATTCAGGGGAGCGAATGTGCCCGGTATAGCTTTAAGATAAATGCCCACTTAACGCTATCGGGTATCCTGATTTACAGACCTCCTGGACAGGACAGCAGTTTTACCAAATCCCTTGTAGAAAAAGTAGGCTCATTGGCAATTGCAACAGCCAACTTTAATATCTTTGGAGACCTAAATCTCCATTTTGATCTCATTTCCGATCACAAAATCAACAGCCTATTAGCCGACCTCGAAGCATTTCAACTCCGCCAGCTAGTTACGAGCCCCACGCACAGGGGAGGTCATCTTCTGGACCCAATCTTTTCTAATCTAGATGAGGGCTCGGCAGAAGGGCCGATCCCAGTTTCCTGGTCCGACCACATGATGGTGACTATGTCATGTCCTATACATGAGTCATCTATCAGGAACAACGCCCAACGAGTCCTGAAGCGCCCTTGGCGAAAGCTACGTGTCGAGGATTTCTATGCCCTCCTCATAGCGGACCCTCCTGAAATAGAGGGCGACACCGAGTTAGGCTATGGAAATCTCTGTACCTGGCTGTCCCAAGCCTTAGACTCACTGATTCCAGCTGACTGGATCAGAGCCCGCTCCCAGGAATCCAGCCTGTGGTACAACGAGGAGCTTACCATCCTTAGGAATTATTATTATTATTAAGTGAAATTTGTAGAGCGCGCTGACACCATGGGTTTCCTGGCGCTATAGAACAGAGGTGAGAAAGGAATGTAAACTTGCTGAACGTAGATGGAGGAAAGCGTACAACCCGATATTAAAAGCCCTATATAGGGCCGCACAAAAGAATTATCACAGAAATATCTGCAGGATGAGAGTTACCTACTATGCCAAGGAGATCAAAGCTAGTCAGAACACTTCGAAAATTATTTTTTTAATTCTGAAAGATCTTAGCGCCAAAAAAGCGGTGGTAGCGACAAATGCCTCTTATCTGCATTGTGAAAAACTTGCCTCCGTCTTTATAGATAAGATACAAACTATTTACAGTTCCTTTCCAGGCACTCCCGGCCTAACCCCCTCTAGCAGAGGGCCGATAAACCAACTCACGGCCATACCTGAACTAAATCAGGATGACTTCCTCAGACTCTGTGGGAAAATTAAAACGGGTTCTCCTGCAGACCCATTAAAACCTGCCCTTTTCAAAGAAGCTCCCACGCTCATACTCATCCCCCTCCGAGAAATTATTAATTTTTCCTTTAAAAATGCCACCTTACCCACTAGATGGAAGCAGGCTTGGGTTTCCCCTATTATCAAAAAACCCACGCTAGATCCCACAAGACCGGAAAATTTTAGGCCAATCTCATTGCTACCTTGGCCTGCCAAGGTGGCAGAGTCCCGCGTGAATAACATTCTCACGAAATTCCTCTGCGCTAATAACATCCTTGACGCCTCCCAGCATGGATTCCGAGCGGGCCACAGCACCGAAACGGCACTTCTAAGTGTAACAGAACATCTTCGGACCATCATGGATTCCGGTCAGAGGGCAGCGCTGATTCTTCTAGATCTCAGCGCTGCCTTTGACACGGTCTCACACGAGGTACTGTTACACCGACTGGAGGCAGCAGGTATTTGTGGACAAGCATTAGATTGGTTTAGGGCATTTCTGACCGGAAGGTCCTTCCGAGTGTCCACCCCCTGTTCCTATCAAAGGAACGAGCAATTGAGCAGGGAGTACCGCAGGGATCTGCACTCAGTCCAACGTTATTTAATCTTTACTTCCAGCCACTGGATGAGGTTGCCAAACGGTGGGAGCTCTCCATAGTCTCATACGCGGACGATACTCAGCTAGTGGTATTGCTGAGTGATGACTCAGGGCTGAATGCATCCAAGTTTAAACTTAGCTTCACCGCAGTTACCAACTGGATGACATCTAATTACCTACAGCTTAATGCCAACAAGACTGAGGTCTTACTTGTAGGAAAGGATGTCTCAGCCTGGGGAGAGAAATGGTGGCCTGACATTCTCGGGAATCTTCCCGAGCCTAAGAGCAAGGTAAAAAACCTTGGAGTCTGGCTAGACTCCTCGCTTAATTTCATCCACCATACTAAAAAGGTTGCTGCCACATGTTTTGGGATCCGTTGGAACCTTAAGCCGATCTTAAAATTCTTTGACCCTCCTACTCGTCAGCTCATAGTACAGTCATCCATTCTATCCCGACTGGACTAAGCAAGCTCTCTACTTTTAGGGGCCAATCAGACGGAGGTAGGAAGATGACAACGAGTCCAAAACGCGGCGGCCAGAGCCTTGATAGGGCTCCCCCGCTCCCAGTCAGTCTCTAGTACCCTGACCAAACTTCACTGGCTGCCCGTGGACAAGAGGATCCAATTTAAGACCCTCTGTCTGGCATTTAAAATCCTGTACTCTGCACCCCCTCCCATGCTCTGTCCCCTCCTGACCCCCTACATCCCTCTGCAAGCTTTTCGCTCAGAGGGTCAGCACCTGGTAGTGGTTCCCCGAATAAATCGTGCGCGGATGGGAGGGCGCTCCTTCCCCTACCTCGCAGCGAAACTATGGAACGCCCTACCACTCCAGGTCCATGGCCTACAGGACCTTCTGACGTTCAGAAGGGTTATCAAAACCTACCTCTTCTGTTAAACTGCTTTGTTCTGTTAGAGCCGCAATTCCATTTCTGCGGCAGCCGTTTCTCCTGTCTATTAAAGCGCCGGGATGCCCCTTAGCTGGGGCAGCTGCGCGCTATATAAGCGCTTATAACATAACATAACATAACATAACATAACATATGTGGCATTTAGATTCAGGATTCATAGGAAATAGACCAGATGGAAAATATCTAGGTTTTGCTAAGAACAGAGGGGGACCTTATATCATATGCAGAGATAATAGAAACATGTAATTTGCCAAGAAAGTCAAAACTATCTTTAAAAAGGCTAAACCGATTAAAACCAGAGAAGGGATTATTATTCCACCACCGAATACACCTGCATCATACATGATGGTTGGAAGGGGCTTTCACACTTGTATATGGTTAGAAAACTGGATAGAATATACAAAAAATGATGGAATTTTGTCATTTCCAGAAAATGGTACCTTTAATGATAGAGTTTTGTACAATTTAAGATAAATTAGATCCAGGACCTAGATTACCCCAATACAAGGCATTAGAGGAATGGGAAACAGAGGCTTTTGAACGAGATAGATCAAGATGTGATAAAAGTTTAAATACATTTCATCCCAAATTTCCTAAAGAGACGAGAGATAAACGTAAAAGTACAGAGAAAACTAAAAAATCTATTGACAAGTGCTGATTCAGAAGATGATTACTTGGAGGGTTTACTAATGAAAAATCTGCCACCTTATAATGAGGAGCAAAATCAAGTTAATCCTAGTGCTCCGTTCTCAAAGCCACCTTTAGTTCCACAAGTGATACATGAGGCATCATTAGAAAAAGTGTTACAGGAAAGGAACGAGAAGCAATAAAAAAACAAAGAAATGGGTTATTTCAGAAAAATACACACTTAAATGTAGGTCCTGAAGCTTTGACAATTCCAGTGACTATAGGTCCAGTTGTTCCTCTATACGGAGATAAACAAACTAGTCCTAGACCTCCTGTTATATCTACACCTGTAGTGCAGCCAAGAAAAGAAACATTAATAGTGGATGATCAAGCAAGTGAATGTGAGTCAGAAATGTCTTTGATGGATTTACCTATAAGAGAACCAGTAAGTAGTTCAGCTAGGAAAACTACACCTTTAAATTCTAGAGAGGTACAAATGGAAACTTCCTCAGGTACGAGAAGTGCTACTGTAGTTACCCCAGAAGAAATTGAAAGATGGTCACGTGAAATAGAAAAACCAAAATCACAGCCAAAGACATTGGATATTTTTAAATTGAGAGTTGAATTGGAAGAACTGCTTGCTGGGAATGTGGGGTTAGACCGATTAAATCCATTAAATGAGGATGAATTGTTATTTATATGTCGAAGCATCACTCGAAATACAAAAACATTTCATGAAAAGTTAACGAGTTTGGAAAATGAAATGGGGATTGACATTGGTAAATCGAGAGTTTTACAGAAACCATATAGATCTGAATTTTCTGACAAAGATCTAGAAAATATGAACGTGTCAGGTTGTAAATTACAGATCAAAGAGTTATTATCACTGTTGCAAAAATGGGGAGATTTAGACAGATGGAAAGCTAGATGGATAAAGAAAAAGGAAGAAACTCAAGGGAACAGCACTGCATCAGAATATATGTTAAAAGGTACAGAAAAAGTGGAAAGGTTGTGTCCAATGAGAGAAGTGCAAGGTGGAGGTTATGTACATGTCCCATGGTCCCGACAGGAAATTTTGTCATTTACAAATGATTTCCCAATACTCAGAGAGAAACCTGTAGAATGGTACAGGCAGGTCGAGAGAGTTTCAAAAGTGTTGTTAAAAGATCTGGATGGGTTATTTGATATCGTTGTTCCTGTCGATTTATGGACAGAATGCAAAATTGCAGTAGATCGGCCAAGTGATGAGTATCGAAGAGACCCAAAAACAGCAGCACCATCACATGAAGTAATGAAGAAATATAATCAGAGAATACTGTACTTGAAACGAAAGGTACCTCCAAAGGAGACTGACTGGACTAGAATAGACAGAACTACACAGAATAAAGCTAAATCTGTGCATGCATATTATGAACGCCTTTTACAAGTTTTTAAACAGTATAGTGGTTTAGAAAATATTGATACCAAGGACATGACGCATTTCATTTATCGGTTTGTGTCTGGGTTTAACCCAGAAATTTCGAATTGGATTAAATATCATAAGATCTGCTGGCAGGCCAAACCTATTGATGAAATACTCAAATATACAAAATATTGTGAAGATGAATTGGAAAATAATTGAAAGAATTTAGAAGAAAAAGTAATGTGGGCACTGGTAAAATTAGCAGAGTAATAAGAACTTCAAATGAAAAATATTCAGACCCAAGGAGATGGAAATGGTAGTAAACCTAGGGGAATGTATAACGAGATTAAGCTAAAAAGAAATGTCCTTGTCATGGGTGTGGCAAGTTGGGGCATTGGAAAAACGAGTGTAAGGCTGTATTAAATAATAATGTGCAAACTAATAATTTGAATTCACAGACGCAGAATGAGGAATCGAAAAAGCAGCATTAACAGGTAATACAAAACCAGTTACCATTGACCCCTATGCCAAACCCTGGGAGTCAGCATACATACAGTGTAGATACCACAAGTTGGGAAGGAAGTGGTAAAAGGGACACAGTGACACCCCAATTTCTTTTGAGTGATTCATACTTTGATGAAGACAGTTTTTGATGGTGCCTGAGGGGGGAGGATGAGGAATGGTTACTTGGCGCATCCTTGCGGGTAGATCAGTCAGGTCCACACATTGAAGGAAATGATGTTACCTTTCTGTTGGATACTGGTGCTACCCGTTCTACTGTGAGAACAACAAACGCTTCAAACCTACCCCTCTCGGGAGAAGCGATCCAAGTAGTGGGCGTTTCTAATAAACAAATTAGTACCTTGGTTACAGAACCAATGGAAGTCAAAATAGGTAATTTTATAGAAATGCTCATGTTTGTTGTATGTGACTCCAGTCCAGTGAATCTGTTAGGTAGGGATTTGTTGTGCAAAATGAACTGCACTATCTTTTACACACCAAATGGTGTTGAAATTCAAACCAAGATGAAGATGGAATTTATAAAATTATGTTAGCAAAACAAGAAACTGAAAAACAAAAGTTTACCATAGAAGATTTGCCAAAAGAATTACAACATACGGTAGATCCTAAAGTGTGGGATTTCACGGGAAAAGATGTAGGATTAATGGCAGATGTTGATCCAGTAAAAGTGACAGTAAAAAAAGTGCATTTTACCCAAATATTCAACAGTACAAAATGAACCCAGAAATAAAAGCAGGATTTGCACTAGAAATAAAATGTCTAGTTGAAGCAGGAATTTTGTAGGAGATAATCAGCAGTCCATGTAATTCACTCATGGCATTAATAAACCGAGCGGAAAGTACATGGTCGTACAAGATCCTCACAAAATTAATAAAATTGCTGTCCCATGTTGTCCAGTTGTGCCAACCCCTGCTGTGATTCGGTATCAAATACCCTGGGCAGCATGCATTTTTCTCAATACCATTACATCCAGATAGCAAGTATCTTTTCTCGTTCAAATTCGATGACCATATCTACTTTTGGAATAGCGTCCCTCAGGGGTACATGGAAAGTCCATCGATTTTTAATCAGATTTTGAAAAAGTTCCTTGAATCTCTAATATTGCCTGGACAATCAGCCTTGGTGCGATATATAGATGACCTGTTGGTGGCATCTAAGAATCGAAAAGATTGTGTTACTGATACTATCGCTTTACTGAATCATTTAGGTAAAGGGGGACACAAAGTATCACCTGAGAAACTGCAATATTGTACCACATCAGTGAAATGTCTGGGGCACCAGATAGAGAGAGGTGTCAGAAGGGTTACTTCTGAAAGAATCAGAATAATTCAAAACATGAATCTACCTCAAACACAGAAAGAAATCAGAATGTTTCTTGGAGTTGTAGGTTACTGCAGGCAATGGATTGTGGGATTTGCAGTTCTAGCAAAACCTTAGATACAAATGACAAAGAAAAGAGCAAAATACCCACTAAAATGGGATGATGAAAGCATGTCATCTTTTCTAAAATTACGAGATTGTCTGTGTTCAGCTCCAGCATTAGGCAGACCCCCCAGGATATAGCGGCATGGAATAGCAAATTTAGCGGCACAAAAATGGAAATTTAGCGGCACAAATATGGAAATTTAGCGGCAATTTTGCGGCATTTTATGTGGCCATTTTTCCTACAACAAACACAGATATCTTAGTTTTTTTTGTTATTTAACAACATGAAGCTATGTATATTTGGTTTCTTTACAATGTAGACACTTTGGGGCAGATTTACAAGCCCCTTGCGCTGCTTTTTTGAGCTTGGTGCCACTGTACCTGCTGCACTAATGATGGCTATACCTATCGCCCCTTTTATTAGTAAGCACGTTAAATAGTACAGTGTATTTTGAACACAACCTGATATCCCACCGGATGCCCGTTCGACAGACCTAACCACTAGAGAAAGAGCAGTCAAAACCGCCAAGTGGTCACTTGTTACACAGTAGCGAACTGCATGTTGGTACTTGTAGTTTCGTTGCAAAATGTCAGCCTGCAAATCGTCTCCGCTTTAAAAGCGGGGACTGGTTGAAGTTGACACCCATGACATGGGGCCACTTGACGCCCGTGTTAAATTTCTCGCCTCTAGGATTTTTCCCATGGCTCACTCCCAGGGGGAAATGGTCTGCAATAGGTGAGCTCAACCCTCAGACTTCATCCCTTATCCAGCGCGCCTCTGCAGATACCCCGTCCCGTGTGCACCTCAGCTCTCTCGGCTGAGTGGTTCTGTCTGTTTATCTTGAGGGACAAACATCTCTGCACGGCGCTCCGTCTCCAAGCCAGCGAATAGGGTGACCAACTGGCATTGGTGCAAATTCAGGACGGTGAGTGTAAAAATTCAGGAAAAAGGGTCAAAATTCAGGACACAAATTCAGGACAGGAGCTCAAAATTCAGGACAAAACTTCAGGACAATAGGTACGTTTTACAGACACATCAGAGGTAGTATATAAGTAAGCCCAGCCATTTCCAAACGTATTCAACCGTTTACAAACCTATCCATCATGTATCCTTCCATCTATCATTTCACTCATCCATCCCTTCATCCATCCCCTCATCCATCCTTTCACTCGTCTCCATTATCCATCCACCCTTTCACCCTATCCATCTGTGCACTTATCCATCCACTCTTCATCCCATCCATCCATTCACTCATCCATTCAGCCATTTACCCTTTCACCAATCCAGCCATCCTTTCACTTACTAATCCTTCCACCCATCCACTATTTTAGTCATCCATCCATCCTCCCTTTCTCTCTCCATCGACCCTTTCACTTAGCCATCCTTCCTTCCATCCATCCTTTCACCCACCCATCATCCATCCATCCATCCATCTGTCCTTCCCCTCATCATCCATCCTTCCCCTCATCACCCATCCATCCTTTTCCCTCATCATCCATCCATCCTTTGCCCTCATCATCCATCCATCCTTTGCCCTCATCATCCATCCATCCATCTACCCACCCACTCTTCATCCATCCATCCTTCCGCTCATCATCCATCCATCCTTCCCCTCATCATCCATCCATCCTTTCACCCACCCCCTCATCATCCATCCATTCCCTCATCATCCATCCATCCACCCTTCCCCTCATCATCCATCCTTTCACCCACCCCCTCATCAAACATCCATCCATCCATCCCCTCATCATCCATCCATCCATCCTTCCCCTCATCATCCATCCTTCCCCTCATCATCCATCCATCCTTTCACCCACCCATCCATCCATCCATCCTTCCCCTCTATCCATCCCCTCATCCATCCATCCTTCCTCTCATCCATCCTTCCCTTCATCCATCCATCCTTCCCCTCATCCATCCTTCCTTTCATCCATCATCCATCCTTCCCCTCATCCATCTTTCCCCTCATCCATCATCCAGCTACCCTTCCACCCATACATCCAGCTATTTAAATTTTCTCTCCATCCTTCCCCTCTCATCAATCCATCCATCCTCTCTCATTATCCATTTATTCAATCTTTCATTCATCCATTCACCCCATATCCTGGAGTACTGAAAGGTGCCATTGCTTGTTTGCCTTCTATGGCCTGTAGTCCTTTTTTTAAATCGGAAAATTGATACTCTGCTAATTCTTTAATCTATAGAATAAAACCATGATTTCATAGTATGCTCATAGAGAGCCCAGCGTTTTTGCACTAAACTTCAGCTTTAAGGAGAAGCTTGCTACGATCCAATGCTAAAAATCGTACATGGATGGAGCACTTAGTGCAACATCTTTAAAGCAAGGTCAGACATTTTGCTAATACAATTCACATTAGAGTAGAAGTGCAAGCACATAGACAGTTCCGGGTGTGCATGCTGCAGATAATCTCTCAGCAATGCAAGATTCGAGTTAAAAAAAAATATATTAACAGATTTAAGGTAGCGTGTCTTTTGTTTTCAATTTAAATTGTTCTCCGTTTCTTTCCCAAATTGACTTGCTGACTGTGTTTAAAAACAATTTGCCAGGTCAGTAAATGAGCCTTCTCACAGGCCTAAGACTCGAAGTTCCTATTCCTGTCACTGCAAACCCTTTCACATTACACTCGAAGGAGAACTGCTCTGTCCGATTCCTGCTCCATCCTCTGTGACAACAACCCATCCCCCCCTCCCCTCCTGTTGATGTGCAAGGTGAGGGCTCCCATTGTCATTCTTGTGGGCCAGGAAGAGGTGCGAACGAGCGCAGTCCCGGGCAGCTCTGAATGACAAAGAGCCTAGACCTTCACACTGCCAGCTGCAGCCGAGCTGCTTTAACCCTCTGACCCCAGTGTCTGTAGATCATCTACAGGTGTGGGGAAACCGGTGCATGTCTTTGGATAAAGCAGACCCCCAGGATATAGCGAATTTTTTAAAAAGTGCCGATTTCGCGGCAAATCGCGAAATCGCGAAATCGCGAAATCGCGATATCCTGGAGGGTCTGATTAGGGATGCCTGACTATTCAAAAGATTTTGCATTGTTTTGTGATACACGAGACAATTGTGCACTTTCAGTTCTGACTCAGACCCATGGTCTGATGAGACGTCCTGTTGCATACTTTTCTTCTATACTGGATCCAGTGGCTGAAACATTGCCAGGATGTCTGAAAGCAGTAGCAGTAACTTGCATGGGCCTTGAGGAAAGTGAGTCCATTATTATGGGACATCCAGTAACCGTATATGTCCCACATGCAGTTGTGATTTTGTTGACCAGGACTAAATCTCAGTACCTAACACCTAGTTGGCTGACTAAGTATGAACAAATTCTTGTAGGTGCAGAAAATGTGACAATTGCTAGGTGTAATATTCTGAACCCAGCAACATTATTGCCTGATTCACACTTTGCAGAAGTTAAAAATGAAGTTGAACACAATTGCATTGATCTTACAGAATACTGTAATAAACCTTGCCCAGTGAAGAGCCACTAATAAGTTCAGAACATGAGCTATTTGTAGATGGTTTATGCATGCGAAATGAGGAAGGAGGCTTGAGTGCTGATTATGCTGTTTGTACTCTATGGGTCCAGTTGAAGCATCATATTTACCTGGAGTCAAATCTGCACAAGTAGCTGAATTAATTGCATTAACAAAGGCGTGTAAATTGGGAAAAATTTGAAAGTGACTATTTATACTGATAGCCAATACGGCTATGGAGTTCTGCATGATTTTGGCCAACTCTGGATGCAGAGGGAGTTTCTGACTTCACCAGGCACTCCTATTAAAAATGGAAATGTTGTGAAAGACTTGCTAAAAGCAATCCAATTACCAGAAACAGTAGCTGTAGTCAAGTGTGCTGCTCACAAATCTGGCAATGACAGAGTGACAGCAGGCAATCGATATGCTGACCAATTAGCTCAATATTGTGCCAAAAATAAAATGACAATAAACAAGAAAATTGAAACAAATTGAAACCACTTCCAACTTATGTTGCTTGAGAGAGTGAAAATGTGGGAAGAGGTGAAAGACTTACAAAATGATGCAGAACAAAAAGAAAAGGAAGAATGGGCAAACATAGGTTGTCAGAGAAGGGCTGGAGATGGTGTCATTGTTTACCTTGATGGAAAGCCTGTGTTACCAGACTGTATGCTTGCTCCTATGGCTAGGATGTACCATGGTGATTTTCATCTAGGACGGGACGCCATGATTGGATTATTCAGACCAACTTGGTTCAATTCTAAGTTCAGGAATATTGCTAAGAGTCTTTGCCATAGGTGCTTAATTTGCCAACAAATTAATCCTGGGAAGAAAACTGTAGTGTTACCAGCAAAGATTGGGAAAGCAGAAGGTCCTTTTATTCATGTAAACAACAAAATTGAGGGCAGAGACTGATAGGAACCGCACTCCACACTTAAATAGTGTCTTGAAGTCACTGATGGTGCACAGAACCAGGGAGTGCTTTGCTCTCCACTCAACGTAGGCACAAAGCCTAATGAACCATAAACACAAAATTGGTTACAGCACACTACACAATAGTATTAGTATTTCCGTTATTGTCACTAATCAAGAAGTTCAAATAATTCAGCACATAGAGAGTAAAGAACGACGTCCAAATCCAAGATGTATTTTTCTTTTTCCAAATGTTCTTAATTTTTCTCATACAAATTCTTCTTTTGAAAATTCATTCAACATAGCCAACGCGTTTCGTCTCTTGGGAGACTTCTTCAGGGTTATATAGACAAAACACACAAAGAAATATGTTTATAAAATGATGGAGCCTACTCCTATTTACAACATTATTTGCACACACTTCAAAATCCATTACACAATGAAGTAATCATTATATATACAAATTGGTGCATAGAGAGGTGCACAAAAAGCATTAGCACAAGAATTAAGACAATTCGATATAGAAAGCATTTGCAATGTCTGATGACAGTTCAAAACATTTTGTCATCAACATAAGACAATACCTCTAAACCTGATTAAAAGATCCCTACACAGGAAACAATATTCGTGTAGCACACACAATTTTATAAATATAAAAAAAACACACAATAATACATAGGACAGTTAAAAACCCATACCTTCTCAATATGTAGCATAATATGAATTCTCCAAACAAAACGCAGTATTTCAAAAGCCAGTATGGGTGAAGTTTTTATACAGTGTCTAGACAATCTGCAAATACAAATGTTTCGATAAGGAAGTCTCATGTTGCAGTGTTCCTCAACACAAAGATCAAGGTTCTTGAGTAATGATCATACAATTTGACAAAAGGATTATGACACTTCCATGGGAAAAAGCAGAAAACCCAGGGAAGACACCACAATCCATATGGTATGTTATCCAATATGCATTCCATACATGGAACCTAGAGAACTGGAGTCAGGTCCCAATATTCCTTATTTATACAATGTTTCACTTTCTACCATACTCATAGTAGACTGTTCATATTATATTTTGAAAGAATGCTATTCTCCAAAATCTGGCACCTCTAATGTCATCCTATATTACATGTCACACCTTTCATCAAAAACATGGTGCTATATATAGTGCTACATTAAGCAGGAGACATAACATCCTGATTGTGGATAAGTTCCAACAAGACATTGTGCATTCGATGTAACCACAACATGTATTGGTTAAGAAACATGGCGGCCATCTTGGAACATCATAGTTAGCATTTATGTCCCATATTTTAAAGTATCCTCATTATGGAGTAACATCCCCAGATGTCTCTACGCTAACGAGATGTATTTGTGCATGTCGTTCTGCGAATATACAGCCTATTGTCTCCTTTCACATCCCTGTTGGCCCCACTTATCAACAAGCCAACGCTAAATAATTCCCACATATATTCAAACCTTACAGCAGGACATTGTGCATTTAATCCTACCGTAATACGTGTGGCTCAAAAAACACATGGCGGCCATCTTGTAACGTCATTATTGGTGTTTACGTCCCACATTCTACAAGATTATCATCATAAAATGAGCTTGGGAGATGTGAATTGTCGACTTCCACTCCTGTATTAGCTCCTCGTATCAACAAGCCTACATTCTGTGGTTCCCACATGCATTGGAAGTTTACAGCGGCCATCTTCATAAGGTGGCTAATAACTTTTCAGTAATATCTGGTCTAACACCTTTTATAGTCTATTTGCTACAGTAACCGGTTGGTTTTCATATTTGTGGAAACTGCAATGTTTGTAAGTTTGGTGTTAACAAATGCAAAACATTTGGGAACAATACATATAGGGATTTCCAAGTAAATTGTTTTATCAATTGTAACACGACGTTCACAGTATATATGATCACGTGCTCATGTCACAAGAAATACATTGGAAGTAGTATACGCAGTCTTAAACTGCGCATACAAGAGCACGCAAAGAGCGATTAAGAATATGGATGTAAGATACCCTGTTGTCATGCACATACAATGTGAACATCCTGATGATAAGACATTTCATTTATTCGGCATAGATCAGGTTAGATTGACAGAGAGAGGAGGCAATAGGGAATTGCTCCTTAGGCAACGTGAGCATCCTGGAGGACTGTACAATTTGGGTTAAATATCAATAATGAGATGCATCACTTTTTGTGAACAGATTGAAATGAACATATACACGATCTGGTGTGAATTGAATAGCATTGACCATGTTTAGACTGTTATTATATGAGAACAACTCGAAGCACAGAGGTTTGGCATTTCAGTGTGAGTTTTTCGAGTAATGTTCGGGTGTTTATATATAAAATAGCTTTTTGAGACACTCGCCGACTGTTATTATTATGTACACTTGAGTTTTATTGAAACCTTGATGTTTTGTGTGTAACTCTGATAGGAATATCGATTAGTTTGGTGGTTATTGGAGGAAGCATTGAGCTGGAGTTTTGTTCTCATGTATTCCATCATTCTGACTGAGATTATTTTTGTACATTTCCCTGCTCCCAACAAATAAGAATAGAATATGCTTAATCTCTAATATATGTGCTGCTACTTCCTATGTACAGTGAATGTTATCAACATGCATTGCTCAAATGTAAAGGATATATATATGTGATTATTGCGCCACAATTTGAGAGAATTAAGTACACACATCTAGGGCATCTACTTACATACATATAAAATATGTTGTTCTATATAGTAAACAATATACTGTGAAGCATAAAAAGAAACTGAAAATAAGATAAATTACCAGCTTACATCCTGGGTGTTTCGTTTTATTCACATAGCTTCACACATTATTCATACATAATTTGGCATATACAAATTTTCTTTTGTTTATTTAGTCAATTACTTTGGGACGTCTGCGGTGGCCTAATATTTTTAGCATTTTTGTTTAGGCATATTAAATATGGTTTACCACCTTGCATGTATGTGCTCTTTCACTCACATACGGTGCTCTGGCATGTTAGTTGTTTGGGCAATTGTTCGATCTTATGATCTGTAGTTTTAAAAATGGCCGCCGTGTTTTAGATTATCGACAATACACTTGTGAAACATATAAATGATACATCTGATCTTTGCCTGGTTTAATGTCATTGAATATGATCAAACTACTAGTAGTAAGATGGCGGCCATATTCATAGTTGTGTTCTGATTGGGTAAATATCAGGTCATGTGACATTCCGGGTCAATGCATTTAAAAGAGCATGGCTGGTGCGGCTCCGTTTGGCGATACTTAATTACTAATTTGACTGCTGGCGGTTACCATGCCGTTTTTCGGTAAGTTGGAGTTGGCATTAGATTCCCCATGTTTATTAATAATGAATAGGAGGGCTCATGAATTAAAATATGTAAGTTCGTGCTGTCATTTTGAAACCACTATTTAATAGCAAACTATTAGAATCTTGGTATATTTATTATTGCGGTGGGAAAAACATATAATGTATAGGTCGGTTCCTTTGAAAAAAAAATCTTTGGATATAGGCTTGCACATTGGACAATAGACGCTTTAAGATGGCGTCGCACGTGATCAATTTATTTACAGTTACCGTCTCCATATGTTTCATCAATAGTGGTCTATTTTAATAATATTTTAACGAAAACCACACAGTTAAACAACCGAAGAAGCGGGCGGTTTGGACTATAGGATGAGTAACTTGAGTTACTGTAGCAAATAGACTATAAAAGGTGTTAGATCAGTTCAGAAAAGTTATTAGCCTCCTTATGAAGATGGCCGCTGTAAACTTCGAATGCATGTGGGAACCACAGAGTGTAGGCTTGTTGATACAAGAAGCCAATACAGGAGTGGAAGTTGACAATTCTTTATTTCTTTTTTCCTTATAACAATATGTATAAACACATCTCCCAAGCTCATTTTATAATGAGGATCTTGTAGAATGTGGGACGTAAACACTAATAATGATGTTACAAGATGGCCGCATGTGTTTTTTGAGCCACAATTTACGGTAGGATTAAATGCACAATGTCCTGCTGTAGACTTTGAATATATGTGGGAATTATTTAGCGTTGGCTTGTTGATACATGGGGCCAACACAGAAGTGAAAGGAGAGAATAGGCTGTATATCCTCAAAACGACATGCAGAAATACATCTCGTTAGCGTATAGACATCTGGGAATGTTACTTCATAATGAGGATGCTTTAAAATATGGGAATAATTGCTAACTATGACGTTCCAAGATGGCCGCAATGTTTCTTAACCAATACATGCTGTGATTAAATCGAATGCACAATGTCTTGTTTTAACTTATCCACAATCAGGATGTTATGTCTCCCGCTTAATGTAGCACTATATATAGCGCCATGTTTTTGATGAAAGATGTGACATGTAATATAGGATGACATTAGAGACACCAGATTTGAGAGAATAGCATTCTTTCAAAATATAATATGAACAGTGTACCATGAGTTTGGTAGAAAGTGAAACATTGTATAAATAAGGAATATTGGGACCTGACTCCAGTTCTCTAGGTTCCATGTATGGAATGTATATTGGATAACTGACCATATGGATTGTGGTGTCTTCGCTGGGTTTTCTGTTTTTCCCATGGAAGTGCCATAATCCTTTTGTCAAATTGTACGATCATTTCTCAAGAACCTTGATCTCTGTGTTGAGGAACACTGCAACATGAGACTCTCTTATTGAAACATTTGTATTTGCAGATTGTCTGGACACTGTATAAAAACTTCACCCATACTGGCTTTTGAAATACTGCATTTTGTTTGAAGAATTCATATTATGCTACATATTGAGAAGGTATGGTTTTTAACTGTCCTATGTATTATTGTGGTTTTTTTGTTTATAGATAAAGTTGTGTGTGCTACACAAATATTGATTCCTGTGAAGGGATCTTTTCATCAGATTTAGAGGTATTGTCTCATGTTGATGACAAAATGTTTTGAACTGTCATCAGACATTGCAAATGCTTTCTATGTCGAATTGTCTACATTCTTGTGCTAATGCTTTTTGTGTACATCTCTATGCACCAATTTGTATATATAATGATTACTTAATTGTGTAATGTATTTTGAAGTGTGTGTAAATAATGTTGTAAAGAAGGGTAGGCTCCATCATTTTATTAACATATTTCTTTGTATATTTTGTCTATATAGCCCTGAAGAAGTCTCTCAAGAGACGAAACGCGTTGACTATGTTGAATGAATTTTCAAAAGAAGAATTTGTTTGAGAAAAATAAAGAACATTTGGAAAAAGAAAAATACATCTTGGGTTTGGACATCGTTCTTTACTCTCTATGTGCTGAATTATTTAAACTTCTTGATTAGTGACAATAACAGAAATACTGATACTATTGTGAAGTGTCCTGGAACCAATTTTGTGTTTATTGTCCTTTTATTCATCTTCAGATTGATTTTATTCAGTTACCCACTTGCAGAAGAATGAAGTATGTTCTTGTCATTGTCTGCCTATTCTCAAAATGGGTGGATGCTTACTCTACAAGCAGGAATGATAGCATCAAAGTAGCAAAACTACTACTCAGAGAGCTTATACCACGTTTCAGTTTTCCAGTAACAATTGAATCAGACCTAGGGAGTCATTTTAATAATGAAATAATTGGTCTAATTTGTGAAGCATTCAAAATTGAACAAATACTGCACTGTGCATACCACCCAGAGGCTTCTGGAATGGAAGAACAACTGAATGGCACAATCAAGTCAAGATTGGGAAAGATATATGAATCAACTCGATTAGATTGGCCGGATACTTTACCTCTTGTTTTGAGGGGAATCAGAAGTATTCCAGACAGAAATACAGGCTTGAATCCTCATGAAATACTCATGGGAAGAGCAATGAGGCGGGCATGGGTGCCAGGAAACAAGCTGATAAATATATCTGATGACTTAGTACTACAGTACTGCAAAGAATTGGCTGACCAAGTGCGTTCTATCTCTCGCCAGGTTGGAGAAGACGTTGTTGCCAGACAATCAACTCCAGCACATGATCTGATTCCAGGTGACTGGGTTGTGATAAAGAGACATACACGAGAATCTTGCCTAGCTCCCAGGTGGGGAAGGCCAAAACAAGTGATATTGGTCACCACTACAGCAGTAAAATGCAAATGAATTCCGAACTGGATCCATGCAAGCCACACCAAAAGAGTGGCTGAACCAGATGAAACTGAAGCTGAAGGTTGTGCAGCTGAGGAGTCCCAAGAAAGTGATTCCGAATTAGTTGATGATGAACAACCGAGCATCAGTCTGGATGAATGGATTTCAGTGATTGACATTCCTGCAGATGTTGTGAGAACCAGAAGTCAGACTTATTTAGACAGACAGAGTGATAGTGAGGATGAGTCAGGAATAGAAGAACGTGCTCAGATTACAGAAATCAAAGCCAATAGTAATTCTGAGGAGGAACAGATAAGGAGAGATCAATATACTCAGACATTCTAGATACCTGTTACAGTTCCAGAGTCATAGGAGGGACAGATAGGTAATAGGGCAAAGGCTCAGGAAGAAGAAAAGCAAAGGTTTGTGATACCTGAGCAGGATCAGATAGATGTAGGAAAACGTGTTCAGGAAGAAGAAAGTAAACCAAATCAAAGTCAATTGCAGCACACCCCTGAACAAGGTCAGATTAGTATCTAGGCAGAAGAAACAGAAGCAAGACCTAGACCAAGTCAGATAGAGAGGGATACAGATGATGAAGATGTACAAATAGTGCCACAACTGAACGAGAACAAAACAGCAATTGAATGTATTTATTTATAACACTTATAAAGCGCGCTATTACCAACCGGTGTCCTGGTGCTGAAGTGGTAACTCCCCAAGATTCAACCTCCCAAACTAGAGGGTAAAGAGCCATGTTTTCAGATTTTTTCTGAATGCCAACAGGTTCATATTTTGTTTGAGGGCATGAGGAAGGGCATTCCAAGCCTTCGATGCTCCCCTAACGAAGCTTCTGCCCCCCCAGCGCACCTTCCTGATGCGGGCTGTTTTGATCAGCCCCATACTGGCCGACCTTAGTTGTCTGCCTCGTCTGTACCATTGGAAGAAATCCTGGAGGAACACCGGGCCCTGACCATGCAGTGCCTTGAAGACGATGCACAAAGATTTAAACAGAATCCGCTTCCGCACCGGGAGCCAGTGCAGCTTCTCCAGTTCCCCGGTGACCGATGAGAACCTGGGCAAACCCCCTATAAGGCGGGCAGCCCCATTTTGTAGGACCTGAAGTTTGTTAAGCAACCCCTCTTGGGCCTCAAGAAGAAGGCTGTTGCAGTAATCGAGGCGAGACAGCACAAGTGCCGTCACCACCGTCTTTCTGCTCTCGACTGGTAGGAAGGGAAGGACCTTCCTAATGATTTTCAGAGTCCAGTGTATGGAAGAGGTAATCGCCTTAACTTAAGGTTTAAAACAGAGTTGGTTATCAATAATAACTCCTTAATTCTTCACCTTCGGAGCCGGAGATGGTGGGGATCCCATATCTGTCGGCCACCACTTGGAGCTCCAGAGGTTTGTGTTAGACCCGAAGATAAGCATCTCGGTCTTGGAGGGCTTCAGTTTTAGGCAACTCTTTGCCATCCATGAGCTAACTGCTGACATGCAGTCCTGAAACCTAGTTGCCACACCCAGCTCTTTCCCAGGAAGCACTGAAACCACGATCTGGGTCTCGTCTCCGTAAGATGTTAACTCGAACCCAAAGGATCGGATCACCGGGGCAAGAGAAGATACATAGATGTTGAATAAAGTGGGGCTTAGGGACCCACCTGGGAGTTCGAAAGGTCTTGACTCGAAATCTCCCATCGCCACCACTTGAACCCGATTTTTAAGGAAGGCTTTCAGAATGCTCAGTGCTTGTCCCTGGACACCGCAATCCTCCAGCCGGTCCACCAAAACAGCATGGTGGACCGTATCGAAGGCCACAGAAAGATCCAGTAGGATCAGCACCGCCTGGCCCCCTTCGTCCAACACCTTCCTGACCTCCTCTGTGGACTTAATCAGAGCGGTCTCAGTGCTGTGTCCTTCCCTAAACCCATGCTGGGCTAGGTCCAGACCCTTTGAGGTGCGCAGAAATGAGCATAACTGGAAATTCATGGCTTTCTCGATAAGTTTTGCTGGCAACGGCAATCTGGCTATGGGCCTATAACTATTAGGATCCGTAATGTCCAACGAGGGTTTCTTGAGCAATGGGGAAATGGAGGCCCGCTTCCACACTGTGGGAAAGTCACCCTTTTCAAACATCAGGTTGAAAAGGTTGGCTAGGGTGTCAGCTATTGGGAAGGCTGCCAGCTTTGCGATTGACGTAGGGCAGGGATCGTAAGGACATCCCGACTTGGTTGCCATCAGTTGTTTTAAAACGTCATCGGAGCGTACTGGCTCAAAAGCCGAGAATTTAGCCCCCGATGAGATGGCAAGAGGAGCCCTGTGAGACCCCTCCAAGAGGCTCTGAGCCACCTGCGGTTCGAGTGTAGTAAAAATTACTTGAACCTTGCTCAGGAAAAAATTGGCCAGGGACTCACAGAGTTCGATACTAGGAGGCACAATCACCGGTTTGGGAGTGGTCGTACTGGCCACTGTGTCGAAGAGTTCCCTTGCTGAGGTCTTGGCCTTCTCAATGCGGTCCGTGTAATAAGCACTCTTGGCCTTCCTAATACTATCTTTGTTAGTCCTTTGACCCACTCTCAGTCTTTCTTTGTCCGGATCACTGTAATTCGCTCGCCAGATCCGCTTCTTACAAGCTGCTTTGGCTTCTCTCAGCTGGTCCGAAAACCATGGAGCAAATGGAACCGACCTAGTGGCCCGGCATAACTTAGGTGGAACTAATGTATGGCAGGCCCGATCGATCCAGTCTGTATACTCGGTGGTGGCTTTGTTCACATCTGCAGGCAAGGCTGTCCTAGAGGCCATCAGCAATTCCTCCAAGGCCATACCATCAAGGTTTTTCCATGCCCTACACATCCTAGTTGTTTTCCCATCACACAATGCCTTCTGCACCAGGGGGCTGAGGATGGTAAACAGCACCACCCCATGATCTGTCCAGAAAAACAAGAAAAACAAAGCATAGTACCAGCTAAAAGACTCAGAAAAGGAGATAAGTGGCCAGGTTTTGTCAAAAGACTGAAAATTCGTCTTAAATCAATAAATGAAGAACCAGAGCAAGTAAACGAGATATCAGGTCAAACTGGAATTTCCACAGAGCAACCAAGAAGAAGGTGTCCACGACTGAAATGACTGAATAATAAATTCACAGGCTCTGAATGAACCTACGTCATCCTTGAAAAGTTTGGAAATTTAGAACTGAGTAATGAAAATGATGATGAATTAATTGATGATCCAACAGACGAAGAAGTACGACCAACTTGAAAATTTCACAGGTCAAAATTCTGTGAAAAATTTCAAAGAGGGGCTAAGTCTTCTTAAACAGAAAATGGCTGATCATACTGTTAATGGCAAACCGAAAAGAAACTGCTTAAAGACATGTTGTAGAATATTCACATGTAGTGTAATAATAGTACTCATAATATGGTTAGGACTGACAGTAGCCATTCTTTACCTAATGGATAAAAGTGAGACAAATAACACTAGTATTCATGAGAAAGTAAATCTATCTGAAAAGTTAAATATACTTGGAAGAATAAGTAGTTTTAGACAGCAAAAGGTAGAAATAGAAGCATCAGATGAGGAAGAATTGCATTACGATAAAGTTAGAAATAGAACACACTTGAACATATTCGCAAATCTGTTAGTACATTATGTAGAGGCAATGGAAATAAGTGATTGCTATGTTTGTATGAAGGTGCCATTGTCTGTAGCAGAAGGCGTCACTTACCACCATTTGCCCTTGACCTATGGTATTTCATGTAGTATTTTAGCTAGTTTATTTTACAAGAAAGGACCCTTGCAATATTATTATTCTAATTCAGACGTAATTTTCTCTGAGCCTCCTATTCATAGTAACCTGAATCCTGTACATACTAAGGGTGACATAACTCGTTATAAGGGTGAATGAATATTTTCTAACAATAGGTAAAATAGATAGAGCTGAAGCACACAAGAATACTTTAACATGCATTTTACATGAAGAAGAAAAGATATTTTTAAATTTAGTTGAGAAAAGGAGAGAGAATTTCCAGGGAAAAGCTACAGAACAGAAACAAAAAATTCCTAAATGGGCAGAAAATAAAGAATACACCTTGAATGGCAAAACTCATGCTGCTATGTTACTGGACTTTGAAAAGAAAGGGAAACTCTGTCGCCACAGGGAAAGAACAAGTTATTATAACATTATATTCATTGGTTCTAGTGAATATGAACATAATTATAAAGTAATTGGGGGTTGGGGTTTCAAAGATGGAACTGAGCCAGCATTTCCTGGAATTTATTATATCTGTGGGAACAAAGCATATTACCAATTGCCTGATCATTGGTATGGAAGTTGCTATTTTGGAATAGTATTCCCAAAGGTATACCATGTAAATAAAATCACTGGATGCAATGAAGACATTAATGGACTAATACATAGAAAAAGAGCTAGTTTAGCAGAAATTGTAGCTGATATATTTAGTGCATTAATACCTTCAGTGGGAGTGGTTCTGAATACTCAAAGACTTTGCAAATTGTCAACAGTGGTGGATCGTTTATCGACTGACACTACTGGAGGACTTTTAATGATTAATACTGAACTAATTGCGGTAAGGTCAATGGTTTTACAAAATTGACTTGCTCTTGATACATTGTTGGCAAAAGAGGGCAGAGTCTGTAGAATGTTGAAAGCGCAACATTGTTGCACTTACATACCTGATAAAAGTGTAGAACTTAAAGGATATGTGAGGAATATTACACACTTAAAATAACTCAAACCATTGGCAGTTGATAGTGCATGGAAGAGACTAACAGATGGTCTCTCCTCTATAGGTAGTTTGTTTTCTAACATAGGGGAAAGTTTTCTAGGTAGAATAATGATGCCAATGGTGGGAATAGCCCTACTGATTTTAGGGATAATAACTTGTTGCAAATGTCACAAGCATAAAAATACATATACAGTGAATAAGAGAGGAAAGAAAAGAAATATTAATGAACTCGAATTAGAAGAGCATAATGGACATTTATACAAGAAAGTGAAAAACCTACATATGAAAAATGGAAACATTTTTAACAGAAAGTTTGAAGAAATTGAATTGAGTGAAATGTGAAAGTTGGCATCTGTTTCATTAATTGGTGATGATATAAAATATCATCAAAGAGGGGATTGATGGAGCTAGGTTGAACACATAAAGTGACTTGCTTGTATTCAGCCCTCTCGAAAATAATATTAATATACTAACTAACACATATATTGTCATATTAATATTGCATTACACAACATATTAGGTATCTAGGGGAAGCTTAACAATTTCATTTTACTAACTAGAATCCGCTTGCATTAAAATGACTGCTTATACATGGGATTTTCTACTGCGCATGCGTCCGTCATACTCACGTGACATGCTTGGTGGGAAACTTTTGCTTCTGCGCACTAAAACTAAGATGGCTGTTCTGTGTCCTAACATGCAAGAAGCTTGCATCGCTGCTTGGCTAAGCTGTTTGTTTTGCCTAACCTTTAATGCAATAGTTAAAATAAAATGATGGGAATAGAGTAGAAAGAAGTGGTATATAGTGCCTTCATTTTATTCTGTGCCTCTAAAACTGTTTCTTTTCTATTCTTGCATGTATCGTATTTGGGCCTAAATGTACCTCTGAACTCCATCTTTGGAGAGACTGCGTCTGTGCAAAAGAAACCCCGAGCCACTAAAGCTGTGGCATTAAAACAGTGCCAGAACAGACATGGATTAAGAAACTATGAGAAGAGTGAACTCATCAGCCTGCCAGAGGAAGCTGAATTGAATAAATTGTTTAAATGTCTTATTGTTACATTCACTACCGGGCGGAATGAAAAGTACATGGGAAGATAAAGTTATGGGAGGGAACATTTAAATACATGATTGACAAGTTACCTCATATCAATATGGTGTGATGACTTCTCCTCATCCTTTGTCCAATAAAATTGTGGGATTCAGACATTTGCAACATTGGGGGTGGTACACTGATCTGGAAAATAGTATAACTAGGGTAGACTTAGGTAGTTAGATTGTCCAACTTGTCCAAATAGCTGACCTGTCACTGATCCAACACACTCAATAGGTGATCGAGAGCAGAAGTTTCGGCGGAGCACTCTGGCAGAAGATTTGATAACCCAATCGGGGTTCTGGGAAGGAGATCTATGACCCAATCGGGGTTCGACTGTTAGCTGCAGAGAGGGTTTACAACGCTGGCGTTTGAACTTTAGCTGTGGGTGCAGGTCTTAGCCTGTGGTGTTCCTGTCCTGATCCAATTTGGTCCGTAACCTGTTCTGATTCTGGTCTGCACCTGTTCTTTCCTGCTGGCACCTGCACTTTGAATTTCTTATCCTTTGAATGGTGTGGTGACCAGGGTTGGTCACCACACCATTCTAGGTAACTATGAAGTTTGTCATTGTACTGTTTTCCCTTTTCTCTACCCACCCTTTGTCTAAATCCTTAATGATATTTTTCTTTCAAAATTATTGCATATGTTGTTTCAATCTTCATTATTCTAAATAAGAAATTATTGATTTCATGGTTTCAAACATTTAAAGATTTACTTAGATAAAAGAAGTTAAACTTTTCCCGAGTTTGTGGTTATTCATGAAATGCTAAATGTTATTATACTACCTATTTTCTTGCTAACTCCCTTGATCCTTTAGGACTATAGGTATTTGTGGCTTGGATTGGTAAGACAAATGGTATAGATCCCGAATGGTAAAATCAAAATTGATTGAGTGTAGGTTGTACCTGTTCAATGTGTATATAGTTTATGGGCCCAGGTGAGTATAGTAAACTGAGCCGGTGAGCCCGCGCTCTATAACCCCCAAACTAGTGTCAGAGAACATCCTTGTGGTGGAAATAGGTTCCACCCCTGTACACAGCATATTAGGAATCTAATCCGATTTCCAAAGTATGTATAAAGTGTGAACGCACAAAATGAAAATGAAAAAAATATTTTCTAGGATTGATCTTTTAAGAAAGGTTCTTAGCCTATGAAGAAAACTGTAATACTTGCGGGAAGGAAGAGAAAGGAAGCACATATTGAAACAATGTGGGGTCTTAGGGAAAGATTTACTCAAAGGCCTGTGCGGTAAATTCCATTTCCTCGCGGAATTTGGGTAATTTCGCGGAACGCGGAATCAACGGAAATTCCGATATTTCTCCCTGAACACGCAAATAGCATTCGCGAGCAGGGAAAAAAGCATCGCGAACATGCGGAACAAGCAATTCTGGTTGTTCGCTGAACTTTTGCGTGCTTGCGGGGATTTTTTACTGTTTAGTAGAGCTTTGCGTAGCGCAACTACGCAAATTCTGCCCACCTCTAGTTTTAGACATCAGGATTTACAGTTCTGACAATAACTCGTGCCCATCGAACTCCTTGTTGGAGTATGCAGACAGGGCGCGTCCCCGTAGAATGCCGGTGAATTTGGGTATATTATAGAATCTGGGAGAGGGTGCTTAATAGAGCAATCAAGCAAAGAGATGGGTTTAATGTGCATGCCTTACCAGATAAGTTTTTGAGACCTCTTAAAAACAAAAAGAGTTCGAGAAGATAATTTCTACTTTTCAAGCTGCAGGGGGTCAAGTCAATCTTCTGCAGCCTGCTAGATTGACAATTCTGCCTTAGAGGGAACATTTAAGGTTTTCACTGACACTGCGATGGCACACAACTATTTGTCTGAAATTCACTCTTAGAAATAGCTATGGGTGATCTGAAAATGTGCTTTATGAATTTAATTGATGCTGATGAATTTAAATAAAGCAGTGGACTTATCTGGGGAGGAGCATGGTGGGGGCTGTTTTTGCATATTAAATAGGTTATAATTGTGTTTGGATTCAATCGATTCAAACAGCAAGTGAATAGTATGTATGTCTGCTTTTGACTAGCCTCTATGCTAGTTGAAGGGTTGTTGGCCCCAGCTCAATGGGGCCTCAGGAAGGTGCAATCACTGCATTGGAGGGTGGAGAGTAGGGGTGCCGTAACTGGGCAACTTGGAGCCCGGCAGGAGGATGGGTATTGGAAGGGTCGGGTTGTGTTTTTTTAGGTTGTGGCTGGAGTAGGGGCAAAGCTGGGGTTGAGGGCAGTTCTAACAGCTCCCAAGTAGGGCTGTGGCAAGTATGTTGGGGAACAATAGGATTTTCTACAGGAGCTGGTGAAAGCAATTTAATCAAGTATAAACTGTGGATGGAAAGGAAGTATCAAAGTGTTTTAGGTGCAGTGAGGGATTATGAGTAGCCTGACAGCTGGTGTTGTTATGTTATATTAATTAAATGTATTATAGAGCACAACTCACCCAAGGGCATCTCAGCGCTGCCTACCGGTACAAGCAAGCACAAACAGAAGAACATTCACTTGAAATAAGGACACTTTTAGAATGTTCCTGAATTTATAGTAATTAGTATGACCGTGAAGAGGTAAGTTGTTCCAATAGAGCAGAGCCAGGTAAGAAAAGGGTCGGCCTCTGCACCTAGACAGGCGGGTAGGGGGCACACTTAACAAGGCTTCATCCAAAGATCCTAGGCTTCCAGTAGGTAAGTAGCATTTACATTTCTGCTGGAGATATCTTGTGCCTTTGCCCCTTAAATTTGGAAATACTTCTCTGCCTTACCAGAAGCCAATGTAAGGCTTTCAGTGAAGGGGCCAATGAACCCCCTGACAGAAGGTTAAGGACAAGCCTGGCTGGAGTGTATTGCACTACTTGTAATTTAGCCATAGGCGTCACATTTGCTGTGGCCAATAGAGCATTGCCATAGTACAGTCTGCTAACTACGCAGGCTTGGACTAACATTCTTCTGGCAGAAATAGGAAGATAGGGGAAGCCTTCTCAAAGTAGGTGCATGGTATGAAAGCACAGACCAGTGGTAGCCAAGATTTGCTCTTTCTAGGATAGAGCTTGGTCAATTTTTACGCCAAAATTTTTCACAAACTCTCTGGGAGCCAGAGCTGCACCCAGTTGAGAAGGCCACCACTCATCAGACCAAAAAGTTGTTCCCTTGCCAAAAATCATAAACTTGGTCTTACCGACATTCTGCTGTAAATGGTTGTCTGTCATCAAAGTAGAGATGGCTAACACTTCCTTTGCAAAACAATCTTTAGTTTTAGCCAAATCTTTATCAAAAGTATAAACGAGCTGAATTTCAACAGCGTAAGATTATTTCAAATCCAAATGGCTCCAAAATCTTAGCAAGGGGTGCCACATATATATTGAACAAGGTAGGGCTTGAGCATGAGCCCTGTGGTACACCCTTGTCGAGCCGCATCTTGCGTTAGGTAATGGAACCAAGAGCAATAGTTTGGGTTCTATCTCCCAAAAAGATTTGGACCATTTAAAAGCAGTGCCATAGATACCTATTTCTTGAAGTCTCTGTAACAGCCTTGAGTGACATACTGTGTCAAAAGCTGCGGACAAGTCCAGCAGCACTAACAGTGATGGAACCCCCAAGTCAAGCTAGAGTCTTAGAGAATATGTGACCGCCAGAGCTATAGTCTCTGTACTATTGCTAGGTTTAAACCCAGATTTTGATGGATCCAGGTGTGACCGGGTCCAGGGGTGAGTTGCAGGATTGTTTCAGTGAATGCTAATGGTCTGCTAAACCCATGCAAGTGTAGGGCAGTTATCCAGTGGCTCGTTGAGCAGAAAGAGACTCTTGTTTTGTTGCAGGAGACTCATATTAGATATCAAAAACATTATCAGTAGATTGGAGCCCTATCCAACTTTTGACTTACTCCTATGTATATGCTTCTTTTAGAGGGGTTGCAATTCTCGTCAGTAGTAAGTTTGTGGGTAGGGCAGGGGGTACCTGAGTCATCTGGTAGGTAGGCAAAGGTAGAAATTGTAATTATTAGTGAGAAGTGTTCCATCGTGTTATTTTATGGTCCAACCTTTGATTTGTTGCTTCAGCTGGTGAGGTTTCCTAATAAAAACCAAAATGTGTGGGGATTTTAATTTGCACAACAGATAGAGGTAGATATAAGTATGTGGGTGCCCTCAATGCAAACTTTAGGTTGCTAGGGCAATGCAGAGGATTAAGGAGGAGGACAGTTTATTAGATCTGTGGCAGGTTCTTTTTCCATCATGTAAGCTTAATAGTTTTTTACTTCCAATTTTTACTCTGCCTCTAGGATAGATTATTGGGATGTATGACATTACAACGCATGCTTTTACATCGCATGCCTTACAACGTGGTTTTTACAAGGCAAACCTTTACAACGCATAGCGCTTTGGGGTGCAGGATAGTGAATAGTTTAATTTACTATTCCAACTCCAGTCCCCGTAGACACTAGGGAAGGTGTTGGATAGTAAATTAAACGTATTCCCTATCCTAGAGCGCCCTCCAGCACAATGCGTTGTAATGGTTTGCGTTGTAAAAGTTGCGTCGTAAAGGCACTGCGTGGTGAAAGTTGCGTTGTAAAGGATGTTTCCCAGATTATTGTCTTACCTCTGAAGATTTGTTGATTTCTTCTCCCTCAATAATTCCAAATTCTTTATCAGATCATACTGCTATTAGTCTAGGTCTACAGGTGACCTTTTCTGAGAAACCAGACTTCCCTAATCGAAGGACTTTAAACAGAGACTTCTTAACAGAAGGTCCTTTGTGCAACAAAATGAAGGGGGGCTAGCTTGTTTTCTGTGGAGCCTAAACACTGCCCTTCCATGGCAAATGTATGGGAGGCATTGGATTGACTATGATGGGGGGTATTTTTGTATTTTAGGCAATCTTTATATGTTAATAAATATGGAAATCTGGGAACTGTTGGAAGCCCTTTTTTGGCATAGCTTAAGCGCACGCAGGAGTTTAATCTCCAACATCTCAAGGAAAGGGAGCCAGCAAAGATTAAGCTACAACATCTTTTGTTGGATCGACACATTTTAAATAGTAAAACATTTTGTCAGGAGGTATATAAGGAGGGAAGTGAGAGACTGCTGCCCTTGCGGGCTAGATCTACACAGGTAAAAATGCTGTTTATACACTTCGGGATCCTTTAACGGGTATTTCGACGCATTAACCCCTTCAAATAGAGGAAATGTTTCTAGACCAATTTGGCAGCATTTACGCCACACATCAAGATTCTTGCAGTGATGAAATAGACAGATTTTTGGCCAGTATTGGTCTCCCAAAGTGAAGCAGCACAAAATCTTGCCCATTCAACTCTTTATCGAAAAAGAGGGGGCGGTTAAACATCTCCCATGAGGGAAAACTGCAGGAAACAACGGGTTCCATCAAAGTGATATCATATGCTACTTATGGAAATTAGTACATTTATGCTGAATTTGTATATAATTAAATATTTGAAGGGGTTCCCATTCCTCCTTCATTTTATAAGGGGCTCCACATGTGTTTCCCTAAGAAGGATAATAATCCTGAGAATGTAAACTCATTTGACCTGATAACACTGCGCAATGTGGATTATAAGATTTTTCTAAAAATTCTGATTGATTATAATCAGACGGGATCTATTTCAGGGTGCAAATTAAATTATATTGTTTGATGCAGAAAAAGATTTGACCTTGTGAGCTGGGAGTACCTATTTAAGGTGATGGAGGTTATTGGATTTTCTTCACGGCTCACAAGTTCAATTGTGTTACTTTAGGAGGGTTCATCTGCCACAATAAATCTTAACAGCAAGAATTAGGAGCTCACCTGAGATTACCAAGGGCACCAGGCAGGGCTGCCCCTATATCCATATCTTTTTGCCATCTTTATAGAACACCTGGCTTGTTTGCTATGACAGAATTCCCAGTGAGAGCCACAATTCCCAATGAATCTAAACTTAAGTAATTTGTGGATCACTTGGTGTTATATTTGGCTCCCAAGAAGTCAGTGTATCAAGAGTTGTTGGGTATTTTCGATACATTTTCAAAGCTATCTGGCTATCGGTTAAATATTTCTAAAACAGAAGGACACATGTACGAGGAAGTGGCGAAGTGAGGCGTTAGCCGTCATGGCTTATCACCTCACTCCGCCACTTCAGAAACGCAAGGCTGCACCATATTTACAAGAATATGGTGCAGCCTTGTGTTTCACCCTGCACTGGCACTCCACTTAGCAGTGTAGCGACAAGGCAGGCACCCTTGCACCGTAGTGCAATGGTGTCTGCATGTAGGGAAAAGATTGTTTATGTGTAGGAAGGTCCCCCTTCCTGTACATAAACAATCTTTAAATGCCATTTTGTCCCTTTTATGTGTGCTGTTTGATGCTGCACACATGAAAGTCATAAAATGGCATTTGTTTTACAGATTGTTTATGTACAGGAAGGGGTACCTTCCTGTACATAAACAATCCATGGCAGTATGCATTTCTCCTAGTTTCGCCAAGTTAAGACCAGGTTTTTTCTGGTTTTAATTTTGGCGCAGCCTTCTATGTACGCTGCCCTTGTACATAGGGGGCAACATCAAAATCAATGGGTGTTGCTGTGGAACGCTATCCGCAACACCCATTGCTCTCCCCTTTCATGCTGAAGATAGCATGAAAGGGGTCTTATATACAAGGCAGCATTAAGCCACATTAAGTGGCTTAACGCTGCCTTGTAAATAAGACAAAGCCCCTATTGCCACCACAACATCGGAAAAAGTGACGTTGTGGCGGCAATAGGGGGTTGTACATATGCTACAGAGATTCTTCTTTCTAATATGAATGAATGCTTTTTACTGCAAGCTCTGAAGGCCACCTAGCATGGCAAAGTAGTTAGGTAATTGGGTATTAAGGTATAAGGATGTATATGAACTAAATTAAACTGTGATCCCCTGATTGCTAAAATCCAGAATATGATGGTTATGTGGGGAAGGATACCAATTTCGATAATCAAGAAAGTAGCACCAGTCAAAATGCATATCCTTCCTATGGTTAATTTCTTTTTTTACATCAGGTCTTTGTGTATTGTAAAATAAGTTTTGTCAGAGACTGAATGCTCTGATCAGGACATGTATATGAAATAAGTGTAGCCCGAAGATTAATATTAAAACGTTGACATTACCAGTTCAGGAAGGAGGTTTATTGCTTTTAACTGGAAACTAGTAATTTGATGCTCGTTTAATAATTTGTGATAGGTACCGCAACTTTGACAACCGCAGGACTTTTGATAATTCCCGTCATAGGGCTCTGTGTGGTGGAACTCATTTCCACCCAGACCCGGCTCTTCCTCTGGTGAAGAACCCAAAAAAGATGAGATATAATTTCCTTTTTTCCTTTAAGGTTAAAGAAAACAACTTTCCAATGGTGTGGATTCGTAATATACATGCAGAAACCTCTATTGTCCTGATGAACTGGTTAAAGTTGCTGCCAGATGGAAAATGTGTAACTTAGGCAAAGTTGGTGATTGGCTGAGAAATAAAGTATTGAATCTTTGGGAGGTGTTGAAGCATAGTCTTCCTACAGCTTGGGCTCAGAATAAACTTGCTATATATACAAATGTCTTCTGTATTTCAGGAACACCAACCGCTGCTAATTGAACAAATTAGGGAATTAGTTCAAGTGCTATTTTAATCTACTAGTGAGACAAGAAAACAGAGTTATTGTGTAGGCGGACTGTCCTCCCTAGTCAGTGATTTAAAGGATCTGTACCATGTCATTCAAACACGATAAATCTACCCAGGGAGCAGTGGTTTGAGGCCTCATATTGTAGTCCCAAAGCACTACAAACATTTAATTTTCAGTAGATGCATGGTATATTATACCCCTTCACCATTATACACATGGAACCCAAATATCTCAAAGTAATGCCGGTGATGTATGGAATCCAGGAGCTGGATTCATATTATTTGGGAATGCAATAATGTTAAGGCATTTTGGGAAGGGGTCTTGAGTGGTATGCGGATCTCTGTTGGGATTGAGTGTAAGGTAGATGCGAATGCATCTCCCTTGGGATTGAGTACACGATAGATGCAAATGCAATTTTGCTGGGCTGTTACAAGCCGTTAGGAATTAACCCAGGTCCGGCATGCAGTTGGTGGTTTATCACAATGCTATTGGCATGATGTACAGTTATTATTATTATTATTATGAGTTCTTATATAGCGCTCGATTACCCGTAGGCATCTCGGCGCTTGCCTTGGGAACCCGTCCTGGCTTTTCCCTGTGAGATACCCGTACTGGGCATCCCCAAGGTGAAAGCCAGGCATCCCGCCGCAGGGGGGCCGTAGTGGAGATTAAGCAGGCTAATGCCCAGAGCTGCAGAGTGTGAACCCGTGATTCAAGTAGGCACCGAAGCGAGAATTGTCGAGTCCGTGGATAATTGGGCTCAAGACCCTGCCGCGTCGGGAATTGAACCCTGGTCCCGGGTCTGACCTCTGCTTCAGGGTCTGCCTCCTCTAACCAGTGAGCCACACTTCTCCACTAACCAGTGAGCCACACTTCTCCACTAACTGCTCTTTGGAAATTGCACGATCCTCCTAAACGGCAAACCTGGGTGAACAAAGTACACATAGCATATGTTAGAGAGCTCTTGTATGCAAAGCAGATAGGGAAAGAAAAAAGGCTTAGTAAGGTTTGAAATACACTGGGGTGTTTATTATTAAATGAAATGTTGCTTTATTGATTTTATTAAGTCAAAGTATATCAGCAGCTAGTTTTGTATGCTTATGAGCAGCAAAAGCAAGGGTGGATTTGGGGGAGTGGAGTTTGTTAACATATTTGGGGGAAATTGGGTTCCTTAGCGGTTGCACTGCACTACACCTTATTCTGTTTAACGGATAATATTGACACTTCAGAATGCACTTTTGTGAAATTTCCATCGCAAGGAACTTTTGAACATGCAAGTTTTGTTAAGGGGCTGTAAATTGAGTAGAATTCCTTATGTGATGAATTTTAATATATATAATGTTTTTCTGACATATTTCAATGCTTGTTTACATTTTTCGTCAATAGACTAATTTTCTTTCACAGTGTAATCTATGTTTTGCACATTATAATGTTCTTTCTTAAGTCATTCAGTCTATGTTTTTCATCTAAACTCTTGCACATCACTTTGCTCTGTTTAACAAATAATATTGACACTATAGAAAGCACGGTTATGAGCTTGCCGTCACAAAGAACCTTCTGTTATGGCAAGTTTTATTAGGGGTTGTGAATCTAGTATTATTTATTATTTGATACATTTGATTATATACAATGTTTTTCTTACATATTATGATGCTTGTTTTAATTATTAGGCTATCAATGTTTTTTTCTTTTGCACTGTAATGTATGTTTCCTATTTTATGATGTACTTTTTTATATAGTTTAATTTATGTTTTGCACTTTACGATTTAAGAACACTGTTTGCATCTTATCCTAACCTTTAAGGAATTGAGGCCCTCATTTATGGCATTTTGGCATAGGGCAGCGCAGCAAGGCAAAGTGTTGCGCTGCCCGTGCCAGAATTCTTTCGTGTCCTTTCTGTTGCTCTGTTTCCATTTCGGTAGACTAGCGCCAACGTAGGCTCCTGTGCACCATGGTGCAAAGGTGCCTCCGTTGCAGGCAGGATTGTTTTTGTTAAAGGAAGGGGCACCTAGGAAAAGACGAAGAGGGAGAAACATATGTCTTCACGTTATGCCTCACCTCTGGAGGTGTACGGATTTAGCGCTTCTCCAGGCTTATATCATTTTTAAAAATCTGAGCAACTTCAAATTCCATGGGGGTTGCATGGAAAAACCCACCCAAACAGCCATGGAACACCTCTCGGGTGGTGTAAGTAAGTTTATTGTACAGTTAATTAAAACCATTACAAACGTACATCTCATAACACTTTTTCCTGGTGACAGTTTGAATCAAGTAAAAAAGGCGATTAAAGAAAGGAAGAAAAAAGCTTTACAATATGGACAAACATAAAACTTCTCCAACTAAAACCAACATGAATAAAAAATGCAAACTGGCAATTGATAGGCATCAGAATAGCAGCTAGACAGACCTAATTACCTTCTTTAAATGCATACTTAGCAGCAGAGTCTTTTCGACCAGCGAGCAACAGATGCAGGGGTGTGCCGTGGAGAGTACGGAGTACAAGAATGACTCAATGGCCAAGAGCGGGGCAGTCAGGAAAAGCCCACTGAAGTTCTATGAGCAATCTTATTTGTTAAGTAAGCCTATGTACTGGGATAAAGCACACACATTCTTATGTAACCCTTAGAAAGCTAGAGGGGATTAGTGTGCAAAATCGCGACCATTACTAAAAAAGCTGTAGAGTCCAGACAGCTGATTTTAAAATGCATACTTAGTTGTTACATTAAAGTGTGTGATGTGCAAAGTGTGAAAATGTTTGCCAGTACTAGAGTTCGCGAGAAATTAAAATAGAAGACTGGCGACTATTATGGGCAGGGCTAATTCACCTCTTTGGTCAAGTGCTTAGCAGCAGAATGGTTACAGCAGCAAGCAGCAAATTTGCAGTTGTGCAGGCGCAGGGTGCGAGAACGACTTGATGACCGGGTGCAGGATGGTCAGAATTGACCCGCCAAGGGACCTTAAACGATCTTCTTCATTTCGATTCAAAGTTAGTTAGTTAGTTAGTTAAGACCTGCGCTATATAGTAAAGCAAATGCATTCATATAAAAACCATTACAAGGATACAAAAAACTGATTAAACAGAAATGAAGGTGGTATCTGAAAAACAATGAAGGCCAAATGACTGGTTTGAAAGTTCATTGATTGATTGCTGATATTCCACGGCTTAGGGTCCTTGGGCCAGTTGCTGCTGTTGGGGGATACAAAATATTTTCTGAGTTGTTTGGTGTTATGCCAGCGTTGGAATTCTTGGTAAAGTGGAGGTGCAGACATTGTCTTTCTCGAAGAGTGTCATGGTAATGTTTCCTCACTGCTTCTGGAACCATGTCACCTACTAAGCAGTTAGTTCATTTTTTAATGTTGATTTCTGTCGCTGTTAGACATTTTACCAGATGACGGCTCAGTTGGATATCGTCGCTAGAGAAGCTTGCCAGCACTGCTTGCCTGCGAGACGTATATGTTTCTTGTTAAAGAGTGGTCTCAGTAGGGTCCTGCGCTCCCCTGCAGAGTAAGGGAGTGCAGTGATTTGCGATGTGTCGCCTTAATCATGATTTTTGAGGCCACTAAAAGTCACACAGGTTGGCTTTGCGTGGCTTTATAAATCTTCATGAGAGCTCTCCGTCACACGTGTCCCACTTTACAAGGTGCAAAAGTGACACAGGGCTCTTATAAAGAAGCCTGTGAGTTCTGACAATAAATGTATTCTGATGATGAATTGCCCTTTTGCTGCAAGAAACCAAAATAATAAAAAGTTTAAAAAGAAAGAGTGACTGATGTAAGTCACAGGAGATACCATTTCACACTTCACACTCTACATTGAATTTTCTGATTACACATCACTCAACCATCAAACATCTCCTGTAAAAATTAGGGCAGTGGCAAGAAGACTGTCTAGGTAGGAGCTGTGACAAGGCTCAAACAATGTGACCCACACTTATCAACTGACCCATTCGCAGCAGCTTGACACAAGCAGCAGGACCTTTCTCAGAGAAAATGCATATTGTATGTGCCAAGTAACTTACACTGATGTATTGTGCCACTATAACCAACTATCCCTATATAGAGGTTTCCTCTACAGATGGTCTGTATATTTCGCGTGAAATTTGATGCCACTTGTTGTCTGGAGGTGCATATTGCAGCATCTCTATGTGATTGTCACCATATTTGTGCCTGTGATCATAAAGGGCCTTATGAGACAAAGAGCTCTGTTATCCTGATGGCTGGTCCTCAAGCGATCCCGATGGAGGAGTTGATTAGTGGCTTCCAGGAATGGTGGTGTGGTCAAATGCTATTTTGCGGTATGAAGAAATTCCAAGTGTATGGAAGGGAGCTATTTATCTATCCACTACATATAAAGAAGGATGTGAACCTGCTGCACTATAATCGGACACTGTCAGTGGTTTGTTCCTTTGTCAAGCTATTCTCCAAAGTTTTTGAGCGCCATCCTTTGGACAGGGTGGACTGTGCAATAATCCCCAAGGTTCAGATGGGTTTCTGTGATAATAGGTCCACAAAGTGCAGCACTGCAGCAGCCTTAGTGGATGCCATGTAGTTCACAGCACAAGTAGACGCTTGTATTGTGCATTTGTGGTCTTCTTAACAGCCTTCATTATGATGAACAGAGGGCACATGTGAAAAATATCAGAATACTGTGTGCCTAATTGTCTGGACTACATCATAAGTGATATGTGTAGGGAAATATGGGACGATCGTTCTTTTTCAGTGCCCACATTCACTACTCTTGTTTTTATTAAGTGTGAAGCAAGGATATGTGCTTGCCTCCTTTCTTGTCCAATGCATATCAGCAACATACCTGCAGAAGAATGTTTTTTGACTTTTCTATCCAAGTTTTTGGGCATAGAGCACATTGCTTCATTATTCCATGCTGATGATATAGTGTTTTTTGGCAAAACATTGGAGAGTTTGCTGCTGCGCTTGCTTTTTTGGATGCATAAACTAAGGTGAATCCCTTATGGCTTAATATAGAGACAACTAAGATTAAAATATTTTAAACACTGTATAACTATGTAGTAGTAGGACTCTTAAAAATGTGAGCATTTTTCCTTTTATAAATATCTTATGCTGCAATTTGAGTGAGATTTCAAATGGGGCTTTGTTTGAATCTAAAATGCGATCGGTGGCAGCTGTTTCAGGGGGCCTTAGAAAATTGAACAGCATTTATGGTGGATATTTGATTCAGGCGTTAAGAGACCTATTTAGGTAAGGTCGAGTCCATCCTAAATTTTGGGACTGAGAATTGGAACCCAGATTGCAATGTTACCTGGGGTATAATGAAGGCTCCAATTTGGAGAAATGTGCTAGTCCTATGTACATCTGTAGCAATGGATTAGCTATCTACCTTAAATGGCAATGCCATCGCCAGGTAGGCTGTAACACACACCTTGTAAGGCAGGAACAACTGGAAGATAGCATCCCATGGAAAGAAAGAACTCCTAAGTGCCTAAATACCTTTTAGTGATGCAATACATGATCAAGCTCATGCTGAGCTTTCCCCTTACTCATTCTTGGTGTACGTCTGTTCTATGACAATGGATCACTGAGCTTTCATTATATACTGAATTGGATTTTATGCAAAGTAGTCATTAATAGTCATTCATTTGCACAGTTTGACTGTAGCCTCCTTAGCACAAGGCTATTTCCAATGGGCTTGAGTCACAGTGATTGGAATATTTCTACGGTGTTCTACAGATACATCCTTCCATATTTAGAGGCCACCCTACCTAGTCAAGGATGGCAGGGGAGGGGCTGTGCTAGAGCAGGCATGTAGTAGGGAAAATTCGAATCCTGAATATCAACCGAACAGAATATTGATACAACATACCGAGGGCCAAAATATTGACAGGTAAGTGCACATACGGAGGTAAGGATTTACTATTCTTAACTCCAAATCTATGCACCTTGATGATATATATCGCCAAGGTAGGTATATGTGGAGTAAGGTACAGAAAATGTATAGAAATTTTTCTTTTGATATCTTGTCCCTCGAAATTGTTGTAACGATATTCTGTCTTATCAATATTTGGAATTTGATGTTCCTAGCCTACACTGTACATTAAATCATATAGTCAACTTCTGCCGAAGGTTGGCCAGAATCAATGGGGAGGTTATTGTTCTATTTTTGGGAGTTTATGACTCCTTCACTAGAGCTACTTGGCATACTACACATGAGTTCTTGGCAAATGTTGATGAATGTGTTGAATGCCCTAAAAGTGCCTTTTTTTAAAACACTAACAAAAAAGTAGTGTGGTGTGTGAAATTTCCAATTCTGAGATGGATTTGAGACTCTGAATTTATTGTAAATTTGTAATGATTCTTCGACCAATTTTTATCGTGCTATTTGATATTTTGAATGATACTGCTGCTCCTTTTGATTTTTTATGTATGCTCTGTGTAAACAGGTAACACACTTAAGTAAAATAAAATAAAATAAAAAATATGCCCATCTTCAACCAAACAGCAATACAGCCAGGAAAAAAAGGATTTTAGAGCTTAGCATTAGAAATGTTCCAAAATTAAAAATATTGAACATAGTGATCCTCAGTTATAAAAAACCAACCCATAGGATTGTGTTTAAAAAAGATAAAGAAAATCTTCAGGCTGGAAAAATAAAATATGTAAACATTTGGATGACTAAGGAAGAAAGAATACTTCCAATAGTCTGGTAATATATTGAAACCCAGCTTTTTAAACAATTATATTTTTAGCTGCAAGGGAGAACCTTGAAGTTAATAGCTGGCAACAAGGCGTAATGTCATATTGCATCATTTAGAAATATTTGTGTATAACCCGAAGGTCATAGATTCAAATCTAAATACATAAATTCGGCATCTGTAAAGCATGAACTTATCACCCCCAAGGGTCTCAAGGCGCTGGGGGCTGTCGGGGAGATTCAGTGAGCTATTGCCCGGAGTCACATGATGCTGAGATGAGCTGCCGCTGGTGATCGAACTGCAAGGCCACTGCGCCACACCTCTCCCGTAAATCTAGGTGGATCACTGAGCTTGTATTGCTTCTGTCAAAAAATGACTACCACTGCATTGAGTCATAATTCACACTTATTATGTATTCCTTGACCCACAATGAATGGTAGACTATGCTATATAAGTGTAGTAATTCTTAGTATTAGGCTTCAAAATTTTCCTGAAAACAGATATTTTGTTAAAACCATTCACTGGGGTCCATTGATTGATTTTAGGACGAAAAACAAGTGCACTGCTGTCCCCCAAGGGTTGGCTTTGGTAACTAAACCAGGAAAATTGATGGGCATACATTCTTACTCCCGAAAAGTGCCTTGCAAAAATGACCACACTTTGATTTTTTAATAACTCTTGATCCCTACGTCCGATTTGCTTTACGTCTTGACATTTTACTCATTAAGTAATCTGTTTAATTTGGTTTAGGAATATTATTGTGTCAATTTGTAACTTGTAATGTTTTGGTGTGGCGGTTTCCATATTACACACACCCACTTTGGGGCATGTTTACAATATTTTGGCATGGGGTGGCGCCACAAGCTTTCTAGCTGTGCTGCCCTATGTCTAAAGAAAAGGGCAGGACTGGGTCATATCTACAAAATAAGGTGCACTTGTCGTTTCTGCCAACGCCAGCGCAAAAACCGCAAAACTGCAGCCAAGCGCCGAAGCAGGCACCCTTGCACCTAGATGCAAGAGTGTCTGTGTTGTTGACATGATTTTTTTGTGCAGCAAGAGATGCTTTCCTGCACAAAAACAATCAAATGAGGTGTTTTCCTCATTCTATGTGTGTTGCAGAATGGAGTACACGTGCAAAGAGGAGAAAAACAAGAAATGTAAACATATCTCTTCGTTCTGCCTGCTTTGGGAAATCACTAATTTTGGTGCTGTCCCAGATTTAGGCTAAATTGTAAATCTGAAGCAGGGTCAAAAACCATAAGTGTTGTGTGTGAACACCCACAGCAACACCTATGGACCGCTTGCAGGCAGAGTAAGTCATTGCCTTATTCCATATTTACAAGGCCATTAAAACCCACGCAGAGTAGCTTTGCCTGGCCTTGTAAATATGGGCTGGCACACTTTACCTCGCTCTGTAAATATGCCCCTTTAGTCTCAGGGAGGCGGTGCTAATTGTGCCAGGAGTCATCACAAACCGTGTTTATTTGTAGGTGCTAGGCTTTTTCGTCTGTGTGGAAGCTCAGACATAGCTCATATCGGGGCTTATTTACATGCCCCATGTGCCAGTGTGTCACTTGTAAAATGGGAGAAAGTGACGTACCGGCGGCACAGGGGACATGGAAATAAGCCTCAGCGTCACAGAGGCACCCTCACAGTGGCGGCTGGCATGTTCCAAGGATGGTGGGTGGGGGGCACATAAAAAACGAAAAAACACAAAAGGCACTTACCTTTTCTCGAGACCTATGTCCTCCTGGATCCTTCTCCCCTTGAGGCCGGCAGGCTCCCGACTCCCAAACCAATCCTGGTGCTTCTCTCATGCAGCTGAAAGTAGTGCTAGGATTGGTGAGAGCGGGCTCTATTAGCCCTTACAAGAACACTGGAGGCCTTTTCTTTCTCAGCTGTCTTACAAGACAACTGGATTGGAGAGGTTTAAAATGTGCATGACTGGCTGGCCGTCAGAAGACGGTCAGTCAAAGAGACATGCGCATTTTAAACTCGAGAGCACAAAGCTCCGTGCTGCCACTCAGCAGGAATGGCAAGGTCCTGACACTCAGCTGGGAGAGGTCTGCAAACAATTCAGCCTGCTTTAAATATCTAAAAGCGGCAACAAGAACTCCAAATGCATTGTCCAGTGACTGTGTGTTTCTGTAAAGTTTAAATATGTTTTACATATTGAAGAATGAGTAGATGTATAAGTGTCTGGACGAAGGATTTAGTAGGTGCATGACTGAATGTATGAGTGAGTGATTAAATGTGTCTCACTGAGTGCAAGGGTTAGTGACTAAACTGTCTTAATTTGTGCATCATTATGTCTGTTGTTCTGTAAACTGCTGCATGTGTTGATCAGTAGCTATATGATTAACTATATGGGTTATTGATTGATTGTCCAAGTATTTGTATGGGAGACTGAGTGTGTGTGTGGCTGGCTGGGAGGTGTGTGACTCTCTGCAGATCAATGTGTACTTGTATCAATGATTGTATAAGAAAGTAAGTATGTGTTAGTATATGTTTGAAAATGTAAGGTGCTCTATGTTTAACTGTATAGACAAGAAAATGGAAGTGTGATTGATTCTTTACAGGACTGACTAGGTGTGTGAGTAACTCCATGGATGAGTGGCAGAGTGTGAGTGTCTGTATAGGTGTATGAGTGCATATGATAGTGTTGTAAAGATGAGTGATTGTATGTATGAATGATTGTATGGGTGAATGAGTGAATGTGTGTGTAGACGTAGGAATCAGTGAGTGCGTATGTAGTAACTAGTATTGGTGTGTCAATGGTTTCAAAAATTATACTCTGTATTTAACACTGGGTGAAACAGAGGTTATATTAAAATGTGAGGAGATGCATTGTATTGTCACATGAATGATATCATCAGTGATGTGGTCATTGATGTCAAATGAGATGTCATCAGTGATGTCATCAGTGATGTCATTTGAGATGTCATCAGTGATGTCATCAGTGATGTCACTGACCATGTCATGAATGATGTAATATATGACATCATCAGCAGTGGATTGCGGGTGCGCGATATATAGTTAGTGCAACTAACTATATATGGAATTTCAATGGTTTTGTGTGAGTAAAATAAGGTTTTTTAAATGCTAATTCCTAACTATATATGGTCTATAACCTATGGTTTTTTCAGTGAATTTTCAAGGTTTTGTAAATGCTAATTCCTAACTATATATGGTCTATAACCTATGGTTTTTTCAGTGAATTTCAATGGTTTTTTAATAGCAAATATCATAAGCTGTCGAATGTCAAGTACGTGGTAAGTGAAAACATTTTCGTGTTTATGCACACTGATTTCTAATTTCTTCACAGACAAAATCAAGAAGATATACGACACCTTCCCCAAAGACCCACAGGCACCGGTCACCTTTGATCCTTCCAGGCATTCCCTCATTTCTTTTCCCACACTTGACCGTGATACTTTCTCTAAAATCTGTAGAAAGATTAAATCCGGGTCTCCGGCAGATCCCTTAAAGCCTGACCTCTTCTGTGACGCTCATGCACTCATCACAGACCATGTTCGTGATTTTATCAATCGGTCACTCTCCACTGCCAGGGTCCCTATTAAATGGAAGCAGGCATGGGTATCCCCCATTTTGAAGAAACCCACCTTGGATCCCTCACTCCCGGAAAACTTTAGGCCGATCTCCCTGCTCCCTTGGCCCGCTAAAGTGGCCGAGGCACACGTTAATAACATCTTGTCTAACTTCCTCCGGACCAATAACATTCTGGACGACTCCCAACACGGGTTTAGAGCTGGTCATAGCACCGAGACAGCCTTGCTCAGTGTTTCTGAGGACCTCCGTTCCATCCTTGACGCCGGCGGCACTGCAGCACTGGTCCTATTGGACCTCAGTGCTGCCTTTGATACGGTGTCACATGAGGTCCTCTTGATGAGACTGGAGGAAATCGGAGTCACAGGGGCAGCCCTGGGGTGGTTTAGAGACTTCCTGTCTAACAGGTCTTTCAGAGTCTCCACCCCCCCTTACATCTCGAAGGAGCATAGCATTGGACAGGGAGTGCCGCAGGGCTCGTCCCTTAGCCCTACCCTGTTTAATGTCTATGTCCGCCCGTTAGCGGAGGTGGCCAGAAGGAATGGAATGGCTTTAGTATCATATGCAGATGATACCCAGTTGGTGGTGGCTTTGAATAACAACAGTGGTCTGGAAGCCCGTCATTTCAAACAGACACTCATCGACATCACCAACTGGATGACGGCGAACTTTCTCCAACTAAATGCCGGTAAAACCGAGATTCTCCTCTTGGGAAAAAACACCGCTTCCTGGGGAGATAACTGGTGGCCTGATATTTTGGGCTCTCCCCCTAAGCCAAAAGACTGTGTTAAAAATCTAGGCGTCTGGATCGACTCAGCTCTAAAATACACCATCCACACCAAGAAAGTGGCCGCCACGTGCTTCGGCATTTTACGCAACATCAGGCCCATCCTGAAGTTTTTTGACTGCCGCACCCGCCAGCTCATCGTCCAGGCGACGATCCTTTCAAGACTGGACTATGCCAGCTCTCTCCTTTTGAGAGCAAACCTGGCCGAAATCACTAGACTGCAGAGAGTCCAGAATGCGGCTGCCAGAGCTCTGGTCGGCCTACCTCGCCACTCTTCTGTTTCTGGAACTTTAAGGAAACTGCATTGGCTCCCGGTGGGAAGGAGGATCCAGTTCAAGGCTCTGTGTTTGGCCTTCAAGATCCTTAAAACCGCCTCCCCCCCACTGCTGAGCCCCCTCCTGTCTGAGTATACACCCAGCAGATCTCTCCGCTCAGAGGGACAACATCTAGTGACCATCCCACGCACCAGACTTGCTAGAGTTGGGGGACGTTCTTTCAGCCTCCTTGTTGCCAAACTATGGAACAGCCTGCCTGTTACCATACGGGGGATGCATGATCTTTTAGCCTTTAGGAAAGCCATTAAAACTCATCTTTTCCAATAATCCGTTCTTTTGTGCACCCTCATTTCGCACTTTGGTCAGTTCGCAGCGCCGGGACGCCCCTTGGCTGGGGCAGCCGCGCGCTATACAAATCCATATAACATAACATAACATAACATCTGCTTTGAATGGTGCCCCCCCTCATTTCTATTAGGAGTACTCTCTCTTTGCAGATAGTGAAAGGTAGTTAACGCAGGCCTTTGCCCCCGTTGTAATACGTCGTGCCTGCTTCTCTCTCCATTTGATTGATTGTTATCCAAGCATTTACTGTTTTAGAATTGGTTCTCTTTGGTTCATTCTCTATTTACAAACAGACACAGAGTCGCAATACTCTGTTTAGTCTTTGCAGATAACGAAAAATCGTGTAAAAAAAAGAAAAGGAATCGAGCAAAATCAGTAGGCCACTAATGGGATCTCTTTTTGACCTCGCTAAAATAGAAACATTAGGAACAACCCCTCATGACAAATACAAAACTAGTGAGATGAACTGAACTCCACACAATGATGGCTGCAAAACAGCTCGGCTCCGCCACCCACCCCGCCCAAAATAACGATAAAGAGCGGCTGCCATGATTGGTTGCGGAATGGCCACGACGGAGCTACGAAATGGTGGTGCTCTCATGCTAACCCCAGCTTCAGTCTGAAACATCCAGAAACACTGTAGACTACCAATTCGATCAGTTCCGGTAGTGCCCCAATGTAACCCGGTAGAGAAGAACTAGCCCTCCCCTCTTTGACTGATGGTTCTTGTTGCCTGTCCCTTCTGTTGTCATTTAACAGAACTATTTAGCCTGCTGAAAGGGGTGTGTTCCGACCGCTGGTTGGTGGAGACATTTTGACTATATTCTGGACCTGCGTTGTCGCGTAATGCGTCATATGACGTGCCGCGTTAGCGCATCCGGAAGTCATCCGGGGCGCGACGTGCAGCGCGTAACGTAAGCATAACAAGTCATGTGACTTGTTAATAAAACTTTTCATTGGTTCATTTTACTTTTCTTATTCTAATGATGAAAGGCTTGGTCATATGACCTAAAAATTACGCTTTTTATTACTTCCGAACATTATTTTTTCTTAAATATATGTTATAATGTTCCAGGCTAATGTACTTTCCCGGAAAATTTACAACTGTCCTGCAAGTAAAATATATTCTTTTTTCGAGAAAAAGAGCGTTTCTTCGTCCCATGACGGAGCCGTTGAGCAAAAGAGGGTCGACCTGCTGTCTTAGTCGCCGATACGCCTGAATATGAGATTCTTATCGATCACTTTATGTTGCAGGAGTAGAAAACACAACAGCCCTTGACCATTTATCTTTACTGCGTTCCTGCGTATTATACCTTTTACCCTTCATGTAATTGGTCTGCTTTATTTCACTTGCCTTTTAATGATTCTAAAACAGTGACTATTATTAAAAACTTTACCAATGTATATACTACTACCATGTTTTCTTTTAAAAACCTTTATTGTGAAAATTTCATTATACAAATACGAGCCTATAACCACGTGGGCCGGCCACGGAGCAAACTGTAATCGTATATGATGAGTAGACATTTACACTGTAGAGGAACGTAACGGGCGGGCCATTAGGTTGCAAGAACTAAGGTGTCTAACAGTTGCGGAATCGGTGGACGTACATTTTATAATTAAAATACGACAGGGCCAGTTACAATAAAATTATCTAGATATACATTTGCGGGCAAGTACCATGGGTGACGTTAATTCGAACTTTCAATAGTACAGTAATCAATAACACATCAGAACTTAATATCAATAGGGATGTCGAAATATTCAATCAATTCTCGTCCCCGCCCGCCATATGCTTCAAAACTGCATACGTATCTCGTGATTTCAAGGTTCTGCAACCAGTACACAACAAGGAGTTACGAGTCCCATTTATTCCGGCGCCATTTTGGGCGAGGACGGGCAGGTCCAGGATATAGTCAAAATGTCTCTACCAACCATCGACTATGATGATGTTCATATGCTGTATTTATTAGAGTAACACTCATCTGTCCACATGAAATTAATTTGCCACAATCTAAACTTGTCATTTTAATCTTTCCAAAGTTCTAAATATTTGGGACCATTTCCCTTGCCTCTGATGCTGTCAGTGCCACTTCTTTGATGAATGTACTGGCAGGTCGGGGGTTCTCCTCCAAATCTCTCTTTTATGCAGCACTATAATTAATTGGTGCCACCTCTCCATATGATGATGCATGGTATAGTTACCATAACTATATTTTTTTTCGGTTCCTCTGGAGAGTACATCGTGGCAGATGAAGCGTGTAACGTACCGGGCATTTACATTTTTTTGCATGTACAGGAAAGGAAAAAAAAAAATCGAGCGTCCGAGTTCTAAAGTGTCCCAGGGCCATTTTAGTAGACCAGGCCCAAATCCAAAGAACAAGCCACCATTTTAAGGAGTCCTGTTGCAGCCGCCTGTCGCTGTAGCATCAAGAGCGGCCGAAACTCAGCTGAATGGCAACTGAAACGGTAAAGGGGCGCCCCACTACAGCAGACGAGCCTCCACCTAGGAAGGCCCGTTCACGCCGCCTCCCCCCCCCCCCCCTTCGGGCACCCCACGCCGTTATTCGGAGCAGTATTGTAGGATGGCCACACCAGTGCGGCAACTTGCTAGACATCACCTCGGTGGTAACCGAATCTCAGCGCCTTTTGGTGTCTTCTCTTCAGAAAATATTGTTGCGCTGCCTTTGGCCCCATTCGCACATCGGTCCGCTACTGACGCCATCTCACAGGCTAATGGGGCGCCCCACGCCGAGTTTCAGCATTGTAGGATGACCACACCAGTACAGCAACTTGCTAGACATCACCTCGGTGCCATCCGGATCTTCGCATCTCAACGCCTAGTGGTATCTTCCATACAGAAAATATTGTTGCGCTGCCTTTGGCCCCATTCGCACATCGGTCCGCTACTGACACCATCTCACAGGCCAACAGAGCGCCCCACGCCGACTTTTACCATTGTAGGATGGCCACACCAGTGCCACAACTTGCTAGACACCACCTCGGTGCCATCCTGATCTTGGCATCTCAGCGCCTTGTGGTGTCTTCTATTCGGAAAACATTGTTGCGCTGCCTTTGGCCCCATTCGCACATCGGTCCGCTACTGACGCCATCTCACAGGCCAACGGGGCGCCCCACGCCGACTTTCAACATTGTAGGATGGCCACACCAGTGCGGCAACTTGCTAGACACCACCTCGGTGCCATCCGGATCTTGGCATCTCAGCGCCTTGTGGTGTCTTCTAGTCAGAAAATATTGTTGCGCTGCCTTTGGCCCCATTCGCACATTGGTCCGCTACTGACGCCATCTCACAGGCCAACAGGGTGCCCCACGCCGACTTTTACCATTGTAGGATGGCCACACCAGTGCCACAACTTGCTAGACACCACCTCGGTGCCATCCGGATCTTGGCATCTCAGCGCCTTGTGGTGTCTTCTATTCAGAAAACATTGTTGCGCTGCCTTTGGCCCCATTCGCACATCGGTCCGCTACTGACGCCATCTCACAGGCCAACGGGGCGCCCCACGCCGACTTTCAACATTGTAGGATGGCCACACCAGTGCACCTTACTAGACACCACCTCGGTGCCATCCGGATCTTGGCACGTTGTGCTGCCTTCGGCCTATTCGCACATCGGTCCGCTACTGACGCGAACTCACAGGCCAACAGGGCGCCCCACGCCGACTTTCAGCATTGTAGGATGGCCACACCAGTGCTGCAACTTGCTGGACACCACCTCGGTGCCATCCGGATCTTGGCGCGTTGTGTTGCCTTCGGCCTATTCGCACATCGGTCCGCTACTGACGCCGCCTCACGTGCCAACGTATTTTCTCCGCATTTTATACCCTATGCCGCATAACAGGTCATGTGACTTGTTTATAAAACTTTTCATTGGTTCATTTTACTTTTGGTTTCCTAATGATGGAAGGCTTGATCATATGACCTAAAAACAACACTTTTCATTGGATGAAAACTTTTTTTTTCCCCAAACGATGAAAGCCCCACCTTGTTTCTGGATGTTTCAGACTGAAGCTGGCGTCACCATGAAAGCACCACCATCTCGTGGCTCCGTCGTAGTCATTCCGCGAGCAATCATGGCAGGCGCTCCCCACCAGAAGCCTGCAGGAGTCGGGGGCCCCCAAAACTTTTGATGAATCCTCAAGGCGGAGGGGACGCTTTCGAGAATGGGGTCCAAGACCTAGCAGACAAGCGTCCGATTTCCAATGAGTCCCAGGGCCATTTCAGTGGACCAGGCCCAAAAAGGAAACAGCCTGCCGCCATTTTGAGAATCCTGTGACAGCCGCCTATCGCTGCACCGCAAGAGTGGGCGCAACTCAGCTGAATTGCGGCTTTTGACACAGTGGACCAAAAGCGGACGGAATGGCAACTGAAACGGTAAAGGGGCGCCCCACTACAACAGACGAGACTCCACCTGGAGAGGCCCGTTCACGCCGCCTCCCCCGGGGCGCCCCACGCCGTTATTCGGAGCAGCATTGTAGGATACCAAAACCAGTGCGGCAACTTACTGGACATCACCTTGGTGCCATCGTTCTGCTGCCTTGGAACTATTCGCACAACAGTTTGCTACTGATGACCCACCCCCCGCGACGCCCCACGCCGGATTCCGAAATCAGTGAAATCTGGACGTTGTGCTGCGTTGGGACTATTCGCACAGCCGACCGCTACTTCGTTGTTTTTCCCTAAAAATGTTTATATGTTATTACTGTTTTTGTTTTCTTGTATATATTTATAAGTTATTAAAGTTTTATAATCTTACTACTTTGTTGGAGTGCTATATATTTTTAATGTGACACATAATTGTAAAAACTTTGATGTACAAAGAGTCATCCCTGGAATCTTCCGCTTCAGGCTCGGTCCCCTCCCCAATCACAATACAGGATGGTTTTCAGATAATAGGAACGCGTCTGCTGTGACGGATCTCATCGAGTGTGGGCCTTGATCTACTATAACTCCTTTGAAGAGGGGTGATTCTTTACAGCTGGGGCCATAAACTACATCTGCAGGGCTAGCTGATACCCTAGGACCGGCCTGGACAATCGGACACAGAGGAAAAGGAGTGTCAGAGGGTGCGGTAGTGAATAGGGCGAAAGGGAGGTGTCGGGCGGGCACAGGGTGTGATTCTCAGGGAAGAGCAGCGCAGATGGGGGGTGGTTTATTACCCATGCCTAAGACAGAGAGCGGGGGTGACCACTGCCTGGGGGAGATGCTTGCGAGGGTGGGGAGCCATGCTAAGGATCGACAGCGTGCAGAGAGTGGGTCTGGTCAAGGCATCTAAAATGACTGCCGTGCACGACAAAAGTGTGGCATTTGAAAAAAGGCAAGATGGCGCAGACAATGTTTTTCAACACTTCCTGATTTCCTTCGAATCGAACGTTAACAGACGTTGGGGCATATTACCAAAGTTAAGCGATATTTATCCCTAACGATGCTTAGCAACAAATTTTTTACCGCTAAGCATCTTCAGAAATTATCGCAGATAAACCTTGCTATTATCAAGGTTTATCGCAAATACGATAAAAAACGACTGCAATGCATTAATATCGCTGAAAACTCAGCGATATTCATGCATTACCGAGCTAATGCTCTTAGCCATGTTATCCACCTCCCATTGGATAACATGGCTAAGAACTGCTCAGGGCAGGTGGTAGCTTTTGGAGATATTCGCGCTTATCGCGAATATTTCCAAAAGTTGGTAATAGGAGATAGCGATGTTAGCGACTGTTTCCAGTCGCTAACATCTTGGCATGCCCACTTTGCATGTCATTAGTGATAAATATCACTCACATGCAAAGTGGGGCCCAAGATGGTCGCTATCTCCTACTAGCCGTCGCTAACTGGTGTTAGCAACAGCTAGGTAATACAGAGATAAATTTATCTCCGCGAAGCGGAGCGCTGTTACAGATATATATCTTGTTTTTGAACGTTAATTTCTCAAAATCCACTGAAGCACATATATTGAGACCTAGCAAAGGCACATCGAGCTACCAGTCCCTACAATTTTGCCAAGTTTCGTGCAAATCCATTCAGCCGTTCGATTATTATTATTATTATTTTTTTTGCCCCGCGGGGCCCTTTTAAAACCTCCACATCAAACCTAAGAGGTCAAGGAGGATCTACTATGCCCCCTTATGGTCATTTGCCCCTTCGCTTTGGCCTCCTCTTGTCTCTCGATCCTACCAAGAGACAAGATGGCGGCCGCTACGGACTGTTTGCAATGTTTACAGACGCCGGAGAACCAATCAGCTTCGCAAACCTCCGTTACGCGAAGCGGAGCGCTGTTACAGATATATATCTTTTTTTGAACGTTAATTTCTCAAAATCCACTGGAGCACATATATTGAGACCTAGCAAAGGCACATCGGGCTACCAGTCCCTAATATTTTACCAAGTTTCGTGCAAATCCATTCAGCCGTTCGATTATTATTATAATTTTTTTTTTTTGCCCCGCGGGGCCCTTTTAAAACCTCCACATCAAACCTAGGGGGTCAGCGAGGATCTACTATGCCCCCTTATGGTCATTTGCCCCTTCGCTTTGGCCTCCTCTTGTCTCTCGATCCTACCGAGAGACAAGATGGCGGCCGCTACGGACTGTTTGGAATGTTCACAGACGCCGGAGAACCAATCAGCTTCGCTTCACAAAGCTCCGTACCGCGAAAAGTCCGCGAACCGGAGCGCTGCCTGGTCCGCTGTTACAGATATATATCTTTTTTTGAACGTTAATTTCTCAAAATCCACTGAAGCACATATATTGAGACCTAGCAAAGGCACATCGGGCTACCAGTCCCTACAATTTTGCCAAGTTTCGTGCAAATCCATTCAGTTGTTCGGGCTAAAAGTGAGGCCAACCGCCCTATGGAAAACTCAATGTTAAAAACACGTTTTGGGACCCCCCTTTTTTCTCGGCCCCCCCTTGACGAACCCCCCCCAAATTTTCAAGGGCTGCTCAGAAACAAAATGTTCCATTTTCCTGAAAATTTCAGCCAATTCCGTCCACAAACGCCAAAGTTATTAGACATAGAATTTTCAAAAATCCCATAGAGAAAAAATCCTAACTATATCTACCTACTGGCGACCAAAGATTGTTGGTTTTGTTGATTATTTTTTATTTTTTTTTTATTTTTTAAGCATTTTTTATTGTGTTTCATAATTTATTAAACTTTCTAACATTTCATTGTCAGAAATTTCATAATTATCATGGAATATACATTGTAGTCTCTGAGGTTGTAAAATGTCCTCATTTGCAAGGAGGTTATCTACTGCTTGTACACATTGCAGTAGTTCTTGGTCCCAAGTTTCATCCATAAATTCAATCTCATTTGGATCAATGATTTCTGTGTTGGACTCTGGAAGGACAATTTCAAATGAAATTTTTTGTTCGCTTTCCATTTTCCCTGAAATTTGCATAAAAAAATATATATTAGTAGAGGTAGGGCACTGTTGGGATTAATTTTAGATAGGCAGTTTTTAACAGTGAATTTATCTTTGGGCAGTGTATAGTATCAGAGTGGAAGTAGGAATATAAAAAATTGTATCTAAATTTATAAGTACTACAGAGGGATAGTATATAACTAACAGAAAAAGTTTGCCATATTAACTTAAAGTGCACAATATACTTCAGTTTTAAAAATAACAACTTACCTTTAAAAAGAAGTTGAAGTTATTAATGAAAATCCTATTGAAATGTACACCAGGAAGTAGTAGTCAAAATGGCTGTGTTTCCTTCTCTTCCTTTATATATATTCGGGTACATAACCAATCAAATGTCAGGTAAAAAAAGTAGAAAATGAAAGTAACATTTTAATTGGTTGTCAATTCCAACACTTCAGATGTGTTTTGTGAAGTAATTTACCTCACGGTATTTAGAGAGGTCTACAGGCTAAATGGCTAAATGGAATTCCAATGAAATTTGTGAAAATGGTAGGGATTGGTATGTAGTATGAGCTAATCTATATTTGGTGAAATTGTCTCAAGTGGCTTTTGTGTGAACTACTTTCCCACCTTTTTTGATGGTGCGCTTCCCAGGGAGCGACCCGGTACGCGAACCGTTGAGCGCCCCGGTTCGCGGACCTTAAGCGTTCCGGGAGTCCACCATTTTGTGTTTCGGTCGAATTAAGATACAAGATGGAGGGCAAATAATGTTCAGAATGGGTAGAAGGGGGCACGGTAGAGTTATCTTGACCCCCTAGGTTTTCTGAGGGTGGCTGAGGAGGCTTATATGTGCGAAAAAAAAAACATTTTTAAAAAAAAATTCGCGAGGTTAGCTCCCGGTTCGCGTACCCGGTAGCGGCCCCGGTAGCGTATTTTGTTGAAAATTAGTGAAAAATGTTAGAGTTAAATAATAATTGTGAGTGATCAGATGTAGGGTAGCTCTGAGAAGAGCTTTTGGGTTTATGGTACATTTAGGTACTTATAAGTAGGTACCAATGCACATTCTTAAATTCAGAGTGAAAACTCTGTTGCCCTCATCTGAGAAGTGAACTCCATCTCCTCTGTAGATATCTTGCATGTAGTAACGCAAGTTATTGTTGTACAGGGAGCCCATTCCATGGTCTCTCATGTAAGCTGAAACAGATTTGTTTACATGCTTCCTCGACTTCTCAATTTGTGGACAAAATTGGTTTGACCACCTCCATTTCTGTCTTTGGCATATATTTGAATATACCAAGGCAGTCTGAGGAAAAAGTGCCATTAATTGCTCAAAGGTGTCCTTTAAAAGCATTTCCAGACCTACACCAGTCAAAGTGCCCAAGTCATTACCTCCACAGTGCACAATTAACAGGTCAGGTTTGGGCAAATGCATAAAGGTTTTCACCAATGGTATCAATTGGTGACATTTTAATCCTCTGTGGCCAAACCACTTAATTTCCACATCTTGTAAATTGAGGTTAGGTAAATTCCTGCTTTCAACGTACCTTTGAGCCCAGTGAATATAACTATGACCAACAATCCAGACAGAAAACATGGTGAGAGAAGGTTCTCCTGCAGTCAGATGAAGTGTGGCAATGAAATGGCAGTTGAAAAAATGAGAGTTTGAAATGAAAAAAACTGTGGAGTTTCTGTGTTCATGAAGCAGTAACAGTGATTGGTGGATTTTGATTGCTGAAAACAAAAAGTTAGGGTGCACGGATGTGTTCTTTGAAAGATGTATTTTGAGTGGTCAATAAAAAATCATTAAATGAAAGAATGCACTGGATATGCAGGTGCACTGAGAGTTCAGAGTTCAATTGCAACATTGTTGTGTGAACTTGCAAACAACAGAGTTCTTCCAGGAGGTGGTTGCCATGCAGATAAAGCAGAAAGGGCAGAGGGGGGATGGGTTTTCATTTGAAAAAAGTGAGGGAAGACTTTTGATTGGGTGACATGAGAGATATGTGTGAAGAATTACAGCATTTCTGTGCTTTTCATAGCTGCAGACTCTGGAGTGCATACCTTTTGCTTTGCTGCAGACAAATTGGTGTGTTTCTGAGACTGTTTTCAAACTCAAAGTATTTGCTAAGGTGAGAAAATATTTCTTTACTTTAGATAGAGAATAGTGTGCTTTGAGGAGAAAATTATGATTTATGTGGCGCAAATTGCTTGTAAATATGCTCTCACATGTGTATGGAAAATTTTGATTTTGAATGTTTGTGTTACATAGCCATGTTAAAAGTGACCCAACCATGCTGGAAAGGCAATCAAAAAATGCTTTCATGTGTTTTATTGACATTTTAAGTCATTTTCCCATGTGCAGTGTTTAGAAATTATGATTTGAAAATCGTTTTTGGGGAAAAGGAATTGTTTTTAAAATCATGACAAGGAGATAATGGTGTATACTTCTTTATAAGGCTATTGACTGTCCCTGATGTTATTTTTCTCATTTTAGTGTAAGACCTTTCTCTGTGGCGCAAATTGCTTGTAAATATGCTCCCACATGTGCATGGAAAATTTAGAGTTTGAATGTTTGTGTTGCATAGCCATGTTAAAAGTGACCCTACCATGCAGGGAAGCCAATCAAAAAACGCATTTATGTGTCTTAAGGACATTTTAAGTCATTTTCCCATGTGCAGTTTTTAGAAATTATGATTTGAAAATCGTTTTTGGGGAAAAGGAATTGTTTTTAAAATCATGACAAGGACATAATGGTGTATGTTTCTTTATAAGGCAATTGACTGTCCCTGATGTTATTTTTCTCATTTTAGTGTAAGACCTTTCTCTGTGGCGCAAATTGCTTGTAAATATGCTTCCACGTGTGCATGGAAAATTTTGATTTTGAATGTTTGTGTTACATAGCCATGTTAAAAGTGACCCAACCATGCTCGAAAGGCAATCAAAAAACGCTTTCATGTGTTTTAATGACATTTTAAGTCATTTTCCCATGTGCAGTGTTTAGAAATTATGATTTGAAAATCGTTTTTGGGGAAAAGGAATTGTTTTTAAAATCATGACAAGGACATAATGGTGTATGCTTCTTTATAAGGCAATTGACTGTCCCTGATGTTATTTTTCTCATTTTAGTGTAAGACCTTTCTCTGTGGCTCAAATTGCTTGTAAATATGCTCCCACATGTGCATGGAAAATTTAGATTTTGAATGTTTGTGTTACATAGCCATGTTAAAAGTGACCCTACCATGCAGGAAAGCCAATCAAAAAACGCTTTTATGTGTCTTAAGGACAATTTAAGTAATTTTCCCATGTGTAGTGTTTTGAAGTTATGATTTGAAAATCGTTGTTGAGGTAAAGGAATGTTGTTAAAATTTATGTGCGCCATATGCCCCCAAATTTCTTTTTCAGGGGTGCAGCAGGGTGTTCTTGAGATACCCCTGCACGCTTGAAAAAAATCCTATTTTGTGATGAGCTAATTGCTAATCACAAATTGCAACCTTCATTCCTATGAGCCTCCTAGCCCATGGAAATGAATGGTTAATTTGCAATTAGCAATTTGCTCATTGCAAATTAGGAATAGTAAAGAATTGCTATTTATTCCTTAAAATTTGGTATTTAGGAAATGCAAAATAGTTTGATGGTACATATGGTGGTTCATCTGTAACAAGATAAGAAGCTTAGGGATACATTTATGATGACTAGCGCAATAAAGTGCACATTACTTACTTCATTGGTAGGCCTTTACATGTATTATCTCCTCTGTATTCTTCATCAAGCGTAACTTTAATCTGCAATCCTGAGTAGGCCTCACCTTAAACAAACCTCTGGATAGGACACACTTTATTGTCATCCTGGATTAATCATTTAAAATGGTAGGGACAGATTTATGATAGGTGTATGCCTCTTTTGTGCCACTGTGCGTCACTTTTATGATGCAGCGGTGGTGCAAAAGATTTGCTATGAGGCGACAACATTACAAATTGATGCATTTAGGCAGATATGTCATGGTGTAAAAAAAACGTACCACATAAAACCCAAGCAGCAGTGATGCAAAAGATGCACCATGCCGCAAGACAGGCCTCACTTGGGGCCATATGTATGAAGGTAATTAGCATTTGCAAAGATCAAAATTCTACGAATTTCGGCCTTTGTGAATGTTAATTAGACAAATGGTATGTATCAAACAAGTTTGATGCAAAATAAGGAGTAGCAAAATTTGCTATTCCTTATTTTGCAATTGCACTGAAGGATTTGCAAATTTTGTGACTACGTGAATGCAATGTATCAAACAAAAACTATGTAAAAAATGACATTAAGGATTTGGAAACTATTGTGGTAAATTGGTGGTAATTTGTGAATTCTTTTCAAAAAGCTTTTTTTCAAAAAAACAAAAGGTGCCATATGACGCCAACACATGCCCTTAGGGCATGTATGTGTGCCATATGCCCCCAAATTTCTTTTTCAGGGGTGCAGCAGGGTGTTCTTGAGACACCCCTGCACCCTTGGAAAAATTCCTAATTTGTGATGAGCAAATTGGTAATCGCAAATTAAACCTTCATTCCTATGAGCCTCCTAGCCCATGGAAATGAATGGGTAACTTGCAATTAGCAATTTGCTCATCGCAAATTAGGAATGGTAAAGAATCGCTATTTATTCCTTAAAATTCGCTATTTAGGAAATGTAAAATATTTTGATGATACATATGGCAGTTCATCTCTAACAAGATAAGAAGCTTAGGGATACATTTATGATGACTGGCGCATCACCAGGGATGTGACAGTCATCCTGCGCCGCTGTTCCACCACCCATGGTGTGCTGCATTTACAATGCGGCGCAGCATGGGGCAAAAATGGCACAGATGCGTGACGCATATGTGCCGTAAAGGTGGCGCATTGCTGGAGTTGTATTGCAAGTGCGATGCAGCTCCAGCAAGGCTCAGGGGTGCCGCATCTCCACAATGCTGCGTCAAGACCTATGCCAGCTTCAAGCAGGCGCAGGGTTTTGACGCAGCTTTCTCCTATCTGATTGTAAATGCGGCACACCATGGGTGGCAGAGCAGTGGTGCACGTTAACTGGTGCATGCCTGGGGATGTGCCATTTAATATAAATCTGCCCCTTTACATTTAAGTATGTGCAGGGGACACAGAGTCGGTGAGGCTTATCCAAGGTTAAGAAGAGATGAGTCCTGTTCAGTGAATAATTAGACATAGGCTTCACCTGCTCAGCATTGCTGGACATGGCTAAATAATAGCTGCTAAATGTTAATCTTGTTAAACAATTTTACTATTATAATCTCTGAGATTTGTCTCTTACTCTGCAACATCTCATTGTTGTTATCTTTCTTTAAAGATAAAGACAACCTCAACATGAGCGACAATCTGCAATCAGTTGATTTTGACCTCATCATTGAACTTGTAATTGAAACATCAGTGGATGTTGATCCTTTGGATGATTTAAATCCTGAGGATGAAGAAGAGCGTGATGAGGATGCAGATTTGTCCGAACTATATGATATAGGATGGGAAGCTGACCTGCTTGAGCCTTTGGAAATATAAACATTTATTTTTAAATTTTATAATTAATAAAAAGTAAAAAGGTAAACCGTTTAATTTAAAAATAAAGACACCTTCAAAAACAGGTTATGTGTAGTGTCTTCAATAAAATATTAAAATATGTTCATAAAATTAGATCAGATTCACATATAAAATAGCATAGGTAACATAAATATAAATGTCATTTCTTTTCTGGTATTTTTGTATTGTAAGATTGCCAATGACTAAAAAATCTTCAAATTAAAATGTCAAGTAGTGTGTTAAGTTTTTGATCACTGTTACTGATTTACTGTTTGGTAATAATGTTTATTAACATTTTTTATTATATTTTTCCTCAGATTCAACTGCAGATCATTTCAAGATTTAACCATGCCTACAATACAAAGACAGATAAAGGCTGCAAAACGTCAAAGACAGCAGGTGAAAACAAAAACCCAGCAGTCCTCTAACAAAAAGATTTCTCAAGCCACGAAGAAAGCACCGGGTAAGAGCTCTAAATATTTCATAAGAAATATTTGTAATAAAAAAAATATTACTACAGAAAATGTTTCAGTCCATAACACGAGAAGGAAATCAAATGGAAAGAAAAGGACAATGAAAAATGTTACTGCTAGAGCAAGAGATAAATCTGTGCATGATAGTAGAAGGAAACAACAGTTTAGGGAGATTCGTAAACGAATGTTCCGCAACAGGATAATTGGCAATTTGTTGAAAAATATTAAGAAAGGTCAACAGAAACTAGTTTTTTATAAGAGAAAAAAAAAAGTTGAGAAAGTTATTGATCAGGCATTTGAAATTAAACATAAGTTATTTATTTTGATAATCAATAGAATTAGGAAGCTAAACAAGGCAATTTTTGATTTCAAAAGAAATAGTAGATGGAAGAGAATAGTTAATCGTAGTAATTTTTGTGAAGTTTTTTCTGGAGAATGGATGCATAGTTCAAGCTGTGAGGCATTTTTTAATGAGGAGAGTTATTTCCAGGATAATGATTTGGTGCATGCAGTTGACACCAGTGGTCGTGCTTATGAAGTGAAAGATGGTTGTCCAGTTGAAAAAGAAAAACTTGTGACAACAGAGGCAGAAGAGGTGTTAGGTAATGAGGTTTTAGGAAGACGTGCTAAGGGTCCTGTGTACACCTGGAAGTGTAGTAGTATTTGCAGTGTGCGACAGGATTCCATCAATTTGCTTTGTGATTTTGTACGGTCATTTAACAAAAAAAGTTTGAAGCAGAAAATGATGTTGTTGCAAGAATTAGATCCTTGCAGAGTAAGAGAAGTGACAGGTTTGCATGGTCATTCACTGGCTTGTCTTTCCAGGAGAGTATGCCAGAGTGTTTTTCATCATTTCAGGATGCTAGCAGTGCATCATAACAAAGTGAGGAAATTAGTTAGAATGTTGTATTATGCTAAGAGTCCAGCAATTATGCTGAAACAATTATGCGCTGCTCTTTTGCATGGTTCTGAAATAGATGTGAAGAATATGTGTGAAGAAATTGAGTTTTGTTACTTTGGAAGTAAAGAGGAGAATGTTGAAATTGAGCAAGAAGTAGAGGGTCATGTGGAAGATAGTGTACAGGTTTCCAGTACAGATAATTTCCAGAGGGAAATTGCGACGTTTGAGGTAAAATCAAGTGAGAGGCCTAATTTCACTTGTGTGTGTTGTCGACGCACTTATTATAAGAATCAGACTAAGTTAGTGGATTTATATGCAAAAAGTGAAAGGGAAAATAATAGTGAATGGAAGGATTTTGCAACATACTTGATGGTAGAAAATTGTTTTGATTTGGGATTGGATCAACGTGTGTGTACTTATTGTTGTAACAAATTAAAACAAAACCAGATGCCTGCTAGAGCAGTTCATAATAATCTGGAATTGGTTGAGATTCCTTCTGAATTGAAGGACTTAAATACTTATGAATCTATTTTGATTCAAAGTATCCATCCCTTTCAGGCTATTGTAAGAATGGAGCCAAAGACAGGGAAATTGCCTCCATCAGATTTACAGAGAGGATTAAAGGGAAGAGTTGTTTATTTGCCTCTAGATTTCAAGAAAAACATTAACACAATTGGAGTAGAAAAAGTGGAAGAGGAACCTCTGGTTATCTTAGTTAATGGGGTTCCGACAAAGAATAAGAAAATATGGCAAGATTTAGTAGATGTTAGGAAAGTTAAAAAGGCAACATTGTATTTGAAAAAAAATAATAAATACTATAAGAATGTATATGTTGCAGAAGAGGAAGTAAGTGAGGAAGAGGATAGCGATTTGTGTGCTGGTCAAATTGAGAAAGTAGAACCCTCTACTAGTGAAGAAATATATGAACATTATAGTTTTCATCCTTTGCATTCCAAGGAAGTCATGGGGAATGCTATTGAGTTGTTTCAAATGAAACAAGCCAAAGGGAGTCCCATTAGTGTTTGGGAGGAAAGTTTGGAAGCTCGGTGTTTCCCACAGCTTTTTCCAACAGGTCAGGGAGGAAGATATGATGAGCGACCTCATCAAATTCCTGCTTCTGAATACCGGACTTTGCGATTGTATGCAGGAGATGCTAGGTTTCGACAATGCATTCCTTATTTGTTTCATCTCCTGTTTGAAAGCGATCTGTCTGGACTGTCATATGCAGTGAACCACATCTTGAAAAGTGGTATACACATGCAAAACATCTCGGCAAGTGACTTTATGGATAAAGTCAATGTCCAAGATAGTATTTTGGATTCTCACCTGATTAATCTCATGGCGTGTCAGCGTGGTACTAATGAGTACTGGTACCGTCGTCATGGTGATTTAAAATGTATGCTGAGGAACTTAGGTACTCCCACATGGTTCCTCACTCTGAGCTGTGCCGAGTATGGCTGGGAAGACTTAATTGAATTTCTACGAGAGGCAAATGCTAACGTAGATAACATCGAATTCAAGACACCCGGAGAACTGTGCTCTTTGGATCCAGTCAATGTATGTAGGTACTTCAATCATAGATTTGAAGCTATGATGTCTTTCATCATGAATAAGAAGAATCCACCTCTTGGAGAGGTGTTGGATTTCTTCTGGAGAAAGGAGTACCAAGCAAGAGGTGCTCCTCATATACATATGTTGCTGTGGATCAAGGATGCACCTAAATTTGGAACGGATCCAGAAGACTCAGTGATGAGTTTCATCCAACAGTATTCTACGTGTGCTGTTCCAAACGCAAAGGAGAAGAAAAGCCTAAGAGAAAAAGTTCTGCGTTTCCAAAGCCATCGATGTGGAAAGTACTGCCGTCGTAAATTCCGAAACAAAGACAAGTTCTACACTAAATGTCGTTTCGGCTTTCCACGACCGGTGATTTCTAAAGGAAGAGTAAACAGTTTGATGTCTTCGTTGCGACACAATGTCATGAAGAAATCACCTAAAAACACTTACAATTTGAAGAGGAACGAAGAGTCCAAGTACATCAACGACTACAACCCGGTGATTTTGTCCATGTGGAATGCTAACATGGATATACAGTTTGTGGCTGATAACTGTATGGCTGTGGCGCGGTATGTGACGTCTTACATCACCAAAAAAGAGAAGACAGAATTGAAGGATATGTGGGAGGACATTTCCCATGAAAAGAGCCTCAGCAAGAAGTTGTACAGTTTCAGTCTGAAGATGTTGTCGCATCGAGAAATCGGAGCGTACGAATGTTCTGACCGGTTGTCTTCAGCAAGTCTCTATGCCAAGTCCAGGAGTATCGTTTGGGCGAGTCTTGGTCTTGCTGCAACGCGTAATCGAGTTCTAAAACCTGTGCGGGAAATTGAGTATTTGGCGGAAAAGGAGCCAAACAGTACCGACATTTTGAAGACAAACATGTTGGATACATATTATCCAAATCGAAGCAGTCACCTCGAGAATGTTTGTCTGTATGAGGTTCTGCAAAATTACATATTCAAGAGGAACATCAAAGAAGATACTGAGAAAGGAGTGTATGCTGTAATAGGAAGTGAGGGATGTCTGGTCAAGCAAAGAAAATGCCACTTGGTAAACCATCGAAAATTGAGTGGCGAATCTCCTGAAAAAAAGGAGTTTTTCTATTTAGCACTTTTGCAACTTTTCAAGCCTTGGCGTGCAGAAGAGGAACTGCTTGGAGATTTTCTCTGTTACGAAGACTCTTTCAATGTCGCCAAGGAGACCATAGAATGTCCTGCTTTTCCCAAATATGTAGAAATGTTGAATGCGGAAATTGAGCAGGAAGCAACGATTGCAGCCGAGATTGCCAGAGACAGTTCTCAGGACAGTCAGAGTTCTGCTTCATTGAGTCAGGATCCACTAGGAGGACCTGTTATCGAAAATGAAGCTGCCACTGCTATGAATGAAGTGGAAAGAGCCATGGCACATGCTCAAGAGGATGCGGTTAACTTAGAAGAGTTGGAAAGGCAACTCAACGTTGAGCAGAGGAAAATATATGACGAAGTTACCATGCAAATTGATCATGGATTAAGTCATGATAAGAAAGAGTGCTCATGTACGTCGTTGAAGCCTGTCCGACTGTACGTGAGTGGAGAAGCGGGAACTGGAAAAAGTTTCCTCATTAAAGCAATTTCATGCTATTTGCAGGAAAGGACAGAGTCATCGCTGTCTTGTGTTGTCACTGCTCCAACTGGACTGGCAGCACATAATATTAAAGGGATTACTTTACATCGTTTACTGATGCTGCCAGTGGAGCATGACAACAAATTAGAATATCATAAGCTATCTGGAGATGCTTGTTTTGAAGTTTCAAGAATCTTGAGGAAAATGAAACTTCTTATCATTGACGAAGTAAGCATGGTTTCCAATGTCATGCTTGCCTTTGTGCATTTGAGGATGCAAGAAGTTCTCAAAACAGAGTATGATGTGTTATTTGGTGGCAAACACATCATTGTTTTCGGAGATCTTTTGCAGCTGACACCAGTGAAAGGGCAACCTGTGTTCAAAATGCTCACGCATGAAGATACCAGGAAGTGCCTAGGCAGCATTGGCAACGTCAATATATGGTTAAACTTCAATTATGCTGAACTGCATGAAAATATGCGTCAGGCAAAGGATGAAGTTTACAAGACTATTCTACAAGATGTTAGAATTGGAAAAGTGACCGAGCATGGGAAGGAAGCTTTACATGCACGATTACTGTCAAATTTATATCCAGAACAAGATGTTGTGCCTGAGAATATTTTTCAGAAAATTACTGAGAAGAAATCTGGAATATGTTTGATGCCAACTCTTGCAGAATGTGCCAAATTTAACAACAAAATGTTGCATTTAGAAAAGCAAGAGATTGTGAAACTGGAAGCTATTGATAGAGTAGAGCATATGGGATCAACAATTATTTTGTCTGAGAATCTGAAAACAAAATTGGATTCATTAGAGAAGAGTATATCTAAAACTGCAGGTTTTGAAAAGACTCTGAATGTGTGCTTGAACTGCCGTATAATTTTAAGAAGGAATTTACATGTTGAAAGAGGTCTGGTAAATGGATCAATGGGTAATGTTGTTGATTTTGTGAAATACAGAAATAGAGATGGAATTGAATTTTTAAAAATTAAATTTGATGGCATTGAGGAAGTACAGCTAATTGCTCGTTGTTCTGCTAGATTTTTGCTTGTAAAAGACTTATATGTTCGCCGTAAGCAGTTTCCTGTTTGCTTGGCATATGCGGTGACAATCCATAAATCGCAAGGTTTAAGTGTAGACAGTGCATTGGTGAATATTGGCAGTTCTGTGTTCAAGGAGGGTATGGCATATGTGGCATTGTCACGAGTTAGAACTTTATCGGGATTGTACTTGATTGAGTGTGATGTCACAAACATTTGTGCAGATCTAGATTGTGTTAAGGAATACAATAGGTTAAGAAGAGAGTATGCGCCACATTTGCCTCAGTTTCCTTTGTTTGAGAAACGTCTGGTAGGCCGGAAACGAAGAAATGAGAACAATACTGGGGAGGTTATAGCAAAAAGACAAAAAGTGAATGAACCTAAAATTACAAGCAGAAACAAAAAGGATTCTGTTGAAGATGTTGTTGGTTTTCAGTTTGAAAACAGTTCTGGTGTCAACTGCTATGCTAATGTAGTAATTAATGTTTTGTTTTCTCTAAAAAATGTAAAAGAAGAGATTGTGGTCAATTCTGATCAAAGATTTTGCGGTTTGTTAAATTCTGTGTTAGAGAAATGTACCACTGATAGAAGAAACATAGAAAGTGTGTCTGAAATTCGAAATCTGTTAGACAGATGTTCAGGCCAAACACAATTCTCTCAAAATATTCAGCAAGATTGTCAGGAGTTTTTAATGTATATGCTTGATGTATTACATGCTGAAGGTGTAGATGTAGATCAGCTGTTTGGGCTTTCTTATCAATGGCAGCATGACTGCGAGAACTGTATGATATCAAGTACTACTAGTGTAGACTCAGAAAGATTTATATATTTAACTTTGCCAGACAGTAAATCAGTCTCCTTTAATAAGCTAGTAAAAGCTGCTAATCACAACATGGAGTGTAGCCAATGTAAATCTGAAATGATGTCCACATTATTTATACGAACATATGGCCAGTATGTCATTTTAATGTTCCAACGATGTAGGCCTGATGGAACAAAATTGACAACTTTAATAAAAAATTTTGTAGCTTCGCAGTTGTCAATATCAGGAAGGACTTTTGTAACTACAGCAATTATATATCATGACGGTCCTTCAATATCATCAGGACATTACACAGCTTATTTAAAGTCTAGAAATGGCTGGTCATTCTGCAATGATTCTGTTTTAATTTTCAAAAAAAAATTGCCGTATGACCTTAAAAACTCTTACCTGGTGTTTTTAAAACCAAAATTTTAGGGAAATATTCTCGGGATGTGCTCTGTGGAATTTCAAGAAGTTCTAATGGCTCCTACACAATTTGGCCTTGAGGATAAGTGTAGTTCAGAGACATAACTTCTAATCATAGGACTGGACATCATGGAGATATATGTGCACTTTGAATGAGTTCAGAAAAACTGTTTCTTTTTATAAGCTAATTGAAGCAGCCAATCAAAACATGGAGTAGAGGGAATGTAAGTCTGCAATGCTGTCTACTGTTTTACATTGCTTTGTGATTAAAAGTGATGTAGAGAATTAAATAATTGTTGTAGTCATAGAGGTAGTGTAAGTCTGCTTCATATTAAGCAGTATCAGTGTCATAGGAAATGTAGAACATGACTGAGCAAGAAGGGGAAGATATTACTATTCCAGGATTGTGAAAATGATCTTCAACATTTTAATTCTGAAAGTTGCGGAAATGCCAAATGATGGGATTGGCTAACAAGAAATCCAAGAGTTATACATGGCCCTGAGAAGATTTGGCCTTGTGGAATCTTGTGGTAGAGAGCAAGAAGTCATTTATTGTATGTAACATGTTTTTAAAAACGATGGAGATTTTCTTTCAGAAAGTGGCGGGCTGAAAGTAATAACAGCACAAAAGAGTGTAAGCTATTCATAGGACATCCTTGGACGTCATGGAAAGTAAGTTAACTTTAAGGAGTTCTGATTTTTGATTTCTGATGTTGTATGGGTTTTTTAAACACAATCATTTTGATTGTGTTTTTTTTTCCCCGCTGTTACATGATGAATACCTTCAAGTCACTGTTTTTAGTGAATTTTGATACATTCTGAGAACAGCAAAAATAAACCATTTAACATGTATAATTAATTCTGTACTGTTTGCATTTATGATGTATATGTAGAACTGTGTAGGAGGCATGGAGAAGGTGAGGCTTCTGTAAGTGTCAAAGTTGTTGCATGCAGTGCTGCACTTCTGCGTATTCTTTCATATGCTAGACTACATCTGCACAATGAGATACCTAAGCAAAGGAAACACAAGTGATGTGATTGTGAAATGAGCAAAATAAATTGCATGTATTTCAATTACATCACCTGTGTTTCCTATCATTACGAATCACATTGTGCAGATCAAGTTCAGGTCTGTCCAGGGAAACATAGGAGGTTTGGACTTTGTTGAAGATTGCAGTGGACATGACTCACTTCATTGGTAGACCTTCACATGTATTATGTCCTCTATTCTCTTCAACAACTCGAAATTTCATCTGCAACCCTGAGTAGGCCTCACCTGAAACAAAACTCTGGATAGTAGACATCTTATTGGCATCCTGAAGCAATTATTTTAAATTTTAGTGTCTTGCGACACTTTTCTGAGACAACAGCAATGCAAAAGATGCACCATGTTTTAAGATAGGCCTCACTTCATCTGCATCAAGATACTGTTAGTTTAAAATGTATATCTTTAGGACTGTGTAGCTTCTGTAAGTGTCAAAGTTATTGAAAAACTGTTTGTCCTTCAATCTTTGCCCTTGTCTTTTGTAATTTTTTAATACATGTTTTTATATTTTTCAAATGTTTGTTCTCTCTTTCACAGATTGAAAGTATAAAAATAAAAAATGAGGAATTTAACGACAATTATAAGGTAAGTATTTTGTACTCTTTTCGTTACATTTCTATCACATTGAACTACTATTAGTTCCACTGCTTCATTTCTTTAATCCTCAGTTTCCTGCCTTTGCTACTTCCCTCATTCCTTTCTCTATTACCTACTTACTCAACTCCTTCCACTCTTTTTCTCAGTCCCTCTCTTCTCATAGTTCCTCACTCTTGTTCACTCACTCCGTCTCTATTACTCTTAGTGTCTTTGACTGATCACTGTATCACTATTTGTTCATAAAGCTTTCTCTGTGTAGTTGAAGCACACTAAGGGGCATATTATGAATGCAGCCAATAAAATTATTGCTCTTTTTATTGGCAGAAAACTGGTGCAAAAGCGGCTTTAGCGGCAGTTTTCTGCCGCAAAAGCAGCTCTAGCGACACATTTCTGCCGATAAAAGCTGCAAAACTTTTATTGCCTATGTTGATAATATGCCCCTATGTTATTTACATTAGGGCTATATTGTCCAGTATAACAATCAAAATTGCTCTCCAAAGACACCAGGCAAAGCAGACGCTCCCTCAAACAGATCACCAAGCGCAATTTACCCTACTTACAATCTAGCCTGTTCTCTGTCGAGACTTTAGCAATCTTTAGAGCACAAGATAAGATCTTTTCACATGGAAGAGCCAGACGTATTGCAATTCTACTTAAGAAACAAGCATTGGCATAGACAATAGGTCTCGCCTTTGGGACCTTATACGTGTTTAGCCATGCAACAGTTGATGTTGCTGCACCAAGGATATTATGCTGCATAACTAAATACTTAGAAGGTCCCAAAGTCGATACCTATTGGCTATGCCAATGCTTGTTTTTCTTTCACTTCGTTATCTATTTTGTTTTTCACAATTATACCCTCTTCTGTCTGTTCTTTGGTAAATAGATCTATTAAACAGTATCTCTTCTTTACTCCCTATAGCTGTCTTTCTTGAAACATCACTCTCTGTTTACTTTCCTTATACTTACACTTTTTTTTAAAAAAAATTTTTTTTTTTGGTTAGCTCCCGGTCCGCGTACCGGGAAGCTAACCCGGAAGCGAACCAAAAGAAATAGAGCTTGCCAGAGTGCTAAACATTGTAGCAATTTTTTTGGAAAGGGAAGGTAGTTCTGAAAAGAACTTTTTTTAAAATATTTTTGTTGTTTTATATTTTTTTTGTATTTTTTGAACATTTTTTGTTTTTTTTGTATTTTTTGAACGATTTTATATTTTTTTTTGTTTTTTTGGGGGGGGAAACAACAAAAAACAGGCGTTGAAAAGGGCTCAACAGGAGCAAAAAAAAATTACTGGGGGCGGTTAGGGCAATCATGGTGTTCATACGCCAGGTTCAGTGCATTGATGCTCATGTTGCCACAAGCTAATAATGCACGACAGCGCATACATAAGTGTATCATGTTCCCAAAATTAGGTTGGATATTTAGCACAGTTTCCCGTGCCTCCTCTGGTGATAAAGAAACCGATGTTGTTGGTCTCGCCACAGGAGTTGGTCGAGGATTGTCCATCATATCCCTTAATTCCGCCCGGCTGTAATTTAGGGGATGTTTCCTCATCATGTGCCTATGCATGGTATGATTACCGTAGCTGTATTTTTTGTCCGTCCCTCTGGACAATTGTTCCTTGCATATGAGGCATGTTGCATACCTGGCATTGACCTTTTTTTGGCCACGAGGGATGGAAAAAAACTGCCAGATGAAACTGGGTTTCTTTCTTGAAACCCGGGGCAACTCTTCCAGGAATTGTGGTTGTTCTCCCTCCTCATCCATCTCTTCATCTTCCTCCTCAGTGTTGGTAACCACCTGGGGAGGTGGTCCTCTCTTCCCATGAGGAGGTGGAGGTGGTGGTGGGGGTGCACCAGCTGAAGCAATCAGTGAAGCCATTTTCATACAATCAAAATAGGTCTTCCAAGAAGCAAAATAGGTCTTCCTCTCACAATAATGAAAGTCAGAGTGAGGAAAGAAGGAGTGGTTTTCATCATTTGGAAAAAACAATACTTCTTAACCAATGAAAAGTGTTATTTTTAGGTCACATGACCTAGCCTTCCATAATTATGAAACTAAAAGTGAAATGAACCAATGAAAAGTTTTATTAACAAGTCACATGACCTCTCACGCTCATGTTACGCGCTGCGGAACGCTCCCCGGTTAGCTTCCGGTTCGCTGCGCTTCGCGCCTCGGTCCGCGCCCCGGGACACTTCCGGGTGCGCTAACGCGATACGTCACAAGACGCATTTCGCGGCAACGCGATACGTCGCGCTTTCGCGCCGCGGATCGCTTCCGGGGAGTTGCGTTTCGCGCCTCGGTCCGCGCCCCGGGGCACTTCCGGGTGCGCTAACGCAGTACGTCATAAGACGCATTACGCGGCAACGCGATACCGTCACTATGTTGATTTGTTACCGGTTCGCGGACCGGATCGCGGAATCGAATTGAGCTAACGGGAAGCTTCCCGGTTAGCGGACCGGGAGCGAAACAAAAAAAATATTTAAAAAAATTTATTAATAAACATATAAAATATATTTTTGGATTTAAAGAAGAATACATTTTACAGCTGTAGATATTAGCTTTTAAAAAACCAATGAAATTCACTGAAAAAACCATAGGTTATAGACCATATATAGTTAGGAATTAGCATTTACAAAACCATTGAAATTCACTGAAAAAACCATAGGTTATAGACCATATATAGTTAGGAATTAGCATTTAAAAAACTTTATTTTACTCACACAAAACCATTGAAATTCCATATATAGTTAGTTGTACTAACTATATATCGCGCACCCGCAATCCACTGCTGATGATGTCACATATTACATCATTCATGACATGGTCAGTGACATCACTGATGACATCACTGATGACATCTCAAATGACATCACTGATGACATCACTGATGACATCTCAAATGACATCACTGATGACATCACTGATGACATCTCATTTGACATTACTGATGACATCACTGATGACATCATTCATGTGATAATACGATGAAGCTCTTCAGACTCTAATATAACCTTAGATACAGTAAGTGTAAACAGACACTCACAGACTGTCACTCATCCATAGAGTTACACACACACCTAGTCAGTCATGCAAAGAATCAATCACACATCCATTTTCTCAACTATACAGTTATACACACCTTACTTATTCAAACATATACTAACACATATTTAGTCTCTTATACAATCCCTGATACAAGTTCACAATGATCCATACAGCCACTCACACATTCACTGGCTCTTATGCACAGTTATTTATATATGTCAACTCTCACATGTACTGTGTTTTACATATGTACTTACTTTTACATGTAGCACTGAGATATCCATTCACTCAGCAATACACTCATGCACACAGTCAACCGCCCATACAGCTGTTTCCACATGCACTTTTGAACCCATACATCTAGTGAATCAACTGCTCACACATCTATGCACAGAGTCATACACCTCCCAGCCACCCATACACACTCTCAGTCTCCCATACAAATACGTAGGCAACCAATCAATAACGCATATAGTTAATCATATAGCTAATGATCAACACATGCAGCAGTTTATAGAACAAGAGACATAATGATGCACAAATTGAGACAGTTTAGTCACTAACCCATGCACTCAGTGAGACACATTTAACCACTCACTCATACAGTCAGTCATGCACCTACTAAATCCTTCATCCAGACATTTATACATCCACTCATTCTTCAATATGTAAGACATATTTTAACTTTACAGAAACATACAGTCACTGGATGTTGTCATCAGTGATGTCATCAGTGATGTCATTTGAGATGTCATCAGTGATGTCATCAGTGATGTCATTTGAGATGTCATCAGTGATGTCATCAGTGATGTCACTGACCATGTCATGAATGATGTAATATGTGACATCATCAGCAGTGGATTGCGGGTGCGCGATATATAGTTAGTACAACTAACTATATATGGAATTTCAATGGTTTTGTGTGAGTAAAATAAGGTTTTTTAAATGCTAATTCCTAACTATATATGGTCTATAACCTATGGTTTTTTCAGCGAATATATATATATATATATGCCGATATGTACTGCATGCCCGTTATGTGAACAAGGGTACTTTTTACCCGAAACGCGTCATGCCGAGTGGAAAGGAGGGATAATAAACCTACCCGAATACTCTATGCTGCCTGGCGGTCCGTTATTTCTGTGGTGCCGCGCTGGAGAGACAGAAAGTAGTTGGATACAAATTGCGGAAGTTTGGTTGCTTTCGCCTTCACGGACCCCGCCCTGGAAGTTGGAGGCCGCCTTCAACCTAAACGCTGGACTCGCGGAGGATTGTCTACGATGGATGTATGACGTTACAACGCATACTTTTACCACGCCTTCCATTACCACGCATTTTTTACCACGCAGGATCCATTACAACGCATACCATTACAACGCATGTATTTACAACGCAGGTACCTTTACAACGCATACCATTACAACGTAAGTATTGGTAGGTATATAATATTTTTTTAAATGTAATTTAATTAAAATTAATATAATGTAATTTAATTTAATTTAATTAATTTAATTTAATTTAATTTAATTTAATTAATGTAATTTAATTTAATTTAATCAATTTAATTTAATGTAATTTAAATTTAATTATATTTACTTTTTACCCTGTACCCCTTTACCCAAAAACCCAAAACTGACCCTGAACCCTAAAAATACCCCTTTACCCAAAAAACCCAAAACTGACCCTAAACCCTAAAAATACCCCTTTACCCAAAAACCCAAAACTGACCCTGAACCCTAAAAATACCCTTTACCCAAAAACCCAAAACTGACCCTAAACCCTAAAAATACCCCTTTACCCAAAAACCCAAAACTGACCCTGAACCCTAAAAATACCCCTGTACCCCAAAAACCCAAAACTAACCCTGAACCCTAAAAATACCCCTTTACCCAAAAACTGAAAACTGACCCTGAACCCTAAAAATACCCCTTTACCCAAAAACTGAAAACTGACCCTGAACCCTAAAAATACCCTTTTACCCAAAAACTGAAAACTGACCCTGAACCCTAAAAATACCCCTTTACCCAAAAACTGAAAACTGACCCTGAACCCTAAAAATACCCCTTTACCCAAAAACTGAAAACTGACCCTGAACCCTAAAAATACCCTTTTACCCAAAAACTGAAAACTGACCCTGAACCCTAAAAATACCCCTTTACCCAAAAACTGAAAACTGACCCTGAACCCTAAAAATACCCCTTTACCCAAAAACTGAAAACTGACCCTGAACCCTAAAAATACCCCTTTACCCAAAAACCCAAACTTTAATAAAATGATATACTTACCAATACTTACGTTGTAATGGTATGCGTTGTAAAGGTACCTGCGTTGTAAATACATGCGTTGTAATGGTATGCGTTGTAATGGATCCTGCGTTGTAAAAAATGCGTGGTAATGGTAGGTCGTTGTAAAAGTTGCGTTGTAAAGGTTGTATACCGTCTACGATATCGGTGAGTGAGCGAGGCTATTGTGCAGGACGAGGCTAAGTGCAGCATTAGGAAGCGGGAGGTTCCCCTTCAAAGCCATTGCACTGGTTTTGCAGGCTGAAATATACATTATCCACATTTGGCAACAATGTTATCAGACGCAGTACGAGAACGTGAAGCAGAGGCAGATGTACTGTTTAGTAACATTCCCAAAGCCAATACAGCGATCACAAGTGTCAATAACAGCGGTGGTAGAGCTGACAATGATGTGAATGATTTATTGAAAAACCTCGAGAGGAAAATGAAAACAGAAATTACAAAGTGGTGGGAGCACAAATCACTCACCAAATATGTCAAGGCAGGAAGAGTACCCCGGGGGCTGCGAATTTTATTGGCCCCCAGCTTCGAAAAACCAAACCCAGCAATGTTATGTTATGTTATGTTATTGTTAGAAGCGGCTGTCTCTAGTTGGCAGAGGTATACACTTCTGACAAATAGGGACACACCTTTTCTAGTCAGGGCAAGGGGATCACACACTTAGATAACCCCTGCTCTCCCCCTTGGTAGCTTGGCAAAGCAGACAGGCTTATCTCAGAGGCAGTGCGTTAAGCATTTATGACCACATACAGTAATAAAGTGAATACACTACAAATGGACACGACACAGTAGTATTATAAAAATAAGGATGTTTATATAAGGCTTAGCACAAGACCAAATAACGACAAAAATATACCACAATCTTAATAAATACTCTTGGAAGGAAAAATAATAGTTCAAGTACGGTTTCTTCTTAGCACAAAAGTCTTTAATAACAAAAGCAACTCTTCTTCTTAAAATCACAGTTCTTGGCAACAATGTAACCCCCACAGGAGTCACACGACGTTGAGGCAAAATTAATCCAAAGGTTCGGCGTCGATCGCGAGGAGCGCTACGTCGAGCCCGGAGTCGCACAGACCCCCACAACACAGTACCTTGGAAAAGTGAAGCACACGATGATCAGCGGCGTTGAGATGTCCGGCGTCGCGTCTTCGGCGTCGATCGGGCCTCGGAGTCGGGGTGATCTGCAGCGGCGTCGACAGATGTCAGGCAGGAGCAGCGCTCACGGGTCGAAGCAGGATACGGCATCGTCGTCGATGTCGATGATGATGTTGCAAGAGTGAGCAGCGCTCACGGCGTCCAGAGGGCTCGGTGTCGAGGCGTCGGCAGCGGCGTCGCTACTAGCGTCGATCGGGCCCGGCGGCCGGCGTCGAAGGTGCGGGACACGAGAGCTGCACTCACGATGTCGAGCTGGATTCGGCGGCGGCGTCGGCGGCGAGATTGCTGGATTCTTCAGAGGTGCTGGACTTTCAGGTTCCAGCAACAAGCACTTTTAGCAGATGATGAAGTCCTTTAACCCTGTGACTTCAACAGGAGGCTGGCACTCTTCCAGCCCTTGGAGATTTCCTAGGCAAAGCTTGAGTACACACTCAGTTCCTCTCTCCTGGTTCCTTGGCAAAAATAAAGAAGTAACTGCAGGATTCCCCCAACAAACAGCACACTGGCAGAAGGGGTAGGCAAGTCCTTGGATCAGTAGGCTTCTTGTCCTTGGTTCAGGTTTCCTTGTCAGAAGTGATCTAAATTCTCAGGTCCGGGGTCCTTCTCTTATACCCCTTTTCTGCTTTGATCCCTTTGTCTGTGTAGGGAGATTTCCCCCCATCCTGGGTTTGTTGTGGGTGTTGCCAGGCCGAGGCACCTGGCCTTTTCACTGTGCAGGGCAGAGACTTCAGCCGCACAGCAGGAAGCGGAGCCAGCATTGTCACTGGCAGGGGCAGGGCCATCAGTCGCCCGGTAGGAGGTGGGGCCAGGATCGTCCCTGGCAGGCAGAGAGCCATCAGTCGCCTGGCAGGAGGTGGAGCCAGCATTGTGTCAGGCAGGGCAGGCTATCAGGAGCTACTCTTCCCCTACTCTCAATGCAAATGCCCCACTCACCCCACACTGACTCATTCAGACCTCTGGAGCCACCCAGCTCCTGTCACACGCACACCAAACCAGCAGAGTTAGACAAGAAAATAGCCACTTTCTAAAAGTGCTATTTTCAAACACAACTGAGTCCAAAAACCATCCACCCAAACGGATGCGTTATTAAACTCTGAGTTCAGGAATACCAAACTCGACATTGCACCATGCTCCTCGAGCCCGCTAGGATTATACCATTAAAAATCCTGGCCTCCCATTCTAACTTACGGAGAGCAGGTAACCTTACAATAGTGAAAAACGAATATGGCTGTAATTCACTATTAGGACATGCCAACCTCATCAGGCTTGTCCTACCTTATGCTTACAATGCACCCTGCCCTTGGGCCTACCATAGGGGTGACTAACATGAAGTTAAGGGGAGGTTTTAGGGACTGGCAAGTAGGTGTACTTGCGCAGCATGCGTGACAGTACCAGACTGCACGTAGGTCTAGCAATGGCAGACCTTTAGACATACTTTTACTAGGCCGCTCTTGTGGGTGGCACAACACGTGCTGCAAGCCCACTAGCAGCATTTGTATTTACAAGCCCTGGCACTCCTGGTGCACTCTACTAGGGACTGACAGTAAACCAAATAAGCCAAACATGGAATCCAATCAATACATCAATTTCACATAGGGAGCACTTGCACTGTGGCACTGATCAGCAGTGGCACAGTGCCCAAAGCAATATATCAGCAAAAACATCGTAAACAGAGGAGGCAAACAGAATAAATGGAGGAGAGACTCATGCCAATGATGCCAGGTCTAACAGTTATGTTAACAGTTTTATAAAGCGCACAGCTGCCCCAGCGAAGGGGCGTACCGGCGCTGGCCACGAGGAGGGCACAGACAGCAAATACCAGACTGAACAGTAGTGATAGAACCTATAACCGACTATAATGAAGGGAAGAGAAAGGTCTTGATAGCCTTCCTAAAAACAAGTAGGGAGTCAATAGCACGAATATGTGCGGGCAGGGAATTCCAGAGCTTGGGCGTGAGGTAGCCAAAAGAACGTCCACCCGCCCGGGAAAGCCTAACTCTAGGCACAACCGCCAGATGTTGCTCGGCAGAGCAGAGTGGACGAGATGGAACGTAGGGGTTAAGCATGTTGCCCAACAGGGTAGGGCTCGAGGATTTCAAGATCATAAAAGATAGACAAAGAGTCTTTATGTGAATACGCTTCTCAGCGGGAAGCCAATGCAGTCTCCGGATAGTGCTAGTGGCAGAGCAAAAACACGGAAGCTCTGGCAGCCGGATTTTGGACAGGCTGCATTCTGAGTATTTCCGCCTTATTTGCCCCCAGAAGAAGGGAGCTCGCATATTCCAGGCGAGATAGAACAGTAGCCTGAACGATCAGTTGTCGTATTGGTGGATCAAAGTACTTCAAAATGGGTCGAAGGCCTCGCAGAATGCCAAAGCACATGGCGGCGAGTTGCTTTGTATGAGCTTGAAAAGTGAGAGACGAATCCATCAAGACTCCAAGATTTTTTATCACTCTCTTGGGCGTTGGTATTGCCCCCAGGGCAGTAGGCCACCACTGCTTGGTCCACAATTTGACGGTTTTCCCCACCAACAGAATCTCCGTTTATACAGCATTTAATTGCAGGCCATTGGCCACCATCCATTCTGCTACGGCAGTCATACCTTCTTTAAATCTATAGGCAGAAGGGGAAGAACCTTGAGCCAAGGTGATAACAAGCTGCGTGTCGTCAGCGTAGGAGACTATAGTAAGGTCCCATTGCTTGGCAATCGCAGCCAGAGGCTGGATGTAAAGATTGAAGAGTGATGAGCTCAAGGCCGAACCCTGGGGAACCCCCTGATCGATAGAGTGGATCTGGGAGGAAAAAGGGGGAACAGAAACTCGAAAAGATCTATTGGCCAAGAAGGAACGTAACCATTCCAGGGCCAGGCCCCCTATCCCTGCCTCCTCAAGTCTCTGAAGTAGTATTCCGTGAGATACCGTGTCAAAGGCGGCGCTGAGGTCTAACAAGAACAGCGCCTCACTTTGACCAGCATCCATGATAGACCGCAGGTGCTCAGTTGTGGCCAGAAGGGCCGTTTCCGTGCTATGGCTCGGACGGTACCCATTCTGAGAGGGATCCAGAATGTTATTGGAATTCACAAACTGAGTTAGCACGTTGTTAACATGTGCCTCTGCGATTTTGGCTACCCAAGGAAGGAGGGATATAGGTCTGAAATTCTCTGGTTTGGTGGGATCCAGTGCCGGTTTTTTCAGCATAGGGGAGACCCATGCCTGTTTCCAGGAGGCCGGAACAGTCCCAGTTGAGAAAGAAGAGTTGATTATTTTGCGGAGCGGATCCATAAAAATGGAACGGGATTCCATAAATTGTGATGGCCGCAAAGGGTCCAGAGGGGAGCCAGTTTTGATTTTGCCGCTCAGCCAAATAAGTTCCTCCTCTGAAAGGCATGGAATTGTTGCCAGGGAGACATTGGACCCCCCACTAGACCTCACAAGGGTGGGGAAGGTGGAGGGATTAGGAAAGGAGTGATAAATGGTGCGAACTTTTTCAACAAAGAAGGTCGCTAACTCATCACAGTGATGCGTAGATGGTATAATAGGTGTATCCGCTTTCCTAGTCCTAAGGTCTTTAAGAATTTTAAAAATGCATTTAGCTGGATTGGAGCTAGACCTGATCTCATTTGCATAATAGGCCGCACAAGCTTTACAGATCAATCTGTGATAGTGTTTGATTTTCGCCAGATAGCACAGTTTCTTCTCAGGCTCATAATCTTTCCTCCAGTCTCGTTCTGCATGCTTACATGCTTTCCTTAAAGCAGTTAGGGAGTCATTATACCAGGGGCTAGTAGTGGAAGTACGCCCCTTAACCCATTTAGCGGGGATTAAGGTGTCTAGACCCTTATTAATCCAGTCACAGAACGAACCGTAGTCTAGGTTGTTGTCTAGTGGGTTGGTATTGAGGAAATTATGGAAGTCTTCCAGCTTCAATTTATGCCAGGGGCGCTTAAACACAGACTTTGAGGTCCCTGAGTTGGGGGGCTCTAAGAGCGGGACAGACCATTTAACCAAAGAGTGGTCGGTCCAGCCCATGGGAATAGGCAACTCCATTTTTAGGGATTGCAGATTGGAAAATAGGGGGTCTAGCAAGTGCCCAGCAAGATGCGTGGGTCCAGAGACTAATTGGTCCAGCTGTAGTGCTGCTAGGTCTGTGAGAAAACTACAGGTGGCATTGTCCTGAGTTAGATCCAGGTGGAGATTTAAATCCCCACAAATGCTAAAATTGGCTGAGCCCGTAACAAGCATGCTGACTACATCTAAGAGCGCCTCTTTAAACTCAGCAGCCGGACTTGGAGGGCGATATATCAGAAGGCCAGATAGAGTAAACTGAGGGCTCACAGAAACCCTGAAGCGAGCAGCTTCACATCCTACAATAGTTTCTTTATTAAGTAAGCAGGAATAGTGAGATTTAAAAACAACAGCTAGGCCACCTCCCCTGTAGTCCCTATTGATCGTACAGATGGAATACCCTAGGGGTAGAGCAAAGTTCGGTTCCGCTACCATCTCATCTTTAAGCAAAGTTTCGCACATAAAGAATATGTGAGGGCATTCCTCTGTGATTAACTCAAATATTTAAGCGTGATGTTTGACCAATGATCTTACATTAAGCTGAAGTATTTTCAGCTGAGCCTGAGATTTATTCAGCTTAACACATGCTGGGAGGACAGGGGCCGGGATAGAGAAATTGGTGCAAACAGGACATACCCATTGTTCTCTCCCAAGGTTAGATGGAAAGACCTTACAGGTAACGGACCCGGGGTTGAATGCCAGGAGTTCTTCCCTACCATAGTGAATCGGGTTGGACAGGTTCTGACCAGATGTCCTGGAGAGAGGCGACGTACAGGTGCGGACGGGCGCAGACGGGCTTGCCTTAGGCACGCCTTTGGCGCGCCACCGGCGCGTCCGCTGTGCGTCGTCCAACACATCGGTTATGAAGGGTGAAAGCGGTAGAACGGCTAGACCGCTCACCGTTCCGCCGGAAGTGGATAATTGCCAGAACAAGGGACAGGAAGAATCTCCCTCCACAACAAACGAGCTAAGCTCCGGCTGGAACGGGGAGAGTGAGTCAATTGCGCAGCAGAGTAAAAACAATGAGGTATTGAAGTTAAAAACACACACAGCGCAGGCATCCAATTCGTACCCCCTGTGATTGCAGTTAAGGCATTAAGAAGTCTGAGGCATAGCAGTGCAGGCACACAAATCGTACCCCCTATAGTTGGACCCAATGCTGCCAGAATAGGGGGAAGCAACCTACAAGCATCTATGAATCTAGTACACATCTTAAGTAAATATGCAGAAATTGACCGCCAAGCACTACTACCTGAAATTGAAGAGATTGAAAGGGAACTAAGTAAGTCGGACAAAAAGGACTGGATAACGACTAAAAGAAATGAAATAAAAGAGCGTCTAAAAAAAACATGAAGAAAAGATAAAGACAAGGAAGGTGCATAAATTTGCCCGGGACCAGGAAGATGATCAATTGCGGCAAATATATACATTTGCCCGGAAATACGTTAATGTTCGCAAATTAAAAGGCAAAAATGTGAATGAACCAAATATATTGAATTCTGGTCCTGAGGAAACGAATGAAGTAAGAACGGAAACTGACACAGAATCTTTAACAAGTGAGTCCAGTGTGGATACACCCAGCAATAGCAGAGATTCTAACATGGTTATTTTAAGTTTAGAAAAGGAAATTGATTTTTTGGTGGAGGTCCGGATGAAAACCCTAAGACCGCGGAACGAAAATAAACTGCCCGAAAAAGGCGGTACACAGTCAGGCGAACAGAGCGCTGTAAACGCAAGCAGGAAGCCGAAAAAAAGAAAAAATTATTTGCGCAAGAAATAGTGGCGGACGAACAAACAATTATAAATGTAACCACCATGACGTTAACCAAAGCAGAAGAACAACTCTTAGCTTTAGGTTTAAATTATTGTCCAAACACGAATTTTAATTATGCCACAACACGCATTGATATTTTCTGCTTTATAAGAAAATAAAAATTAAGGAATTTCTTTGCACTGAAAAATGGGTGGGACAATAAACAGGATAAAGGACACGAAGTGGCAAATTCTAATCTGCAAGCATCAGAGTTTTCCACCTTATGGACTATGCATGAATTAAATAATGATGAATTAAACACTTCACAAATGCCCACACAAACTAAATTGAAAAGAATGGACTTACTACAAAAAGGTGCAGGTGAAAGTCCGTTCAAACCCAAATCTTCATTTTTGCCGTTGATGCCAAAAGACGCGGTAGATGTATTTCATGACAGAGTCATTGAAGAGATTAAAAAACTAAATCGTCAAGTTAATTTAAAAAAGCAACGAGTAAACCAGAACCAAGAGCAATACAACAATCTTATGGAAAAAATAAGTAAAAATTCAGGAATAAAGGTGAAAAAATCTGATAAAGGCGGAAACATAGTTTTATGGCCAAAAGATCAATATGAGAAAGAAGCTATGCGGCATCTCAATAACATGGATTGTTATGAAAAAACTACGATGAAGGCCTATAATAAAGCAAAAGACACCATAAAAAATAACTACAAAATTGGAAACGTGAGGGGCTAATATCAATTTAGGAATATAATTTTATGTTCAATCAACATCCAGAGGTGCCCTTCTTATATCTTTTACCCAAGATACACAAAGGAACGTTTCCAATTCCAGGCCGTTCAATTATATCTGCTATCAATAGCATGCCGTCTTATCTGAAAGACACTGGAGATTTTTTAAGAAAACTTGATGATATTGCATGGACTAATGACTTGATTTTAATAACTTTGGACATCGAGTTGTTGTATACGTGTATCGAACACAAGTGTGGCCTACAAGGGATAGAATATTTTTTAAACACTAGGTTTGCAGAGTATGTATTGCACAATTGTTTTGCTGTCTGTGCCTGCGGCTGTTGCAGTTGAAAGTTGTATTTTTGGCCTGCCTGTGGTTGCATATTTTGTCACCTGTGTTGTGTTTTGGATGTGTGGTTTTCCCTGCCCATGATTGCTTTCATTTGGTGTGTTGAATTGTGGGATTTGCAGTCCAGCCTCTGTGGTTGTCCCTCTCATTCCTGGGTGACGGGTCTGTTTTCCCTCCAAATTTCTCCTTTGCTCTGTGCTTGGGCCTGTGTGCTCGAGCAGTGCACCCCCGGCCACCATTTTGTGCTCACGGGCCGGTGGGCCCCCTCCCCCCCCCCGCCAGCAACGGGGATTTTCTGCATCGGAGGGTGCTTCTGTGAGCTGCTTGGGCTGTGTTTGCTGGTGCCTGTGCACTTCGTTTTTTGGCCAGCAGGGGGAGTGGAGCTTTGTTCGGACGGTGTTGTTGGATTTCGAGTTGGTGGGGCCTTTGCCTGTTGAGGTCCAGGGTTGTGGATTGGGCCTGTCTGTCTCCTAGGAGATTCTGGACAGGAGCAGGCGGCTTCCGGCTCCCTGGCCGGCGGACCTTGTCTGAGGTTGCTGGGACCTTGTGTGGTGTGCTGGTGGTTGGCACGTGTGTGCTCTGATTGGTGGTTGTGTCTGGTGTTTCTGTTGGGTTGGGGTTGATGTCCTCATTGGTTGGGTGTTTGAGGCTTCGGATTGGTTTCTCGGTCTGTGATTCAATCGTTGCGGGGTTGGGACTGGGACTAGGGTTGGGATTTTTATTGGAAGTGGGGACTAGGGTTTCCTGTGTTGTTGGTTGTTGGGAGTAGGGTGGGACTGGTGCTAGGGTTGGACCTTTGATTGGAAGTAGCTGTTTGGGGCTTCTGGTGTGATTGGTTGTTCGACCGGTTGTGGGACTGGGAGTGGGGTTGGGCTTTCTGTTGGAAGTGGGGACTGGGTCTGCCTGTGCGATTGGCTGCTTGGAGTTGTGTTGGGACTGGTGGTAGGGCTAAGGCATTTATTGGATGTTGAGAGCAGGGTTTTTTTAACTGATTGGGTGCTTGGACTGGGGCTGGGATTGGCTGTGGGGTCCTGGTCTCCTATTGGTTCTGGATGTTGGGGCTGGTGTTGTGATTGGGTGGTGTTGGGGCTGGGGTTCCCATTGGCTGAGGGGGTCGCCTGATTGCTGGGGCTGCGGGAAGGGCCGGGCTTGGGGCGTCTCTGCCCGGGCGTCGAGGCTAAGGGTGGAGAGGACAAGGGTAGTTGCCTGTTTGGGCCTGTTTGAGACTGGTTGGGACTAGGGCCAGAAATGCTGCCCTCTGACTCCTTCCCACTGGAGCTCCTTTTTGCTCATCCATGGGCCTCTTCCTACTGCTAAGACTTATAAGAAATAAAATAGTCCTTCGCTCTTTTATCCCTCCACTATCCTTTTTCGTTCGGAATTAACGGACTGGCGTGTTCACTTCTCAAATTCCATATTCCATATTCAACTATACTAATAACTGAATAACATATCTACTACTCAGATTACCTCATGTTTGTACTATACTAATTTTCAGCAGAAGTCCTTTATGGGTTCCGGAGTGGCGTGCTGCTCGCCGGGGAGGCGCTTCGGCACCCATCAGGGGTAGCGGGTGCTATGTGAGTGCTAATCTTTCTTGCCCTTTTGTCTATCCGCTGTCCTTCTCACTCCAGGTAACAGACTAATATCCACCACTGAAATTGCCTCATATTTCACCGTGTTAATTCACCACTGATCCTTTGTGGGCTCCCTGAGTGGCGTGCGTCAACAAGCGAGCGATGGATGAATACAGGCCTTTGTCCTACTCTGTCCTTCTGCTATAGTTCCGGGTCCGAATGACTGACTGACCTATCTACCACTTGGGGTGTGCTTGCATGTTTCACTGTACTAGTTCAGCACTGGTCCTCTGTGGGTCCCGGAGTGGCGTGCTACCCGCCGAAAAAGCGCTTCGACGCCTCGTCAGGGGTAGTAAGCGCTATATAAATGCAATTACAATACAATACAATACAATAAGATGTTATTGTCATTGATTACATGGTGCTTAAATAACAATTTCTTTTCATTTGGCAATGATATGTTCAGACAAAAGCAAGGTGTTGCCATGAGGGCCTGCTTTTCCCCGAGCTACGCGTGTTTACACGTTGGGTTCTGGGAGGAGCAGGTCCTCAGGGTACAATACAAGGACATTTTTGATAACAGGATTGGGCACTGGCTACATTTTATAGACAATGTTTTTATAATTTGGAAAGGAGACATTGAAAGTGCAGAGGATTTTATTGAGAAGATTAATGTCAATGATTTTAATTTGCACTTCACATCACACAGTAGTGCCACCACAATTGAATTTTTAGATGTACGCGTATATGCAAATAACAACAGTTTAGCAACTAGTGCATTCAGAAAACCGACGGCAGGGAATGCAACATTGCATGCTTCCAGCGCGCACCCAAAACATCTAATCGCTAGTATACCCTATGGGGACATTTTGAGATTAAAACGTATCTGTAGTACACCGGAAGAATTTGAAAAGTGTCAGGAGGAAGCCCTGGACAGAATGAGAAGGAGAGGGTACACAGATAAAATCCTAGCTAATGCAGTCTTAAAAGCCAGTGCGAAACCTAGAATATCTCTACTGCCAACAGAAAGAGAAATAGAAAAAGAAACTAGTGAGGGAGAAGAAGCACCTAGACTGATTACAACCTACAGCATGCAAGAACGCAAAATTAGAGACATTTTAAATAGAAATTGGCCTATAGTTTTGACAGATAGCATTCTTAATGAAAGGCTACCAGTCAAACCGGTTGTAACTTTTAGAAAATGTAAATCCATGGCAGCCCACTTGTCCAAAACTAAAGTGGAACGGGCCTCGATGAATACCTGGTTGACAACTAAACAGGGCTTCTTTAAATGCATTACTTGTCATACTTGTAAGTTTGGTGTAAACACCACTAAATACAGCACACCTTTCAGAGAGAATGAACTTGACATTAAGGGCAAATTCAATTGTCACACGGATTTTGCAGTCTATGTTCTCACGTGCACCTGTGGGCTAAGGTATGTGGGAAGTACGAAGCTCCAGGTGCACGTGAGAATATTACAACATATTAGAGCCATCAGAAACTGCGATCCGACTTATCCAGTCGCAAGACATTTTAAATCTGTTCAAACTAAAGATATTAATTGTCTATCATATTATGTTATTGATTCTGTTCCTATGCCACGTAGAGGGGGCAATAGGGAAAAATTATTGAGACAATTAGAAACGAGGTACATTTTAAATTTGGATAGTAAATATCCAAATGGTCTCAATACTACGGAAGACTTACATACGTTCCTCTAGAATATCTGACTTGATTTTATCACTTGTGATGGTTTAAGGGAACCATTTATGAAATCTGTATATCTTTAGTCTACTCCTGCAGGCTTGTAGAGAGTGTGGTCTCCCGACATATTGGATACTGGGGAATATAATTATATATGGGATGGAAGAGTTACATGCAATTAAGCCCCCACATACAGTCTATGCTTCTAACTATAATTCATTGGTTTTAAAAGATTTTTTATTATTATTAATTTTGCACTCACGATCAGCACTAAACACTTTGGCAAGTTTAAATGGAACGATTTTTTAGGATTTTATACTTGGGATCAAGTATTGACAAAAAATAGTGTTTCAATCTTGACAATGTAAAACTATAAATACTTGAAAATTCTGAGATAATCTTGGCAGCTATTAATACATAAGCTTATTTTTGCACAAATGCGACTGCATTAAGGCAGTAATATAGCACCTATATATGTTTGCACAAGAATAATGAACTCATTGGTGATATTAAATGAGTTCTTTGAAAATGTAGCTTGATTTGCACAACGCTTCAGCATTGAAGCTGTTATTTGCACATAGAGCCATCAATGTGATTTTAACAAAAGAAAGAATAATTGCGTATGTTGCACAAATTCCAAATGTGATTTTAAATTTGGTGTTTGCAAATATGTGTTAAAGCTGTGAATTGTTTATTATTTAATTTTATAAACAATATTTATTGCGTATTTTGCACATTCAAATTAAGCATTTATGCTGCTATGAACCGAAAATAGTAATATGGATATGTTTACATGCTGTCAGAAAATTTCAAGGATATATAATATATACACAAAGGAAGAAAGTGGAATCCATAACATTGCCTTATTTGCACATAAGTATTTTTTCACTATCTATGGTCACGTGTTGTTTGAAATGTAAAAAAACAAGTATATATATGCCGATATGTACTGCATGCCTGCTGCGCTGGATTCCCTCCACTGGCTTCCCATCCATAAATGCATTTTGTTCAAAGTTTTAATTATTACTTTCAGGGCCTTTCATTCTCAGGGCCCGAAATATCTTTTGAAAGGCTTTACCCGTTACTGTCCATCACAAAACCTTAGATCCTCCACAGCTAACCTACTGACTATCCCTAGATTGAGGCTTGCTAACAAGGGAGGGAAATCCCTGGCAGTGATTGGCTCTAGGGCTTGTAATAAACTCCCCTCTCATCTTCGTCAGATCTCTTCTGAAATGTGCTTCCGGAAATCTCTTAAGACCTGGTTCTACAGTCTTACGGATACAGTATGTAAAGCGCTGGTATGAGTGTTGGCGCCCATGGACAGCACAGTTGCGGGTCATTTTTTTACATCAGTTTGATCTAAAGTGCCAAGATGCTCCCTGGAGTGATAGTGCGCTATAGAAGTGTTGTGTAACATTACATTACATTACATTACATGCCCGTTATGTGAACAAGGGTATGAATTGTTGCACAGATGAGGGGTATGGACTGAGGGAGTCATCGGTTGGCTCTGGAAAAGGCACACAAGTACAGAAAAAGCAGAGAAGAATATATAGGGCACCAGAAGAGCAGGAAACCTCTCGGTAATGGGTTCTCATGGGAGGTGTTCGAGGTACTGAAGGGTTTACACAAGTGTGGGACATTCCTTCAAGAGACATGTTAGACCTGACAGCCTTCCTCAATGTTTTGCCTGTGCCCCTCCATTTTTCTGACCACGTTTTGCTGGCTTTTGGCATCTGCGCACTTTACCACTGCTAGCCAACGCTAAAGTGATCTCTCCACAAAACATGGTAATAATGGTTCATTCCCCAATTGGCATATTTAATTTACTTATAAGTCAATAGTAAAGTTCACCACATGTGCCCAGGGCCTGTAAATTATATGACATCACTTATTGTTACCACAATTTCCAGCATGCAATAGTGAAGCCCAATTAATAATCTACTACTCAAGCCTTTGGTAATCAATAGCACAGAAAACTCAAGCAAGCAGGAACCGCAGAGATGCTAAACCTCCATGAAATCTTTGTATAAGTAATTTTGAAAGTATCCAAACTCACTCAGCTGCTTAGGAACGATAAAGAGATGAGTTACGATGTGTATATGCACTCTAGACAGTGCTTAATTTGTACCCGTGCTTTCCGGTGCTTAGCACCGGCATTATTTTTTAGGGCCGGGTCTACACATGATATTAGCTCACTACATTCCAGTACTGCTACATTCACACGATCTTCCTTTGAAAGAGGTGATAACCCACTGTTAATCCATACCTGGGTTTCCGTGTTGGGCAGGGAATGATTTGGCATGGATCTCTGTTTATAATATTAGAATTTGGATGATCCTGCCGCCCGCCTTAATGAGGCACAAACCTCCAGAAACTGCCTGGGTGAGGGCCTTGCCTCTGCCGAACTGACAGCAATCATAGCGCTAGCGCGCTACCAATGACAACTTGAAAATGGATTAATAGCCCGGCCCCACCCTCCTTGGAGAATCAGCAAGTGTTTCCACCCGAGTCGGACCAATGCAGATTAGTGTCCTCACTTTCACCCGCCCCAGCGCACTGCGCAGTTGCAGCACTAGTGTCAGCTGAAGAAGCAAGCAGAGTGTCACGCAGCATCAGCCCTATAATTAAAAGTTTTAAAAGAGAAAGGCAGTAAGGAATGGTTTAATTTTCGTAAATGCGCAAGTATGTCTTGGTTAGTGGTTGAGGTACATGCCCAGAAAAGTGTAACTTCTCATTTCTTGTGCTTGTTTTTATGTAAAAATAGTTTAAATTCATTTGCTAATTCTACTGCAGATGACCTGCCGTACAATCCTGATTGCCGGACTACCTGAGTAATGATAAATAGTGTGTCTGCACTCTGCATGTTGTTTCTACAGCAACCAGGTTTCCAGCTTTCATTTTTTTGGTTGGTGCAGTGTTGTGTTCTTTCTTACTGTATTTTGCAGAGATCTGAAAAAGCATGAGGAGCCGAGAGCTAGGGCTTTATAAATATAAAGAGAAAGTGAAACCAATGGTTGTAGGGAATGAGGAGGCAGGACGAGTTTGCTTGAAACTTGGATGCTGGAGATTGCAGTATTTGTGGGAGGATTTATATTACTAAATGATAAACCCCACCATAATTGCAGTTAAAATTGTAACTATGTCCATAAAAGAATTATATTACAATATATTAAACAATACACACATTTGATAGATGTGAGTGAATTGAGTATGCCAAAAATGTGTCTCGGAATCGGTTTAATAAAATTGCAGCTCATTACAAGGCAAATGTAGTACATTTTATGCACAATTACACCCACTTTGTGATCAGAACATGGACTTCAGAATGAAAAAAATCCGGCTTTACAGTGTCAGGTGTAGTATAGTTACCAAGGAAGTGTTTTCTCTAGCAATGGTAACCATGATAAAAGTGTTCCCCAAACTATTCTTGTGGCTTATTCACCAGTTCTGAAATTTGGAATGGTGAGCAGCTGGGTTGATCACCAACATCTGATCGAGTGACCCAGATTTTTTTTCACGTTGCCCACCACTTACAGTGCTCTGAGGCATGGTTAAGGCCTTCGTTCATACAGTTCAATACAAAGAATAGGAGGTGGCGCTTCCTGCCTGCGTGTAAAGAACTTCAATTACACAAGGTCAAGCCTTGCCTGTAACATTTTTATCTAAGCACCCGGATCACCGGGCTTACCGTAGAAGGAAAACCGAATATAGAGGACCTATATATATATGGGATCGAAGATAAATACTTCGTTTGGAATATAACACGGCTTTTGAAATATTGCTTGCGCCCTGAAGAAGTTCTGGTAACAGAACGAAACGCATTGGCTGATGTCTTGTCTCTAAGTGGATCATTAAAAGAACATTGAATTTTGTACATCACGACTCAGCGTCTATATAAGAGGATATTTGAAAGACTCATTAATCTTCCATGATTTGAGGAAGTTTACCCTTGTAGCGGTGCTTTTTCATTTAGGACCAAAATATATTCTCTACCCAGGTCTGGGTAATGCTCTTGGGACAGGGACCATATGGAAAATTGCACGCTGGTTTACTGAAAATTGAATAATTTGGCAATATGTGGATTGGTCCTTTGCTTTGTGCTGTAGTGGTCCACTGTCCGAACTGTGTGGTAACAATAAGTTCAATACAGGGTCCATGTATAGGGGATTTGGATGAATTCTTGTAACTTGGAAAACAGGACTCTCACCTTGAATTTTCTTTAGCATGCCATTGCATTCTGGGATCTGTAATCTTGGTTTACTTTAATTGTACCCATTGTACTAAAACGAGATTACATATTTTACTAAAACAAAAGAACATAACTGGATTAGCTTTTCACTAAGGATATAGAGCCATCAAGTAAATACACTACAGCATCCCTTTAGATGGATTTTTAGAAATACCAGTAAAGTACCTTGGTCATTTTCCCCTGTGATTAAGAGAAACCATCAATTGATCAACTTTTGCTCCATACAAAACAAGAGTGCACCACGTCATGAGAATCATTGTTTTTTTTAACCAGCATTCCACTAGAGCAAAGAGGGCATCAATATTCTTTACAAAAATGTTGTTATTGGCAAAATAACTTTCCGCCTCCATTCCTGTGAATCCGCCCCTTCTTTACTTTGCCTGTCCATCCACTCTTGTCTATATGTCTTTCTTTGCCAGCTCAACTTTCCCCAACTTTCATTTTTTTCAACAGATGTACTTAATTTCCCTCTTTTTAGATCTTTTTCCTCTTTCTTCCATATGTCTCTGTCTCTCTCCTTTGCTTGAACCCTTTATAGCACTCGCTCTGTCTTCATTCATCTCATTACTTCGACTTCTTTTTCTTCCTCATGTTTGTCTCGCTCTTTCAGGCTCTGTCTTCTCTCTCGCTTGTTCTTTATCTCTATTTGCATTCTATGCTTCCACCTAATTTGTATCCACTAATTCTGTCTCCTTTTTTTCATTCCATCCCTTTCACCTCTTTGTTTGTTAATTTCCTCTTGTATCCTTTCAGGCTTCGCGCCGGGACACTCTCGAGTAGCCGTGCGCGTTACAAGTGGACTTAACATAACATAACATAACATAACATAACATAACATAACATAACATAACATAACATAACATAACATAACATAACATAACATAACATAACATAACATAACATAACTCCCTTTAATCCAGATTCTCTCCTTCCATTTAGCTTTGTGTTTTGCTTTTTCCTTTGCTATACACATCTTTGTAACCTCTTACATTGGTTGTACTTTCAGGTCCCCTGTCTGGTGCACACGTTGTTGAAGATCTTTCAGCAGCACTACACCTACAAAGTCAGAAACCCTTGGCCTACCCAGCAGTGGAGACATTTTAAGGCATGGGAAAAGAGGGCCCCTGCTCGGGCCCCAGCTTTTCAGGGCTAGCTAGCTAGCTCTGTTCTGCAGAGAGTCTTGCCCCGATCACCATGACTAATTCTTTTTTAAACAGATTGTTTTAAATACCGTTTTCCTTTTTAATGTGAATGATATGCGAGAGTGTTTTATGAACATTTTGGAGAGACATGCTGTTTTTATGTTTCATGTAACTTCTATAAAAAAATTCTTTTAGACCAAAGCAGTACCTCTCAAATGAGAAATGGGAGGGCTTGACAGAGAATATTTGCAGCAATATTGGTGTGCTGCTGCTGTGTTAAATGTTGAAAACACGAGTCATAATCCCTGACTATTGATGTAAACACATTTAAAAATTGGACTAATGTTCCTTGATCACATAACGTGCCTATCCCTGAGGCCTGCACTACTGAGCACTCTTGTCAACAAAAAATGCATGTGCCAAAGGTTTGAAGCACTGGGCAAATATCAAATGGCTATTTAATATGTATATGCCAGAGGCATGTGGTAGTGGGCAAATATCAGCTGCCCAAATGATGTACATAGGCTTTCACAACTTGCCATATATAATATACCAAACAAACAGAAGGCTGCACAAGTGGGAATTTCTGACTCGGGTATATAACATTTGCAGACCTTCATTATATGCGCTGTAATTCTTAAGTCATCTGCACATCTGAAAAGTGTAATTTTCAGATACCATGCTACAACATTACATACTGTGCATATACAAAGGGTCTGCACTGTATACTATAGGCATATCTGTGATATTACATTTTACATGAGCATATAGTATGTGCAAATTTTAGACACCTGATATAGCATATATTCAGAGGTTTTAGATGTCCATATTGGGCATATGACAGGACTGAATGATGTAAAGGAATCAGTTATAGGCAGTGCATATGCCAGAGAGGTGCATACTGTGTATCTAGCAGAGTCCAATATTCTTCATGTGATAAATGCCTTCATAGTGGGCTCGTACCTCTCAGCTCTAAAATACCATATATTGTTTGGTAACAAGATGCACATATATCAGTGAAATGCAAATTTCGCAAATTCTCAGAGCAAAAGAATTGAGAAGTGTGCAAGGTGTGGTACTCTCTTCTACTAATAGAATGGACCGGGGCAGTTTAGGCTGTTATTTGAAATTCAAACCTGGAGAGAAACAAAACACAAGAGAAGTAGATAGTCATTCCAGCAATACTTTAGAGTAAAGCCTTTCATGGTCAGAAAAAGTTAATTATCTGCGATTCCAAAAGTTATATTATCCAGTCCCTTTTGTGGGTTTGCCTTGATTTTATTAACAGCGTGTTTTGCTGAAATTCAGATCGGGTATTACATCTGGTTTTCAATGTCAGTTGAGAATGTGGGTGGAGCAAAAATAGTAAGTGGGTGGAGCCAGTGAAGGAAGTTGGTGGAGCCAGGAAGTGGGTGTGGCCTCCTACAAAAATTTGAGCAGCTGTACTTAATATTTTACAAATAAAGCACTGACTCTAGATAACATGAAAAGTATGTTTGTTTTAAAGTTGCAGACCTGAGCCAGTGGCACACATGTATCATAATTATTTTCAAGAGAAACAAAGTTGAAACACCTAATCTGAAAAACAGATCTTTTGAAATGTGAAGCACGGTCCAAGAAAGATGAGAAATGTTGTTTTTAATGAAATTCAGAACAACACATTGCACAGAATAGTTTTGACTGAATACACATTGCAAGTCAGATCTTATGCTTCTAATCCAGTCACAGTTATAGGATACAGTGTTGCAGGCTTGCATCAATGCAGCCAGAGAAGAGTCTCTTTTTAGTATGAATTGCAATGGAAGCCCTAATTAACAACAAACGTTTATTTAATGATTTAAAAAGTAGCCCCAACTCCAAAAAACTGTCTGGCTGATAAAGTACACTTCAATAAGATGGCAACAATATATTTTGTACTTGTAATTAAACAACACTTAAACAGGACAAGTCATTAAACACTCCAATCTTTCAAAGAAAAAGCTTTCCCTCATGGACATATGCTGGCTGTAAGAGCCTGTAAATATCAATAAAGTCAATATCAATGAAGTCAATTAAAAATGTGAGCTCAGTAAAAGTTGCTTCATTAACATTTAAATCCTTCTTTCAGAATATGAACTTGAAAGGAGGACAGAAGGAAACCGATTTTATATGGAAGAGGAATCCTTGCAAAGCAAAATGAATGAGTTCTAATCCAGAACTCAAAAGTCTACTGTAATAGAACTGATCTCGAACCCCCAAGGGAAACTAATAGCAAGAGCATCACTACATATATAATAATAATAATTGCAACTACTGTGTTTTGTAAATTATCAGACTGGTCATGAGAGCACGTTTTTTAAAATGTTTATGTTATCACAGTATTGTATAGTGCAATAATGTGTATGTTGATTGTCTGAATGTGGTCTAACCGATATATGTAATTGTATAGGAAATTGCACAGAAGATCATGAAATAACTGGTAATAAATACACAGGTTAAGACAATTTATTTACTTGACCTTGAATTTAAAGAGATCTTTTGAACATTGCAGTAGGGTTCTTGGTTTTATATGTATTTGAAGGAGGCCCATTCCAGCTGTTTCTCAAGGGCCCAACCCCCAAATATATAAGAACGGTGGAAACTGGTTTCCTGCATTCCCTCTTGACAGGTGCACACAAAGGAAGGGTATGTGTGACTGAGTGGCCCATCTGCATGATGATGGGTCATCCTAAGACAGGGCGGGAGGGAGGTGCTGACAAGAGCACCTGGAAGAGTCAGATCCTGCCCCCACACAAAAGATTGATTACTCCTGTGTAGCGTGTCTGGAGCCAGATCTGGAAGGGGGAACCACTGTGCATCCCAAAGCTTTCTTTGAAGTCTACCCCACTCCAAAGGCACCAATGGATATACATACTAGACCTCAGGCACTAACAAATCAGTAAACCTCTTGACCTGAGACTACTTTGCCATAAAGAAGAACTTCTAGGCTCCTGAAAGGATTGTGGCTTTGCTGGACTTCTTCTTTGCTGAACTTTGCCTTGCTGAGCTGCCCTGCTGCCTGTTGCTCACCTGAGAAGGACTGGACCTACATCACTTGCACCCAGAGTGACTCCATGGGCTTGCTGACTTGCCTTCTGTTGCCTAAGGCTCAGGGACACAATTGTACACATAAGTCACCCCTAAGATAGGCCTTATTTAACCCACAGGGCAGGATGAGGTGCATTTGACATATACTTTTAAACTTTATATTTCTGGGTAGCAAAAAGCCTGTTGCTTGCAAAGGTGCGTGTTGCTGTAGCACCGTGGACGCTGTTTCCCTTGGGTTTGTCTCCTTGGAACGTGTGACTCCACGCCTCGCGGCCCCCGCTTCGCGGGAGCCGCTCGTGCTGTTTAAACACTGACGGAGTGCTGCCCCATCTTTCTACTGGCTTCAGGATTTTATTTTTCTACCGGAACATTACACAGAGGCCCGTAGCGGGACTGCAAGGACCAGCGTGCTGTGCGGCCTGACCTGCCGGAGCTGGTCCTCTTCCCGCCTCCATCGCTAACCTTAAAAAGTGGGCTGGTCAATCATCACCTGTGTTGCTTGCAAAGGGGCGTGTTGATGTAGCCCCGTGGACGCTGTTTCCCTTGGGTTTGTCTCCTTGGAATGTGTGACTCCACGCCTCGCGGCCCCCGCTTCGCGGGAGCCGCTCGTGCTGTTTAAACACCGACGGAGTGCTGCCCCATCTTTCTACTGGCTTCAGGATTTTATTTTTCAACCGGAACATTAAACAGAGGCCCGTAGCGGGACTGTGAGGACCAGCGTGCTGTGCGGCCTGACCTGCCGCAGCTGGTCCTCTTCCCGCCTCCATCGCTAACCTTAAAAAGTGGGCTGGTAAATCATCACCTGTGTTGTTTGCAAAGGGGCGTGTTCCCTCCTACTATATAGGTCGACTCCTATCCCCGGCCCGCGGGACGCACGCGGACGCGCCCGGGCAAAGCCCGGGCCAAGGGCGGGCCCGGTTGTGCCCGTTAGTGACCGATAGAGACAGGACTGGTCTGAATCCTTCCAACTTGTAAGTTACTGTTTGAGTGTACTAACTTGCTTTTTACCATCTTGTACTACAGACGTACATCTCTACTTACACCCCGGGTCCATCTATTACGATGTCTACCCGAGGCACACGGAGCAAAACTGCAGCGGGAGGGGAAAAACTCATAGGCCCAATAGACAACTTTATAACAAGGGCAAATTCTTTTATCGATCAAGAGATAACCCAGCTGCAACGAAGAGTTTCTCAGGCTCTTGCCCTGGCAAGAAGATCGTCCTTAGGTCTCAACTCTGCCGCAAAGACTCCTGATAAGGCTAAGGACAGAGCCCCCGTGCACGCTGAAATTCATAGTGTACCGACTGAGGTAGACTTATCAGTATCACAGTTTCTAACTGACTCAAAGGTAAGACTTGCCTTGGAGAAAACCCCGGACCTCAGCCTGAACTTATCTACTGAAAATAACGCCATTGGACAGTCCAGGGGAAGGCGGGAGGGCGCTATACCAAAGAAAAAAACTAAACAAAAGAAAAATATAGAAAAAGCTCGTGCAACACATAAAGTGTTAGATAACACTAGAGAGGAACTCGATCATTTAGCACCTTCTGGCCAGTCATACCCTGAAATTAATTTGACAAACGGGGATGTAAGGCCAATGAGCCCCGAGGCCTCTGCTATCCTTGTGGCTGATAGTGATACTGACGAAGTGGAAGGGTGACTTTTAACTAAAATCGACAAGTTATTTAAATCCCATATTTCCCCTTTGGAGGTTAGATTGTCCCGTGTAGAGAATCTGCTATCTGATTTATGTGCTCTTATTAAAAATGGAACATCTAAAACGGTACCGAAAAAAGAACGGCCGCTAAAGCAAATGAACCTCCCAAGCTACTAAGTAAAAATACTGGGGGGACCCCTGCTAATACTAAAACTATACCTACCACTGAGTTGCAGCTAAAGCCTGAGACCTATGCAACTATAGATAACAACAAGGGAACTAGCTCCAAGAATACTACGAATCACCCCACCCAGGAAGTGAAAACAAATGGGGCTTTGCCTCCACTTCCTAATAAAGCATGGTTTGGAGGAGGAGGATTTGGTAGATCCATTGTAAACTTACCACCCGAGTCAGCTCCTTATGTGGTAGTGATGACAGGGGTCCCTGAGTTGAATGACCATAAGGAAGAATTGAATTGGTCATTGAAAAATAAGGTCACACACTGGCTAAATATCAACAGACCGCCACCCCCAAATCCCTCTAGTAGGATCTTAACGGTCCGCAGGGTACACTGGATAGGGAAGGAAATGAAAACAACCCAGGGTGATTGTATTGTGATAAATTTTGAGGATCCCTATATGGTCGATCACATATGTTCTTGGGATTTGCATGGAGGAAATGAAGGGATTGAGACTAAACGTCTCTCTTTCTTCTGCCCCCCCTAGTTGGCGTCCTGGTTTTGACTATGATGCTTATGAGGGAAACTGGCGCAGAGTGGGTAGACGTGACTGGGGGGGTGATTGGGGGGATTGTAATGGTAACTTTGGTTATATTAGAGTGCGAGCCTTTAGAGAACCCTGGAGAGGCATACAGACCACCAATAGATATGAGTGTTTGGAGATGGTGGACTGACTGTCCCCGGTCCCCGTGGGCAAGGTTACGGAACAAGTAGTACCCTCCAACCCTCTTTGCCCCGTAGTAAACGAAAAACCATGGTTAAGCTTACAAGTTAAAACCTCAATCGAGCCGCCCAGGATAGATAGCCCAGCACGAAGTATGTCTCCTGTTGAGATTATAAGGGATGATGAAGTGAGTTTGGCTCCTTTATCTAGCCCAGGTTATACTTGGAATCCCACCATGTGAGACATAGGACCATCAGGACGTGCTCAAAAGGCTAAGATGGGGTTATTATCATGGAATATAGCGGGCCTTTCAAACAAAATTAGGGACCTAATTTTTGTGGAACTTATAGATAAGTTTGAAGTAATTTGCCTGCAGGAATGTTGGGGGAAGGCCTAGATACATATAGCGGGGTTTCGCATATATTTCCTTGCAGCACAGCCTAATTATAGAGGGAGGTGTTCTGGAGGGCTATGTACCGATATATCCAACAAAAGTAACATAACCAGTAAATGCTTACCCAATGGGGGAGTTCAATACTATCAACTTCTCTCCCTAAGGTTAGGCGAAAACCACCCTATCCTCCTGATTAACTTTTACAATAATATCCCAAAGGCCTCCTTACAAAGGGCCTTAGAGGAATTAAATGATGCTATTCGTAGGGGATTGGGAACTGACCAGAAAGAACACTTTATCATCTTGACGGGGGATTTTAATTGCCATTTATGCATGTACAGCGATACGGAGATATGTGGCATGGTGAATCTTAGGGGTGACCCCTGTACTCATTTTGAGCATTCTGTACTCGGAAACTTACTAAAACATATATTATTTGAGTGGGACCTGGGCTTTGCAAATGAACTTTGTGTGCCTCCGATCCATTTCGAACCCACCTTTTGTGGGTGGGGGTCCCGGACTATCATAGACTTTACATTGGTCTCTACCAATTATTACCGCAGTGTACTCTCGTTTAACTTAGAGCACATTGCACTTAGTGACCACTATCCAATTGGTTCTAGTTTTGAAATAGGGCAGAGAGGCAGCAAAGACACCAATGTAGTGGAAAATATCGATTTACATGGGATTTCTTTGGCTAGAACCAATGGATATGTAATTAAATGGAGTAAGGTTAATCCGACTAACTTCCTAGAGAACCTGGTAGTGGAACAGAAAACTGATTTTATGACCTGTTTAGAGGAGAACCCTAACCCCACCAAAGTCATTGCAGCTTTTGACAAGATTTCAGCCCACATTAGCAACACATTAACTGGTACAGCACGAAAAGGGGTCAGAGTAGAGTAGAGGGATGGTTTAATCAAGAGTGCACCAAAGTACACTCTCATCTGATCCAGACCTTAAAAAAATCCCCAAGAAACCAGCTATACATTAGTGCAGCAAGAGCTTCCTATAATGATGCCTTAAAAAAACGGAGGAAGGATTTGAAGCAGTCTGCCTGGGAAGCCCTAATAAAAGCGAGTGCATTAAAAGATACTACCGCATTCTGGAAGGCAGTCAATGCCCCATTTTTTGTGGAGAGGAACTCTGACCAGGTAGAGATTGTCATTGAAGAAACTCTCTGGGTTAAACATTTCACTGAGCTATACAAACAAGAGACTCGTACTGGACTAATGAGCTCAGTGGTGGGAGTCACGAGCACCACAGAACCTGATGCATTAGATTTATTTCCCCTTAATGTAGTCTTCTCCTCAGATGAGGTGGAATCAGCATTGGCAGATAGTTCAAAAAGTAAAGCCCCGGGACCAGACGGTATTCCAATTGACATCTATAAGGATAACGTTGCCCTGTGGGCACCGCTCCTGACCAATGTTTTAAACAGTTGTAACATCAAGGGTTTTCCAACTACCTGGCAGGAAGCCATTGTTGTCCCAATATTTAAGAAGGGGGACAGAAACGATCCTAAATGCTATAGGCCAATCTCCCTCCTTGACTCGCTAATGAAGGTAGCGGGCAGAATTCTTTTAAATCATCTCCAATTATGGGCTGAGGAGAAAGCCGTTTTTTCAAAATTCCAGTACGGGTTTAGGTCATGCCTTGGTACTGTCGAACAAGGCCTAAATTTGGCCTTAGTAATAGGTAAATATTCGGCAGAAAAGAGGGGAAATTTATTTATGACCTTTGTAGATCTCAGTTCGGCCTTCAGCTGCTTGAATTATGATATTTTGTGGGCTACTTTAGCAGATCTTGGTATTGATTTTAACAGTCTTAATTTCTTGAAAGAGCTATATAGAGGAGCTGGGGCTAAAGTCCGCTATGGAAAACTGGGAGAATGCACGCCCAAATTCCCAATTGAGAAAGGTGTCCGCCAGGGATGTATCCTGGCTCCTTTTCTCTTTAATTTATATATAAATGGGGTGGCAGACCATTTATTAAAAACAGAGGTGGGCTACCCGCAAATAGAAGGCGAACGTGTCCCTATCTTTCTGTATGCCGACGACGCGGTCATTATGGCCCGAACACAAACTGGCCTCCAGAAGGCCTTAACCAGCTTCGCGGCATACATGGGAAATAGGGGCCTTAGGATTAATATAGGAAAGACCTTCACTATGTGCTCCTCGAACAAGGTAAATATTACCTGTAATATTCATTTAGAAAAATCAAAGATAGGCTTAACCGATACCTTTTCCTATTTAGGGATTGTTTTTAACAAGAGGTGTACCTGGAGATCAGCGATCATGACTAGGAATCTAGCTTTTTCACGGGCTATTGGTGCTCTGAAGCAATTCGCAAATAAGCTAGGGGACATGCCAGTATGCATCCTGATTGACATATATAAGGCAAAATGTGTATCGACGGCTGTGTACGGAGCTGGTATATGGGGGGTTGCAGATTGCTATGAAATTCAAACAAAGGAAAATGGTTTTCTCTGCTACCTGCTTGCGGTTCCCCGCTCCACCTCTACTTATGTCTGTCACAAAGAATTAGCCTTGTCCTTTATATCAGATCAAATTAAAATCAGCCCTATGTTGTTGTGGCATAAGATCTGGACTACAGCAGAAACCGCTTTTAACAGGGCGATTATTGCTGAGTGTATCAAACTTGAAGGCTCCAAAAAGATCCAGTGGCTCTCTTATGTTCAGGAGTTTTTTAAGAATATCGGGCGCCTTGAATTTTATGATTCCCCTGAGACACTGTCTTCGATCTCCAGACGGGCATTGAAAGAAGTTTGCCTTGCCCATCTGGAAGATCAACGCTGGTGCCTTGAGAGAAAAAAGGCCTCTGTTGTTTATCATCAATTCCTGTTGCAAAATTCCGGGCTACCGCTTTATTTGTCACCTGATCAGACAAGTTATAGCAGAATGCTCTGAGCACGTTTGAGAACTGGAAGTTTTTTCAGGATGTTAACTTTTCCTACCCAAAATGATTGGTCATCGCAATTAACGACTTGTCCGTGTGATGATTCTTCCACTCAATCAATCATACACTCTGTTTTGTTCTGCAGATTTTACGCGTGGGGGCGGAAAAGATATTTACTACCTCTCCTTAAATCTCGGAACCTGAGACAATGCAGACCAGCTTTATTTAAATTACTGACCTTATCGGATGAAATGACTATTATCGCTGTGTTTAGGTACCTGAAATATGTGATTAGATGCAGATCCACTATGGTTTGACTGAAATCCTCATGAGTTTTTATGACTGTTGTTTGAACTTTGCATCCTAGGAGTAAGGGGTGTCTGGTATTTATGAACTTTTAAATATCAATTGTTACCATTGTACTGGATGTAATTACTCTATCTGCTTTTATGATTTTAATGTAAAATCGAATAAAGCTATCTTTGATTTGATTTGATTTGAAAAGCCCTCAATTTCGTTTTTCACTAATGCAATGCCTATCACTTCCATAGGGTAACAATGGGATTTCCTTCTTACATTTTATAAGTGTAACTTCCAATTATAAAGCGGTAGACATTTCAAGTTTAGTGTCATTTAAGTCACAATTTAAAATCACAACTTATGGTGAAGTTGGATTTTAAATTCCAGTTTAGCAAATGTCACTTTTAGAAAGGTGTCATTTACTTGCTTTACTATTATTACTAGAGAGGTGGACCTACAACCAGAGGGAACAGTGAACTACTAAGCAATAGAAGAAAACACAATTCCCTTTGGGTTCATTCACAGGTTCGCTCAAAATCGTAATCCACCATGCATCAGCTATACCTATGGAATGAGACCTCTCACCATGACTGATTTACCACCAAATTAGAGATTAAACATCAGAGGCTTTAATTACACAAGAAAATACCATCATAAAACCATTAAAGTTTACATAATTAAAAACATTCAATGGTGTAAAATCCATATACAACAAACAGTAGACAGTACAAAAACAATGTGTGCAGTAGTAAAAAAAATCTTGTATCAGATTTTAAAAGCAATATTTACAATATTAAAACAACCACAGTGTAAGAAAAGATGGGGGTGAACTACTGGTCCTACTGAGGAGACCCTATTGCACAGTCTCAAAAGTGCTGTTGCATAACCTGATCCAATTTTTTACATTAAGTTCATATCCTGGTGAAAGCACAACTCAATTTATCCCAGTGATTCCTTGTGGTCGGATTCAGAAATATCGGCGTTGGCGCGTTTCGGTGGGAATAGGTAAATGAGTCCCACCTTCCTCAGGACAAAGAATTTCTTGTTTCTTTTATTCATTTCCACCGAAACTGCAGTGATGTTTACGAACATCCATATCACTATGGCAGCATGTGCTGCAGGCCATTTCTGCCAGCAGCACAAGCTGCCATAATGAAATGGAAGTTCCAAATTGAGAGGTCGGAATTGCCGACCTAGGGTTGGGCCGTTCTTGATCACTACAGTCCGCCCAACATCATAATCAGCCCCTTAATAAAAGTGGGTGCAACTCATGATATCATTGTGGTAGGAGTGAGACTGCCACAACATCTAACTTTTGACAGTACTTAGATCCAGCCCTTGCCAACCTAACTACAACAAATATACCATACCATCTCAGAATAGGTATTGAGAAGAAAGAAGAAAGAAAAGAGGATCTTAACTTCAATAAAAACAAGTTCAAATATACACCTTGCCTTGCTTGTGATGTTTAGAAAGCGATTGATTTCTAGGAAGTCCTGTATGATGTGTATCATTTTTCTCTAGATTCTTGGTGACATTTGTCTACAGCTCTGTTAGGTGGAGTCTAGTTGCATGTGTTATCATTTGGCCTCAGTCTCTTTTCTCTGTGCGTAGTTCCCAGTTGTGGATCCATGGACGTTTATGATGATTGCTCATGTTGTCCACATAGGGTTCAGATCGTCTTTTGTTACAGTGAATGCAAGTCATTGGAATCCATGTTTTTTCTTATCATCGTCACAACATGGTCGTTGTATCCAAAAGTCCAAAACGTATGTCCCATTTTTTAAATGAAGGCATCAACAGTAGAAACCGTTTCCATTTCGCATAAGTATCAGATGAAAAATCCTGTGATTCATAGTTTTTGTGTTCTTTATAAGAAAAATCGGTTTGTTTCTTGGATGCTTGAATCATTTGCCTGAATGATTGGTGATGCAATAAACATGTGATGATTTGCCTGGGTCCTCAATTAAGGTTACCATCTCTGGCTCCAATCCCACAGGCTTGTAGAAATTCCAAAGGGTGGTGGTCAAATGTTGGATTTCAGAAGTCTGGTATAAAACTCGTGAGCAAGGCAATCGTTCTCTCCATCTAGTTTTTCCAGAATCCCAAAAGTTCTAACATTGTTTCATCTATTGATAGCCTCACGGGCAGCCAGCACAGATCTGGGGTGGCGGGGTGGGGTGAGAGGGGGTAAGGGAGTGGAAAAAAATCAAAAAAGCAGATTTCGGAGACAAAACTAGTACAAATCATAACATCTTAGCCCTGCTACTGAATAAACTCCGTCCTAAAACCACTATCATCCAACTTTATGCCTGTTTGATGTCTTCTAGAGTGCCATTGGATAGCATCGCTAGAGGTGTTTTATGGAACTACCTGCAGGCCTGGGGAAACTCTCCCACTTTTCTGAGTGCTATCCAAAGTTTACATCAAGGCACCTGGCTTCCTATCAAGCTAGGAAATAATAGGACCATGACAAGCAAAATCTCTACAAATGGGGGATCAAGCAGGGTTGTGCTCTTACACCCGTGCCCTTCAGCCTTTATGTGGCAGATATAGTTGTGGCTCTAGCAGACAAGAGGTTCACCCACCAAAGTCAAGAGACGTCCAAATCATGAGCGGCCAGCACGGCTCAGGGGTGGGAATGGAGGGGGGGGGTGCGAGCTGATTTAAAAAATATATAATAATTAAAAAATAACTTCGCTTGCGGCTGCCGGGTCCTGCGTCTTCTCTCCTGCTCGTCTTTGTCTGACTCCGGTTCGGAACAGGAAGCAGGCAACCAAACACAACGCTCCATTGGAACTTTGATATCGGTCTGAGTGCTGTGACACAGCATTCAGCCAGGGGCTGGAGAAGTGGGCATGTTCTCCTTGCAGGCTCTAATGCAGCCTGCATGAAGAACAGGGGAGTGCGCATGACTGTTTTGGGGGACAAGAGAGCCGACCAAAAAGTTACTGCTTACAGAAGTGTTCTACCACTCCTCCCTCGCAGCTCCAACCCACCCCCTCACACACTGCCATAGCAGGAGAAAAAAATAAAATGAAAATACCATTCTGTTCTTATCATTTTATTTTTTTCCTTTCTTTGCTGCACCTTAGTGGAGGAGCCGCCTTTGGTCCAAAGACCTATGCAGGAAGCATTGGTTTGTTTGACAGGAGTGCAGGTTTAAAATGCCTCTTAACCAGTCTTGTGTCATAGGGCCAGATGTATGACCATTCCATGTAGCGAGTCGCAAATTGAGAAGTTTTGCGACTCGCAATTTGCAAAATGGAATGTACAACAGTGTCTGGGACACTTGCAATTCTCAAATGGGCCTCAAGGGAATTGCCTCATTAATATTCATGAGGCAGGTCGCAATTTTCGACCCATTGGGAATGGCCTGCAAACACAGGATGGTGGCTTACTCGGGACAGCAGACCTCAATGTCTATGTGTGATTTTTCAATAAAGCAACGTTTAGTTTTCAAATGCAGCCCATTGTCCTTAAAGGAAAATAGGTTGCATTTTTTTTTAAAATGACAATTTTTATTTTCATTTTTTTAAGGGCAGGCAGTGGTCCTAGGCACCACTGCTTGCCCTTAAAAAAATATTTTTGCACCTATTCATAAAGGGGAAGGGGTCCCCTGGAGACTCCTTTCCCTTTGCGAGTGGCTTACCACCTACTTGAAGTAGGTGATAAACTGCAAGTTTTTTGCAACTGCAAATGTGGTTGCAAAACAGTAGTACATACCATTCTGCAGACTTGCAAAATATAATTGGTACACACCAACATCCTTTTTTGCAGTCGCAAACAAGTCGCTTTCCTGCTTGCAACAGCAAAAAAAAAACGGTTGTGCATCTATCCCATAATGTAGTAATAATGATGTGGCTGTGAAGCTAACAAAATTGAGTGTGCTTATATTACGTAAAAAGCAAGGAAGCTGGCAATGGGACCTTGAACTGCACAAGTATAGCTAGTGGCACTCACCAGATCCATCTTGCCACCTTGAAGTTTAAAGAACCTGACTGATATTTGCCTTGGCATGGCTCATTATGACATCCAGAGACTTTTCTATTAAGTGTGTCCTGGAAGTCATGGGAGCAACATTTCTGCTTGTTTCAAATTAGGAGAGTGAGCCTTTTTTGGGTAAACTTATCCGATGCTTATATTTGGCACAATGCAAATTTGAACTCAGATGATTAATTTTAATCCTGCGATCAGTCTCAGCAGCACAGGTTAAAATGTTCCCTTTTCTCGTTCTCTTGTTTTTTTCCCTTGGTTTTTTCTATTTTTCCTTTCTTTCTTTCTCTTTTTTCTTCTTCTATCTTTAATTTCCTTTCTCTATTCCACTCATACAAAATACCGTAAAATGCTATGCGTTTTTAGGTGCAACTTTTTGTTATGCTTCCCTTTCCTTGTTTTATTCCTTTGACATTGGTTGCTCTCATTCGTTTTTGCCGGGAAACGGCTTTTACAACGAAGCCGTTTTCACGAAATCTTTAACCACGCATGCAGTACAACGCATGCGTGGTTACAACTAATGCCTTTACCACGCATACCTTTACTACGAAGTTTGTAGTAAAGGCATATGTGGTAAAGGTAGAAATAAAAACGGGGGGTTTGGGGGGGTCTCCCCCCCAAATAAAACAACTCACCAGAAGTCACGTCGGCATCATCGTCGTTTAAGAGAAATCGAAAAAAAATGCAGTTTTCTCTTAACGACGTATGCCGCCACCATGCAAATAGTCGAGGAAAGGTCTATGCGTGGTAAACGAATTCCGTTGTAACGCATGCGTGGTAAAGGCATGCGTTGCAACGGAATTCGTTGTATCGTCATATATTCATTTTTGCCACTCCACGATCTATATTTTGCCAGTTCGTTTTTGCGTTTTTGCTATAACGGTTGCGGTACTGTTATACGTTTGTTCTTAACTATTTCAATAAAGCTTTTTAAACACACAAAACATGTAATTTAGATTATTAGTGGAGTTTTTTTGGATAAAGCAAGCTTAATCTGTTGCTGATATTAATTAAAAAAATGCACAGGTGCAACCTACAAGTATTTATGTGGTAAGAACTTAGTGGATACAAGATCATTTGTAACATTTAGGGTTTGGAATTAGATAAGGCTTTGCATATAAAGTTCGGGTGCCTTAATCTCGAAATCTATAATGATAAATCATCTTGAATTGGATGTAGGCTCTGAAATATTCAGTATGAATCACTGACACACATGTTTTTGTTCTTCCCTAGCGCTCATGCATGGGTGTGAGGCTCTATTTTTAGGTCTCGTCCTTTACCATTGCGAAGCAATGGGAAATGGGGGAGAATTCAAGTGCTCGAACTGATTGTCAAACCACCGCTTTTTTCCGTGGCGTTTTCTTCGAGTGCACGTACAGGCACGCGCATTTGGCCCATCCACTTTCATGGCCATCTGTTCCTCAATGTCCCTCCCACCCTTTGTTTGATCTTGCCGCGAGTTCAGGCTAATGGCCCTCCCCCAGCACAGAGCGCGCATCGCGGCCGCACAGCACATCAAAGGGCTTCTCCCAGCGTGTGCTGTGCGGCTTCTCCTCCTCTAATTATGTGGCCGGCCGTACTTGTGTTTCCCGGCCACTCTTGTATTTAATTAGCAGCAGCAGCATTTCTCCTGCGCCAGGCCACATCAAAGGCTCTGTGCCACTTTCACCCACACAGCAACACTTACAGACACGCAACGCCACTCACACCCACGCAAGCCCACTATCATCCACGCAACACCACACTCACCCACGCAACGCCACTCACCCAAGCAACACCACTCATCCACGCAACCCCACTCATCCACGCAACCCCACTCATCCACGCAACGCCACTCATCCACGCAACGCCACTTACCCAAGCAACACCACTCACACACGCAACACAACTCACCCACGCAACGCCACTCACACACGCAACGCCACTCACACACGCAACGCCACTCACGCACGCAATGCCACTCACACACGCAACGCCACTCACACACGCAACGCCACTCACACACGCAACGCCACTCACACACGCAACGCCACTCACACACGCAACGCCACTCACACACGCAACACTCACACACGCAACGCCACTCACACACGCAACGCCACTCACACAAGCAACGCCACTCACATACGCAACGCCACTCACACACGCAACGCCACTCAGCCACGCAATGCCACTCAGCCACGCAATGCCACTCAGCCACGCAACGCCACTCAGCCACGCAACGCCACTCAGCCACGCAATGCCACTCAGCCACGCAACGCCACTCAGCCGCGCAACGCCACTCAGCCGCGCAACACCACTCAGCCACGCAACGCCACTCACATGCACAACACCACTCACACGCGCAACGCCACTCACACGCGCAACGCCACTCACACGCGCAACGCCACTCACATGCGCAACGCCACTCACATGCGCAACGCCACTCACACACGCAACGCCACTCACACACGCAATGCCACTCACACACGCAACGCCACTCACACACGCAACGCCACTCACACACGCAACGCCACTCACACACACAACGCCACTCACACACGCAACGCCACTCACACACGCAACCACTCACACACGCAACACCACTCACACACGCAACACCACTCAGCCACGCAACGCCACTCAGCCACGCAACGCCACTCAGCCACGCAACGCCACTCACCCACGCAACGCCACTCACCCACCCAATGCCACTCACACATTGTGGGTGCAGATTGTGGGTGCAGATTGTGGGTGCAGATTGTGGGTGCAGATTCAGAGTGCAGATTCAGAGTGCAGATTCAGAGTGCAGATTCAGAGTGCAGATTGTGGGTGCAGATTGTGGGTGCAGATTGTGGGTGCAGATTGTGGGTGCAGATTCAGGGTGCAGATTCAGGGTGCAGATTGTGGGTGCAGATTGTGGGTGCAGATTGTGGGTGCAGATTGTGGGTGCAGATTGTGGGTGCAGATTGTGAGTGCAGATTGTGAGTGCAGATTGTGGGTGCAGATTGTGAGTGCAGATTGTGAGTGCAGATTGTGAGTGCAGATTGTGGGTGCAGATTGTGGGTGCAGATTGTGGGTGCAGATTGTGGGTGCAGATTCAGAGTGCAGATTGTGGGTGCAGATTGTGGGTGCAGATTCAGAGTGCAGATTCAGAAAAAACTCAGCAGCACCACCACCATTGCAATGCAATAGGTCTCGTTTTAACGCAAATTTAAGCTATAGGCCTTGTAAATGACAAAGCCTTTTATTTATGTTCCAAAAACCAGAACGCAAAAATAAAGGGCATTATCATTTACAATGCTAATAGTTCAGACTCACGTTATTGCGAGACCTATTGCATTTCCAATGCTTGTTTTTTTTAGAAGGTTCGGTATAAAACGCGATGTTGAGGATCCCCGGGTCGGTTGGATCTAAACCCTACATGCAGGTGTTCGGAGATGTCAAGCCTTTTGAGCTAACGTAATCAGACTGTGGAAAGTTCACTTGAGGAGAGTGACTGGGAAAACCTATGAAACAAGTATTAATGTCATAAAGTTCACCCATCAAGCATTACTTGTATTGGTATTCTGTAACTGATTTAGTGTTTGTTTTGAAGTCGAATTATATGAGGTTTGTGTTTTAAAATGTCTTTTGTTCGTGTAATGTGCTGTGGTGGTCTTAATTATTTACACAATATTTTTTATAATGTTGAATTTATGGAAAGTGTCTGTTCTGTCTCTTAGCAGCCCCAAAACAAGCATTGAAAATGCAAGAAGTTCTCGCATTTGCTCGAGTTAGAGCTATTGGCGTTGTTAATGATAATGTCTTTTACCCATGTGTTTTGGTTTGAAGTAGAGTGGATGTATGTGGTGTGTAGTGTAATTATGTGGGTTGGATTGGAATTTGTAGGTGTGGAATTGTGTTGCGTGGAATTGTGTGATGTAGAGTGGATTTCTATAGTGGAATTATGTGGCATGGTGTTCAGAGGAATTATGTGGATAGTAATTATGTGGTATAGAGTATACTGACATTATGTGGAGTGGTATTGTGTGTTAAGGAGTGTAATTATGTGGAAACGAATTTTGTTTTGTGGAGTGGTATATAGTGGAGCTTAATTATGTGGTGTGCTGTTGAATTTTGTGGCATGACGTGCAATTACATGTTGTGAATTGGATGTATGTGTTGTGTAATTGTGTTGCTGAGTTGAATCATGTGGTTTGTTATTAAAATTTGTGGTGTGGATTAGAAATGTGTGGAGTTGAATGGTGTGGCGTGGAATGGTGTGAATAGATTTGCCTGTTTAGTGATGAAAATAATCAAATAAGTAGGAAATGTGTGTAACGGTTGTGTAAATATACATAATGGGGCATAGTTTTGCTGTCATTTTACATAATTACACAAACGCAAATTTCATACACTTCTAGAATTTATGTTGTGTGAGTTTGGTCGGTGAGTTATCTTAGCTGGCAGTGTCATAATCTAAGTATATCTTACAGAATGCACAGATTGTGCATGGTGGGTCTAGGGCAAGGCTACTGGAATATGAGGCAGAAGAGGGCCAATTTATGCGGCATGGTTGACTAAAATATGCAGTATGAAAAGGCAAATATATGGCATGAAGAACCACATTTTCTGTCAACATCACTTCAATATTTAGACATTTTTGCACTTGTTAACACGTCCTGGACACATGTTGCACCTCATTAGTTCAATTTTAACATCTGAACATAGAAATATGCAACAGAATGCGACCAGTCCACTTCTGCAAAGGGCCTTTCACTGCGCTCCAACATGTATTGCTGCATTTTAGGTAACTTTTGAACCGTTCAGAGCTCTGCTTTGTCAAAATATGTAATTTATGCAGCAGGTAATGAATTATGTGCAAAATGTGCAAAATGCGACAGAACCATGAATATGCAAAAAATGCAGCTGCCGCACAGTTGTGTAATTCCAGTGGTTTTCGTCTTGGGCAAGAGACATGCACGGTGTTCTGGCTTTTCAGTCAGTACAACATTGCATTCTGGGACTTGTAGTTTGAGTATAGAACTTACAGTCTGAAAATTGCTGTTGGAAACAAACACCAGTCTTGCAGTGCTTCTTGGTATAAAACATAGAGTGACTGAAGATATCAGGACATTTGCCAACTAACGATAGGCCAGGGGCGTAGCTATCATTGGTGCAGCAGGTGCAGTGCACCATGTCCCATAGTTCTGTGGGGCGAATTGAACCCTGGTGATTGCTGTATTTTTGCTACTGCAACCAAAGGGGGCATTTTCCTACCTTGCACCAGGGCCTGTGGGCGAGCTATACTTGGCTGTCGCAACATGGTGGCGAATACTGGCACTATAAATGTGTGATAATGACTAAAAAGAAAAAAACATGGAGTGCGAGATATATTTCAGGTTGGTCATCCCCAACTTCCTTTAAATGTAGCTGCCCTGCAGCAAACCCAGCTTTCACCAGATAGGAAGTCAACCATACCAGTTCCAGCTGGCCAGCTGGCCCACAGAAAGTTAAGGAACATCACACAGAACCAGGTAAATGGGTGACAACCTGGCACAGTTAGGGTAAAATCATGTATAGAACTGAAAACCCAAAATTCAAGCTTTATTCTTGCATAGTGGGTCTTACCATTCATACTGCAAGCACTAAAGCAAGGATTGAAGCCTTTCTTATAGAACTATGCAAATTAGTGTAATGGATCGGCCTTGTCCTGAATATCCCAAAAAGGTACCCCCTAGGGATAATTCTAGGTCCAAGAATCAGGGGTAGAGAAAAATAAAGTAACATATATGAATACTCTTGCCAGACCTGTATCATTTTACTAATGGCCAATAAAAGTCTCAACGATTAGGGCTATTCCACAATGATCAGTCTTTCCATACAAAGGTATACAATAGATAATAAATTGTATTAATACATTTTCATCATTTTTATCATTTTTAACAATTTATCTTTTTTTAGAGTCTCAATTTATACAGATATAAACATTTCTATTCAGAGATCTCAATGTGCAAAAGTGCAAACAGATTACTCATAAACATTTCATTTCAAATTTAAACACATGCAAGATGTATTATTTACAAATAAAATACATGGATAGACATGTGTATACATTCTATTGATTCATACCTATACCACTAATTGGAGACAAATGCTACCTCAAATCAGCCAATCTCACCAAACACACCACATTCTTACAAACGAAACAATCAAACACACAAAGGAAATGGGTGGGAAAAAAGAGCCTCTGTTAATTTATATGATATACACTGATGACGAACAAGCAGACTGAATAAATCACAGTTTATTCCACTTTGGTGTTATCATTGAGGGAATTCCCATGATCTTGTCAAAGTAGGTTTCGGTGGATGTTCACGACTGCCACCTTCATCAGGATCACTCTATTTATATATTGTTTCAGGTGAGTGGGTGGGAGTCCTCTATAAATAGATCATAAAAATGGAAAAAATGAGTGGACAACCCTAAAAATGCCATTTTTATATTTTAATTTTATGCGCATCGGATTTAAGCCTTACGTGCAAGTATTGTGCATGTGCTCAGAGTTCCTATCCAGTGGGTGCCTTCCCTCATGCTGGTAGGGTGGAGGTTTTCTTTGGATTGCATCTATGTCCTTAGTGTTTTTCCCCAAGAGGAGAAAAAAGAAGAAAAAAACAAATAATGATAAAAAGGAAATAAAAAGACAGAGCCCTGGAAACCACTGACCATAGGTGCTATCACATGCGCCATACCATTCGAGTGAATAGAAAGGATAAAACGAGCATGAGATAAAGAGGGGAAAGTAAATATGTAAGTGCCATAAGTCACCTTAGATGTCGTAGCGGGGAGTACCAGGGACCCATTATTACAGGCCTATTGGCATGAAGGGCAGTTTGCAGATTGTGCATTCTATACCGGATAATTCCTTATTGAGATCGATGGATATTTGACCTATTATATCTCTGTATTTAGGGTTTATAGGGTGGCATAAATGAGATATAAGTGCATGCGATAGAGTCTGATTTACTACTAGGTTATTTGTCGGTGTCGACGTTTCGTCTTACCAATACTATGTGAAGATGTTAATCTCCTTCGATATATGCTTTCCCTATTTAATGGCAGCGATGTCCTCCGCTTTATTATTGGTTATATGCCTAAGTTTAAAGACAGAGAAATATCCTACATTAAGATCTGGTGTGGACATTGCTAGATTAGCTGATAGTCATAGGGCCACCAAGCTGTATGCTATCTTCTATCTGCCTACTTCTGTTCACTAGGCACTGCAGGATGTCTATAATGCAGAGCTGTTCCTCTAATATGTAGGTATATGGGTTATGGGCTTGACATGTTTGCCAACTGCTCCGATCTTATGTCCTGAAGAAGGCGCAACCTCCCTTAAAGGCATGGTTCACCGAGAAACGGCACATGGGCTGGCCGCGTGTTATCTCAGTGATATTCCTCTTTGCTAAGGGGCTAAGCCACTGATAGAGGTGTCGACCCTAATAGGGAGGGTCAAAAAAGCCAGGTCTGTTCTAACTCCTGTTTCTATCCCGGACATGTCTCCCTCGAAGTAGGCTCCTATCTATGGGGCTCCTATCTATGGGGTGACACTTACTTGTGGCTTGCGAAAAAAACTGCGCGTCCGTCTGCTTGCCTGTGCCGACATGCATGTGTGCATTCTGGCACAGCACATTAGTTTATTGGATTGTTCTTGTCCTGAGCCTGCTGAATACCATGAACAGCAAACATACAAGCCTGTAAGCAAGGTGCCACGCCTATTAAGACCGTCCTGCACATTCCTGCATAGTGTGTGCAGCAAACACCAGTGGGTAACCAGTTTGACATAACTGCCCGAGTTTGGTGCTGACTGCTGCAGGCTATGTACAGTGAAGTAACATTCCCAAATAAGGAAGAGACAGCTGCACGGATGAACTCTAGCTTCTTAACCATCACTAAACCAGGCACCAGTGATAGGTGGATGAGAAGCTGGCCTATACAAGTCACACTTGCCACTGTCCTGGTCAAAAGAAGGAAAGCGGACATGAAATCACTACAGCTGATTTTAGGCTCAAAGGCACCTGAACATTCTTTGCAAAGCTGCCCATCGAACTCACAGCACATGATGTAAATATGTTTATATTTGTTGTTTTATTATGTTATGTTATGTCATGTTATCTTATGTTACATAAATTTGTATGGCGCACAGATACTCAGGGGTGTCCCAGCGCGATGGCCACTGGGCCCTGAATATCACGCTGGGGAAGAGGAAGGGCATTCCAAGCAACAGCTGCCCTCACAACAAAGGAGCTGCCCCATAACCTCTGATACTTAAAGTGAGGAACCTGAGCAAAGCGTAGGGACATGGATCGCAGGGGTCGCAAAGGAACATAAAAGGAGAAACGTTTCTGCAAATAAAGAGGACCACAATCATGAAAAGCACGATGGGCCTGAACCAATGATTTAAATTTAACACTATCCATCACAGAGGAGCCAATGAAGTGATTGCGACTGATGGTGAATGCTGTTCCTAGCCGAAATGCCCAGTAAAAGTCTGGCTGCCGTATTTTGAATCACTTGGAGCTTCTTCAACAGGTAGCCCGGAGTACCAACATAGAGGGCATTGGCATAGTACAGCCGTGACAAAATCAGTGCACAAGTAACTGTTTCCCTCGCCGTCTGAGGTAGGAGAGGAATGAAGTTTCTAAATCTTTTGAGAAGGCCGAAACAACAACCAGCCAACTTCTTAATGTGTTTCGAGCAGGAGAGACTCTCATCAAACCATACCCTCAGATTTTTAACAGGCTTCCCTGTGCAGGTGGGGAAGGGTAACTTAGAAGGTCAAAGCTGCTCTTGGTAGTTAGAAGGTAATTTGCCAATTAGAAGAATCTCGGACTTCTCTTTATTGCACTTGAGCTGTGCATCCGCCAACAATTTAAAAATAGAAGATAGACAATGTTGAACCAATAGAACAGAGTCTGCATTTCTATCCAAGGTAAAAAGCAGCTGGTCCCTAATAATAATGTCGTCAGCATAGGCCTTCACCTTCACATTGGCTCCCAACCCTTCCGCCAGATATATCAGAGGAGTGACATGAATATTAAAAAGAAGGGGGCTACGGGAAGATCCCTGGGGGGCTCCAGTTGTCACTGACTGAGGGGAGGAGGAGGACGGTGGAAACCAAATCTGCTCGACCCACCCCTCCAAGAAGGACCTGAGCCAACCCCAATGGCACCAGACACATCAATCCCGGCCAGTCGCACTAGGAGAAGTAAGTGTGGGACCGTGTCCAACGCCGCCGAGAGGTCCAGAAAAATTAATGCAGCTCTCCCGCTGGCATCCAAACACTCACGACTCACCAGGACTGATTCTGTACTGTGAGAAGCCCGAAACCCTGATTGGGCTGGATGCAGCAGCGCCTCCCTTTCGACAAATTTCTTAAGCTGTTTGTCAACCACATTCTCACACATCTTAGCCAAAGCAGGTAGGAGGGAGATAGGCCTGCAATTTCCTGGGCTAAGGGGGTCCAATGACGGCTTTTTTTAGAAGTGGCAAGATCCTAGCCTGCTTCCAGACCTGTGGTACAACAGCTTTCTGAAGAGAAATGTTAATAATACTATTCACTTCTGAGTTTGTTATCTCTGACACGGCTACCAGTACCCTGGAAGAACAGGGGTCCAAGGGCGAAACAGAATTTAAACCCTTGAGAATTTTTTCCAGTAGATCAACTGGCCTAAATACAAACACCAAAGATGCCCCAATACTGTTGTCAGAGGATGTAAACGCCGCCTAAATAGTCCGGATCTTATCCCTAAAGAAGCAGGAAAGAGTGTTACACCGAGTAGGTGAAGATGGAGACACACTTGCTCGGGCCAGAGGTGACGTGAAGCTCTGAGCGATAGCAAAGATTTCTTTACACTTGTTACTGGCCGACTCAATACGGGCTAAGTAAAATTGTCCTTTAGCCAACTTTATGGCTTCATAGTATGTACCAATCGTACCAAGGACCGTACGACTCAATAAACCATACGGTTTGCACTCGGAACATGCAGTACGTGATGTCCGTACGGATCGAAGCAGCTTTGTACGACCCAGCAAGTACGATTCATATCGACAACACTCCGTACGACTCTTTCTGTACGGGAGATAAAAAAGTCGTAAAAGCAGATTTTGCCTCGAAATGCGTACGATAAGGGCCCCCCGGGTATGGTGCTTACACCCCATGATTGGTATGCCAAACAACAGTTCTGGAGACAAATAATAAATCACAATGTCAAAAACAATAAATTTCAATTTATAGAAAAAAGTCAGAAAATGAAGAGAAAAAGAGAAAAAAGGAATAAAAGGCGGGGAGACACAGAATAAAAACTGTCAACAAGGAATTAAAAAAGTTATCACAAATGTATTATAAATAGTGCGCTCAGAAGAATAAGGGCTGGTTTATACACCAATACATAACATAGAAACAAAACCAAACATGTGGCAAACAATAAATATGTTCCAAAGAAAGGTACAACATATACAAAACTCAAGTGTCCGCTACAATTTATGAGCCACAGATACGTCGACGGCGTTTCAACCGCTGTTAAAAGTTGCGGTCATCATCAGGACAGGAATAATTCATAGAGCATCAAAGTTATTTAAAATCCAGGCCAAAGCTATCTCGTTCTAATCACGTATGCTTACAGAAATTCCAAGGTTGAATTATTAAAAGGTGATTGCAACATTCAAAAATTTGGGGGGGAATTATAACTTGAATCATTCGTATAAAATATGTCAGGAGAAAATAGAATTCAGTCCTCCTTCAGGGGCTTTTCAATCAGGAGCCCGTCTTAACGACCAGCGGCAGGTCTGAAAAATCCTGCGGCGTGGTTACTTCAATAGAAAGCCTTCTATTGAAGTAACCACGCCGCAGGATATACGAATTATTCAAGTTATAAAAATTTGTATTCCTTTTTTCTCTTTTTCTCTTCATTTTCTGACTTTTTTCTATAAATTGAAATTTATTGTTTTTGACATTGTGATTTATTATTTGTCTCCTGAACTGTTGTTCGGAATACCAATTTACTGCCCCTGGTTCAGGTTGGTGGGTTGCCTCTGTGGTTGTGAAGTACACCCCATGATGGCAGGGGTACGGTGTCGGGGCATGGTGCGTACACCCCTGGATTTCAGGGGTATGGTGAGTATGTCCCCGTGCGTACACCCCATGAATGTTGCCGTACGGTGCGTAGGGGTACAGTTCGTACCCCCCCAAGGTCGTAGGTGTACGGTGCGTACACCCCGTGCGTACACCCCTTGAGTTTAGGGGTACAGTGCGCATGTGAATGTGTGGCTATCCGTACAAATTGCCTATACACGACGTGTTCCGTGCGAATCGCGTACACATTACCCGGTCCGGATTGTACTTGGTAGGTCGTACAGGATGTTTACGAATGGTACGGTTCACTGTGAGAGTCTAAGTCATACGGATTTAGCCTTGTTTTTCGTACGGTTTGCACGGATTCGGACATATTTCTGACCTACGGATCGTACTACGTGATTCTGACGGATTTGTACGATTCGTACGGAAACCGCTACGAATACGAATCGTCGTACGGGTTCGTTTCCCGAATCGGAATCGACCCCTAAATGTATTAGATATTTATTATTTATTATTATTTGTTTAATTGAGATGTTGTAGTGTTGAATGGGTAAAGTAATTTATTATTAATTAATTAATAATTAGTTGTTAAATAATTTTAATTAGTTAATTGGTAATTAATTATGGTAATTGTGTCATACAATTAAAGTGTATGTTGTGGTGTTTATAGGTGTAAAGGGTAGGAAGGGTGGGAAGTAATTTATTTTTAATTGATGATTTAATACTTATTTATTAATTATTTGTTAATTAATTCATTCCTAATTAGTTATGGCAATTGTGTAATTAATTTTAGGTGTGTTTTGGTGTTTACAGGAGTAAAGGGTGGTAAGTATTTTGTGTTTAATGCATTATTATATAGTTGTTAATTAATGTTAATGATTTGATATTTATTTTGTGTAATTGTTTATTTTGTGTGTGGTGTTTTTACTTTTAAAAGGGTTAAATGTGGATATTAAATACATTTTAAAATATTTAATTATTAGTTTTTAATTGTAATTGCTTTTCTTTTAAAAATAATATTTAATTGTTGGGGATATTATAGTGTTAAAGCATGTGTACTCAATGAATGTTTCTTTTTTCAGTAATAAGATTTTTTTAATTGATTATTGATTATGTTAATTATGGAAATAAATGTAATTAACATTTTGAAATGTTTTGTTATTGGTGTAGAGTTATACGGTAGGAAATAAAATAAATACATATATGTTTTAATAATTTCTTTTGTTTGTTAATAACTTGCAAGCGGCGCGTAAACACGCACTTTGTACTTATAGTCAGTACTTACGAGAAGCAAGGTTGGCAGTAAAAGATGCGCAGTTAGTGCCAGCTTTGCTAGTCGTAAGCAAGGACTACGCACCACTTGCACATTTTTAACACGCGTAAATAAAAGGCATTGTTATTTAGAATGTCAATAGCTCAAACTTTTGCAAACACAAGACCTTTGCATTTCCAATGCTTGTTGAGGTATCAGAGAGAGGGTGGCAGCAGCCATAGGAAACAGGGACCATGATACCAGGCCGTGTGTTTTAAAAGTAGGAGGGAGAGATAAACGACACTAAAGCTGAGGAGTCTAATTTAGGTCCAGTAGGGCCAGATGCACGACAAATTATCAGAGTATACAGATAGAATCAGGTGAATAAAAATAACTCAAACAGAGACGGTGGTTAGCCTGAATATCTGGCCATTTTGAACTTATTGGGAAAGCTCCTTCAGTTTTTACCTGTACTACACATTATTTATTGGGCTGAATTGGAGTTGTGCATTAAACTATCTGCCTCTTCCTTCTGCCAATAAATGTATTCTGGAATTGCTGAGTCACTCTTTCTTGGGTTGTGGCACTATTTTGCTAACATGATGATCGACTAAGTGGTTATGAAATACTTTTATTGGTAATAAGTAAAACATTACCAAAAGTGGAGTGTGTACAACATTCACACCAAATGGCTTTTTATGAGTTAATAATATAATGCATGTCCGAGTTTATATAGAATCCACCAAAGTTCCTTCCTAAGAGCATAAGGTTTAAGATAGCGAAAGAAGCAGAGATTTGTTCTATCCCACACAGCATTAAAAAAAACGCTTAAAAGAAAAGTAGACAGGCAGTCTATTCCACCGACTTCACGCCCACACCCCGTAAGTGACAAGAAATTTGTCAGAAAGCATTGTTCTGTGAAGAGTATGGTAGTTTTGTCCTTTCAAAGGTAAACCTGCAATTACAGACTGCCTCGCTCATTCACAACTGCCTGTTGTTTAATAAGATGCCTTAATTGAATTAAACCTTGGCTTCAGAGTTCTGAAGTCGGTTAGTCAGTTTAGGATTTTTCCGTTAGCGTGCTTGGATTCGTAGTTCGAATTTTACCACGTGATAAATTGCACTAAAATTCCTGAAGACAAAAATAAAATCCTGAGCCCCATTTCATACTCACACAGAGAAGCATTTCCAAAGTGTTGGAGCGCCGTTCCACACACCAGTATAAAATGAAATAAACAAGTAGTCCCCGAAGAACACACCACACCTGTATATGAAAACTGTAATTTACTGCTGTGAAAAAAGCCTCCATTGTACATGTTCTAGCCTCTGTGTTTTCTTTTTGCAGTTTATGCTTAATCTTGATGAAATATTTCGGTAAGGCTATGTTAGTTAATATATTTAAAAACACTTAAAGAAACAAGTAAGCATAACAGTCTCCACCGACTTAACGACCCCACCCTAGAAAGTGAGAAGAAACTTAGCAGAAAGCATTGTTCAGTGAAGCCATGGTAGTAAACCTGGAATTACAGACTGCCTCGCTCATTAATTGCACTAAAGTTCGTGAAGCCAAAAATAAAGTCATGAGCTGCATTTCATACTCCTGTATGGAGCAGGGAAGTATTTACGAAGTTCCTGAAGGCAAAAACAAAATCCTAAACTGCATTTCATACTCACGCATGCAGTAGGGAAGTATTTCCAAAGCGTTGGAGTGCTGTGCCACACTAGTATAAATTAAATAAACAAGTAGTCCCCGAAGAACACACACACTTATGTGTGTTTGAAAACTGTAATTTACCGGTGCTCGTCGCTCGTAAAACCGGAAATGATGTTACAGAGCGCTATGAATAAGGAGTCTGGAAATAAAAGTGACTTAGGAGTGGCCCAATTGCAGACAGCAGGCGGGATTACAATCAGTATGAGTGATTCCTTCAGGTCTTGCAGACAGCGCATCCGCGCTGATGCTCGACCTAAAAATCCCACAGCGCAGTGCCGCAAGCCATTTAGCTGTGTCGTGCTGTCATTTTCAAAGTACAAGTATGTGTTGTATTAACGAAAATACGACGCATCCTTGTGCTTTCCCCTGTGCTGACGCACAATTGGCTGCCATGCGCCAGCACAGGCACCCTTGCATCATTTTGCACCAGGTACCTCAACCTAAAGAAGAAACTGACAAGAATTATTCTATTCTTAAAGAGGTACTACTCAATCACCAAAAAGAGATTAAAGACAGAAAATCTAGACAATTGAAGCTTGACGAGATTGATTACAACACTAAGAGAGTTTTCACCTACGCTAGAAAGTATGATTCTCTAATACAAACTGGTGCAAAACAAGTTAAAACACCCAGAGCAGATACTATTTCCATCTCCTCTAGCTCCACTTCAATGAGTGCTCCGCCCTCTAGTGATAGAGAGGTTGAGAACAGCTCAGGTACTAGACGAGTAGAATCTTTGTTATGGGAGCTCAGGACCATACGCAGAGGCAACAGAACCCAGGGTACATGGGCAGGGCCAGATCTAAAACCCGCAGAGGGAAAAGAGGGAAATAAAGGAGAGTACAGAAAGAAACTCAGGTCAGGCAATGAGAGGAACATATAGAAGCATCAGAAATAGGTGTGCAGGTGGTTCACCTCTCCTATAAAGACCTTACAACTGATATGATTTCCTCATTGAGTAAAGGTCTTAGTTTCAGCCCACGAAAATCAGGCGACATCAGTAAATTGAAGATAGACCTGTTTAAATTCATCAGAGGGCTCAAATTGAATTTCCTTTTTGCTTGTAACCCTTCTGCCAATACAAAAGTTACCAACACTGTGCTGGGTAATGAGTTTGGTGTTCCCAGCATATAGGATGTGCAGGCGACAACACTTTTACTTTCCCTTACTGATCTAGAGGGATGTCCCTATTCCATGGTACATCTCCTGATGAACTAGATATAGACATCGATATCTCTATATCCAGTGGTCTAAAAAATAAATCAAAATAGACCCCCACGCTCCCAGGTGGTAATGCAATAGATACTTCTTAAAAACGAGTTCTAGAGGACCTAGATAACCAGGACTACAAGAAAACCCCTACTAAGAAATGTTATCATGACGACCTTGAACCAGGAGAACGACAGGCCCTTAAAACATTAAGCAATGACAATGACTTTTGATCAGGGCAGCAGACAAAGGAGGGAATGTAGTTGTCATGAATCGGGCAGACTACAACAAAGAGATCATGTCCCAACTTAATGACGATACATGTTACAAACTAATCAATCAGAACCCTATGGGACCCTTGGGCATTTTAATTAACAAACACCTGTTAGAATCCTACTTGAAAGTTTTCAGACCCACTTACCTAAAACCTATACACCTAAAATTCACAAACATCTTCCTTTTCCACTGGGCAGACCCATAGTGTCAGGCAAAGGGGGGGCCCCGCAGAAAAATTGTCAGACTATGTGGATCTTTTTCTAGGTCCACTAGTATGCAACTTGGCCTCCTACATTCAGGATTCTAAACACATATTGAGTTTGCTTTCTGACTTGCATTAGCAGCCAGGTATGATCCTAGCAACCCTGGATGTGGTATCCCTTTATACCAATATTCAACATGAACTAGGTCTACATGCAGTGACACGGCTCCTAAATACCAGACCAGCTGCACAGTGGTTACACAATGAGATGCTAATTACCATGATGCACCTCATTCTTCACAACAACTTCTTTCTTTTTGAGAACAAATGGTACAAGCAGATCAGATGGGTAGCGATGGGACACCTGGGCATTTTAATTAACAAACACATGTTAGACTGGCACACCGAGGGCCTTCTAAATGACGATGAACAGCAATGCCAGTCAGGCGCAAGGTTTGTAATGTTCCTATTACATACAGAGTGAAGTTAAGCCAAACTTTACAGGATTTGTGCAGTAAAGAAGTAATTCAACCAATAGAATCTCCACCATGTTTGTCTCTAGTGATCTTTACCTAGAAGCATTTGGGGGATCTTAGACTATGTGTGGACCTTAGGAGCCTCAACAAGGAGACATGGATTGACAGACATCCACTACCAAATTTACATGAACTGGTGTCGACCTGGCTGAAGCTACTGTTTTTCCCACATTAGGACTGGCCAGTGCTTACCATCAGATAGAGGTACAACAAGAGTCACGTCATTTGCCTGCATTTGTCATGCTGGAAGAAATGTTTCAGTTCTTTAGAATGCCTTTTGGTTTTGCAGCATCCATATTTCGGTGGTTATGGAAGGAATCATTGATGGGTACCTAAAGAGCAATCACATTCCAAGATGACATTTTGGTGTATGATAGAAATGAGGAAGAGCATTTATTCAATGGTTACGTCAAAAAGGCCTGACCATAAAGGAATCCAAATGCACGTATAAATGTGATGAGGTGGAATGCCTGGGCTACTGTATTTCTAAAAATGGTATTATACCAAAGAAGATCATGTTAAAGCTTTGGAGGATGCTCCGGTTCCAAAGACAGAGGAACAATTACTATAATTTTTGGATCTTACAGAATTTTACTCTAGATTTATTGTTAACTATGCTGCAGAAGTTGAATGTCTACTTAAATTGTTAAGAAAAACAATGAGTTTTTGTGGGGCATGGTGCAAGATAATGTCTTTGTGGATCTAAAAAAAAAGCTGGTCAACGCTCCTTTTCTTAAATCATTTGAGGTTGGAAGGGAGTCTATTGTTGCTGTGGATACCAGCAGCTATGGAGTGGGGGCACACTGCTGCAAAACTGAAGTCTGAGGAGTATGCGGTGTCATATGCTTCTTGAGAATTAAAGGAGACCTAAAGGTACTTCTCTGTAGTAGAAAGAGTGCTATTTGCGTGCAGCTGGGCAGAAGATCATTTCAGGCAATTTCTGAAAGGTACATGGTTTGTGTTAAGAACTAATCACAAACCATTGGCTCTTTCTCTGGGGGATGTGGGGGGCAGGAGTTTGACAGCTAGACTGGCACCTTTAGCTGCACAATTACAATCTTAACAATTTAGAATTGAGTATGTGCTAAGTGGGTTGAGCATTCGTGCTTTTTCCTGTCATGGTTGCTATTAATAGATCAGAGTGACATAGGAGGTGATGGTGAAGTAGCTTATACTAGGGAGGACATCAATGGTTGAGATCACTTGTGTGATGAATTTGAAATGTTTCAAGAGAGGTCTGGAAGGATCAACTAAGAAAAGATTTTGAAATGACCTTCATATGTGAATACATGAAAAAAATTGTCCAGTAGAACGAAAACTGAATGGGGAAACATCTGTATTTTTCTAAGGTAAATGATGAATTGATGTATGATGGGTTTTGTTTATTTTGTGGTGATCAAATTGTCCCACATTCGGAATTAAAGATTTTTTTTAGATGGGATATGAAGGACATATAGGTATGTCTGCTACCAAAAGACGAATTCGGAAATTCTTTTGGGAATGGAATTCATGGCGGAGGAGTTGGTGAGGGAATTCAGTTTGTGTGCATACAGTGACAACACAGTAGAACCCTGTCTTACTTTACCTTATCCTGTTGAATTTGATCCAGGGCCACAGAGAAAGTTGGGAATAGACATTTTAGGTCTGCTTTGTAAAGTTCCCAGGAAAGAAGCATTTGCTATTGTTCTAATTGATTATTTCACTAAATGACGCTGAACATCCTGTGATTCTGGGCAAATCACTAAGGGGCAGATGTATCAAGATTCCAATTTGCGAGTCTTTTGTTGCGATTTTTTGCGAATCGCAATTTCGGAATCGCAAATTGGGATGTATGATAGGAATTGCAAGAAATGTGCGATTCCTACAATTTCGCAGAATATTTTGCGATTCTCTTGCGATTTCTTAATTAGCGAATTTCGCAAATTTAGAAATCGCTAAAATGGGATCATGCAATGCAGGAACAGCCTGATGACATCACAACCAGGAAGTTTCAGTGATTGCTTGCACCTGCTTCCCAGAGCCACACCCAGTGGCAGTTGGAAGAGTGTTCTGAGGCAGAGCAGACCTGTTTGGAGAGCAATGGAGTCTCAGAAGGCACAGGAGGAAATGGCATTGGAAAAGAGAAAAAGGAAGCAAAAGTTTTCTGAGAAGGAGCAAGAAATCCTCATAGAGGAAATGGTGTGTAATCATGAGGACCTTTTTGGAAAAAAAGCACTGAAAGTTCCTGACTCCAGGAAAAGGAAAATCTGGATGGAGATTCAGGAAAAAGTTAATTCTGTTGGAGTCATCACTCGCTCCATTGATGAAACCAAAAAAAGGTGGTACGATATGAGACTCAGATCAAAAGAGAGACTTGCTGATAGAATTAAAGAGGCAAACAAAACAGGTGGTGGGACTTCTACTGTGGATCAACCAACACTCCATGAGGAACTGATAGAATCCACCCTGCTACCAGAGAGTGTGAGTGGAGTGACTACAATTGATAGCTCTGAACCTTCTGCAACTTCACAAGGTAAGATGAATGAGAATGCAATCAATGTATGTGTGTAAAGAATGTGTGTGTGTCCTGTGCAGAAACTCAGTCACAGATAAATAGGAGTTCACTTACACTGTAAAACCATAAGTGAGCAATGCATCATGGGAGTTGTAGTCCAATTAAGATTGTCACATTCATCATCACAGTAACACATGTTATTTGACCAAGTAGTAATTTGGCATGCTGAAGCAGTGTAGTACAAGTTGTAATATGCAATAAAATTATTTTGTTTTAAAGAAACACAAATTCATATTTCACACTTTACATCCACAGAACAAACAAGAGACTCCAGGCCAGAAAATGAATTAGAAGGTTCGCCTCCTCATGTGACTTTTGACACAGATAAAGTAGTCACTGATGCCCCTATACAGAATAGGAACATATACAGGAAGCGCAGACGTGTTGCACCTCTGGAACCAATGGGAGTGGAAGTACATTCAGATGTAGATGCAGATCCCAATGAGACAGTCGCAGTTTCCCCTCAGGACTCACACCAGCAACCTCAAACTCCAAGGAGGGCACGCTCATTCCATCTGGAGGCATGTGGGAGCAACTGAGGACCAAGTGAAGGAGGCACTGTGTTTGCTGGCCTTGAGCAGGACATGCTTCACGTACAGCGCCTGCAACACAAGGCACTGAGATCAATAAATAGGCAGCTACTGAAATCTAATAAAAATCAGGAAAGCATGGCTGCATCAATCGACAAACTCTGCCTGACCCTTTTACAAACTGAAAAAGCACGTAACAGGGCTGCACAGGCTGCACAATTCAGGATGCATACCTACACCAAAGCAATCAACAGGCTTTGTGCAGTCACAAGCAATTTCACGCGGCGCAGCATCAACATGCAGCGAGAATTAAGTCAATGCACACGTGAAATGGCGAAGAGTGTGGACAAAATGTCCTTGGTCTAGGAAAGTATGCAAACCACCATCTCAGGTACAAGCACTCTCCTATGCTCTGGAGAGAGTGAGGACAACTCCAGTAGGAGTAGTAGAAACCCTACCCCAACTAACCAAATGGGCCAACACAGAAGTGGAAGGCATTCTACTCCCGGACTGAGCAAGAAGCCATGCCTTCACAGGAGCAACACACTGCCAGCCGCCAACGCAAAACTTATGCAGCAGAAATGCATTGTGAAAGGTTTATTTTTGTTCCACATATGGATATTTTAATTTACATCTTTTGAAAGAAATGTTGAAAACATATAACAGAATAGTTTGTATGTTGTGAATAAAAACAACATTTACAAACTTAAGTTAGTATTTAGTTTTTTCTTACCTAGAAATAATTTCGTGTAATCTCTGTCCTTCTTTGACGGCCAGCCATGGCGCCCACTCTTGCCATTGCCATTCTTGGTGGAGGGATATCATCATCATCAGATGAGTCTGAGTCACTCACTTCAATGTCTGTGCCTTTGGGAATTGCCATGTTATGCAGCATTGCACATGTTGTAACAATTTTGCTACATGTTTGTGGATTGTATTGCAATGCACCTCCACTTTTGTGTATGCATCTTAAACGGCTCATTAATATTCCAAAAGTACGTTCAATGACCCCACGTGTGGACCGGTGTGCCCTGTTGTACCGTCTTTCACTTGCATTTGCAGGATTTAAGTATGGTGTAAGGATGCAATCACGCACTGCATAGGCACTATCACCTGCAAGTAAGAGAGAAAATAGTAACTGAATGTTCCCTTTCATTTTCATGGATGGATGAATGGATGTTTGCATGAGTGTTACTCACCTAGCAGGTATCCATCTCCAAACTGACCAGCACTGAGACGTCTATGAATTGCGCTATGTCTGAAGATGAAAGAGTCATGTGTACTCCCTGGAAACTTTGCTACAATGTCATTAATTATGTTTTTGGCATTGCATATGATCTGGATGTTGAGCGAGTGGTAGCTTTTTCTTTTCCGGAAAACATATTCAATGGCTGCAGGTGGAGTGATAGCAATATGGGTTCCATCAATGCATCCAATCACATGTGGAAATCGTGCTATTTGATAGAAATCCTACTTTGTATCCTGTATGGCTTGTTGTGTATTTGAAAAATATATATGATGGTGGAGTCTCCTTAGCATTGCATCAAGGAACACATGAAAAAAACGTGATAGGGCACTCTGTGACACTCCACCAACCTCTGCAATTATACTTTGAAATGAGCCAGAAGTCGAAAGGTGCAGTGAGCACAATACCTGCACATGTGTTGGTATTGATTGTGTTTTGCCTGTTGGATGTGCCAAAAAAGGTTCCAATTCATTAATCAGGTCCAAAATGGTGTGAGGATGTAGACTGTATTTTTCATAGATCTCCTCCTGAGTCTGCTGGAACAGCGTAATGCGTATTCTGAAGATTCTCTCCTGTCTTTGTCTCCTATGGGCAAGAGCTTGGATGCGCAGCCTCCTGGCAATCAGGTGAATTTTGAAAAGTCGGAAAATGCATTATGGGAGCCTTTTTATAATTTTTTTTTACCACCTGCTTCTATTTGGTGTTAAATGCGATTTCTTATTTTGCGAATTCTGTGAAATCGCAATTTGCGATAATTTCTTACATTTTGAATGCGATTTCTTAACATGCGATTTTTTATTTGCGATTTTTGCAAATTTTGGAACATGCAAAATAAGAAATCGCAATATTTTATGCAAAACACACTTCTCGCAGACTAAGAATTCACAAAAATTGCGAAAACTTATTATGCGATGCGATTTCTTTCATACATGCCACTTGCACTTTTTGTTGTCGCAAACGCTTTTAAATTGCGATTTGCAGCATTTGCGACATGCAAAACGCTTGATACATCTGCCCCTTAATCTCCCCGTGCCTAACAAAAAATAAATGTGTCCTCATGTAACGCAACTGGTGCTATGTAAAGCACTCTGATACCCGATTCGGGTCAAGTTTGTGCTATATAAAACTCTGTAAAATAAAAAAAACTATGTGGTTAGGGAGTTCATTCGGTTAGTATGCAAGGGTGGTTTGCCTTTGAGCAAATCTTTGCAGGTGGCTTAGTTGTCTTATCACACTCTGCCGAATTCTGTTAATTGGTACGAACGGTTTGAACTGCTGCATTAACCACGATACAAACTTGCTCCATGGTGGTTGAAAAATTGTTGCAGAGAGTCAGAGATGGGCATTACCTATAAAAAAATATTATCAAGGAAAATTTAAGAAGGTTATTAGGAAAGTCATCTGGTGTTAGTGTATGTCTCAGTGACTCGGTTCCAATCAGGAAGCCAGTAGTAAGTGGAAAAGAGTTACTCAAGTGGTTTGATCCCATTAAGGTGGTGCAAGTATATGACAAAGGTATAAAAACCCAAGGAGGCAAAATTTGGACTATGAGTCGGGTTTCTGCTTGCAGAACTACTGTGTGTGCTGGGATGAAGGATATAGAGCAGTCTCCCTGAATGGTGGATGAAAGCAATGTGTTCATGGGTTTTCAAATCAGTGATGGTGATGCGGGGTCAAGTTAAAAGGGAAATGCTCCTAGAAGTGAATTGCATACTAAGGGAGTTGATTACATATTAAGGAGAAATACAAGAATCAAATGTTGTTCCGCAATGTTTTCAGAATATGTCGAATATTAATTTACAAAGATCAATTGTTGGTATTCATAACATTTTAATGTTATTTCATGCGTGCTATATTGGTGGACAATGCAAAGTATTATCTATTTCACTTATCATCTTAGGTTACATATATGTATATATACACATATACTTGTTTTCTTTTTTTCGTTTCTTTATATCATATAATATATATATATATTATTCTTGCTTTTAAGTCAATGTATTGTTTGTTAAAGGAGAAAGGTGTGTTGCGTTCTGTGTCTTATGATCTGGAAGGGCTAGAAGGCAAGTGGAACGCTGTGGGTGGAATGTTAGATTCAAATATGGTGGGGTTCTAGAGAGGGCAGTTAGGATGTTAAAAAAACCTCTGTAGAAGTTGTGGTGTGGCTTCTCCTGTTTATACGAATAAACATACTTGAAACATCCTGACAAAGTTACTCCCTTCTACAGAGTTCAGTTCACATCTGGTAGGGTTGAGGAGTACTTGAGGGCATGAGGCATATAAAAGCAACATTGTACCACCCAGAAAGTAATGATGTCATGGAATGGTTTATAAAGGTGTTAGTAGCAAGATATAGTGAGTGATGTGAATTGGGAAGGTGAACCCAGGAAGAAGGTGCGCAAATACCATCTCACTCAAAACTCTTCAACCGGTGTTACACCTTTTCAACTGTTCCCAAGTATTCCCAATAGTGAGGTGATTCCAGGATGGGTGAATGAGAAACAAGCAGAGGTTGAGAAACAAGCAGGTAAGGTGGAGGGCTGCAAAGAGAATAAAGAAGAGAAAATGGTAGGAAGGAACAATCTTCATGATAAGAAGAAAGCAGTCAAGAAAACGATTGTGCATGTGGGCGATTGGAATAAAATAAAAACACCAAGGAAGCAGCGTAGGTAAGTAAAATTCTTTATTGTTTGATTATGAAAATCATTACAATTAAAACAGTAATGTCATTTGTACAACCCAGTTCATTAATGATTTGGAATTAAAATATGTCAATTATCTAGAACCTTTAAAAATTCCATAACCGTTACTAATTATGCAACTAAATACAAAATGCTTCCTTAGATAAATACCATACTGGGACATTATTACCATATATGCACACCTTTGTCACAGCAATTCCTTGGTCACAATACGTTTAACATATAATGATTACATAACACCATACATTTTCGAAAACTGTAAACTTTATGTACCTTTTTCAAATAAACAATAATGTGCTTTAGTGCTTGCTTATGACCAGTAATGGTCAGTATCACAAATAACCGAAATACAGACCTACATAGAACCATAATATATATTTGATTATAATGCAATTCAATAAAACTGTAAACATTATATACCACTGTGCAAATAAACAATAAAGTGTCTAAGTGCTTACACATATTCTGTAAAGCCTACACTCAATTTCCTGGAATGTAGCAGGGATTGGCAAAATCAATTGAAACGAAAACCTGAACCAGTTCCTGGAAACTGGAGACATACTCTGCTTCCAAGTGGCAAGGGCACTGTCCAGTACCCCACTGGCTGGGTTCCACAAGCACTTCGTGATCATAGGTCACTGAGAGCAGTGCTTAAGCTGGAAGTCTCGTCAGCCAACAGCTGGCTGGCGAATCACTAAGGGATGAAAAATACACCGTCCTGAGGAGGATAAAATGGTCCGACAGGACAGAACACACTCTCCAAACATGGCTGGAACAAAAACATGAAGGACGTCTGTTCCGTACATGCTGTCCCATAAAAGGCTGGGAGAACATTGCTGAGGAATTACTTGCAAAGTTCGGGAACCCCCAGTCCCATTGCCCCAGGGCCAAAGGGCAAACAAGATCTGGAAGCATCTGGTCAAACAAAGGCATACGAGACAGCAAACTTCTCCTGCGTAAGGTGCTCACAACTAAGAAAAGAGGGCGCAATCAATCAGAGGGCCCATCTGTGGCTTCATTGAGGGCAGCCCTAAGGAAAAAATTTAGGAACATAAAAAAGCCTACATAGAAAGGGAATGGCACAGAGTTTTCTCCCTGCTCAAGCAAAAGAACCTTGCCGGACTAAGATACATAAACCAGCTGAGCAGTCGAGGGGTCACGAGAGAAAATGGCGTAGCCAAAAAAGACTGGATAATGTACGTGAAGCAGGTATATGTAGTCACACCCACTAACATGGCCAGCACACAGGGGACCAGCTGCGGAGAAGGACGTGCCGGCTAGCCAGTGCAAAGCCAGGCAACATGACTATCAGCGCAGGCAACTCGCCAATGGAAACTAGATCCTAGGCGGCAGCACACTGTACTCGGACTGAATGGACAAAGCCTCAAATGGTCATTAAGACTATTAAGAACATGAAGAATGATGGGGCGCCAAGGCCCAAGAGGATCCCAGCTCCGGTCTTCAAATTGGTATCCGATTTCTGGGCAGCAATCCTAACTCCGATCTATAACCACACCTTCTCGACAGCTACAACCCCCGATTCTTGGATGGGCTCATTATTGGTACCGATTTTAAAAAAAGGGGATTGACTCAAGTCATCAAGCTACAGGCTTATACCCCTGCTTGACCTAGAAGCAAAGGCATATGCTTGCCTACTATTGAAGGATTTGGAGAAGTGAGCTGAAGAGAAAAGTATAATACCCTTTTACCAGACCGGCTTTAGGTCACAGTCATCAACTTCAGACAACGTATTGGCACTGACTTATTTATCATCTCAGGCAACCCTGAAGAATCATCCACCACTTTTTTGCTGTTTCGTTGATTATAGTACAGCCTTCGATAAAGTGGTCCATAAATGATTATGGTGGAAGTCAGAAAACTGGGGCATTCCACCAAATCTGTTGAAGGCAATCAGATCACTCTACGAAGATACCTGGGTGCGGGTTAAAACCAGCGGCCGCACATTGTTCCCCAACATTAAAACAGAGAATGGGTTGAAGCAAGGATGCGTGCTGGCCCCCATCCTGTTCAATCTATACACAGCAGACTTTGGGGAGGCCATAAAAGGAGCTAGTCTAGTAGTTCCCAGACTCGGAAGTGTGAGGTTGCCGGTGCTACAATATGCCGATGATACAGCTATACTGGATCACACAAGGGTGGGCCTACAAAGAGCCCTAAATGCATTAAACTCTTTCAATAACATCAACAACTTGACAATTAAACAAGGAAAGACCAAGATGATCATTTGTGGGACATACCATCGGAAGAAGACACAATGGCTAATGGGTAATCTCCAAATCAACACGGTGGATGCATATAATTATTTAGGAGTTTGGCTGATGGAGCGGGCCAAGGAGAAGGTCAACCTGAAACAACTGAGGTCCAAGGCCAGCAAGGTCTCGCATCTATTAAAACTATTAAGTCATCGCCTGATTAGCCCATCAGCCATTCCAATCCAAATGGTCCTGAAAGCTAAACTACTACCAGCTATTTGCTGTGGCCACCTGGCCTTCCCCAGGCTACTGGATGCCGTCCTTAACTAAGCCCAAGTAAAGGCATATAAAGCAGTGCTCCATATTCCAAGGTCAGCCAGGAACACAAGGCTAAGACTAGAGCTAGGCTTAGCAAGGCCAGACCTGACATGCTGGGGGAAGATTATAAAGTTATATTTAGGGATACTGAGGGCCCCGGCCCACTCCCTGAAACACCACCTGAGAATTATCTTCGGGGGGGTCAGGCACGGCCTGGCACTTTTGCCTAGGAAAAGCTCTTAAAACATTGAAGATCAAGGAAGACAGCATTCCACGGCTGGACATCCCCCTGAACGCTTAAAAAAGATCCACAAACCAGCAAGTCCGCGAAACCTCCCTTGATCTGGACAATAAATCTCTCCATTCAGATCCTCCTAGATCCTCTGAATAACTCCTACAAAGCAGGCAAAGCACACCCTTATCTAAGTGAGGCTCTCACTCCCCTGGCGTGAAGCAAAATACTCTACATGAGGCTGACTACATTAGGAATTGCCGACTTCAACCCCACTTGGGCCTGTAAGGGGGAATCTACAAACTGCAGACTATGCCCCTATATGAGCGAATCCTGGCTGCATCTCCTATGCTGCTGCCCGAACATTAATTACGACCGCAGGCGACTCCTGCGTCTAATCTGCATGATGAATCGAATAGAGATCTGCAGTGAGGCGTCAGCTTTGTGCCTATCAACCACCGACACAATGACACTAGCAAGACTGGCAAAATTCATCCATCAAATCAGGATTGCCCTAAAATCTGCTAACGAAAGCAACAAAACTATAGTGAAGGGTACCACAAATCTAACGGAAGTTAGATCAGCGGCCCTAAACATCCCCAGCCCACCAGTATAATGACAGCACTAACATCAGTGAGGGCCAAAAAGAATGTAAGAGGCGATATTCACTATCCTGTATAGCTGTTTAACCAGCGATGCTTAAATGGAACTTCATGAAAGCGCGCAAGGCCACACGGCAATGACTATAACTACCGGGGAGGGACAATGGTGTTGGCACAGGGGTGGGGCGCTCAATTTTTTGTAAGATAAACAGATGTTTTTAGTATCATGGGTTTTAGCTTTTATACGTTGATTGTTTTTACTGTAATGATTTTAATTAATTGAACAGTTAATAAATACAAATACAAAAATACTCTTAAGTTAGTGCTACTCCTAAACACATCTCTCTCATGGTAGACCATTGATCACAATAAACATTCCACATGGTTATTGGAGTGTACCAAAAGACGGTTTAGCCAAACTGTACTTGTTATGTACCATTGTGCAAATGAACTGTAAAATATCTCAGTGCCTACACATAATTATAAAACCTCTTCTTAGACTAATCAAATAACTGCCCAGAATAGAGCCGTAGTATATATTATTACTCTGCAGAAAATTGTTAAAGTGTTGTATATACACTCCACACCAATTTATATAGATTTTAAATCTGAATTCAACATATTATCAGCTAGAACAATAAACGTATTAAATTGGCCAGTCAAACAAATTGGCCTTCCAGATAGACAGAGAAATATGACTTCATGACATGTCCCCACTCCATATTCTGTAAACAATGGTTTTAGCAAAGTTCGCTGTGCTTGGAGTAATCGAGGGCAGGTACACACTATGTGCAGTAAAGATTCTTTAGAGAAACTGCAAAGTCTGCAACTGTTTGCTGACCATTGTTGTATCTATTTAGGGGTGCCATCTTTTGGTGGATATCTGCCAAATCTTAACTTGAGGAACAGGTCAACGAGCCATTAGATGGGGTTGGAGCTCAAGTTTCTCAAATTTAATTAATAATGGTCCAGGCATGCTTTTTCGCTGCTAAGTCTTCTTTTTCCTTTAAGGATCTCCAAGTTCAGTCAACCTTTAAAAGTTAGCAAGTTGTTTAATAATGCTGTGAAAACGAGTAATAATAAGATTTGGTGCCACTTCTTGCACAAAAACAATCTCCCCACAACGCAGGCATCCTTGCACAATGGTGCAAGGGTGCCTGCGCCAGCGAATGGCTGCAGTTTGTGCACCAGCGCAGGGGGCAGCACAGAGACGCAACATATTCTTGTAACTATGTCGCATCCCTGTGCTTCAGAAGTGCCGCAGCACGGGGCAGCCAAAGGGCTTGCGGTGCCGCGCTGCGACACTTCCTTGTAGATCTGCCCCTAAATTACTAGGTCTGGAGAGTATTTTACACATAACTGGAAGAAGTATGCATGCTGGTCTTATATGGCCAAAACAAAGGAGTGAATTTATTATCGATTTAGCATCCACTAACACATTATGTGGTAGAAAAACGTATGATTTAGAAGGACCTGTGGGACTGTGGGTTTCCCCAGGAATTACCTGATGATTGGCGGAGGGCGCCCTTGTACTCCATACAGGTACCAAATTGTGAATAATATAGCTTTGTGCTTGGAAGGGTTAATTTAATTTCAAGTTGACTGAGGGAATAGGACATAGTGGGGGACACTTGTATCAGATAAGAGCTGTTCTCATGGGACACAAACATTTGCCTGCAGAGCACCCTATGCTTTGAGTGGAGCACGCACAGTACTTTCAGACAGCTTGGAAGTGTAGCTGCAGGGAAGTATTACTGTTGGCTGGGTACTGTGGCAGTCACTTAAGTCTTAAAATGATTTATTATTTTATTATTTTCACTTTTGGAGTTACTCTAAAAAATCTGACATTTTAGACAATATATTTCAAAACGTGCATTAAAAAGGTGCTGGCTTTAGCACATTTTCATTCTAGGGCTAATCCTTCTTCCGCTCCATAGGGTAGTAGTGAGAACTGAACAGATACGAAAGTGAAAGTCATATGGACTAACTGCAGAAGCTCTTACAGAAGCCGGAATGAGTGCAGTAGACATACACATGGCCTGCAGCTGGGGAAAGCTTCATAGTTGTACACAGCGTGCTCTCTCTCCTTCATAAGTAATGCAAGACAAAAGCCTTTGTGTCCCAAAGCAGTCAGTCTTTTTATGCACACAGCGTACAGTGGAAGTAGAAATGTAGACACACAGTTACTAGGGGCAACGGAACAATGCGTGAGAAACAGAATAGATGCAGAGAAAGAGGTGAACAGAAGGGAGAAATAGGATAACAATGTGGAGCGAGATTAAGAAAGTGATAGGAAGAGTAGGTAAAGCAACAAAGATGGAGACAGGAATGAAGAAGAAGCATTTGCAAAACCAATAGGTTTCGACATTTCGGCTATTGGCTTTGTCAAAGTTTTTTTTGTTGATGTGCTGCATCAGCAAAAAAAAGATAAAAAAACACGATGACCTTATGCATGCTGGAGTGAACATTATGACACCGAGGGTGGCTGCGTCAATATGTATGTGGTACATGCATGATAACGTGCACACTGATGCACCACCATGCATGCGCATATACTGAATGATGCAGGAGCCATTTCATTAATTTTATTTACTATTGCAAGATGGAATATAACGCATGGAACAGTACATAAAAATGTGGAAGAGCAAAGGTGGAGTGAAAGGAGGAGAAGGAAATAAGGGAAGGAAGCAATGTAAAGTTGGTGGGAAGTAATGGAGGCGCTTGAGATGGGGCAGTGTGAGGATATAAAGCTAAACAAATTAGCTCGGGTGTGAGGGGAACAGTGGATAAGGTGGGGTAGAGGAAATGAAGTGGCAACACTGATTGCTTTAGCAGGAGATGCATTGTACGCGACAAAGGTCCAGAAAACACATGAATTCTCATGGAGTGCTGAAAAAAGTAGTTTGCTGTATGTGAGCACGGAAAGATACAAGTCATCCATTCAGAAATGTTATTATTATTTTTTTAAATTTCTATATTGGTATTTTTTAAAATATACAGCACACAACACTTAACATGTAATCACATCGCATTTGTATTTACAGGGGTGATAGCCCAAGGGGCTTAGCTTATCGTTGTACAGTACGCCCATAGTACCCATGAGATGGCACGTCCCTGCAGCTCTACAGTCCCACATATAACATATAGACATATAATCATTGGTGTTTGGTGCTAGGGGTAGCCTTCCGGCTGGCAGGTGTGTTACCAAGTGTGTACTTATGACCGGCCCCCTGACCCGCTTTCTACTCTGACAGAAAAAGAGAAAAGGGGGAAGCGGGAAGAGTTTAGAGGGGGGGATGACCTGCTCTGGTGCTTTTGAGTGAGGATGATCCCTTCGGTTGTTTTTTGGCTAGGAGTTTCATGGGGGCTCGTAGGGTGCTAGGAACTTGTCCAGGGAAGCCCACATACCCCTGCTTGGGTTTTTCCAAGGTGTGTTACTTAAGGCTGTTATGTCGGCTCCTCTCGGGTAAGTCACCCAATTTAGCCACCCCTTGAACGTGGCTTTGGAGGTGTCTTTCCAATTGGTGACTACAATTTTGACTGCTGCCATTAGCAGGAAGTCAAGGAGATTTCTGTCCTGTTGTGAGTCTATATCTGATGTTGTAAATGCGGTGGTGAGAGGGGCGAACTCTTCTTTAAGTGTGCAGCCTAAGGCTTTCTTTATGAAGGTAAATATTTTTTTCCAACATTTTTTTACCTCTTTGCAGTTGAAGATGAAGTGTGCCAGGCCTCCCTGCTCTCTGTCGCAGTTCCAGCAATGGTCATTTTCCCTCAGACCTAGGGCCGCTAATCTAGCTGGGGTCCAATAGGTCTTGTGCAGAATCCAGAATTTTGTCTGGGCTAACACCAGGGCGATCATGTGTTTCGATGGGGACATCCAAAGGATGTGGCTCTCCTGCTCGCTGAGTGCGGTGTCTAGGTGTGATTCCCAGAAGCTTGTTGTCTTATCGTTAAGCTTGGATGCACTGGGGCGGAGTAGTTTGTACAACGTGGGCCACCTGGTGGCCCACTTTGTTCAGGTTCTCCATATACTGGATGATTGAGGGTTTGTACTTTGCTATTTTTGATTTGGTTAGGGCTGATCTGATTTTCAGGAAGTTGTAGAATTCTATATCTGGCAAGTTATGTCATTATTTTAGCATGTTGAAGGTATATGGGTGTCCCCCTTCCTCCAGCTGGGCTGGGTATGAGAACCCAAGTTTTTTCCAAGATTCTATGGCTAGGGGTTTCCCCCTATATTTTATCTTGGAGGTTGCCCAGAGCGATTCCCAGTTAGAGCTCTTCACGCTGTGTTCTAGATTTTGGTCTACCATAAGCAGGGCGTGTCTGGTGTTTTTAAGTATAGGGCTATTCTTTTGTGTCTGCTTGTTCGCGGTGAGGAGTGTTATCGTGTCAATATTGTTTAGTATGGCTCTCTTTATCTTGATCCAGACCGGTATGTAGTCCTGGTTCGGCAGGATCCAGTACATTCTCTGTCTAGCTATTAATGCCATCTGAAATGTTCTAAAATCTGTCAGGTATAGGCCTCCTAGTTTCTTATCTAGTTTTAGTTTTTTCAGGCTTATCCTTGGTTTTTTGCCTTGGCATAGGAATTTATTTATCAATCTGTCCATTTTACGGTGGAATTAGTCTGTGAGTTTGAGTGTGAAGGGGAGCATTCCCGCAAGGTAGTTGATCACCGGGGTGATCATCATCTTTATTGTGTCTATCCTTCCCCACCACGTTATGAATTTGGGCGACCAGGATTCCAGGAGCCTTTTTTATCTTTTCTAGGGTTAGTTTCTCGTTTTGGTCGAGAGTACTTTTGACGCTCTTGCCAAATTGGATCCCTAGATACTTGATGAACCCGGGTTGCCAGACTAATCTTGAGCTGTCATTTGCTTCTCTGGTGGTGTGTACGTTTAGTGGCATGCACTCTGACTTGTCTCTGTTTAGTTTGTAGCCGGAGAGGGCGGAGTAGTTGCCTATGGTGGTCATGAGAGCAGCAATAGAGGTTTTGGGGTTCTCTGTGATTATGAGTATGGCGTCTGCATAAGCTGCAAGTTTGGCTGTGGTCTCATTGATGGTGATTCACGACATATCTCTATTGGCTACAATGTCTCTGATCAGGGGTTCTAGTGCCAGTAAGAACAGCGCCGGGGACAGGGGGCATCCCTGTCTTGTCCCTCGTTGAAGGGTGAATTGGTCAGAGTCTGCTCCATTGATATCTATCTGTGCCCTGGGGTTTGTATACAGTGCCAGCACCTTTCTTGTGTAGTTATCACCCAGGTTATACACCCTCATACACTGCTCTAGGAAGTGCCAGGACACTCTGTCGAATGCTTTCTCTGTGTCTAGCGTAATTGCCACCGCCGGCTTATCGGACTTTTCCAGAACGTGGCACAGGAGTCTTGTGTTGTCATGAGACATATGCGTCTTTATGAAGCCTACCTGTGCATTGCTTATCAGTTAAGGGAGTACCGTATTGAGCCTTATGGCTAGGATTTTGGCATAGATTTTACAGTCTATGTTGATGAGAGAGTTGGGCCTGTAGTTTTGGGGCCGTAGCGCGTCCTTGCCTTCTTTGGGATAACTATTATGTTCGCTTCTGCTATGGATTTAGTCACCATTCCAACAGTCTCGCAGTTGTTAAAGACTTTTTCATAGTTGGGATTAGGTGTGTGCGAAAGCTTTTGTAAAAGGAGACTGTTTATCCATCTGGGCCCGGCACCTTGTTGTCTTTAAGGTATTTAATCGCCAGCTCAATGTCGGTTGTATTTATCTCCCTACCTAGTGTCTGGGCTTCGGTTCTTGTTATCTTGGGAAAGTTTAGTCTGTCGAGGTATTTGGGGCACCCATCTTGGTCTAGTGTTTTGTCCCTTTTGTATAGCTCCTGATAGAACTCACTGAATGTGCGTAGGATATCTTTGTGTTGGGTGTGCGTGTTGTTGTGTGCGTCCGTGATGGAAGAGATGGTGTGTTGTCTTTGTTTATGCTTCAGGTATGACGCTAGGATTTTCCCTGCTTTGTTTGCCTCGCACAGGTTAATCTGTTTGTATTTGTTTATCCACAGCCCATTCACTCAGAATGTTGTTGTATTCGTATTTTTTCCCGTCAACTCTTTTAGGGTGTTGTGGTTATTGGTGTCCTTGATATGGGCTGTTTCTAGGCATTAGATGTCCTTTTCTAGTTGCTCTAGGTGTGCCTTAGCTTTCTTATTCTGTTTGGCTTTGATCTCTATAGGTGTCCCCCTGACTGTCGCCTAAAGCGTGTCCCTGAGAATCTTGGGGTCCATGCCTGGCGTGTCATTGTCTCTAATGTAGTCAAATATGACTTGTTCTATTCTGGTCTTGTCTTCTTGATTTGCCATGACCTCATTGTTAAACCTCCACCTGCCGGTGAGGTACTCGCTGTGACGCCCTGCCAGTTGTAGGCTGATACAGGAGTGATCCGAAATTGTTCTACCCGCTATTACGGAATGTTCTATTAAGTGGGTGTGTGAGCCTGAGATTAGGATGTAGTCTATTCTACTATAGGAGTTGTACGGGATGGAGTTAAAGGTGTAGTCCCTGGTGACTGGATGTTGCAGGCGCCATGGGTCCGTCAGGTTAAATCTGTTGCACATGTTCTTTAGAGTGTTATGTGAGGCTGGGGGAGAGCGTGGGTCCTCGATTGCCTGTCTAGGGTGTAGTCCAGGGGTAAATTAAAATCCCCTGCCAGCACTATCATGTTGTTTTGGGGGCTTTCCTCCAGTCTCCTCGAGATTCCCTCCCAGAAAGCGGTGTCATCTGTATTTGGGGCGTATGTGTTTACTACCAGGATGTTTTCGTCTCCCCTTTTCAGTTGCATTATTAATAGTCTCCCTGCCTCATCATGCTGCTGGTCTGCAATGGATATCTTTGAGTTTTTATTTATCAGTGTGATATTACCTTGCTTCTTCCCAATCGCTGGAGAGCAGGCTACGTGTCCTATCCATCTAGCCCTGAGTCTTGCTGCGTCTTCCAGGAAAAGTTTGGTTTCTTGTAACAGTATGACGTCCCCTTTGGTCTTACCTAGGTAATCTAGGATCTTCCTTCAGTTGACCGGGTGATTGAGGCCCTTCACATTGAGAGAGACTATCTTCAGGTTTGCTAATAAGGAGGGATTATTAATCTGTGTCATGGTGTAAGGTGATCGCTCGTGCATAGGTCTCTCTCCCCCTAAGAGGGGATTTGCCCCTGGCCTTTTGTTTTGCTGGTGTAATTTGTACTGGCAGCGTGCTCTCCTTGCATAATCCTTTGGTTATATCGAGCAGAGTGTGGATAGGTTTGGAGATAGAGTGATATGTCAGAGTAGCTAGGAGATATAGACCAAGCATAAAGGACATACTAGATGAACAGGACAAGTCACTATGGACAAAACAATACAAACATAGACTGTAGACCCCCCCGACCCTCCCTCCCTTCCCTCCCTCCCTGAGCTAAACCATCGTATTTTAGACGTGCGACAGCAAGGATCCCCCTCCGCCCACCCCGGGATATATAATGTATCGTTATGGTGGTTCTACTTTACTTATACTTATAGTTAAAAAGTTTCCCCCTGCTATTCTCGGATGTTGGAGGTTATGCTTGGCTTAGGTCTCAGCAGTTCTACTTAACGCCTCTTCCCCTGCCCCCATTGGCTGTACCCCCACTGTGCCATCAGAAAGGAAATATACTAGACTTTTTGTGTCTCTTGGTAACAGCCGTTCGTTTTATCTGTGGTTGTTTTCCGCGCAGAATCTCTCCCATGACGACTTGCGGCACGGAGCTGATTTGTCTTTTTTTCTCCTGCGGGAGCAGCTTCATACTTGAAGTAGGTTTGTTGTGCTTTTAGATGCGTTAAGACCTTTTAGAAGCCCTTAGATACTGCGGCAGCTTTAAGATACGGATGTGAGGTAGAAATGGTTTCAGTCTCTGAGTGTTCGGCTGCGAGGTAGATATGGTTTTAGTTTTTGAGTGTTCAGTACTTGTCTTTGTTTCTCTCCATCATTCCACTCTTAGTTCTGGCAAAGCTCTCCTTTTTATTGTACCTGCTTGTGAGGTCTCCATCTCTTGGAATGATGGGGCTTGGAGGTGTCTGGATAGATCAACCAGGTCGTCAAAGAAATACGTCCTTCCTTTGTCATTAATTCTGAATCCCGTGGGCCCTACAACTGAGAAGAATATGTTCTCCTTCCATAGTCTCTCTCGCTGAGCTAGGGAGCCTTTCTTCAGGTCTACTGTGGGCTTGGAGTAGTCCTGCGTGAGGATTATTCTGTGGCCATTCCATTGTATGTTCTGTTTCTTCCTTGCCACCCCAAAGATGTTTTTTGTGTGCTGCGATCGCAGTGGTTTGCTGATTATAGGGCGCGGGCCCTGTCTGTTTGCAGATTTGTGGGCTGGAACTCTGTATGCTTTGTCGAGCTCGAAGGGATGGTCGAATTTAAGGTTGGTAATTTTAGATATTATGTCTTCGATTAGTGCAATACAGGACCCTTCTTTGTCCTCGTCTCCCTCTGTGACCCCCAGGATTCTTATATTGACTTTCCTGTTGCGATCGTCTAATTCTGCAGTTTGTCTTTGGAGTATGTCAGGTTTTTTTATTAGTGCCATTAGTGCCTTCTTTGTCTTTAGGTCACCGTCTTCTATGTCACTAACTCTTTGCTGGTCCTCGTTAGTCTGTTATTTGCTGCATGTATATCCGCCCTGACCGCGGCCAGTTCTAGTTGTATAGCGTCAGTGGTTTGCTTCGTGGTTTTGGCTAGGTCATGCACCTCCGCCAGTTTTTTTAATATCATGTCCAGTGTGCTATTGATGTCTGGTCTCTGCTTGATAGGAGAGTCTATAGGAGTGTCTCCTCTGTTCTTCTTCGATTGCTGTGTGATTGTACCATCATTTCCTGCCATGGTCAGGAGGCCTCTTTTGGCTTGCAGGATCTGGAATCTGCTCCCCCTTTTCCGTGCTCTGTGCTGCAGGGTCTGTATCTGCGTGGCTTTGTTCAAGGTTCTCTTTAGTCTCTCTTTGTCATCACTTTTGAAGGCTGTTGTTGGCAAGGAGATACCCCCTGCAGGATTGCGGGTCTCACTCGGGCTCCTCTCTTTTGGGGCAAGTGTTCGATAGCTAGTAGTTTAGCCGCTATCTTGACTTGTGCTGCCCACACAGTCTTTGCGGGCTCTTGCAGGCTCTTTTTAGCTATCTCTGACCACTGGGCCTTCCCGTGAGTTTATTCTGGCCCTATCTCTTTTAATTCTCTCCTTCTTGTGAGGGCTGGGTCTCCTGTGCGCAACACCGTGTACAGTTTGTCTGTCAGCTGCGTGGTTACCCTCTGTGCTTCTCTTTGTTACTTTGTGCTTGATAGTGTTTGTTCCACCTGGGCTTTGCTCTTCCTCATTGGTGTTTTAGCTTTTAGAGAGTCGTTGTCCCTCTCTGCGTACCTAGTTGGACTATTGCACTAGGGTCACACTGGGGTCACGGGGTAGCTCCTGATTTCGCCCCGTATGCCTTATCGCTTACCCTGATTGTTTTTAGTGCATCTTTTCTTAACCTCCGGTTGCGATCACACTTGGATGTCCGCAAACGTGTGTGGTCGGTGTTGTGAGAACCCTTCTCTCCTGCTTGTGCTCACCCCGTTCACTCCCGATTGTGGCGTTGTGGCATGAGAGAGACGTTGTTCTGCATCGATGTGGATGAGGCCCCCTTGCATAGGCTCCCCCTGCGGCTTTCCGAAATGGTGGCTACCACCTGTTATTTTTGGTTACAGACCACTCTCTCGGGAGGCCTCGGGGGCCCGCTATTGTGCGGCCGGAGGTTTCTTCCCCCTCCAGAGATCATCAGATGCAGTTGCCACTTTGCTCTGGCCGAATGGCCGTTCCGTTTTCTTTTCTTTTTTTCTCTCCCCCTCTTGGCTACGTCTCGCGATGTTCTCAGTGTACGTTTGATTCCCTTGCGCGCTCCCTCTCTGAGTCTCCCGAGATGGCAGCTCCCTCTTGGTGGTTTCGGTTTCAGAGTTCTTTACTACTCTGAGGATTCGGGAGCTGTGCTTCGGTTTGCCGCTCTTTATTTCCTCCACCGGAGCGGCGCTTGTCATCTGTTTCGCCCTGACCCCAGTTGCTTCTATCTGCGTTGGTTCGCAGAGCAGTAGGAGACGCGCTTACATTGTGCTATTTCCACTGAACTAAAATGGTGGCTTCCTTTAGCCATTTCAGTTATGCTTTTGCCTTTGTGCGCTGGGGGTATGTTTGTTCTCTTTGCCCCTTGCGGGACACGGTTCCAGGGGGGGGTAACGCCTTAGATCTTTCTTCGGCTAGCGGTTTTGCGATCCAGCCCCCGTCGGCCCCTTAGCTCTCACACCGCCGCAGCTCACAGACCACGGATCCCGGGAGCCATCTTGGGGGATCGCAAAATCTTCGTGTCAGCTTGCTCTGATTTCCTCATTTTCCATCCTCCAGCCCTGCCGGTTGTCCCCTGTTCAGCACATCTACTGCTCTGACAATTCCGATTTCTTTTGGGGTGATTCTTTTTATGCTTTGTGTGGTGCTTACATGTATAAACTTGCTTTATCCCAGGGTGTAGCGAAGCACTGGACTCAGGTAACTTTCCCCATTGCTGTCCAAGCCACGCCCGCCATTCAGAAATGTTATGATCCAGGGGAAGAGGGCGGAAAGCAATTGAATAAGAAGTAAGCAAATACGTATCAAGAGAGCCAATCCGTGGTAAGCAATGGGCTGACTCTAAGCCCACTGCAAATATTTGGTATGATTCACAAGCAGCCTTTCGACATCAAACAGTTAAAATCTGTCTGTAAGTGATCTGTCTGTAAGTGAGATAGAGGATGTCATTGAGGTTAAAAGAGCTTTCAGCATAGATCACCTTTTGTTTCTATGAACAAATACCTGGTCCAGCTGGGTTTTTAAGAAGCCACTAGGAGGGAAGGGAAGGGCAGGTGATGAAAACCAGGGGCACACAGAGGAGGGAGATACAGGAGGATTGTGGCCGGTGAATAGGGAGAGTACAAGGTAGAAGGAAGGATAGGCAAGAGGGAAGTATGAAAGAAGGAGGAGCACACGGAAAGAAGGGACTGGCAAAAGTGAGATACAAGAGGGTGTTCTGTGGGGCAACTAAAAATACAAAGTGAGTGCGGTGCAGGAGGGAACATAGAGAGACCCACTGGAGTAAGCCAGCAGCAGTGGACTAGAGGTGCATTAGCTGTAAGGTTGTCCCTCGGGTAGTTCATTGGAGGCACTTGAGTGGAGGCAAAATACATCCAAACAGTCACTCGCATCGTGCATTAGGTGAAAGATGAATACTCCCCGTGGCTGACCCAAGGTATAATTGAGAAAAACCACAAGCCAGTGACAGAGAGGGTTGGTCGAAGAAACTCGATGATTAAAAGGGGCTATCACAAATCCACTCCATGTATATTGTATGCAGTAGGTCTGTTTGATAGCGCTGCTGTCAAAACTTAGACTTTAGAGTCGCGTTCAAAATTCACCCTCAAATATCTAGCTTAGGAAATTCCATATTTTGCTACAGGTATTAAATTCCTGTTGGGCTTGGTCCTCTCTGTAGGGTAATCCCCAAACATTTTGTCTTCACTATCCTGTTTTGTTGGCTTTTAGGCCTCTGTGCGCTTTACCACTGCTAATTAGTGCTAAAGTGTTTGTTTTGTCTCCCTTAAACATGATGAAATTGACTTACACCCAATCGGCAAATTTAATTTACTTGTAAGTCCCTAGTAAAGTGCTACTAAATATACTCCTGGCCTATAAATTAAGTGCTACTAGAGAGCCTGCAACACTCATTGTACCACCCACTTGAATAACATTTTAAACATGCCTCAGGCCTGCCATTGACTTGGCAAAATAGAACTGTTGCCAAGCCTAAACCTTCATTTTTAATACATTTGTCACCCCTAGGGTACGAACTACACAGCACATAGGGCGGATTGCACTGTTTTTCAAAAGTTGGACATGTACTTTTAAGTTTTAAATGTCCTGGTAGTGAAAAACTCTTAAATTAGTTTTTCGCTACTGCAAGGCCTACCTCTTCCACAGGATAACACTGGTTTACTTTATTTCATTTTCTAAGTAATAACGTTTGCTTGGCAGCAAGTAGGTAAATCATGTTTGGTATCTGCATAATTGTAACTTAAAACCCTCTTTAAAGGTAAAGTCGATTGTAAGTCACAATTCTGAAAATGCAATTTTTTAGACTACTCCAGTATACTTACAAAGGATTTCAAACTAGTCCCTTATGACCCCGGACATACTGGAACCATGGCAGGGATTCAGGAAACTGCAGAAACTTCTGTAGGAAAAAACTCTAGAAGCTTCTCCGTCTTCAAAATGTGCACCAAGTAAAATAGTGGACCCTTAGATCCAATTCTTCAGATCACTTCCGGACCTGTGGAAGCCTCAGAGGAAGGACTCCTCTGCTGCCCTGCTGCTCTGCCTGCAGGAATGACTTTTCTGCTGTCCTGCTGTTTGAGAAAGAAGGACTTAACCTACACCTTGAACCCATGCCCAACAGAGTGACTCCAAGTGCTAGTTCAGAGCTACAGGAGAGTTTATTGTGTCCCTCTGCAACAGGACAGCGCAACGCTGCTTCTGTTGAGTGGCTTCTCAAGCACTGACTGAGCATGACATACCTCAACACCGACAACCAGTCCACCTCGAAGCATCTCACCTCAGCGTGACACATTTCAACAGAAGTGTTATGAACAACGGGGGGACCCGTTTAGGTAGTTTGAGGACCTCGGGTAGTAATGATTATTCAAGAGAACAAAGGTCAAGAACTCATATGAATATGGTTAAGAGTAATAAGCATAGACTTAAATAAGAACTATGTTTTCTATCCAATGTCCAGCCGGACAGAGGAGATTTTTATTTTTAAGATAAACTAAGAATTCAAATGATTAAAGGGAACACAAATCACAAACTGGGCACAAGCCTGTACCAAGTATGGAAGGGGTGAAGACAATACATGGGGAAAATGACAGGCAAACAGAGTGGAGCGAAAGGATGCTTACAAAACAATGCAAATCTTGTGTAAGCTAAACCTAACAGTAACTGCAATAATTAATACAAGAGAGAAAATGCAGTACTGTTAACACAGTCGACGTGACGTTTCGATCCCTATCTCCAATTATATACTGGGATCATCTTCAGGACTATATACATTACTATTGCCTGAGTTTTTTGGCCTGCGGGAATAAACAGGAAGAATGGAAGGAAGGGGGGGGAAAGACAATTAAATTACACTAACATTTCAAATTTTCATGAAGCATGTCACGCATTTTAGAGCATTTTAAACATTTTAAGATAGGTGACTCGGTGCTCTGGAGACGCCGTTCCCAGTGACATATTATCAGACAGTAAAGATTGCACGGTGCCGTGGGGGTGACTGGACGTTGAGCAGTGAGTTTGGGCCGTGAGCCAAATGACTCCTGAGTGAGTGTTGGCGTGACTGTGCTCTTTTTTATTATGTGAAGTGCCTATGTGGACAGTTGGCGTGTATAAAAGCTTGTAACCTACGGGTGAATATGGTGCCGTGTAGGGAATTAATCGTGCCGGGGGATGGCGCCTGGCTATAGGGGAGAGATGCTGACCTTCTTTCAAAGGAAGGTGCGGTCCATCGGCATCAAAATTCAAAGCCTCATGGAAAAGCGAATGTACCTAAAGATAAAGATACATTAATAAAGGCAGGTTGAAGAAACAGTAGGGAGGAGGTGAGGTAAACTGAGGAGTTAAGTTTACCTGAATGAATACATCAAAAGCCTATAAGGCTTCTTTTGAAGGGCAAAATTGTGCGGCGGGGCGTCAGTTGAGCGTTCCTGTCGTGTTGAAATGGACCTGTGGGAGAAGGAAAGCTTTTAGTGGGGAATAACCGTTATATTTGAATAACGGAAGGGCTAGCACGAATAATAATGTACCTGTAGACTTTACAGCGTGCCCCGTAAATGTTGAAGTTGAGCTGGGTGGTGGGCTGCACGGTTCGGCTGCTAATTAGAGCAATCCGGGTGGTTGTAGGTCCTGTGTACAATTGGGAAAAGGAGTCAGAGCCATAAACAACCGCCGAATTTCTTCACAAATGAGTGGAGATTGCCTTACCTCAATGGGACACCAGTGACGGGCTGCAGGGAATACCGTCCGGTATAGCGGGATAGCTGATAACCAGTGGCTCTCGGAGAGGCAGCTTTTGGGCCGTGTGCTTTGGAAAAATAAACACAGAAGAGGGACTAGCACCAGGAAGTGGGCAGTAACCCAGGTTGTGGGGGCCATCTTGGAATAGGAGTGGTGCCTAACCGGCGGACATCTTGGAGTGGGTTAAAGTGAGTGGAAAAAGTGCACAAAGTGACATTAAAACATTTAAACATTTGGTCACAGCAATTGTCCTGAAAAACTTCAACACGAGTTTCAGAGTGGAACTCAAGGGAAAAACGATCAGAAAACAGTTCAATAGTTCAGGTCCTGAGGAGGACAAGCAGGTGTCAATGTCAGAGTTCAAGAAACAGAGCTGCAGGAACCAATTTTACAGGAGATTGGTCCAATCCTCTGACCTGTTCAGGCCATCCTGTATGGAGTTAAATTGGATAATGGATTTAAGTTCCTCTTTGTTCAGCAATTGTCCCATATTACCACCTCTTGGTGGTAGTTTCAATACTTTCAGAACTGTCCACTTTAGCTCATTTTCAGAATGTTTATGGGATGAGTAGTGATCCACCAAAGGGGCGTTCAAGGTCCCGCAGCGAATGCGGCTCTGATGTTGTCCAATTCGGATCTTCACCTTTTGCGTTGTTTGCCCTATATATACTTTCAGACAAGGGCATTGGATCAAGTATATGACATTGGATGTGTTACAATTAGAAAATGCATGGCTCTGTACAGTAGTATTGTTGAATGTGAAGCTTTTACCTTCTATTGTCGAATCACAGTTATTGCAATCCCCACATTTCGAATGACCAATAATGGGGGACAGACCCCATGCAGTATCAAGTGTAGAGGTAGAAGGTAAGCATGGTAAGGCCGCCCTCACAAGGTGATTTTTTAGATTTTTGCTCTTTTTGAAAGCAAAAAGAGGTTTGTCCATGTTGAGGACGCCTGAGTTAATGATAGGCCATTGTTGCAATATGGTTTTCCTCAACTTGTGAGAGATGGGTGAAAAAGTGGTCACGCATGCAATACGTTTCAATTCCTTTTTGGGTTTGGGGAAGAGCAAAACATCTCTGGGACAGTACCAGGCTCTCTTCAGTGCGGCTTTTGTGATTTTTCTAGGATAGCCCCGTTCTTTGAATTTGCCTGCCAGAACTGCAGCTTCCTTGAAATAATCCTGTTTAGCCGAGCAATTACGCCTGATCCTTAAAAATTGGGAATAAGGTAAAGAATCCCTTAAAGCCCTGGGATGATTGCTGTTGTATGCCAGAAGTGTGTTTTTCTCAGTGGGTTTGCGGTAGAGTCGTGTGAGAAGATGCCCTTCACTGTGATAAATAGTAAGATCTAGAAATGCAATAGAATCGTTATTGGTGGTGATGGTAAATGACAGTCTTAGGCAGTTGTTATTCATCCAGTGAAGGAATTGGTGCAGGCAATCAACATCTTGTTTCCAAATAATAAAAATGTTGTCAATATACCTGCGCCAAAAGACTATCCCTGTGTAGAAAGGGTTGTATGGAGTAAGGATTACATTGGTTTCCAATTGGTCCATGAAAAGCACTACCAGGTTTGGAGCAAAAATGGCCCCCATGGACGTGCCTTTGATTTGTTCAAAGAAAATGTTATTGAACATGAAAAAATTCTTTGTAAGGCAGACCTCCAGAAGTTGCAGGATGAAAGTGCTCGGCACTGGGTGTGGACGGGGACGTGATTCTAAAATTCTCTGAATGACTAGTAGTGCTGATGTCTGTGATATGTTTGTGCAGAGAGACTCTACGTCCATGGTAACTAGAGTCTCCTCAGTGGGGTCAAATGGATGGTATTCAATCATGTTTATCATGTTCATAGAGTCTCTGACATAGCACTTAGTTTCTGGGACAAATTCCTTGATGAAGTAGTCAACGTATGAGCCGAGTGGTTCCAGAATTGATCCACAGGCTGAGACTATAGGTCTCCCTGGAGGTTTGGTGGCATCTTTGTGTACTTTCGGGAGAGTGTAGATAACCGGTGTTCTGGGGGTCTTCACATTCAGGAAATGGAATTCCTTTTTTGAGAGGAAACCTGCCACCACTCCTTCTGTGGTGATTTTGAGGATAAGTGCCTGGATCTCTTTGGTGGGATTATGGGCCAATTGTTTATAATGGTCTTTATTGTCAAGTTGGCGCTGGATTTCTGTAATGTAGGCTGTTTTATCTTGGAGTACTATTCCACTGCCTTTGTCAGCGCTTTTAATGATCAGAGCGTCGTTGGTCTTTAGTTTCTCAATTGCCTGTTTCTCTTTTAGTGAAATGTTATATGGGATGAATTTTTTCTTATTCTGAAGATTAAAAAGTTCTTTCAGAATTACTTACTCAAAGGTTAAAATTACTGTTGGAACCATTCCAGCCGAGGGCAGGAAGGTCGAGGGTGGGCGAAAGGGGGTATTAGTGATTTTTTCAGGTGTAGGATGTAGCTGGAAGAAAGCCTAAAGGCGTATGCGCCTAAAAAAGCTCATGAGCTCAGTCTGTAGTTCCATGTAGTTTGTTGGAACAGTGGGCACAAACGAGAGACCCTTTTTGAGCAGTGAAAGCTCGTCTTGTGCCAATGTGTGGGCTGATAGGTTAAAGATCGGAATTGAATCAATGTTATGCATAGTGCGAGATCTGGGAACTACCACTGGTAGTAATTGTTGCAGGTCTTTCGCTCTCCAGGGGGGTTGTACCACCTTTGAGTTTTCTTTACTCGACCACGTTGTGGTGGGTCCTGGGCTCCTCTCGTTAAAAAAGTATTCTGATGTGTTCCACCTCGTCTGGCTGTGCTGCTGCCTTCGCCGGGATCCGAACTCTCAGATGAGTCGGCAGATGTATCTGAGAAACCTACAAGGTTTTGACGTTTGTTATAGTGGCCCCAGGGGCGACTATTTTGGTATCGTGGGTAGGATTTGTTTGTGTAGAAATCTTTCTGCAAATATGGGTATGTGTTCTCTACGTTATATGAATTGATGTCCTTCTTGATTTTGTTGGATTTCTTATTTTGTTCTATCCGGTGGAAATCTGCAACAGTTTTGTCAACCTGTTCTATCAGTTTTTTGGCATCTGTTGTGGGACTGGAATCAGATATTTGTTTGAGAATATCGGCGATTTCTACTTCTAGGGATTTTAAGGTTTCTGTTGCAATATCGATGCCCGGGACTAGCCAATGGCGTGAGCAGGTGGTCCCTATATAACTGAAATTATGGATGTATTTGGGATTGTCTGTGAAAATCCCTGGAACGTTGCGAACCTGTAGGCCTAGAGGGATAACTTCTGCTTTCAGGTAGTCAGTCAGCATCAAAATCATAAGCTCTAGGCGAACCTGTTTTTTCTTAAGCTTCTCTAACTGATCTGGGATTGAAGTATTCGCTGGAGTGGGTGTTTCTGGTGTGTCCGACAGTAGTGAGGGACGCGAGCAAAGATGTTTGATATAGTCGTCTGTATAAAGCGGTGCATGGGATGACATGCTTGGAAAATTCTGAATGGGGGAGAAAGGTGTGGGGGAGAATTCAAGGAACTTGGTGCTAGGGTTGTCCCGCCCCCAACTAGGGTGGGTAAAGGGAATATAGACCCTTGCAATCCAGCGATTGCGCTATGCAGTGTTATGAACAACAAGGGGACCCGTTTAGGTAGTTTGAGGACCTCGGGTAGTAATGATTATTCAAGAGAACAAAGGTCCTGAACTCATACGAATATGGTTAAGAGTAATAAGCATAGACTTAAATAAGAACTATGTTTTCTATCCAATGTCCAGCCGGACAGAGGAGATTTTTATTTTTAAGATAAACTAAGAATTCAAATGATTAAAGGGAACACAAATCACAAACTGGGCACAAGCCTGTACCAAGTATGGAAGGGGTGAAGTCAATACATGGGGAAAATGACAGGCAAACAGAGTGGAGCGAAAGGATGCTTACAAAATAATGCAAATCTTGTGTAAGCTAAACCTAACAGTAACTGCAATAATTAATACAAGGGAGAAAATGCAGTACTGTTAACACAGTCGACGTGACGTTTCGATCCCTATCTCCAATTATATACTGGGATCATCTTCAGGACTATATACTAATCGATGGATTGCAAGGGTCTATATTCCCTTTACCCACCCTAATTGGGGGCGGGACAACCCTAGCACCAAGTTCCTTGAATTCTCCCCCACACCTTTCTCCCCCATTCAGAATTTTCCAAGCATGTCATCCCATGCACCGCTTTATACAGACGACTATATCAAACATCTTTGCTCGCGTCCCTCACTACTGTCGGACACACCAGAAACAACCACTCCAGCGAATACTTCAATCCCAGATCAGTTAGAGAAGCTTAAGAAAAAACAGGTTTGCCTAGAGCTTATGATTTTGATGCTGACTGACTACCTGAAAGCAGAAGTTATCCCTCTAGGCCTACAGGCCTACAGGTTCGCAACGTTCCAGGGATTTTCACAGACAATCCCAAATACATCCAAAATTTCAGTTATATAGGGACCATCTGCTCACGCCATTGGCTAGTCCTGGGCATCGATATTGCAACAGAAACCTTAAAATCCCTAGAAGTAGAAATCGCCGATATTCTCAAACAAATATCTGATTCCAGTCCCACAACAGATGCCAAAAAACTGATAGAACAGGTTGACAAAACTGTTGCAGATTTCCACCGGATAGAACAAAATAAGAAATCCAACAAAATCAAGAAGGACATCAATTCATATAACGTAGAGAACACATACCCATATTTGCAGAAAGGTTTCTACACAAACAAATCCTACCCACGATACCAAAATAGTCGCCCCTGGGGCCACTATAACAAACGTCAAAACCTTGTAGGTTTCTCAGATACATCTGCCGACTCATCTGAGAGTTCGGATCCCGGCGAAGGCAGAAGCACAGCCAGACGAGGTGGAACACATCAGAATACTTTTTTAACGAGAGGAGCCCAGGACCCACCACAACGTGGTCGCGTAAAGAAAACTCAAAGGTGGTACAACCCCCCTGGAGAGCGAAAGACCCGCAACAATTACTACCAGTGGTAGTTCCCAGATCTCGCACTATGCATAACATGGATACTTCCGATCTTTAACCTATCAGCCCACACATTGGCAGAAGACGAGCTTTCACTGCTCAAAAAGGGTCTCTCGTTTGTGCCCACTGTTCCAACAAACTACATGGAACTACAGACTGAGCTCATGAGATTTTGTAGGCGCATACGCCTTCAGGCTTTCTTACAGCTACATCCTACACCTGAAAAAATCACTAACACCCCCTTTCGCACACCCTCGACCTTCCTGCCCTCGGCTGGAATAGTTCCAACAGAAATTTTAACCTTTGAGAAAGTAATTCTGAAAGAACTTTCTAATCTTCAAAATAAGAAAAAAATCATCCCATATAACATTTCACTAAAAGAGAAACAGGCAATTGAGAAACTAAAGACCAACGACGCTCTGATCATTGAAAGCGCTGACAAAGGCGGTGGAATAGTACTCCAAGATAAAACAGCCTACATTACAGAAATCCAGCGCCAACTTGACAACAAAGACCATTATAAACGATTGGCCCATAATCCCACCAAAGAGATCCAGGCACTTATCCTCAAAATCACCACAGATGGAGTGGAGGCAGGTTTCCTCTCAAAAAAGGAATTCCATTTCCTGAATGTGAAGACCCCCAGAACGCCGGTTATCTACACTCTCCAGAAAGTACACAAAGATGCCACCAAACTCCAGGGAGAACTATAGTCTCAGCCTGTGGATCAATTCTGGAACCACTCGGCTCATACGTTGACTACTTCATCAAGGAATTTGTCCCAGAAACTAAGTGCTATGTCAGAGACACTATGAACATGATAAACATGATTGAATACCATCCATTTGACCCCACTGAGGAGACTCTAGTTACCATGGACGTAGAGTCTCTCTACACAAACATACCACAGACATCAGCACTACTAGTCATTCAGAGAATTTTAGAATCACGTCCCCGTCCACACCCAGTGCCGAGCACTTTCATCCTGCAACTTCTGGAGGTCTGCCTTACAAAGAATTTTTTCATGTTCAATAACATTTTCTTTGAACAAATCAAAGGCACGTCCATGGGGGCCATTTTTGCTCTAAACCTGGCAGTGCTTTTCATGGACCAATTGGAAACCAATGTAATCCTTACTCCATCCAACCCTTTCTACACAGGGATAGTCTTTTGGCGCAGGTATATTGACGACATTTTTATTATTTGGAAACAAGATGTTGATTGCCTGCGCCAATTCCTTCACTGGATGAATAACAACTGCCTAGGACTGTCATTTACCATCACCACCAATAACGATTCTATTGCATTTCTAGATCTTACTATTTATCACAGTGAAAGGCATCTACTCACACGACTCTACCGCAAACCCACTGAGAAAAACACACTTCTGGCATACAACAGCAATCATCCCAGGGCTTTAAGGGATTCTTTACCTTATTCCCAATTTTTAAGGATCAGGCGTAATTGCTCGGCTAAACAGGATTATTTCAAGGAAGCTGCAGTTCTGGCAGGCAAACTCAAAGAACGGGGCTATCCTAGAAAAATCACAAAAGCCGCACTGAAGAGAGCCTGGTACTGTCCCAGAGATGTTCTGCTCTCCCCCAAACCCAAAAGGGAATTGAAACGTATTGCATGCGTGACCACTTTTTCATCCATCTCTCACAAGTTGAGGAAAACCATATTGCAACAATGGCCTATCATTAACTCAGGCGTCCTCAACATGGACAAACCTCTTTTTGCTTTCAAAAAGAGCAAAAATCTAAAAAATCACCTTGTGAGGGCGGCCTTACCATGCTTACCTTCTACCTCCACATTTGATACTGCATGGGGTCTGTCCCCCATTATTGGTCATTCGAAATGTGGGGGTAGCAATAACTGTGATTCGACAATAGAAGGTAAAAGCTTCACATTCAACAATACTACTGTACAGAGCCATGCATTTTCTAATTGTAACACATCCAATGTCATATACTTGATCCAATGCCCTTGTCTGAAAGTATATATAGGGCAAACAACGGAAAAGGTGAAGATCCGAATTGGACAACATCGGAGCCGCATTCGCTGCGGGACCTTGAACGCCCCTTTGGTGGATCACTACTCATCCCATAAACATTCTGAAAATGAGCTAAAGTGGACAGTTCTGAAAGTATTGAAACTACCACCAAGAGGTGGTAATATGGGACAATTGCTGAACAAAGAGGAACTTAAATCCATTATCCAATTTAACTCCATACAGGATGGCCTGAACAGGTCAGAGGATTGGACCAATCTCCTGTAAAATTGGTTCCTGCAGCTCTGTTTCTTGAACTCTGACATTGACACCTGCTTGTCCTCCTCAGGACCTGAACTATTGAACTGTTTTCTGATCATTTTTCCCTTGAGTTCCACTCTGAAACTCGTCTTGAAGTATTTCAGGACAAATGCTGTGACCAAATGTTTAAATGTTTTAATGTCACTTCGTGCACTTTTTCCACTCACTTTAACCCACTCCAAGATGTCCGCCGGTTAGGCACCACTCCTATTCCAAGATGGCCCCCACAACCTGGGTTACTGCCCACTTCCTGGCACTAGTCCCTCTTCTGTGTTTATTTTTCCAAAGCACACGGCCCAAAAGCTGCCTCTCAGAGAGCCACTGGCTATCAGCTATCCCGCTATACCGGACGGTATTTCCTGCAGCCCATCACTGGTGTCCCATTGAGGTAAGGCAATCTCCACTCATTTGTGAAGAAATTCGGCGGTTGTTTATGGCTCTGATTCCTTTTCCCAATTGTACACAGGACCTACAACCACCCGGATTGCTCTAATTAGCAGCCGAACCGTGCAGCCCACCACCCAGCCCAACTTCAACATTTACGGGGCACGCTGTAAAGTCTACAGGTACATTATTATTCGTGCTAGCCCTTCCGTTATTCAAATATAACGGTTATTCCCCACTAAAAGCTTGCCTTCTCCCACAGGTCCATTTCAACACGACAGGAACGCTCAACTGACGCCCTGCCGCACAATTTTGACCCTTCAAAAGAAGCCTTATAGGCTTTTGATGTTTCCATTCAGGTAAACTTAACTCCTCGGTTTACCTCACCTCCTCCCTACTGTTTCTTCGAACTGCCTTTATTAATGTATCTTTATCTTTAGGTACATTCGCTTTTCCATCAGGCTTCGAATTTTGATGTCGATGAACCGCACCTTCCTTTGAAAGAAGGTCAGCATCTCTCCCCTACAGCCAGGCGCCATCCCCCGGCACGATTAATTCCCTACACCGCACCATATTCACCCGTAGGTTACAAGCTTTTATACACGCCAACTGTCCACATAGGCACTTCACATAATAAAAAAGAGCACAGTCACGTCAACACTCACTCAGGAGTCATTTGGCTCACGGCCCAAACTCACTGCTCAATGTCCAGTCACCCCCACGGCACCGTGCAATCTTTACTGTCTGATAATATGTCACTGGGAACGGCGTCTCCAGAGCACCGAGTCACCTATCTTAAAATGTTTAAAATGCCTTTAAAATGCGTGACATGCTTCATGAAAATTTGAAATGTTAGTGTAATTTAATTGTCTTTTCCCCCCCTTCCTTCCATTCTTCCTGTTTATTCCCGCAGGCCAAAAAACTCAGGCAATAGTAATGTATATAGTCCTGAAGATGATCCCAGTATATAATTGGAGATAGGGATAGAAACGTCACGTCGACTGTGTTAACAGTACTGCATTTTCTCTCTTGTATTAATTATTGCAGTTACTGTTAGGTTTAGCTTACACAAGATTTGCATTGTTTTGTAAGCATCCTTTCGCTCCACTCTGTTTGCCTGTCATTTTCCCCATGTATTGTCTTCACCCCTTCCATACTTGGTACAGGCTTGTGCCCAGTTTGTGATTTGTGTTCCCTTTAATCATTTGAATTCTTAGTTTATCTTAAAAATAAAAATCTCCTCTGTCCGGCTGGACATTGGATAGAAAACATAGTTCTTATTTAAGTCTATGCTTATTACTCTTAACCATATTCGTATGAGTTCAGGACCTTTGTTCTCTTGAATAATCATTACTACCCGAGGTCCTCAAACTACCTAAACGGGTCCCCTTGTTGTTCATAACACTGCATAGCGCAATCGCTGGATTGCAAGGGTCTATATTCCCTTTACCCACCCTAGTTAGGGGCGGGACAACCCTAGCACCAAGTTCCTTGAATTCTCCCCCACACCTTTCTCCCCCATTCAGAATTTTCCAAGCATGTCATCCCATGCACCGCTTTATACAGACGACTATATCAAACATCTTTGCTTGCGTCCCTCACTACTGTCGGACACACCAGAAACACCCACTCCAGCGAATACTTCAATCCCAGATCAGTTAGAGAAGCTTAAGAAAAAACAGGTTCGCCTAGAGCTTATGATTTTGATGCTGACTGACTACCTGAAAGCAGAAGTTATCCCTCTAGGCCTACAGGTTCGCAACGTTCCAGGGATTTTCACAGACAATCCCAAATACATCCAAAATTTCAGTTATATAGGGACCACCTGCTCACGCCATTGGCTAGTCCTGGGCATCGATATTGCAACAGAAACCTTAAAATCCCTAGAAGTAGAAATCGCCGATATTCTCAAACAAATATCTGATTCCAGTCCCACAACAGATGCCAAAAAACTGATAGAACAGGTTGACAAAACTGTTGCAGATTTCCACCGGATAGAACAAAATAAGAAATCCAACAAAATCAAGAAGGACATCAATTCATATAACGTAGAGAACACATACCCATATTTGCAGAAAGATTTCTACACAAACAAATCCTACCCACGATACCAAAATAGTCGCCCCTGGGGCCGCTATAACAAACGTCAAAACCTTGTAGGTTTCTCAGATACATCTGCCGACTCATCTGAGAGTTCGGATCCCGGCAAAGGCAGCAGCACAGCCAGACGAGGTGGAACACATCAGAATACTTTTTTAACAGGAGGAGCCCAGGACCCACCACAACGTGGTCGAGTAAAGAAAACTCAAAGGTGGTACAACCCCCCTGGAGAGCGAAAGACCCGCAACAATTACTACCAGTGGTAGTTCCCAGATCTCGCACTATGCATAACATGGATTCAATTCCGATCTTTAACCTATCAGCCCACACATTGGCAGAAGACGAGCTTTCACTGCTCAAAAAGGGTCTCTCGTTTGTGCCCACTGTTCCAACAAACTACATGGAACTACAGACTGAGCTCATGAGATTTTTTAGGCGCATACGCCTTCAGGCTTTCTTTCAGCTACATCCTACACCTGAAAAAATCACTAACACCCCCTTTCGCCCACCCTCGACCTTCCTGCCCTCGGCTGGAATAGTTCCAACAGAAATTTTAACCTTTGAGAAAGTAATTCTGAAAGAACTTTCTAATCTTCAGAATAAGAAAAAAATCATCCCATATAACATTTCACTAAAAGAGAAACAGGCAATTGAGAAACTAAAGACCAACGACGCTCTGATCATTAAAAGCGCTGACAAAGGCGGTGGAATAGTACTCCAAGATAAAACAGCCTACATTACAGAAGTCCAGCGCCAACTTGACAATAAAGACCCTTATAAACGATTGGCCCATAATCCCACCAAAGAGATCCAGGCACTTATCCTCAAAATCACCACAGAAGGAGTGGAGGCAGGTTTCCTCTCAAAAAAGGAATTCCATTTCCTGAATGTGAAGACCCCCAGAACGCCGGTTATCTACACTCTCCCGAAAGTACAGAAAGATGCCACCAAACCTCCAGGGAGAACTATAGTCTCAGCCTGTGGATCATTTCTGGAGCCACTCGGCTCATACGTTCACTACTTCATCAAGGAATTTGTCCCAGAAACTAAGTGATATGTCAGAGACTCTATGAACATGATAAACATGATTGAATACCATCCATTTGACCCCACTGAGGAGACTCTAGTTACCATGGACGTAGAGTCTCCCTACACAAACATACCACAGACATCAGCACTACTAGTCATTCAGAGAATTTTAGAATCACGTCCCCGTCCACACCCAGTGCCGAGCACTTTCATCCTGCAACTTCTGGAGGTATGCCTTACAAAGAATTTTTTCATGTTCAATAACATTTTCTTTGAACAAATCAAAGGCACGTCCATGGGGGCCATTTTTGCTCCAAACCTGGCAGTGCTTTTCATGGACCAATTGAAAACCAATGTAATCCTTACTCCATCCAACCCTTTCTACACAGGGATAGTCTTTTGGCGCAGGTATATTGACGACATTTTTATTATTTGGAAACAAGATGTTGATTGCCTGCGCCAATTCCTTCACTGGATGAATAACAACTGCCTAGGACTGTCATTTACCATCACCACCAATAACGATTCTATTGCATTTCTAGATCTTACTATTTATCACAGTGAAGGGCATCTTCTCACACGACTCTACCGCAAACCCACTGAGAAAAACACACTTCTGGCATACAACAGCAATCATCCCAGGGCTTTAAGGGATTCTTTACCTTATTCCCAATTTTTAAGGATCAGGCGTAATTGATCGGCTAAACAGGATTATTTCAAGGAAGCTGCAGTTCTGGCAGGATAACTCAAAGAACAGGGCTATCCTAGAAAAATCACAAAAGCCGCACTGAAGAGAGCCTGGTACTGTCCCAGAGATGGTCTGCTCTCCCCCAAACCCAAAAAGGAATTGAAACGTATTGCATGCGTGACCACTTTTTCACCCATCTCTCACAAGTTGAGGAAAAGCATATTGCAACAATGGCCTATCATTAACTCAGGCGTCCTCAACATGGACAAACCTCTTTTTGCTTTCAAAAAGACCAAAAATCTAAAAAAACACCTTGTGAGGACGGCCTTCCCATGCTTACCTTCTACCTCTACACTTGATACTGCATGGGGTCTGTCCCCCATTATTGGTCATTCGAAATGTGGGGGTTGCAATAACTGTGATTCGACAATAGCAGGTAAAAGCTTCACATTCAACAATACTACTGTACAGAGCCATGCATTTTTTATTTGTAACACATCCAATGTCATATACTTGATCCAATGCCCTTGTCTGAAAGTATATATAGGGCAAACAACGCAAAAGGTGAAGATCCGAATTGGACAACATCGGAGCCGCATTCGCTGCGGGACCTTGAACGCCCCTTTGGTGGATCACTACTCATCCCATAAACATTCTGAAAATGAGCTAAAGTGGACAGTTCTGAAAGTATTAAAACTACCACCAAGAGGTGGTAATATGGGACAATTGCTGAACAAAGAGGAACTTAAATCCATTATCCAATTTAACTCCATACAGGATGGCCTGAACAGGTCAGAGGATTGGACCAATTTCCTGTAAAATTGGTTCCTGCAGCTCTGTTTCTTGAACTCTGACATTGACACCTGCTTGTCCTCCTCAGGACCTGAACTATTGAACTGTTTTCTGATCGTTTTTCCCTTGAGTTCCACTCTGAAACTCGTGTTGAAGTATTTCAGGACAAATGCTGTGACCAAATGTTTAAATGTTTTAATGTCACTTCGTGCACTTTTTCCACTCACTTTAACCCACTCCAAGATGTCCGCCGGTTAGGCACCACTCCTATTCCAAGATGGCCCCCACAACCTGGGTTACTGCCCACTTCCTGGCGCTAGTCCCTCTTCTGTGTTTATTTTTCCAAAGCACACGGCCCAAAAGCTGCCTCTCAGAGAGCCACTGGTTATCAGCTATCCCGCTATACCGGACGGTATTCCCTGCAGCCCGTCACTGGTGTCCCATTGAGGTAAGGCAATCTCCACTCATTTGTGAAGAAATTCGGCGGTTGTTTATGGCTCTGACTCCTTTTCCCAATTGTACACAGGACCTACAACCACCCGGATTGCTCTAATTAGCAGCCGAACCGTGCAGCCCACCACCCAGCCCAACTTCAACATTTACGGGGCACGCTGTAAAGTCTACAGGTACATTATTATTCGTGCTAGCCCTTCCGTTATTCAAATATAACGGTTATTCCCCACTAAAAGCTTGCCTTCTCCCACAGGTCCATTTCAACACGACAGGAACGCTCAACTGACGCCCTGCCCCACAATTTTGCCTTTCAAAAGAAGCCTTATAGGCTTTTGATGTATCCATTCAGGTAAACTTAACTCCTCGGTTTACCTCACCTCCTCCCTACTGTTTCTTCGACCTGCCTTTATTAATGTATCTTTATCTTTAGGTACATTCGCTTTTCCATGAGGCTTCGAATTTTGATGCCGATGGACCGCACCTTCCTTTGAAAGAAGGTCAGCATCTCTCCCCTATAGCCAGGCGCCATCCCCCGGCACGATTAATTCCCTACACGGCACCATATTCACCCGTATATTCACACAAGCTTTTATACACGCCAACTGTCCACATAGGCACTTCACATAATAAAAAAGAGCACAGTCACGCCAACACTCACTCAGGAGTCATTTGGCTCACGGCCCAAACTCACTGCTCAACGTCCAGTCACCCCCACGGCACCGTGCAATCTTTACTGTCAGATAATAAGTCACTGGGAACGGCGTCTCCAGAGCACCGAGTCACCTATCTTAAAATGTTTAAAATGCTCTAAAATGCGTGACATGCTTCATGAAAATTTGAAATGTTAGTGTATTTTAATTGTCTTTTCCCCCCTTCCTTCCATTCTTCCTGTTTATTCCCGCAGGCCAAAAAACTCAGGCAATAGTAATGTATATAGTCCTGAAGATGATCCCAGTATATAATTGGAGATAGGGATCGAAACGTCACGTCGACTGTGTTAACAATACTGCATTTTCTCTCTTGTATTAATTATTGCAGTTACTGTTAGGTTTAGCTTACACAAGATTTGCATTGTTTTGTAAGCATCCTTTCGCTCCACTCTGTTTTCCTGTCATTTTCCCCATGTATTGTCTTCACCCCTTCCATACTTGGTACAGGCTTGTGCCCAGTTTGTGATTTGTGTTCCCTTTAATCATTTGAATTCTTAGTTTATCTTAAAAATAAAAATCTCCTCTGTCCGGCTGGACATTGGATAGAAAACATAGTTCTTATTTAAGTCTATGCTTATTACTCTTAACCATATTCGTATGAGTTCAGGACCGTTGTTCTCTTGAATAATCATTACTACCCGAGGTCCTCAAACTACCTAAACGGGTCCCCTTGTTGTTCATAACACTGCATAGCGCAATCGCTGGATTGCAAGGGTCTATATTCCCTTTACCCACCCTAGTTGGGGGCGGGACAACCCTAGCACCAAGTTCCTTGAATTCTCCCCCACACCTTTCTCCCCCATTCAGAATTTTCCAAGCATGTCATCCCATGCACCGCTTTATACAGACGACTATATCAAACATCTTTGCTCGCGTCCCTCACTACTGTCGGACACACCAGAAACACCCACTCCAGCGAATACTTCAATCCCAGATCAGTTAGAGAAGCTTAAGAAAAAACAGGTTCGCCTAGAGCTTATGATTTTGATGCTGACTGACTACTGAAAGCAGAAGTTATCCCTCTAGGCCTACAGGTTCGCAACGTTCCAGGGATTTTCACAGACAATCCCAAATACATCCAAAATGTGTTCCCTTTAATCATTTGAATTCTTAGTTTATCTTAAAAATAAAAATCTCGTCTGTCCGGCTGGACATTGGATAGAAAACATAGTTCTTATTTAAGTCTATGCTTATTACTCTTAACCATATTCGTATGAGTTCAGGACCTTTGTTCTCTTGGACATTTCAACAGAAGGCCTTTGTGCACCAATGACTTCATTAGCCTTAACGCAGCGCAACACACGTTGATGCCCATATCGCAGATTTTGATTGATGGCTTTTCTTGCACTGATGCAGCGCGATGCACCTCAACATGGGACCTCACACTGCAAGGTTTTGTCACGGCTCTTCGATGCCCACTCTTTGCAGGCCAATGCAAGAACTTCGCATTTCAACACACAGGACACAAGGTACTTTTAACAGCCGAATGAACACAGCCCTGTATCCAACCCATGCTCCATCATGATCGGCCTTACTTAGGAACTTGGATCCTGCCCACCATGATCAGATAACTGCAATTGGCCATTCTTGCTTCTACTGGCCTCTTTTCCTCAAAAACTTTAAAATTGCACATCTTCGTTACTACTAATTGGAATTTTGTTGTTTTGGTCTCAATAATTTATCAAAGGTATATCTATTTTTCTAAATAGGTGTGGGTTTTCTTGTGCTGGGCTTTTACTTTATTATTATTTGAAGTGCTGCATAAATACTTTAAACGCTGTCTTTAAGTTAACCCTGGCTGCTTTGTGCCAGGCTACCAGAGACCTAACCACAGGTTAATTTGGGTCTGCTTGTGTTTCACCCTGACAAGAACTGTTGTTGTCTCTTGAAGAGGGGTTCACCTCCCTCAACCAATACCCAAATTTCTCATAATTCCCAATTTAGCAACAAAGCCCTTTGTGCGCAGGCTTCCACACTCCTCTTATGGTACCCAGGAATATGGGAATATAGGGGTCTTGCTTGTGGGTTATTTGCTCAAAATCCTGCTGAGTGTTCCACTTGGCATTTGCAAGGTTCCTGAATGTTTTATTGCTTGCCATCATTCTGGAAGGTGTGTAGCCACCGTTAAAGCAGCATATGCAGTAGCACTGAGGTCCAGAAGTGTGATGAGCCAAGGCTTTGTCTTACCCTCCTACTAGATCTAAAGAGGGAGCCATTTTCCTTGCCTTCAAGGCCCATGACACCCTGGCTACAGTACTGGTTTCTGGAGTGGACAAGGACCTGTGGAGAGTTAGGAAATGTAAGTGCATGTTGATTCAGCATTTGCCAGGAGACATTCTAATTTTTATATTTTAGGATAGTTTGTCCATGATGGGGAAAGCAAAAATTGTGTGACTTTGGGAAAATAAATCTTTGCTTCCCTTAAAAAAAAGTCTACTGCTTTCTACTTTAGTTCCACATCTGACATTTGTGATATACTTGTTCTCAGATCAGAAGCGTTTGACTTCTACTACCTCTGGATTTGGTCTTGGTGTCTGATGCATCACCGTAAAGCTATGGTAGTATTCTTCACAGTGTGTTCAGAGTAGATAGGTTCTTCTGTCTCCAATAGGAGAATGTTTGAGTAAGTGGTCAACCACGTGGAGTTGGATGTGACAGCAGAGTCTGATGGGAGAACATACATATCATGTAACAAAAAGGTGTAAGGTAAAATAGTTGCCATCCATCCTATGATAATTACAGACTGGTGGGGGGGAGGGGGGAGGGTGGAGTCTCACACCAAAACTTGGCAGAGAGATATTTTAGAAGACTAGCTGATGTCTGAAGAAAGAATGCTGGACTTTGCTTTTCACTTTCTAGAAAGAGATGTAAAATGAAAAAAACATATGTGTATTATCAGTTCAGTTCAGTTCATTCTGTCTTTATTTCGAACAATTTGTTCATAAAAGACAATAAATAACAAACAGATAAAACAGAGGTTCCGATGATTACAATCTTACAGAACAAAAGTAGATATTCATAATTTTTAAAAGACAATACAAGCAAGTTAGATTTATAAAAGAATAAACAATGCAGCATAACTAACATTAGTTACTATATTAAAATACTTTTTATATTAGAAAATATTCTGTTTAAAAAGCTGGACCCATGTAACGTTATACCAACTAAAAATGATTGTAGAGTTATAATAAAATACAAGCTCGTGTGGTGAAATATTAAGTAGAAGACTGTGTTTGTAAGAAGAAAATACAATATCACTGTCGTAGTCTACTTGCTGTTAATCTGACATCGGATTCTCCACATCCAACCTAAAAACTTTGCCAGGGCAATCACAATTACCTCCTGGGTGCTCGTCTTTAATATTCGCAGTGCAGTGGCACTCAATCGTGCACCCATATCAATACAAATAGGTTTGGGCCATTTAATTCGAGGAGAATTATATGCGGGACTGACAAACAATATGTGTAGAATTGTTTCATCCTCCGTCGGGCAAGATGAGCATTTGCTATTGTGGGAATTAAGCCAAGTACTAGCTTTAATGGGTAAGGTACCTATCCGGAACTGAAAAAACAGTTTCCAGTCATTGGGCTTGCTTATAATGTTCCAATATTCTTGAAAAACAGGTTCCGACTTCTGGTCCAAAAAGGTACTACTTATTGATGATACTTTAGAGGAGCCCATATTTGCCGCTCTAATCATAGCTCAATAGGCTTCTTTATAAACTTTTTTTGAGGGAAACATATTATTCATCGGATCTTCCCACAGGTAGCTCATGCCCATATTCACAAGAGAGATTTTTATGCGCTGCAACCAGCTGATCTAATGGGATGTGTCAGCATCTCTGATGTCTTTGAGGGCTGTGGCATAGTGTGCTAGTTCTTGAGTGGACCAGATTCTCCATCCAATATGCCAATGGCCTACATTTTGCAACTTCTGCCTAGGGGGTGCTTCACAGATCAAGATATAAAGGGGTTAATGGCGTACTTTGGGGTAGGCCAGTTAGGCCTCTCAAAAATCTGTTTTGGGCTAGTGTTAGTGAGAGCAGATTTTCGAAGCCCCACAACTCTGCACCATGGAGTGTAGAGGCCATAACTTTAGTATTGTATATCTTGAGTGCGGGACCCACAGGCTTGGTTTGAGACAACCTGTGTTCTTTTAATATTACACCAGCCAGTTGGCTATGTTTTAACGGCAAAGTTGCTATCTGTGGTTTCCAGTCTAATTTGCGGCTGATAGTAATCCCTAGATAAGTAAAACTATCTGCTTGCTCCAATGTCTCCGTATTCATTACTAGACTAGCCTTAATTATTTTACGTTTATGAAGCACCATAAGTTTTGTTTTTTCCACGTTTACTGCTAGCTCGTGTACCTTACAGAATGACTCAAAATGGATTAATGCGCGCTGCAATCCGTCTTGTGTTTTAGACACTATCAGGGTGTCGTCAGCGAACATTAATATTGGCACCTTTTTACCTGCAACTATAGGTGCATCAAAGGAATGATCTGCAAAATGATCGACCACACCATTTATGTATAAAGAAAATAAAGTGGGGGTCAATACGCACCCTTGTTGCACCCCTTTTTGGATTGGAAATTTGGGGGTAGTTTTGCCTTGTGGTCCCCAGCGAACCTGAGCGTAATTATTTGAATGTAACTTAACTACTAACTCAAGGAGCTCATGGGGCAACTGCAAGTCTTTCAATACGGCCCAGAGCTTATTTCTCGAGACCGTATCGAAGGCTGCTTTAAGGTCAACAAAAGCAGCATATATGGTTCCACCCGCTAGTAATACAGTAGGCCAATAAGTTAAAATAAAGTAAAATACTTGGTCAATTGTACTTACAAGGGTCCTAAAACCTGCTTGAAAAGGGGATAGTATATTGTTTTCGTCTATCCAAAGCTGAATTCTATTCAAGACCACTCTAGCCAAAATCTTTTGAGTACAATCGATTGGCCTATAGTTGCTTGGATTTGATCGGTTGCCCTTCTTATAAATAGGTATAATCTCGGCTCCTCGCCAGGAGTCAGGTATAGGAGCTCCACTGGCTATCGCGTTTGCAAGAGTTAAGATGTACAGAAGCCAGTTGTCTTTGTTGGGTACAAATAAGTCCACCGGAATGCAATCCGGGCCGGGGGGTCTGCCCTTTGGTACTACATTCAGGGCCTTTTCCACCTCCCCTAATGATAAGGTTATTGTGGTGTCTGGGATGGGAACTTCAAAACAGGGAGAGATCTCACCCACTGCAAATTGGTTCTCGAAGAAGGTTACCCATTGATCAGGGGCAATATGATTACCAAGGGTGTTCTCATTACCTCCTCTGCCCTTCTTCACCAGCTGCCAGAATTAATGCATATTTTTCATTTTGCTAGCTTGTGAGAGTTCACCTCACCATTTCTCATCACATTCCTTTTTAGCAAGCATTTGGGTGGCTGTGTACGTTTTTCTCGCTGTTCTTATAAAGGCCTTGGGGCATATTTATGAGTTCTGGCGCATCTCTGCAAATCAGCAGGGATGTGCTAGAACAAATGCGTCACGCAAAACTACCCTTGCGTCACGGCGGATGCGCCGCATTTACAATGCGGTGCGCCGCGGCGCAAGGGTAGGCAGATGCATGACGCATCTCGTGACGTAAGGGCGGCGCATCGCTGGAGTCGCGTCGCAAGCGCGAGGCGACTCCAGCAATGCTCGGGTGTGCCCTATACTTAACGTGCTGCGTCAGTCCTTACCCCTGCTTCAAGCAGGCATAAAGAATTGACGTAGCAGCGTCGCACAAGTGCCTGTGTGAAATCTTGTAGATTTTCACGGAGGCACTTTTGCGAGGCGCACCTGCCCCGGAACGCCCACCCTGCGCCGGCACGCCCACATGTGGCGCAGGGCTTTACAACGTGACGCATCTGCCTAGATGCGTCACGTTGTAAATGGGTCGCAGGGATGTGCCACGTTTACGCCGCCGTTGCGTCACGCAACGGCGGCGTAAACGTGGCGCAAGTGCCTTGTAAATCTGTCTCCATGTTTTTACGTCGGATTGCCCAGGATAGCTGCCTATATGCTTCCTTGCACTCCTTACTGTACCAATGGTTATGTTTAGGTGGGGCTCTTTTTGGGGTGCTGATGGGTTTAACAAAAAAGCGCCTAATGTTCTCAAACATGGTCCTCATGTACGTCGGTTATGTTAGAATTTATTTCTCCCTGACTGCTATATGTTTGCAAGCTTGCTAGGGTGCTTAACACCTCTTCTTGCATTTTTCTCAGGGATCTATCATTCTCAACGACCCATGACCACCTAACCCTCCTCTTATCAGTACTTAAAAACACCTCTGCTGTCTCTACTTCTGCAGCTATAGGAGTAGATGTTGTGTAACCTAATACCTTACGTTTTAGGGAGAGAGGGTTATGATCACTTTCATTCCTTGCACATACTTCCATATCTACTAAGGATGGCCAGTTTTCAATATTAATAAAGATGTAGTCAATACGACTACTCCTTAGACCACTCTCATAGGTATGTGTCCCTAAACTGTCGGATGGTGTGCGACCGTTCGCTGCCCTGACTTTCTTTTCTAAGCTAAGCGCTTTAAGTTGGAGGGATGCCTCAGTCCATTTTCTGATAGGTGGCATCTCCAATTGAGGAATGCCCCACTGGGCATCCTCATCTTCACTGAGGTTGCTATCCACTGGTCCTAGGGGCTCAAAAGTAGTGTTGAAATCACCCATAATAATTGCATTATTCCCTTCTCTCGTTTTTTCTAAGAAGTGATTAAGGTCTGACACTGTTCTAGATGATCTTCCTCCCGCAACACCCCTAGCATATACATTAACTATGAGTAGATTGGGGGGATGTGTAGGACAAATAAGTAGAGCCAACATATCCAAGCTGTCAGTCTCCTTTTCTACTATCTTTTAATGGAGACTCTGCTTTAACCAAATTGTTAAACCACCTGACGGTCTACCCATCCTGCCACCTAATGCTGGTTTGTGGTAGTTTAAGTAAGCCGGATGATAAACTGGGACGAGTGACCATGTCTCTTGAAAAGCGATGATATCATGCTCGTCTATATATTCTGACCAGTCCAAAGATAAAAGTTTGGATGTCAGACCAGCTATATTCCAAGATAGGAGGGCCATAAAGGATACATCCTGATTTACGGCTAAAATGCCCGGACCTCCCTCCCTGTTTTTTCCCGTACTAGAGTTGACTGGGGCTATATCGAGATTAACTCTTCCGCTGGCACTGTCTGTCAACAGGGGTGTTAGCAGCCCAAAACTATCTACTAATTGGTACTGTCCTACATAGTTGTTACTAGAGTGTGGTTCATTGGGGAGAGGAGTTGGCCTAACGGCTAAGGCGCTCGACCGGGGATCTGGGTTCGAGTCTCGATAACGACGCCAAAACCTCCTGTGTTTCTTGGCAAATCACTTAATCTCCCCGTGCCTAAAAAAACATGAAAGTGTGTGTCCTCATGTAAAAACGTAACTTGTGCAATGTAAAGCGCTCTGATAACTGATTCGGTTCGGTTCTAGTTCGCGCTATAGAAAAAAAAAAAACTCAAACTCAACTCATTACGTTGTCGCACTGCCTTGTTTCCATGGGAAACTTCAGGAAGACAAAATACAGGAACGGGAACAGTTGAAAAGCAATCTACATTTTGTAAATTCGAGTCCTCCAGTACACTTCGAAGAGGTCATTTTTGGGCGGGTTTAATTTCAGTCTGATGTATATGTGTGTCATATGTGAGGTTCTTAACTCGAATGCTAACAAATTCTCCACCAGTAGTGGCGGGGTCAAATTGAGACAGACATAGTCAGTTTTGCTCCCTATTGATGGACATCTTACAGCTGATAAAATGTCCTCCCTGATAATAGACCTACATTTGCGCACGTGTCTCAACCACTGGGTACATTTATTAATCAGGGAGTGCTCATCCTCTTTAATCAAACCCGGTAAAATTTTCGGGACAATAGTCAGGAAAATTTGGTTTTTGGATGAGTGGAGCAAGGGTTTACCCATACGGGACTATCCAGTTGTGGGCACATCACTGGTCTGAACACTAGAACGATAGAGTGGAGGAAATTGAGCTTGGTCACCTATTTTGGAAAATTGGGGGCGACTGTTCGTTGGCTTATCTCTATGTGCACAGTGTTGGAAAGAATGTATAAGGCCACAAGTCGATTTATTGATAGATGTTGTTTTTTACCTTTATTCTTGGTTTCTAGATATGAACTACACATATTTCTCTTTCTAGTGGTAGATTCCCTGTGTTCCTGGGTACAAGTGTGCGCGTCAGTGGGTAAAAGGTTAAAGCTAGGTTGAATATGTAAAACCTGGGTAAGTAAAACTATTGTGCCCTATAGTTAATTGACCTTGTTTGATAGTAGCCTGGTTTGGGCCCTGAGCTCTGCTAGCTCTTCTTAAATCACAGTTGAGCATGAACAAGTCGGTCTATTAAATGTGTCAGCACAGCTGGCACGATCATTGGTTAGCTCCAAGTGTGCACTTTGTTCTTCTTGAGATTCCTCCTGAATATCCATTACGGCCGAGAATCTGTTTGTACAAATGATGTCAGAGGAGCAGCTTTCGTTTAAACAGGCACCTAACTCTGGAGTGAGGTTGCTTGATGTACTTTCTCGGCCAGCTAATTGTTGGATCTTCTGGGTGGGCTTTTTAAACATATCTGGGACTATAGGGGGATTTCTACATGAGGTAGTAATGGGAGTATGGGATATAACAGTTGTTCCATCTCGGGAGCTTTCAGTCAAACCTTGCGGAGCCAGGAGGATTTCCTCACATTCTTCAACTAAAGTAACAATAAGATCCATAACTGAGTCAAGTTTACCCTGTATTGATTTGGCTTCTTTGCCTTTTTGCTTAACTTCGAAGACCACCCCCCACCCCTTTCTCTAAGGCTTTTCTCTTCCCCATTGTGAGGGTTTAGACAAGGAATAAGAGGCACCAGTTATACAGAAAAACGATACAACCACTGTTAACAGGAGTAGAAACAAACCTAGATGTGTTTTCATGCAATCTCAAACAAGGAAGAAAACCATCATTACTATTAGCTACCACCTATCATCATAAGGTAGAATGGTGAAAAATCCAGTTTTGCTATTCCGTCACATTAACAGGGATTGCTGCTTCATGTTTGATCCAAATATGTGCTCTCCACGAATAATTGGCAACAAAGGAACAGGATTCCTGATAAAGTATTCTTGTAACCAGGTACAGGCCCCACTTACAAGAAGCACAAAGCAGTAGTCAAGGAGTAAAAGGTGGACAACCAACACATATGGGAAACAAATAGTATCAGTCTCAAATCTGAGCTGTGCATCTTTTTGTACCGGAACTGCTTGCGGTCAGTTTTTATTACACTTCAACAAGGTAAAAGGTAGATTGAGCATGAACAGTAAGGAAACAGGCAATATTTCAGCCAAATTAACACTGGGCCATTTCCTAACTCACCTCCCTTTACCTGGCTGTGAATGTACCACTGCAGCAGCGTGATCCCAGTAAAGCTGATCTTCTTACTTCCCAGGAATGCAGAGTACCACTGGCTTGCTCTGTGAACAGTAAGAGGGATATACAGCTGGCACCTCAGGTAGCTGAGCAGCATTGCCAGTGCATGGCAGATGTGAATCTTCCTATCAAGTCAGGCATGTTAAGTGTTTAGCATCATTAGGATAATGTAGGCACCCACAGACCGATTCTGTGATGTGGTTTGTCACTGTAAACAAGCATGGAGAGATGGGAGCAAAGCAGAGAGTTCAGTAATATGACTGGGGTAAAAGAACACGTGAAAGAGCCCAAAAAAACCACAGGCACTCTAATGGAGTGTTAGAACAAAAATAAACAATCATTAGCAAACTCAATAGTTCTGGCACTGGACACCATCCTTTCGCTTTGGAAATTCTTCTTTTGTTCCGTCATGGTTTTTGTAAAACATTATTGTTGCAGAAGCTGCTGGGCTCTCATCAATTATCGAAAAGACTTTGCTAAAAGCAAAAATAGTTTTTTGTCCCAAAAAACACTAATTACCATAGTAGTCCCTGGCACCAATGAAAAATTCATTGTGAGTGGATATGCTCCTTGTGAAAGAGCAGCATGCTGTAACTCACAGTGAAGTCAGCAAATGGTTGATGGGGGTTGATCCACCGCTCCATGCTACAGAGGGTGGAAGAAAAAGGTGTATGATACAATAGACAATGACTGAAGTATGACACAAAATCTCTATACCAAATTGTGTTATACACATCATTTTAATAAAGTGGAAAGGTCTCGGCTAACAGACCTAAAAAGCCATTTGATTTGACACTGAATGGAAACTACCTACCTTTGCTAATGCATTTTTTGTGATGTTTCTGTGCATTGTTATTACAAATAGATAAAGAGGGTTGAAAGGACAGGCAAATACAGATAGGCGTGTATCGCTAGATTGTGTTATACAGCTAGGTAGACAGAGACATACAAACTGTTGCATAGACAAAGATGGGTGCATCTCTAGCTAAACAGAGAGGGATGCATACACAGAGAAGGCTGCATATATGGAACAGGTTGCATAGTGGATAGATAGATAGATAGATAGATAGATAGATAGATAGATAGATAGATAGATAGATAGATAGATAGATAGATAGATAGATAGATAGATAGATAGATAGATAGATAGATAGATACAACAGGAAATTGGTATAAACAGCACAGCTTCAATTACAAATATAATAGTTAAATATCTACATACCCGTTAAATGCCTACATACCAGCATTACATATAGGAGTGCAGTTATGAAAGGAATAAAGTGTGCCTACTGAAAAGAGAGTAACTATAAAAAACAGTTTCAAATTGACGCAATCTGTTATGCTGTAAGTAAAACAGCTGCAGTCATGGCTTCTTCATCAGTGAAATCACTGTTTAATGTTTAATGAGTGTATCAAGTCTTTCAACAAATGTGTCCATTGTTTCACCAACATGTTATCGTGCTTGGTTGAAGATATAGCTTTCATTGTCGGCATTCAACATTTGGTTGAACTTGGCCTCCAATGCTTCTTTTTCCTTATAGTATGATTTTGCATCATTCTGTGAAACTTTTGTTAGCACTTCTTTCACTCCATCAACTGCAACATTTTTCAAGTATTTGATGATCTTCTTTTCATCTTCTTCTTCTTCTAGAGTATTTATGAAGTCTTCGAATGTTTTGATCCATGCCGCACACCTGGCATAAGAGTTCTCCCTCTTAGAAGTGTTGAACGGTGGTGGTGGCTTCAGAAACACAGTTGCTTGTATTTCACGCTCTCCTTTTGAGCCAATGAGAGCAGGTGCTGTTCAGACATCTTTTGCTGTACCCGGTGGCATCTGTAACTTCTATAAGCACGACCCTTGTGCTTGAACTTAGTTCACCATGCCTAATCTGATGTTGTAGAATGCTCCACTTGCCTTTGACAGTGAGTACATTCTCTGTTTCTTTTACCTGGTTGTCTCTGCCATTATCCTTCTGTTTCATTTGAGTAATTGCTCCTTATTTGGGGCGTAACACAGTGTTTCTGTCAACAACTTCACTAGTGGTTTTGGTGGGTATTTGAATGTGCTCCTCTTTAGGGCTTTCACTTTCTTCTATTGCCGTGTGTGGGCTGGAGCAGGACTTTGACTCCACATGTACCAGTCAACGACTGCTTTGCATCGATTTGACACACCTATGGCACACACGAGCAGCTTCTCATTTGGTTCCTATTCAAGCTGCACAGCCAAATGACTGAATTAATCAAATGAATTACATTCATATAGTTTAATCTTCTATTTATCAATTTTTACTCCGTTACTTATGCTTCTTCTTTGTTAATTATTCCTTCAATTTGTATAACCCATTTCTTTCACCAAAATATTCACACACTCACAGGAGCATGGTGGGTTCCACATGTCACGATTTTATTAGAAACAAGCCCAATGCATTTCACGTTGAATCCCTTAATCAGGGGAATCTATAATACAAACTTTTTTTTACACTTCACAGTATTAAAAATGCACTCCAAATACAATTGACTGACAAATTGCATCTATTCTACTTCAAAAATACTTTCTCGATAAATAATCCATATGGCACTACATGAATATAAAACTACGTTTCCTTTTCAACAGCACCCATAACGTTGTAAACTGCTGCATGTGACTGGTGTACCTTCCTGAGTTTACCCAACATCACCCATATTACATCATGTCACCTTTGCATTATCTCTTGAGCAGCTTTAGTCGGCAGTGCGCTTACCATAACATACGATGGATAACATCCTGTTGTTTGTTGATAACATCCGTTGTTTGTTAAAAAAACAAAATTACAAAATGCCAACTTCTTTTAAAACTACATAACTAATTCCATGGCGTCATGTTCATGTTTCGTAGCATACCGAGGCGCGCACATCCCTTTCAGTGAAAACGGAAACACTGATTGACAGCCTGTTGTCGGTTTGTATACCCTCCCAACTACCCCCAGGTGGTTAATCACGTGCATCCAAAAAGACCTTGTGACCACAGTTTAAACAACGGAATTCGCATATTGCATGTTAGCCCTCATTCCCCCTTTCTACCTATGAAAACTACATGTTCCACAATCCCTTTTAGTAAATCCCTCTCGATATGGTTTTATTACACACACCTCAATTTACGAATGCAATATTCCAGAGTGGCCAATGTTTATAATAGTAAATAAACAAACTTCCACACCTCCAAATGTAAGCCTAATGGATTTACATGCTTGTAATGACCTGCCATGAGCGGAAACCCAACTCCTGTACCAATCTACATCAAATGCATGAAAAGTTTTGTCTCATATTTACTTGCAAGCTTTTTTCCTTTTCATGTATTTATTTATTCAGAGTTTTATATAGCGCGAACAAGATCTTTGCAGATATCAGAGCGCTTCACAGAGACAGGGGGTGAACAGGAGGGTGACTAAGCTTAATATTAGGTACAGTATAATATTCAACATAGCTTTCATGTGCTGATAAAGTAACAATAAACAGTCAAATAAACGTTAATATAAGACGGTACAGAATCTTTGGTCCAACTATAAAAGAGATCAGGCGAGCTAGGCTATAAGGCTGGCTTATACCACTTTCTAATAGTTACTGAGAGACCATGGGTAGGGACAAACTAACGTGTATAATATGGTAATAGGTAGTGGGTGAGTAGTATAAGAGGCTCACAATCAAGTAAGAATATGATATCATTAGATGTTAGACAATGAGGTAGCCAGTGTTACACAAGCGGTGTAAAGTCTCTGATCCAACAGCAATAAAGTTCAGGTGAACTTGGCCATAAGGATGGCTTTCACCTCTTTCTTGAAGAAGGCAGTGGAGGAGATAAGCCTGGTTTCAGGGGGGAGTGCATTCCAGATCCTGGGTGCCATTCCTGAGAAAGAGCGTTTGTACGTTTTTTCCTTCCGGAATCTGCGAGGTTTCAGGAGTAGATTTTTTGTACTTCTATTGGATCTTGACCCTCCTGATATAGTCAACTTTTGAGTGAGGTAGTTGGGTGCCTTGTGGTGTACGGCCGAGTGTGCCATAACAGCAATTTTCAGCTGTATTCTGGCTTCAAAGGGCAGCCAATTCAGTGATTGCAAATCCGGGGATATATGAGAGTGTTTTCTTGAGCCAGTAATGAGTCTCGCGGCAGCGTTCAAGGAGGCTCTTAGGGGTGCAGTTGTTGCTAGAGGGAGTCCGCTGAGGGCCACAATTCCATAGTCTATGCGGGGTATGACTAGGTCTTGTACAGCAGTTTGGAAGTCTTTGACGGGGAGGAAGGGTTTACGTTTCCTTAGTGTGTTGATTTGGAAATTAGCTCCTTTTGTTGCTTTGCTAATGTGCTGTTGCATGTTGAGCTTTGCGTCCAGTGTGATGCCTAGGGATTTCACAGAGTCCACGATGGTGGGTCGGACATTGAGTGCTGTTAGGTGATTGAGCCAGGTTTGGGTGGTGGTAAATTTCGCAGGGGGTGATATCAGGAGGAACTCAGTTTTCAGAGCATTTAGTTTAAGGTGATTATCGGCCAACCATGATTGGGTGTTTCTAAGTGTGCAGTTCAGGAGTTTGATATCTTCCGGGGATTGTACCTTCAGGTAAAGTTGAGTGTCATCGACATACATATGGAAGTGTACATTGGATGCTTGGAGCAAGGTGGCAAGTGGTTCCATGATGAGGTTGAACAGTGTGGGTGAAAGGGAGGATCCTTGTGGAACGCCTAAGTCTACTGGCACAGGTGAGGACAGCACATTGTTGATCTTGAACTTCTGAGACCGGTTATGTAGGAAGGAGGTGAACCATTTGAGAACAGTCCCGGATAAGCCCATTCTAGTGTTTAGCAGCTCCAGTAGGTTCTCATGTTTGACCGTGTCAAATGCTGATGAGAGGTCAAGAAGGATGAGGAAGCATGAGTCATTGCGATCAAGAATTTGGAGGGCGTCATCAATTATGTGTGTCATGGCCGTTTCCGTGCTGTGTTTCGCTCGGAAGCCTGATTGATGAGGGTTGAGGAGGTTGAACTGGTCAATGTGTTTTGTTAGTTGGAGTTGTACACATTTTTCCAGCAGTTTGGTCAAGGTGGGATATTGGTGATAGGGCGGTAATTGTTTAGGTCAGACGGGTCAGCTGTAGGTTTCTTGAGAATGGGCGTGACTTGCCCAACCTTGAGGGAGTCAGGAATGAGACCTTGTTGAAGGGAACTGTTAATGATTTTGGTCCAGAGTGGGAGGAGCATGGGGGTGAAGTCTTTTACAGCATTAGCCGGTAGGGGGTCTATGAGGTGATTAGAGGGATTCAAGGTGCCGAGCAGTTTGTGTATTGCTTCTTCAGAGTAAGTGTCGAAGGACGTCCAAGATGTGCTATTTTTAGGATGAGTGTTAGGCATTCTGACGTGGCTAGGGTATCGGCTTGCATCATGATTCCTGCTTGTACATGGGTGCAATGTCACCAATTGGGTAAAAAAAATCAACTATGAACATGAGAGGTGGTAAGATGCACACCAAGTAAACCCAGTTTTTTCAATGTTTAAACAACTTCAGATCTATATAGTCGTGCAAGCCTGCTCCGCGCTCCACCCCATTTGCCTTGGGGGATAGACTACTAACTGCTGGATTTTACTATGGTCCTCACTGGATGATATTGATGTCGCATGCAGGGAAACTGCAATGACACAATCCCTGCGATAAAAGTTTATGTCAGTCCATTTTGTTGCTATATCAGTTACCCCCTCATGTACAATTCAGATCACCCTCGTTGGTACCACTATCGCTTCACCTGAGTGCACAGTCAGTCTCAGGACACATCAGCCCCATTCTCATCAACTAGACTTCACAGTCCCAATCAGGAATAATGTCACTTTCTAGTTTTGTTGATGTCATGTTCTTATTTAGATACTGGGTCCCCAATAAGACTTCACGGCAATGTCACTTTTTTTTATTCTCCTTTTTCTCTGTTCGGCTCTTGTCCATTCAGTGGAATTAGTGGCCTTGCTCTACCATAGTTCTAATTCCCTTTTAAACAATATCCTTAAACTAACAAAAAATGGTTATTTACCAGAACACAATCCTTTTGCTGGACAAGCCAGTCTGTTTTGAACTACAAATCGCTTAATCATCTCTTTCTCAAGAACCTTTCAGAAAATATCCTCTTGTTTTGACATTGTTTTTGGTAGTAAGGATGCTGAGCACTTTACCACTACAGACCAAAGCTACAGTGCATGTGCACTCTCCTTTAAACATGGTAACATTGGCTCATACCCAATTGGCATATATGATTTAGTTAAACGTCCTTAGTAAAGTGCACTACATGTGCCCAGGGCCTGTAAATTAAAGACTACTGGTGGGCCTGCAGCATTGATTGTGCCACCCACTTAAGTATCCCTTTAATCATGTCTCAGGACTGTCAGTGCAGAGCCTGTGTGGGTAGTTTTAAACTGCCAAGTCTACTTGGCAAGTTAAACCTTTTGCCAGGCCTGAACCATCCTTTTTATTACATATAAGTCACCCCTATGTTAGGCCCTGGAAGCCCTTTTGCATACTCATCCTAAGTGGGCTGGTTATGCCCAAATGTGGGTCCCTTGCTCACTTTGCAACTGGATTCAAGCTATCCTGGCTGATGAGGGGTGAAACCCCAAAACCGGTCCCAGGATGCTTGTTTCCGATCCATGGAAGACCTGGCTTGGCAGTTCAGGTTGGACTGTTCCTATAAGGAACTGGGTCAAAATTGATTTGCATATGCATGTGTCTCAACCGGGGTGGCGAAGTGAGCCAAACAACGCTGATGGATTAAACCCAGATCTGTGACTAGGGGTGAGTGTGTGAAAGGTTTCAGCGCATCGTCCATAATCTCGTGTTTGCTTTGTTCCCCCTAAGTTGGCAGGGTATGCCCAAACGTGGGTCCCTTGCTCACTTTGCCACTGGATTCAAGCTAGCCTGGCTGATGAGGGGTGAAACCCCGAAACTAGTCCCAGGATGCAGTCTGGTGGAAGAGGTGTGGTGCATCAGCCAGGGCGGCTGACTCCGGAACATGGGGGCTCTCGGTTCGATTAAACCCAGATCTGTGATTGAGGATAAGTGTTTGAAAAGTTTCAGCACTCTGTACATCATCTCCTTGTGTTTACCAAAATCTATGCCTGCACAACAGCGACAATGCTGGCAGTAGCAATCTCAATGTCTTCCATAATCTATGCCCAAATGACAATGCTGTTACCAATAAAAGTGATAATGATGTACGCCATGAGTTAGGAACACATAAGTATGCAAATATCAGTAAAGACAATATCCGTGTATGCTATGACAACTGTACATTGCAATGTTGAGAATGTTGATAGAGATGATACCAGTGACTGCCACATTATTTTTAGGAGTTCCAGTAAACTCGCATCATTACTGTCAGATTTACTCAAGGTGACCTCCTCATCAACCCAGAGTCAGAGATATGTGGTCAGACAGTTCCTGCAGCCCATACCCACACCTGTCAATTAGCAGGCCACAGATGGGGTCTCTTTGAACTCAAAGACAAACGTGCACCACAGAAAAACCTGATCAGTTTCACACATATAGGTTTGCACCACAAACAGGTCCGAGGCAATTAGCCCCATTGAAACATGTTTGGCCAAAGTCTTGCATTCACTAAAAATACCACAGAGCTAGATACCTCATGTAGATAGAAACACTCAGTCAATCAGGACACAACATGCACATCACAAGTAGTGATCACACACTCCTCATGCTGGACATCTGGACACATCCACACTGTCCCGCACTAGCACTCCCGGAGGTCGAGGGCCATCTGTGTTCTTATCAGATGCCCAAACATGTTAATTTATGACTGAGATGCTTTTCCGGGAATGCGGAAATATTGTTTTGTACCTCACGAGCTATATATAATACCAGTTAAAACTTTGTACACCGAGAGACTTTGCTGCAACACATTTTGTTGAGACTCTCCCGTCTGCTATGATTAATTAAGCCAGATTATTCCTGTTTTGCCAAACACCTCTTGTCTTTTCATTTTCTTTTTAGTAAATTCATATCTGAGCAGCAGATAGCAGCGTTACCTCAGTGTCTGAAGGAGACAAGAAGGTCCAGATCCTCAAAGACATGCTACCCAGTTATATAGTTGTGGATGACATTGATACATGGGTTTCAGTTTATGAGGTGACCCTGAGAGTACACCAGATCCCAGAAGAGCACTGGGGAGTGGTCTGTGGAAGCATATTCCTCCAGTGGGGAGGGACACTCTTCTGACACTAGAAGTAGAGGACCAAACCAGGTACACCCCCATGAAAGCCATCCTTTTAACAAAATTCCACAAGCTCCCTAATCAGACTTGGGTGGATTTCCAGGACTACTCCGACAAGGCAATGAATGACTGGGTGAGGGGCAGTAAAGTGGATGATTACAGTGAGATGTACAACTTGAGTCTAGGAGAGCTCATTCTCAATGTGTGCTTTATGGAGCAGCCCCAGCACCTTGTGGACAACAATCTGACTGACCACAGGAAACATGCCGAGGAGGCAGACCACTGGGTCAGCACCAAAGTGTTCAAAAAGGCATCTGGGAGGACTCCCAAAAGGTTGGTCAAGGGTCCCACCAGAAGAAAGAGGGGGAGAAAAACTAAAAAAGAAGGAGTTCTCAAAAGGTCCCCAAATAAATTCCCAATGGAGCATTGATCACCTGTTCCAGTAGGAACCCAAGAAGAAAGGATTATATGACGAACAGACAGGGAGGTTTGTTCCCCAATACACAGAGTGTTACAAGTATGGGCACCTGTGGGCAGACACCTGCGTTGGAGAGTGGAACACTTGGGGAGGAGGCGGTCCCAGTTAGCTTTGGGGAGAAGACAGTGGTTATCCTAGTGTCCTTGGGGGAAAATGAGATGGTGCCAACAGTCGATATGCATGCCAATGCATCTAAATACAGGCAGTTGGCCCATCAATGGACAATGGGTGGAGGCTCCGGGAACACAAGAGCCAGCATGACTCCTGTAAGGTATCAGCTGGTGTTCTCAGAGCAGGTCCTCCCTAACAAATTCCACCAAGTCATAGTCGCAGACAACTGTGAGTGTCATGTACCAGTGGCTCTGTTTCTGTTTGAGTGGGGGGATTTCAGGTTATCTAAAAGTCCTGTAGATTGCATTCTACCATGCCTGTAGATTATCTGTTTGGCAATGACCTGGATCATACTATATGGAGAGAGATAGAGCTCAGGTCTCACTTTGAGATGCTGGGATTTCCTCAATGGGTCTGTGTGAAAACAAGGTCTATGGGAGTCAAGGGCGCCTGGAACAATGGTCCATGCATCTGCCCAGAAGAGCAAAGGCAAGGGGCCCGGGAAACCAGCCCCTGAAGTTCCCCCAGTCCAGGATGATTGGGCACCTGAGGCGGATACTCCTAAGCCAACCGGGGAGGACACTGCCGCCCTGGGAGACCTGCTGGAGCTTGCTGGTTGCCAAGTTGAGGGTGGGTCCACCAGGGAGGAATTTGCAAAGCACAGAAAGAGTCCCCCACTCTAACTGGCTTTAGGTGGCAAGCTGAAGCATAGGAAGCAGGTGATACCTCTGGAGACCACCTTATCTATTGGGAGAATGGCCTCCTAAATAGCTACCCTAAGGTCCTGAACTTAGGGCAGCCCATGTTCTGGTGGTCCCTGTGTAATAGTGCCTTCTTACTGAGGTTGGTGCCAGGCATCCCCCTGACAGGACATCTGGGGCAAGAAAATACATTTGTCCGGCTTGTTGCCCACTTCTATTGGCCCCGGATGAAGACGGCTTCAGATGCTTTCTGTAGGTCCTGTCCCACCTGCAGGCCAGTGAGAAATCATGAAAAAAGCTCAGGGCTCCCATGACCCCTTTACCTATTGTTGGTGGGAGGGTGGGCATCAGCATTGTTGGACACTGGAAACCTAAAACAGCTTTAGGCAACTGGTTCTTCCTGGTCTTGGTAGACCATTCCACTCGCTACCCAGAGGCCATCCTTCTGAGGTCGTATATGTAAATTAAATATGCCAATTGGGGATAACCAAAGTTGACATGTTTTAAGGAGTGAACACATGCATTTTGGCACTGGTTAGCAGGATCAGCAAAAAATGGAGAAGGAAGGCAAAAGGTTTGGGGGATGACCACTCTAAAGCTGACGGGTCTAACAAGCAAAACAGTATTTTTGGGAGTCTTGTCGAAGGCCAGAACCTCATGGACTCTTTGAAGATTGATTAGAAGGATGGTTCAAAGTATAGGTGCTGATGCTATCTAAGAATATCCCCCCACATCAGGCACTTTTGTGCCTGTGCACTTAAGGGGTGCCGGTGGACCCTAATTGGCCTAAGGCATGCAGGAGTCAAAGGTCAGGAGAGGGAAGGGAATCTAAGCCTCCTCCATGTTCTTGTGGTTTTGATGGCTGTAGATCTCTGCAAAATCATAGATTTTCTAGCTTCACATTTCTGATGTCAATGGACAAATATTCAAATACATTCTGACAACATACAATGAATACGTTGTTGTATAGCATTTTAGGACCCTAGTGTAATTTTCCCGATTCATACCCTTATATAGATATAAAATACCATATCCTTATATAGGCATAGAAATCATAACCATATTAAGACATACCTCAGGTAGTCCTAATACGGCTTGGCTACTTCCACCAGTTCCGAAAATCTACAACGATTTCTTGGAAAAGCCCGCCTTCAGCAGTCAGGGACTTCTCCCTGCATGAATATTAAGTTATCCAAGAAATCATGGAGTTTTCAGAAAATTAAGTCTCTGATAACGTTATTATGTCCAATCTTACGTCAAACTCGGCACCTTCAAGGGATAAATATACCCACACTTGTCCAAACAAACACACGGTGGTTTGGAGCAGTTCGACTATCTACTTGCCTGATGCGCCCTGCTGCAGCAAGTGCCGAAGGAAGCCGACCCTCCAGCTGACGCACTGAGAGACGCTGTACTTTCTCGTGCCGAGAAATCCAACTCCAGTGTTTCCAGGCTATCCTTGCGGGTTGCTGGTAAATCAGGTCCTGAGAGAGAGATACAAGACCTCCTACATTCTAAATCAAGGTACGGAGCTGATTAGACCCTAAGAGAATTATTGGAATAGATTCTTGGCAAATAATACTAAAACTAGGCTACACCCTACTTACTTCTTCCCTTGTACTAGACCTAGGTTAGGTACACCGGGGTAGGCATATTTTAGAAGCACCAGTTGAGTACTTTTAGTCATTATTCATCCCTGTATGTATTTTATGCATTTTAGGTATCTGATGGCCTGGAAACCATATCATGCTTTTACAGTATTATTTTATAATACTCTTCGTATTATATGCTCTGTACTTTACAGCCAGTATTACGATTGCAGCAGTTCATTTCTTATGCTTGAGAAAGAAGACTGTTCAATAAATACCCTTTTATTGAAAAAGCCCGTCTCTCTATTTCTCTGCACCTCTGGTGAAACATAGCATGCATGATTGACTGACTGAAATAACAATCTATTGTTTTCGCGAATCTAGAGATATATTTCTTATTCTTGGGAAACAGTGTTGTCATGTTTTAAGCAGTTGTCAGAAACTAATCCCTTCTTGTTTATTCGAGAAAGTTTCTAGTGACCTCTGAGCTAGCTGGCACACACACAATTAAGTTTAGTATATTCGGTAGAGACCTAGTTGACTTCAGTCCTACATCTAAACTACAGGATACACTATTCCAATGTGCAGAGCCTATTGGGAATATAGGAAGTACTCTACAACGTAGCGGAGGGAAGGGCAAGTTTCAACCACATCATTGTGATGTGGTTCGTCATTGGCTTCTCTGCCTTACTTGGTAGGATATGGGCTCAACCTCAGCTTGAGGGAGAGCAAAATAAATGGTGATTGATAAGAGAGGGGTCCAGAACTAACTGTTAAAACTACCTCTGTGTATACACAAAGGAGATGCCTTGATTTTAAGACTACACACGGAAAGATTTTTTTAAAAACTGCAGGATGTGATCAGAGATATAATGTCTCAAACTTACCTATTACCAACATGTTCCAATCCCTTTAAATAGCCTAAACAGGGTTTTGGGCCTTCATCAGGATTAACAAGGATCCCCTAACAGTCTGTGTAATGTCTGTCATCCATGCAGTCATTCAAGAATAAGTCTTAAACTAACAACCAGTCCTGTAATAAAATTCTATAATTTAGGGACTCGCGCCGCTAGTCTCATTGAAGGAGCTCCTCTTATGTAGACACATATTTGTCAAGAAGCCTGTCCAATTTCTCCACTGCAATCATCCTCCTTGTGCCGCTGTCACTAAGTCCTCTGCATCCCTGTTAGATTCTTTGTGTGACCACGAGGGTGGTGCCTCCTGGGGAGAATAGAGACATTTGGGAAATGACAGGCATAAAGCACATGAATTATTGAAACAACCAGGGCATTGTAAGTGACATTATTATAGAATAATCTAATACAGTGGAAAGGCCCTATAATGTATCAGTATTATCTAGTAAAAGCCCGTGTGCTGCCTGGAGACGCTCCAAGGGCCATTATACGCTGCCAGCCAAATGAGGGATGTTTCATTATGGGAGCAGTGTTTACTCATTGTATTCTGAAGAGACATGCGCCCTCTCGCTGATTTATTCCCACAATTTCCAGAAATCCTCCTCTTGTGCCTTCCAATGACATATCTGTGCTGAAATAAGGAACCGTATCTCAGTCTGTGCATTAATATCTTCCAAGAAGGGAGCATTTATCCCCAGCTTACGGGGCGAGGAGCAAGTTTACAATTGTTTTCTTACAGTCCTTCACAAATCATGTCCGGCACAAACCGAGCAAAGCTGCCTTCTTGGCTAAAGCAATTGTTCACTTCGCAGTCTTAAGAGCAACTGCAGCGTGTTGACGTCGTGATGATCTTCCATCTGTTCTCGAGTGTGTTTTAGGGAAATGTGATTTAAAAGTCTATGGTAGACAAACTTTGTTTAACATGTAACTTTTCCTAAATTGTTTTTGATTGCCATTCAGTGTTGTTTTTTTATCTAATGGTATAAAAGTGTAGATTTCTAGAGAATCAAAAACTCCTAATATATCACTAAAAGCTGCAACAGGCTCGGTCTACATTTAAAGCCATTGAGGCAGCTTTATTAGATGTCCCCTGCTACTACACTGATAGCACAACGAAACTGAACAATATAAGAATGCAGATTATACGATTGCCACTAACATAACATAACATAACATAACATAACATAACATGCCAGTGCCAGTGGCGGCCACCGCAAAACTCAAGTGGGGGGTGAACGGGGGAGGGTGGGACTGGAATGGGAGATTAGGGAAATAAGAATTAAAAAAAAAACTTTCCTGTTCTGCCGCCGACGCTCCCTCCCTCCTCAGTACCCCTCTTCTCTCCTGTCAGTGCCCCAGCAGTTCAGTCCCTGGGACACCAGCACCGGCTCCCCATCGAATACCGGTGCTGCTTTAAATAGCATGAGAGCAGCACCAGGATTGGTCTGAGCAGCTCGGTTTGCGGCTCTTGCCATGCATTGGAGTCTGTGCAGTTTCTCCAACCCAGCCGTGCAACACACCTGTGTTGGGGAAACCTAAGTGTGCATGGCGGTTTGGCCGACCTCAAACGACTGGCCAAACCTTCATGTGCACTTACAGTGCTGCACTACTCCTCTTCTGCTGTCATCATGGCCCAGCCCAGACCTGGCTGGCTCTAGTGGGGAAAGAAAAATAAAATGATATAAATGGGTTTTATTATCATTTTAGTTTTCCCATTATATCAGCGGGAGTTGGGGGTGCACTTGTGCTATCCAGTGCAGGAAATGAGGGGGATCAAGCTTTATCATGAATCCGGCAGCTATTATTCAGCCGGATCCGTGATCTAGACTGGACTCAGTAAAATATGCTTATATTTGCCCAGGCATAATATACCGGCCCTGGGACACAATCACCAGGGCATGCACGTTGTCTGCTTTCCATTTGGAGAAGCAACCTGCAGGTGGCAAGGGGGCTTTCTTATTCATTTTCACCCGAGCCCAAAACAAAGGTCTCAGTCAAAAGGCTATCATTTGTAGCAAGTCTGGCTGTGTGGTTTAACAAAGTTCTACCTCTGAATTTGTTGTCTTCTGTGTTAGCGCTATGGGTCCAGACACGGTTCGTGACCAGGCAATCACATGTCATGTTCTCCTCTGCCTGTGCGTCTCTGTGCAAGGACACAGACTCTTCGAGACACTATTCTGTATTTTATGTTTAATCCGACATGTAGCCATGGACCAGCAGTGACTTGCCTAAGACTTGCCTGATCAAAACAGGCCTGCAGAGATCCCAGTAAAAACATGCTTACTCATGTTTGTGACTGAACATTAGGTGAAGTGCTTCGGGGACTGCATGTTGACCCAGTTGGCTAGATTGCGTAGATTGTAGTAAACTGGAGTGGTGTAGATTGAAGTGGTGTAGGTTTTCCTGGGGTAAATTGTAGTATAGTAAACTGTGTTGGGGTAGAATGGGGTACATTGCAGTAAATTGGACTGGGGTAGATTAGAGTTGGGTATGTTGGGTGGGGTAGATTGGAGTGGGATAGATTGGGGTAGAATGGAGTGGGTAATGAGGTAGATTGAGGTGGGGAAGACTGAAGTTGGATAGATTGGAGTGGGATTGACTTGGGTAGATTGTAGTGGGGTAGGTTGAGCTAGATTGGAGAGGGGTAGATTGGAGTAAATTGGAGCGGTGTCAATTGGTGTAGATTTTGGTGGTTTTGATTTTAGTGGATAAACTGGAGTGAGGTAGGTTGGGATAGATTGGAGTGGAGCAGATTTGGTGGGGGATATTTGAGTGGGCTAGATTTGGGTAGAATGCAGTGGGATATGTTGAGGTAGACTGGAGTGGGGTAGATTGGAATAGATTGGAATGGGGTAGACTGGGGTAGATTGAAGTGGTGTAGACCTTAGGTGGGTAGACTGGGGTGTAGTAGCTTGGAGTGGGGTAGACTGGGGTAAATCAGAGTGGGGTAGATTAGAGTGGGAGAGATGGGGTAGACTGAAGGGGTAGATTGGGTGGGTACATTGGAGTGGGGTAGACTGGGGTAGGTGTTGGTGAGGTAGTTGGGGCAGATTGCGGCAGACTGAAGTGGGGTGCAATAAGGTAGATTGTAGTGGGGTAGAGTGCGATGCGATGAATAAAGGGAGGAGTTGCACATGGAAGAGAGGGGAAAAGCAGTGCCATGAAGATGGAGGAGCAGTAGTGCGATTAAAAAGGAGGGGAAGCGGTGCCATGAGGAAATAAAAGCATTATTACGATGAAGTGCACGTTCCTTTCTACTATCAATAGGTGTATAGGCAATTTGTTTTGAAAAGTGAAAAATACGTTTCCATCCTAGAACACATTTATCCCATTGCAGTACATGAAGAAAAGCACAACTATCCAGTTTCAAATGCTTGGGAGCTGTTTTAAATGTGGGTACTTTGTTGATAAAATGTATTAATTTAGTGTAATTTTAGTCTTTGCATTAAATTTGTGTTGCTCCAGGCGAACAACTGCAATATTCACAAATTCTGTTTCACTGCATATCAGCTTAATTTCTTTTTAGTTGGTACGTGCAATGTTGAGAAAGCTGTTCCAGAGACAGAAAAGAAGCAACACTAATGGGGAAAGGGGTGAGTGAAAACACAAGCACTCGTTATGGAGTGCATAAACACAATTTAAAAAGCAGCTCCAAAAAAAGAGAACATTGGATGGACACAAGTACTTGGTCCATGCTCTAAATAGAGGGCCAAACACAAGAAGAGGCATGACTCATGCATGCCATGGCAAACTGCAATGAAGCTTATGAAAGCGACGTTGCACCTAACAAATAGTAAGCCTCTGGCCGGGCTGTAGCTCACTAAATGTAAACAACATGTCTCGAAGAGACAGAACATGTGCTGTCTAGCTGAGACCTACAAAAAGGACAGAAGAGCAACCAAAGTTGATCTGTCTGGGGGTAAGGGTGGTAGAGCAACAGGTAGCACAGTAATGTCATAAAAACTTTTATTCGGTTACAGTTTTACATAACCATAAAAAGTACATACACTGGTTAAAAGACTACATTGCTAAATACATCTTAATTAATAAAAGCACAATTCATTATGTACACATATTTTTTCCTTATTTAAAAAAAAAAAAGATTAAAAAGAACTACGTTTAACAAATAACATACAATTAGAACTGTAAACTGGGCCTCGAGTTTTTCTACACCCTATCTTGGGCGCAATTCTAATATATTTGTTACAGAAATGACGTTAGATTCGAGGTCCATGAGCAGCACTAAACAATGAGGGTGTAATTTTTAACCCAGGTATCTAAACCACACAGACAGTGCGCCGAGTATTTAGACATAGTTTTAAGAAGCCGGCTACACATTTTGCATTATGTACAGAGTCCAAGAACTGTAGTGCCAGGTAAGCGGGCCGACATGTTCTTAAGCCCAATGTGCGCAGTACAGGCAGAATCCAGCGCTTACGTGGGATCGTGTAGTATCTACAAAACAGTATTATGTGGATTGTTGACTGATCCGAAATCCCATCACAAGGGCATTTCATTAAATTATGTGACCAGTCTTGCTGGTTGGGATATGTGACTAGGTGATGAAATGTATTAAATCTGAACCTAGTCAATAAATATTTATCGTAAGTACTTAAATAAAAGGTTAAGTATGGCTGGATCCCCAAGGAAGTCTGAAGTGTTAAAATATGAGCGTTTGAGGGTTTGCTTATTTCCTGTGTCAAACGTAGTTCCCTAAGATGGGAGAGGCAGAGTTTTTTCAAATCTTTCCTAGTAATGTTCATCAACGCGGGTGGATCCCAAAAGTATACAATGCAGTCCAGATCGCCTAGGAAGTTTTTTACATACTGGAGCCATGGAATTTTATGCCAATTAGCTAGGGCCAAACAGTCTGTTAAGAGTGAGTGGGTTAGGTGGCACTGCGTTTTGGTCCAAACACGGTGCCACAAAAGGATCGGTTGGATCCTGATGTTATCGATCAGATAATCGATTCCCAGCTCAATGTGACAGCCATACGTGGGTGCGCTTTGAGGTACGGCCAGCAGATATTTTATAAACCCGTTCTCAACTGCTTGAAGGGCTTCAACTGGTGCGTACCCCCAGACCCCTGCACCGTAGGTCGCTATGCTATGGCATTTAGCGTGGTAGATTTTTAATAGTTCAGCTGCAGCAAGCTTACCCAACTTCCTTGAAAAGGAAACTAGGGCTGAAGTTGCTCTCTGAAAGAGCAATTTTTAACTAGCTAAACCTTGCTTCCAGCTTAGTTTGTCGTCCACTAGGATTCCTGGATATGGATAGACACTGGTTCGTTCCAACCTGACATTATCTATACCTATTGGTTTGGTTTTCTTCGCCCTTGGCCCAATATGCATTACGAAGGTTTTGTTTTTGTTTACTTTTAAATCCAGGGAGGACATAAATTCACAGTACTTGTTTAGTTGTAATTGAAGTTGATTGAGTGTTCTTGCTAATATGACAGAATCATCTGCATATAATAATGCAGGGATAGGGCGGTGCTTAATAGTTGGAAGGTCCTGGCTCCCTTCAAGCATGGCCACTTCTAGGCCGTTTGTGTACAGATTAAATAGGAAGGGAGCCAGGACGCAACCCTGTCTAACCCCCCTGTTGACAACGAAAGATGGTGATAATTCTCCATTCACTCCATATCTGACGCAAGCGGAGGCGTCAGAATAAAGTTCGTGGAGAAAATTAATAAGGGGGGGGGTCGACCCCTAGCTTGCCGAGTATAGCCCACAGCTTTGAGTGGATGACACAATCAAAAGCTGCGCTAAGGTCGACGTACACTAGGTATAAGTTAGCCCCTTTAGCTCCTACATATTTGCCAATCAAGAGGGCTAAATTTAAAGCCTGCTCCACAGTGCCAAGGCCCTCCTGGAAGCCATATTGCAGGTCGGTCATGATGTTATTCGTGGTTGCCCATTCCTGGAGACGCTCCAGGATTAACCGACCCGCAACTTTACCCAATGAATCCAGGAGGGAGATCGGCCTGTAGCAGGCTCGGTTATTACGCTCACCCTTCTTAAAGATAGGAAGGAGAATTGAGGTGGACCAAGAATCTATTAGACCTACATGTGTAACAGCAGTCATAACCTGTGTGATAAGAGGTGTCCATAGGTCTGGACAGTATGCAAAGATCTCCAGAGGTACCCCATCCGGGCCTGGTGCCTTGCCAGTCTTAGAGGAAGATAGTGCAGTCATAACCAGGTCTATTGGATAGGTCTGATTTGTACTACCATTTCCATCCTCCCTACCTTCAGTGGTGGTCTGTATCAGTGAACCACCAAATATTTTGGAGAAGTGTGCTACCCACTCTTCGGCCGATACCACCACATCAAGATGGCGGGCAGTGGCGGTATCAACCAAAAAGGGTGATTTAACCGTGCGCCAAAACAGGGAGCTGTCTTTTATTAGACAATTCTCGTGAAGTTGGGCCCACAGTTTTTTCTTAATTTCTTTCCTGCGATTGTATAGAGCTACGTTATAACCCTTTCTGAGTGTTTTAATTTCGTCATGGTCTCTTACAGGTTTATGTAGGGCTGATTTTAAATTATTCAGGGCTTTACGACAATCTAAATTAAACCAGCCATTAGTTTTTGGTTTCTTGGACTTTTGATTGCTAGTCAGCTCTTCCCGTATTATTCTAACAATTTCCAAAAAACTGTTGATAATCAACTTTGGAGAAGAGTCTAGAGCCAAACAGGTATTCAACCAAGGTAGGGCTCTACTTACAACTTTACTCGAAATTTCAGCTGGGTCGATTCTAGCCCATTTTACTGAAAACCCATTTATTTTATCCATAGTCAATGATTGTTGATTCAATAGACTCGGGTTATCAGGTTGAGAAAGAACATTTCGAAATATTAATGAAACACTGTTAGGAAAATGGTCACTACTGGAGTCAGAACCTGTGATAAAATTAGTAATTTGGCCCTTTAAGCTTTGAGAACAAAGTATGTAGTCGATTACACTTGACAAACCCCTCCCGTGAAATGCTGGCATAAAGTCAACAGGCGGTTCGACTAGATCGTTTGCAAAATCCATTTCTAGGGAAAATAAACAATCATTAAGACAGTTACCTTCCTTTGTATGCTGGTAATGCGTTAGCGGAGAGCCATTAACATCCGTTAAGCCACAATTACCGTTCTTACAGTTAGTACATAATGACATGTTAAAGTCCCCTCCCCATATCAAATAGCATGTCTTGGTGATGAGCTTGATCCGCTGTTCGTTCAAGAGAAATGTTATTTCGGTTAGAGTATTTACACAGTCTGCCTGAGAGAGGTTGTTGTAGAAGTTAACAAAAAAGATCGTCACACATTTTTTGATTGTAACCCTTAAAATTTGGTAGTTCTCATTGCACTTCACGATATTTGCTTCCATCAATGGTAGATTATTTGCTACGTAAAGTGCAAGACCACCCTTGGATTTACCTGAGGTACTGGGACTGGCGGGAACGTAATAGGTTTTAAAGCCTAGTAAGTGTACAGGCATAGTGGACCATGTCTCCTGTAAGCATAATATCTGATGAGAATTAACTGTGGCTAACCATGTCGGAAGATTGGTTTTCGTGCGAAGACCAGCTACATTCCAATATAGGACAGAGAAAGTTAAATAGGGGTTTGGCATGTCATTCATTTTTGGGTGCGCTATACTATCCTCCTGTGAATGCGTAACTGTTAACAGTAAGCCTTGTGATGAATCCTCTAAATTATCGGGAGTAGCTTGAATGTGGATAGTCTCCTCAAAGGGCGCTAAATTTAGTAAGCTAGACTTTTCTACCTCCCCCATATCTGCTAGTAGCTTGGTTTCAGTAGTAACAATAGTATCAGTAGTAACAGGCCCAAAATGGTCCATATTGATACCTGTTAACCCAAACTTTGGCGTTGTTGCCAGGGGAGTATTCCTAATGATTGATACTATATTTGTTGGAACTGTGGAATCGGCCCAACCGGTTGTCCGGCCAGGGTGTGAAAGGAGTCTGTTTTGTGGAGTACTCGGTGATGGTCAATCGACCAATTCTAGGCAGTCAAACCTGTTGGTAACTGGTACGCCTCTCCAATCTACATCGAATGGCCTGCCTCTGTCTCTGTTACCTGACCAATCTACCCACTCCCTTCTCCTGTCCCATTTCCCTACTTGGGACCAGTCCCCTCCTTGACCTCCGTAGCCTGACCAATCTACCCACTCCCTTCTCCTGTCCCAGTTCCCTACTTGGGTCCAGTCCCCTCCTTGACCTCCATTGTAGTAATTTGTTGGGGGATAGAAAAAAGCGAGTCTTTTAGTATCGATTCCATCGTTTTTTACTGTCGGGGCCCATGAACAAATGTGGTCAACTGTGCGGGGATCGTCAAAGTTGACTATAACGCAATCCCCCGAGATATTTTTCAACTCCTTGCCTATCCAGGGGACTCTGCGAACCGTTGAGATTCTACTCACACAGTGTGGGGGCAGTGGTCTCTTCATATTGAACCAGTGCTGTACCTTGTTTTTGAGGGACCAACTAGGTTCCATCGTATTGAGACTCAACACTGGAACCCCCGTCATTATCACTACAAAAGGGCTACATTCCGGGGGTAAATGAACTGGAAGCCCCGTTCGCCCCCTATTCCTATTGTTGGGAAGTTGTACCCCTGTTGGTTTAGTTGGGGCTACCTTCTGCGAGTCTTGTGTAACAGGAGTTTTTTGGACCACAGGCGCTTTCTTCACGTCTGCTGGGGCGGGTTTCGTTTTTAGACTAGTGGCCTGGACGGTGGCTTTGATTATTGGAATGCCTACCGGACGAATATTCTTATTCGAATCTTGTGCCCCTGTTGTGGCCATCCCTACCCCCTTAGGAACATTTGCACGCACCTTTGGAGCGATTACGGGTGCCTGCAAATCAGTCAGTTTCTTCTCTAGATTTGAAAGGGACATTGCTATGGGGTGTATGTAGGATTTTATAAGTTCATCTAGTCTAATTAAGAGTTCATTGTTTAACCCACAGATCTTGCACCCACCCTCCGGGCTGCCAGTGTCAATGGAGTTTTCTGCATTTAAGGAGGGAGTTACAATATCTATGTGGTTAGTCTGTAACACTTCCTGCCTTAAAGAGTCTTGGACCTGGGCCTGTGTACAGGGTAAATCATTTAATACAGTATGAGCTTTCCCTTTTACTTTTGTTTTTGCTGGCCTCTTTTTCTTAGGTATAGCACCCTCCCTTTTCCCCCTGAAAGTTTCCATGGCAGGACTAACCCGCCTCGGGGTAACAAAAAGTTCAGGGGTTTTGTCCAGCGGCTGGCTAAGTTGTGAGTCCGTTAGGGCCAAAGAGGCCGACAAGTCGACCGTATTTGGGACAGTATGGATGTCAACACGTGTTTCAACTACGGGATTGTTTGCCCGCGGATTATTGGGTGTCCTTGCTGACGCTAGTAATCCCAGTGAGGAGCGCTTAGCTGCTGCCAGATCTAATGAGACCCTGCGATCCAACAGGAGTATGCCTTGATCTATGGCATCGTTGGCTCTGTTGATAAACTGGTCTATTGGGCCAATCACCTGTGCTGCACCCTGTGCAGCTTTTCTCCTCAAACCTCTCGTCGTCATAATAGGAGACGATAGATAACACTTACGATGATAGTTTACAACGTACGAGGGCTTTAGCAAGACGTGATAAACAATGTTGGATATGTATAGTCCATAAAAGTGGAGAATAACTTTTAGATCAAAAATAAGAGGGAAGGCCCAGTCCAGTCTCACCCGGTCTTTAACGGGCTTAAACGGGCCCGCCCTTGGCCCGGGCTTCGCCCGGCGTCCCGCGTAGCGGGGGAGCCCGAGCTTTAAGCGCCTCCGGGCGCCTTGATTGACGTCCTCCGGTGGCGCCGCCGCTGGGGATGTTGCACGGGGCAGCGGGAGGACTCGGGCAGGCAGAGAGACAGTTCCACGAAGAGGGTCAGTAACGGGGCTCTGACAATACCCCCAGTGTCTTTTCAGCAGATTACAACTCTATGCCGGGGGAGCCCGAGCTTTAAGCGCCTCCGGGCGCCTTGATTGACGTCCTCAGGTGGCGCCGCCGCTAGGGTTGCTGGGTAACCGAGTCCTCCGCTCGGCGGCCGCTGGGGATGTTGCATGGGGCAGCGGGAGGACTCGGGCAGGCAGAGAGACAGTTCCACGAAGAGGGTCAGTAACGGGGCTCTGACAATACCCCCAGTGTCTTTTCAGCAGATTACTACAGTAGCACAGTCAATATCAGTACAAGGGATTTGCACAGCTGGCAAAGTATGAAAAATTAAATGGCAAGTGAAACGTCCAGCAAAAGGTAGTAGAGTGAGAAAAACAAAACAACAGCTACTTGGAGTGAAGCATGTCTCAAAAACCTTTTCTGCCAGTACAGTGACACCCATTCCCCTGGGCTCTCACTCTGAATAGAGTAAAGTTGATGCTGCAATGAGATACCCACTCCCCTCTGTTCATCCTTTGCATGAAGTCCATATGCTATCTGTCCTAGGTTTTAGACTCCAACTCCCCAGTGCTAGCGCTGTGAGGAGAGGCGTAGAGTACACAGTTACAGTCGTGAGGTTTCTATTCTTCTCTATATGAATCATCTGTCATAGTTAAAAGCCTCTTAGTCCCATATACTGAACATTTTCATGCACTAAACATGTGATTAACACTACAGGTGTAAATAAAGCATTCCCCTTTGCATAAATCTGCACGCAGTATATCTGTATAAAAGCTAACACCTGGGAGAAGCTCTTGGCGGCTGTGCTGGCCGCTTGTATGCAGTACAGTAGAACTGATAAAAAGAGAGGAAAGCCCAGAAGCTGCTGGATGGAACTGTTGATCTACCTGACTGTGACAGGGCCATCCATCACAGCAGAACCGCTGCTGTTTTGGGACAGTATCTCTGGGCACCATCAGAAGGTGCGTATGAAATATGCAGGTCATGCTGCAGACGCACACAGTCACATTCATCATTCCCTGCACACCCACAGATCGCCCTGTGCCTTTTCTATTACTTTGCCCTCGTGTTTCACCTGCTCTCTTAACCTCAGATGCAGAACTGGTTCTGATTCTAGGTCGGTCGCAGCTGTGCCTTCTCTATTACTCTGCCCTTGTGTTCCTCTTCTCCTTGGATGCAGACCCGGTTCTGGTTCGAAGCAGGTCGCAGCTGTGCCTTTTCTATTACTAAGCCCTAAAGTTCCTCTTCACCTTGGATGCAGAACTGGTTCCGGTTCGAGGCTGGTCGCAGCTGGACTCTGCAGCATTTTTTGTAAGTTATGGAATAGTTTAGAAGAAGTTATCCTTTTCATTAGCAGCTGAAACCCTGCCGTCTCTCTCGGATCGAACGTGATAACTCTGTGGATGAACAGACCACCACGGAGGCTTCGTATTATGCTTCTCCTTCTTTACTGAAGCAAATACAGCAGCCAATCAAACTTTAAACTACATAATCCGCAAGGACAACCCCTTCTTACATATGCACCAATCATCCTAGCCCCCATAGGTTTAAATGTCCCTGGCCCCGATGTCCGTCCTCTTTTTATTTGCTGCTGCAGCAGCGAGTTAAGTGACTTTTATCTTTCATATCGGTACAATCAGGGCCGGTCCTAGGACTTGTGGGGCCCTGGGCGAAAGGGAAGATGTGAGGCCCCTCTAATTTGAATGTGACATCACAAAAATTGACATGATAGAAAACCACGATCACCGGACTATTGATCATCTTTGTCATTGCTGAAGAGACCTATGGGCAACGTACAACAGAATGGAGAAGTATAGCGCCAAGCAAGCATTGCTAACGCCACGCTTCTGCATTCTGAAAACGCAGGGCTGCACCATGTTTTCAAGAATACGGTGCAGTCATGCGTTTCCCCTGCGCAACCTTCCTGCACATAAACTATCATAGGCAATTTGCTATTTCTTTTTTTTTTGTTCAGAATAATTTTATTGAAGTTTCAAATGAGAATGACATAAAGAGACACTACAAAAAAGAGGCATTATATAGCAATAAAATCCAATCAAGTGATCATAATAAAATATAAAGAGGTAATAATGGACTAATAAATCATCATAAAAGAACAGGCAATCAGAGTGAAAGAAAAATGAGAACAGGGAAGGGAAGAAGGAGGGGAAGAGAGGGAAGGAAGGGCATACATTATATCATATGACTGAAAAAACACAGAGTTACTATAAACAGAACAATATAAACTGCAAACAATTTGTAATTAGATAAGCAGAGTAATCATAAAAGCAGCAATTACAACATCATGTAAGAATCTATAGGTGACCAAAAAGATTGAAAAGAAAGCAAATTATGGTTAACTCCCTGAAGCGATAGCTGAGCACCTCTTCTTGTGAGTATGATCCATGACCACCAAGCATGAACAGAAAGTGAAGAAGCATCTTTCGAACAATAAGTAATTGATTTTAGGGCGGCTGAAAGCAAAAAATTAAACAACTTTGCTTGAAAATCAGGAAGAGAATGTGAGAGTACAAATGATTTACAAATTAACAACTCATAAGAAAGAACATCATGAATTGGTAATATTTTCAATATTATGTCCCAACCTCAGACCAAAATTTGAATATAATAGGGCAGTCAAATAACATGTGACGTAACATACCAGGGTGTGAATTACAATGCCAACAAAGATTTGAGGGTAATAATTTGGCATTATGCAAACGTACTGGTGACCACAAGGAATTAAACAAAATATAGGCGTTCGCTTGATAAATAGATACTGGCAACCAACCAGAAATGTTATTGAGACAAATAACCCTCCATGAGTCATCAGAAATAGAAGTTGAAAGCTCAGCATTCCAGAATGTTGAAAGTCTACCGATATTGGTACCTATAGAAGGAGCAAATTTTTTATACAAAATAGAAACAGCTTTGGAAGATGCAGAAACAGCATGAAGATAACAAATTAAATCAGGTGTAAGTGTAGAGGGAATACCATTCGGGAAGGAGTCTAAAATTGAGTTACATAACAATTGATATTTCACCAAATCAGCATCAGGCAACTTAAACTTTAATTGAAGGTGATCAAAGGGGATAAAGGCATCATTGCAAAAAACATCTTTGAGAAAGAATATACCCGCCTTAATCCAGGAAGTCCAGAAAGTTATCTTCCTATTTAATTTAAGAAAGGTACTGTACCAAAGTGACAGTTCCATAGTAGAACTTAGTGGCAAAGCAAAACTGAGATCTAAATCATTGAGTATCAATCTTGAGGATTTGATTATGGAAGAGCGATGTACAATAGTAGATTTATGGCACATAGTTAACAAGGAAGAGAGAGGGAAAGGATAAACAATAGATTTTTCTATATCAAACCAAATAGGGGGGTTATGTAGAGAAGAAACAGTAAACCATAAGGAACTTTGTTTAAGTATAAAAGCTTTGTGATAAAGATAAAAGTCAGGAAGGCCGAAACCTGCCTGACATTTAGGGACTTTCAACTTTTTATATGCAATTCGGGGTGGTTTATTGTTCCAGAGAAATTTGGATAATAATTTATCAATGTCTTTATAAAATTTTAGAGGAAACTGAGTGGGAATCATTGCAAGGGAATAAAACATTTTTGGAGCAATATTCATTTTAATAGATTCCATTCTCCCCCACCAAGTAAGATTAAGAGAAGACCATCTAGAAGTCTTGCTTATAACATATTCAAGTACGAAATTACTATTCAATTTTAATGTGGAGGATAAGGAGGAGGAAACTAGAATGCCCAGGTATTTAAGTTTGCTTTTTTGCCAAATAATATCCGATATAGGTAACATATCAGAGGTACAAAAAACATTAAGAGGAAAAAATTCTGTTTTAGTAACATTAAGTTTATATCCAGAAACTAGTGAATATTTGGCAATAATGTCTAATAAGGAGGGGACAGAGGAAATTGGATTACTAATAAATAATAACACATCGTCTGCATAAGCTAAAGTTTTAATAGTAACATCGTTAATTGTAATACCATGAACATCATCACAATTACGTATATAATTGAGAAAAGGCTCTATTCCCAACAGAAATAAAAGTGGAGAAAGGGGACAACGTTGTCGGGTACCTCTGAAAAGGGAAAATTGAGAGGAAATTTGGCCATTGATAAATAAACGAGCAGTGGGAGCATAGTATAAGGCAGCGATGATACGAATAAAAGAGGGGCCAAAATTAAATGATAATAAAGTACTAAATAAAAATTGCCAGTGAATTTTCTCAAAGCTTTTTCCGCATCTAAAGCCATAACTCCTGCAGGATGAATAAGGTGTGAGCTCTGTTCTATAACATGTAATAGGATTCGTGTGTTGTTAGCAGAATATCTATTTTTCATAAATCCTGACTGATCAGGATGAATAATAGAATGAAGAACAGGGGCTAATCTAGTGGCAAGGATTTTAGCATATAATTTACAATCCTGATTTATTAAAGAAATAGGTCTATAATTAGAAACTAAAGTAGGATCTTTTTCAGGCTTAGGAAGGACAACAATTAAAGCTTCCGCAAAAGATCCTGAAATGGTTCCAGAAGAACTAAAAAAGGAAAAAAGTTGAAATAAATAAGGCAAAAGGTGGACTTAAAATTCTTTGTAAAATTCAGCAGGGATACCATCAGGTCCTGGAAATTTGTTTTTGGGAAGTGACTTGATAGCTGTCAGGATTTCATCATTAGTGATGGGCGAATCTAATCCAAGTCTGTCTGAAGGGGAAATTTGAGGTAAAGCACAGGAATTTAAAAATGCATCAATTAACGAATTATCACAAAAATCAGGTTTATTATATAGAGTGGAATAGAAGCGTAAAAATTGTTCAACAATATCATTTTGGGATAAAGCTATCTTGCCCTGAGGACCATGAATAGAGGTAATTTGTGTTTTATTCCTTTTAATACGCAAGTAGTTTGCAAGGAGTTTCCCAGACCTATTAGAGTTAAAACGGAATCGAGCATTAGAGTTAGAAAGCTGAACCCCAGCTCTTTTACTAAGGAGAGCATTGAATTTGTATCAAAGCTTTTGTAATTTGACTTTGTATTGGGGATCATTGGAAGTATTAAATAATCGCTCAAGTTTTGCAATTTGCTTCTCTAAATGTTTAATTTCAGAATTGAATAATTTATTCTCATGAGCCATAATAGAAATTGTAGTACCTCTAATATAAGCTTTAAAAGCATGCCATCTATTAACAACTGAAGTAGAATCTTCCGGATTAAACAAAAAGCAATCTCGAATAGCCTGCAACAATTTGGGTTTGTGTTTTTCAGTGAGGAAAATACCAGTATTCATACGCCACCTAGTTTTTTTGGGGAAAGTGGAAGAAACATTTAAAACAAAATAAATTAAAGCATGATCCGATATATCAATAGTACCAATGACTGGGGTAGTTACAGATTGAATAAGAGATGGTGAAATTAAAAAATAATCAATCCTGGAGTGGGAAGCATGAGGATTGGAAAAGAAGGTAAAACATTTTTCAGTGGGGAAGTGTAAGCACCAAATATCTGCTAATTTTGTGGTATGAAGAAAGGCCTTAAATGCATGGAACACTTTGGGAGGACGAAATCTATTGGCAGATAACCTATCCAACAATGGGTCTACAATAACATTAAAATCGCCCCCAACAATCAATGGGACGTTACCCAATTTTAAAACTTCAGTAGTGATAGTGTCCAAAACGTTGGATCATCTGCCGTGGGACCATAAATATTGAGCAAAAATAAAGTAGAATCATGAATTTTAATTTTGGCTATAAGATATCTGCCTTCAGAGTCCGAAATTTTACTTAAAATCTGACAGTGCAATCGTTTAGCAAAGAAAATTGCAACCCCATTTTTCTTTCCCTAAGCAGGAGAAGATATAATAGTGTCTACCCATTTTTTACTCATATACTGTAAAATCTTATCATCAACATGCGTTTCTTGAACAAAACAGATATCAGCTTTGCACCTACCTAGATAATCTAAAATTTTTGTGCGCTTAACTGGGTGTCGCAAACCTTTCACGTTAAGAGAAGTAATTTTAATATTGTGAAGATTAGCCATTAGAAACAAGAAGCAAGGAAGAAAAAGGATAGAAACAAGAAGAGATGAAGAAAAACATGACTAGATTAGAAATAAAGATAGTAACTCTATATGTGAGAGAGGAATAGGAGAAAATGAAAGGAAAGAAAAAGGAACAAACAGGAAACATAAATAGAAACATGGAAACGAACACCCGTTCCGCAAGCATGGCCAAAAACCGTTGGAGCCCATGAACAAAAGATTATGCATGTAAATGTCAAGGAAAGTTAAATAAGAAAGAGTCAAGTTTTAGGGTCATGAGTATCCATGGATGGTGAGGCTTATTGTTCAAGAAATTGCCTTAAATCTTCAGGACGTTGAAAATATTTGGAAAAATTGTCTTTCCGGATGCGCATTGTCGAAGGATCAAAAAGACCATATTTAAATCCAAGGCTTCGCAGCTGTGGGCGATAAGCAGAGAATTCTTTACGTATAGCTACCGTTTCTTTAGCAAAGTCCTGATGAATGAAAATTTTTTGACTATTCACTAAAAGTGAAGGAATTTCTCTCGCAGCCTTCCTGATTAACACCAGATGATGATGACGTAGAACTTTGAATATCATTTGCCTGGGTTTGGTAAGTTGAGGATTGCGATGTGAGGGGACTCTATGGGCCTTATCCACCTCAAATGGTTCTGGAAACTTGATATTCAGAAGACCAGGAAGTAAAGATTCCAAATATAAGCGACAGTCAGACCCTTCAACTTCTTCAGGCAAATTAAAAATACGAAGGTTGTATTGCCTATTGCGATTTTCCATGTCTAACAGCTGAGCATGCATAGGAGATATTTTAGCCACTAAAGGCATGAAAGCGTCAAGTTTATTTTTGTTATTCTGAATTTTGATAGAATTATCAGACACTTTCATTGAAATAGAAGCCATCTCTTTGCGAATGTGTTTAACTTCTGAGGCAATAGTGTCAGTATTCAGATGCAATGCTTGAAGTTGCTCCAAAATTAATGCAAGTGAAGGTTCAGTTGACTCCACCACTTTAGATTTATTTGGGGGAGGAGAAACTTGCTGCTTTCGTTTATTAGTAGCTAGATTTTTCGTTTCCATTTTGAGGTGATTAAATTCACAACTAAGTGTGAATAATATCCAAAATGCGAAAAATAGCACCAAAATACAAGAGAAAAGAGGTAATTATAAAGAAAACCAACAAAAATCTCTTCAAAACTAGTGGTGCAGCAGCTAAATGGGACTGTGGGCATGGCTAGGCCCAAGCCAGGCCTTTTCCTGAAGAATACTCCGCCCCTAAAGCACTCAAAGCTGGCTGTACCTGAAGGGGAGGCTGGGAGCAGGAACCATGGAGCCAAAAAGGAGACTTCCGTCTGTAGAAAACGCTCGAAAATCACCTCCGAGGCAAGAAATAGTAGAAGCAGGTAAGCGCCGTCATTCGCGCCGAAATTATGACACAAATTCGTCGTTTAATGGAAAAAACGGGCCGTTTCTGTCACGGAGCTCCGATAGAGGTGGCCATCTTGGCTGAAGTGCTCGCGCGTCTCTGGCAATTTGCTATTTCTATGTGTGCTGCACCAGGGGCATACGATTGGATAGCACATTTTTAACTAAACAAAGCCTGGGGAGGAGGCAATCGGTTGATAGTAGAATAGTTTGGTGAGTCGCACTCTGGCTGAATAACTGCAGATCAGGAGTTTGAATCTATGCAAGGCATCGTCCTTCCTCGGTCCATTATATGAGCATTATTAAATCGTATAATAGTAACTACTTAGAAAAAGTGGAATGAAACACTATTACTTGTAAATGATAATTCAAATCACAGCTAAAAGTACCTTTGACACACCACCACATAGGTATGGTGCGTTTCACCACTGCGTTAATACCCAATGAGATGTGTGCATCTTAACATGCTAAATATTCTAGGCTAAGCATCAGAATAACATCACTGTTACCAAGCATTGGCAAAGTCTATAGGTCTCGCCTAGAAGAACTATTGGCTTTGGCAATGTGTATGTGCTGTGTTGTACACCAGTGTGGCTGCTCTTCAGCATGGTTAAAAGTTAGTGGCATGGAGTAGCCTTGAGGGGAGTGGTAGGAGAAGAGTGTCATAGACTGTATTTGTTGGAGTAGAGTGTTGTTGAGTGGAGTAGGTGGATTAGAGTGTCATACAGATGAGTAGAGTTCAGTGGTTCAGTGGCAGAGAGTGTTGTAGAGTGCAGAGTCATGGAGTGGAGTGCCGTAGAGTGGAATGGGGTGGAATCGGGTGGAGTGGGTTTGTAGTGGATTGAGATAGTTTGTGAATTGGATTGGAGTAGATTGGGGTGGAGTGAGGTGGATTAATTTGATTGGAGTGGGAGGAGTGAAATGGGGTGAGGTGGATTGGAGTAGGGTGCATTAAAGAAGGGTGTATTAGATTAGTTTGGGGTGGATTAGATTGGATTGGGGAGTTTTGGAGTGGGGCGCATTGTTTTGGATTGGATTGGGGCAGAATCGATTGGTGCAGATTGGAGTGGGGCAGATTGTTTTGAATTGGAGCTGATTAGAGTGGGGCAGATTGGAGTGGAGCTGATTGGAGTGGGGCAGGTTGTTTTGAACTGGAGTGTGCCAGATAGCTTTGAGGTGAAGTGGGGCAGATTGTTTAGGGTTGGAGTGGGGCAAATTGTTTTGGATTGAGTGAGGCAGATTGTTGTGTGGAAGATTTTTTGGGATTGGTGTGGGATGGATTGGAATGCAGTGGGATGGATTGGAGAGGAAGTGGATTGGATTGGGTTGAGGTGAGGTAGATTGGAGTCGGGAAGATTGGATTGGGGTGGGTTGGATTGGTGTGGGGTGGATTGGATTGGAGTAGGATGGATTGTGATGCATTGGAGAATTAGAATGGAATGGGTGGACTGGGTTGAGATAGATTGGAGTGGGGCAGATTGGAGTGGCGCAGGTTGTTTTGGATTGGTTTGGGCAGACTAGAGTTGTGCAGATTGGGAGTGGGGCAGATTGTTTAGGAGTGGGGCAGATTGTTTTGGATTGGATGAGGCAGATTGTTTTGGATTAGATGGGGCAGACAAGAGCTGTGCAGATTGGAGTGGGGAAGATTGTTTTAGATTAGATGGGGCAGACTAGAGTAGTGCAGATTGGAGTGGGACAGATTGTTTTGGAGTGGGGCAGATTGTTTTGGATTTTATGGGGTAGAGTAGAGCTATGCAGATTGGAGTGGGGCAGATTATTTTGGAGTGGGTCAGAGTGTTTTGGATTGGACGGGGAAGACTAGAGTTGTGCAGATTGTTTTAGATTTGATGGGTAGAGTAGAGCTGTGCAGATTGGAACAGGGTAGATTGTTTTGGAGTGAGGCAGAGTGTTTTGGATTGGACAGGGCAGACTAGAGTTGTGCAGATTGGAGTGGGGCAGATTGTTTTGGATTGGGTGGGGCAGACTAGAGTTGTGCTGATTGGAGTGGGTACAATTGTTTTGGAGTGGGGCAGATTGTTTTGAATTGGATGGGGCAGACTAGAGTTGTGCAGATTGGAGTGGGGCAGATTATTTTGGAGTGGGGCAGATTGAAGTGGGGCAGATTGGAGATGGGCAGATTGGGTGGGGCAGAAGGGAGTGAGGCACATTGTTTTGGACTGGAGTAGGACAGATTGTTTTGGATTGGAGTGGGACACATTGTTTTGGATTGAGTGGGGCAGATTGTTGTGGGGAAGATTTTTGGGTATTGGAGTGGGGTGGATTGGATTGCAGTGGGATAGATTGGGGAGGGGTGGATTGGATTGGGTTGAGGTGGATTTGGATTGGGGTGGGTTGGATTGGAATGGAGTCAGGTGGATTGGAGGGGGTGAATTAGGATGGAGTGGGGGGATTGGGGTGGGCAAATTGGAGTAGGGGTGAATGGAGCGAAGCAGATTTTTTGGGATGGAGTGGGGCAGATTAGAGTGGCGTAGATTGTATTGGATTGGAGTGGAGCAGATTGTTTTTGACTGGAGTGGGAGTATTGGAGTGTGGTGGAGTGGAGGTGTATGGATTGGTCTGGGGTGGATTGGATTAAGTGGGGCAGATTGGTGTGTTGTGAGATGAGGTGGATTGGCGTGGATTGGAGTAGTGCGGAGTGTTGTGCATTGGGGTTTACTGCACGATTACGTGTTAACACATAATTTCAGAAAATACACATAAGAAGGAAACAATGTACCTTTGCAATAAAACAATCCTCATCCTTTGAGAACAGCACCCACAAGCAAAAACAAAAGAAAACTTGAGTGCAAAGTAATCAAAGTCTTGGAAAAATAAAAGAAACGTAACTAACAGGTTTTTCCACACCTAGTTGCATTTACTAGACAGCCCTTTAAGTTTAGCACTGGTGACCGGGGCTGGGAAGCTGTGTAGGAAAATCTAGTTATCCAACAGTATAGCGCTGCAAGGCCAAGGACAGGGGCCCCTGCCCTGGGCCTCTATATAAAGGCTACAAAGCCCTGCGAAAGGGGCCCACATCTAGATTTTGTAGCCCGAGGGAGGGCTGCGAGGCCCAGCTGCCATGGACTTCGCAGCATTGGATAATGGCCCATGTCCCAGTGATAGGGCCCCACACCTAACCTTGCAGCCTGATCCGGTGTTCCCAGGTCCAGGGGGTGAGGATCACCTCCCCTGTGCCTGGAAGCAGTAGTGGGGCACGCTGCTAAACTGCTCTACTGTGCCAGTCTGAGCTGGATGCTCCCTCCTCCCCTCATCAATCTGTCCTTGCCTGTTAATGTCCAGCTCCTTTTGGAAACAAATGAGTCTTCTGTTGCCTGGAAACGGAATACACAAAGGGCAGACAAGACTTCTCACAGGATTTTAACAGCAGTGCTGCCCCGCCCTTGTCCCTGAGAGCCCACTTTGCTGCTGTCACATCCCCTACCTAGTCTTTCCCCTCCCCGCACCATTGCAGCCCCAGCGAGGTCAAGACACCTCGCGTAACATTGCAATGTGATCGCGTTGTGGAGGGGCCTGAAGGAGCAGGTGGGCTGAATATGAAAATGCAGCCTTTCAGACAGAAGCGGGGCCCCGTGTTTTGAAATGAGCACGGGGCCCTGGGCACTTTTATGCTGTTTTTGCTTAATGGGTTTCGCGATTGCATGCACTCGCATTGGTGATTAACATTGTGCTGTTTTATGCGCTCCAGTGAGCGTTGATGCAATTTGTGGAGCGGGAGCAGGACAGACGCGTGCCCGAGGAGCAGTCCTCTGTCTATTGCCATTACCCTCGCGCATGCATGAGCAGATGGATCAGAGTTTCATTACCGATCGTTTCCTCACTGCATGCGCAAGTGTTTTCTGCCCAATCTTCGGTCCCAATGAATGCCTAACGGGGCAAATAAATGTTTAAAGTGCTTTGCCTGAGTGGAGTTTGAGGAGTGGCTCCCTCCATCTGAATTTTCAACAGTCTGCACATCCTGAAGGTAATATGTTGTAGGGCTAGTGTTAGTTAGGGTGACTCTGTTAAATTGTTATAAGACTGTCACCACTGGGTTTCTCCCCCCTGAATCTCCTCCACACCTCTAATACCAAACAATGGCATACTACACTGGGGAGGTTACCATTGGGCTGAGTTTGATGAATATGCAGAGTATGAAGAGGTGCCTTACAAGCACCAAATGGAGGAGCAACTGGTTTAAGCACTGGATACTCATGTCCTGGGCTCTGTGAACAGGGTGTTAATTAAAGGCTTGCAACTTTTTACTAAACCCCTGAAAAACTATGGGTAATGTAAACAGAATAACACAGGAGATAATTCCTACTCAGATAAATCTGGTGCAAGCAGGGGATGTTATGGTGGGAGGTCAGATTGAATTATTTCTACACAAGTAGGAGACTCTAACACACGACCCGTGGGTACTTCAGACGGTACAGGGTTTTCAGATTGAGTTTTACACCGCCCCTGAACAAGCACACTTCCAGTCTCCTCTCTGTTTTTCCCAAGTAGAATTGTCTTTCATAGACAAAGAGGTGCAGGCATTACTAACGAAAGAGCAATTTTTCAATTGCAATACTTTCCTATTACCTGGCACCCACAAGACAAAGGCACTGCAACAGGTGATTCCTAAACACTGGGTTAGAGACACCAGGAACCTCGATCCCAGGGAACTGGCAGCTCTGTGCAAGTCTGACCCCTCCCCCTCCATATCACAATGGTCAGTGAACTCAATGATCATTACTCTGGGACTATAACTAACATTCTTAATGACCTTGCCCCACTAAAACTAAAAAGAACCCAAATCAAAAACAGAAACCTCTGGTTCAATGGGTCCCTCAACAGCAAGTGGAGATCCCTCCGGCAGTCAGAAAGAATCTGGAGACAGCACCCCTCAGCCACACATTCAAAACTTCTCCACCAGGCCAGAAATGCCTACAACAGGAACATCCTCAACTAAAAAAAAAAGAATTCTTCAGATCTGAACTCGGGACCGCCAAGAACAGACCCTGCAAACTCTTCAAACTGGTCAAACACCAATCTAACAAACTGGCCAAAACATTAAAAGAAACCCCCAAGTCACTAATATCATCTTGGGAATTCTCCTCTCTTTCTCTGTTAAAATCACAGCATTAGGAAACAAACTTAGATCCGCTACTCTCAACCCCTTCCAGATCTGCCTCCTCCCTCCGCGCCACCTCCAAAGACTTCACCTGAAAACCAAGCGCACTGGACCGACTTCAAAATCTATGATGAACACTCTGTCTCAAAAATCCTATCCACCTTAAACCCAAACAACCACTTTAATAACCCACTCCCCTCTAACTGCCTAGCTGCCGCCGCCCAATCCATCATTCCTAGCTGCACTGCAATAATTAATGCCTCCCTTCTTCAGGGATCGATACCTGACTGTCTGAAAGCCGGCCAAGTCCTCCCCATCTTAACAAAACTGTTGCTTGATCCTGCCTTTCCTGACAACTTTAGACCTATTTCTAACATCCCACTCTTAGCTAAAGTTCTGGGGAAGTGTGTGCAACAGCAGCTGAGCCAACACATCGCCAGCTTCCACCTGCTAGATGACTTCCAATCTGGTTCCAGGCCTGGGCAAAGCACGGAAACCACCATTCTCCACATCGTGGATGATGCGCTCCCAGCCCTTGACCAAGGCAAAACCTGTCTCCTAATTCTCCTAGATCTATTCCCGACCTTCGACACGGACAACCATGAAAAACTACTCGAACACGTCAAACTCAGGATGGGAATGGATGGCTCTGTTCTTGAATGGTTTAGGTCCTTCCTCCATAACCGGTGACAGATTCCTAATTAACGGTAACCTGTCTGCCCCCTCTCTGGTCATGGTTGGAGTACCCCAAGGATCGTCCCTGTCCCCCACCCTCTTCTACCTTTACCTCAAACTGCTTGCCGAAGTACAACACACTGCAAATATCTCCTACCACATGTGCGCTGACAATACCCAGATCTACATCAAAATCTCCTCTCTCTCGGAGATTCTTTCCCTGAATGAAGCCTTGACTTTTTTTTTTTTTTAAAGATCTTTATTGTCATACTCACATCGTACACAGCTTTTAGAGCCTACAACCCGAAGTCCGGAAGCACAAAGTTTCAAAACATCTGGTTATGTTAACACAGCCATTTTACCGACAAACTACGCGGTCCGGCGGCGATTAAAAACAGATCTCATATATAACCATCATTTGTGAGAAAACATCTTCAATTGCTGAGCAGCAGATCTAGGAAAGGTCACTGCACATAAACAACAAACCCCATAGCTCAACCCGCCTGCTGAACACTTCTCTATAAGTATATCACTACCTTATCTACACACCTAGTCCTCACTATGTCCACTCACCCTATTATCAATCACCCTCATTTGTATCATCTACCATGCATACAGTCCCCAAACATTCATCCATGGTTCACAACTCCACATCACACAATGCCACAGGCATCCCTCCACCATATACCTCCGTAGGATCCAATACACTCACAATTCTGCACCACCTTGCCCCAGCCATAATGCAAATGGTCCCCAAATATCCACAGGCCGTGAAATGCTTGGCATAAGGTCCCAGTAGTTAGTCAATTGGTCTCTGCAGTATACTGCCGACCGTATCCAGCCTGCTAATGTAGGGGAAGCAACCTTTTTCCAATGCAACGCTATCTGGCACTTAGCCAGCAGCAGCAGTAAGGCAGTTAGCTTTCGCAAGCCACGTGGGATCTCCATAACAAAACCCAGCAGTGCCATTAGCGGGTTCAGGCATAGTACCAACCCAACGATTCGCCCTATGTGTCCCATAACTTCCTCCCAATACAGCGCCACCTGCCTACACTCCCAAGTCAAATGAAAGAAATTTGCCTCAATGGCCCGCACCTCCAACAGTTCGCATCAGTCTGAAGGCCCATACGACAGAGCTGCTTGGGCGTGCGATATGTTCTATGCAGGTAATTGAAATGTATGAGCCTCAGCCTATAATTAGGAGATAGTATCTCAAGCTGTGCAAAGCAAAATGTCCACTGTTTATCAGTAATTACCACGCTTGCTTCCCTTTCCCACTCGGCTTTGGACGTACTCATCAGTATTGGAGAGTGTTCCTGCGTGATGCTATAATTACGGGTAATCAGTTTACGGGGGGAGCCATTAGATAGCAAGTCCTCCAGCGCCGGCAGCGGGGAAGGAGCCCTCGGAAACCCTGCGTGCCTTGCATGCAGCTCTCAACTGGTAAAAGAGTAACATATCAGATGCCGTAGGCGCCTACGGTGCACACATCTGCTGCAGGGTCAGAAATTAGTCGGCTGGATAAAGATCCCCAGCCACCTTTAACCCATGTTTACACGCCCGTTCTGTCACTGCTTTGTCCTTCAGTGGTCCTATCAGTGGGTTACCTCCCAACGGCATCGACGGCGCATAGAGCTCCGCGATTCCGGCCCTTTTGGCTATTTGCAACCAGGCCCATCTCGTCGCCTCAACTGTGTTTATGTCCGAAGAGGATCTCTTGTGTGGGTGGTATACAGTCGTATTGAGTGGGGTTGGGGCAGCAATATCAAGCTCAATCGCCACATGCGGCTGGTATGGAATTGAGTGCTGCCAGAAGTGTAAATATTGCGCTTGCGCATTAAACGCACAGAGTTCAAAGTCAGGGGCAGCCAAGCCACCTTGACTAAAAGGAAGTGTCAATAGTTTCCACGACACACTAGGTTGTCTTCCCGCCCAAACCAGTTCCAAAAACGCTGTCCACAGCCGTGCAAAGAAATGATTGTTAAGGGGCATAGGAATGTTCACAAATAAAAAAAAGCAATTTAGGCAGAATTACCATTTTACTTATAACTATGCGTCTCGTAAGGGAAAGAGGCAATTTCCGCCATCTCTGCACCTTAACCTCCACCCAGACTACCACTCTGCCATAGTTTGCTAGCCAAGGGCTAGATGTAGGTAATTCTATTTTACCACTTCTTAAATACCGAATTTTACTGATTCGGTATTTAAGAAGTGGTAAAATAGAGGGGGGGGGATGTAGGTATTTCAGAATCGGTAAATACCGAATCATTAAGATTCGGTATTTACCGATTCTGTAAATACCGATTCGGTAATGCCCATTGATTCCTATGGGCATTGAAGCCCATAGGAATCAATGGGCAATACCGAATCGGTATTTACAGAATCGGTAAATACCGATTCCAGCAAGGGTGCAGGGGGTGTCACTTTGACACCCTCTAGCACCCCAAATTCAGGCATGTGCGCCATGTGGCACACAGACATGCCCTCTGTGCATGCACACCTGAATTCGGTAATAGGATTGTGTGGTAAAATACCAAATTTTGAAGGCCTGTAGCACTGTAAAAATTACCGATTAGGTATTTTACAGATTCGGTAAATTGACCGATTCGGTAAATTTACCGAATCTGTAAAATGATGCCCTACATCCCAAAAACCCATTTACCGGCCGGTAAATGGCCACCTACATCTGGCCCCAAATTTCTTGCATCGATCTGCTAAACCATGTACCCAAATATTTGACGCTGTCATCCGTCCAGGCTATTGGGAATTCTGTGTCACATCTTGCAGTACCGTCAGTTAGCGGCATCATCACTTATTTGGTCCAATTGACCTATATACCTGTGAGGCCTCCATACCTGATAAATTCCCTCATGATCGGGTCAAAATTTTCTGCTGGGTTAGTCATGTAAATTGCCATATCATCTGCGTACATCGAGTCTAGCAGTCCTCTAGAGGTGAAGCCAATGCTTCGATGAGTGTGAAGCTGTCTCAGCCGTGCCGCCAGGGGTTCCGTAGCAATAGCAAATAAGAGCGGCGACAGGGGGCAGCCCTGCCTTGTGCCCCTCGTTATGTCAAACAACCCCGATATCTGTCCATTTACCTTCACTCGCGCTGTGGGGGACGTATACAGGAGCCTAATCTGTTGAATAAACTGTGTACTAAAGCCCATACGGGTGAGCAATGAAAATAAGAACTTCCACTCAAGGGAATCAAATGCCTTAGTGGCATCCAGCAAAGCGGCAACCGCCTGTACGCTGGGGTCCAAATAATGAAGGAGACCGAAAAGCACTCTGAGGTTATGCGACGTTGCACGACCCGGGACAAACCCCGATTGGTCAGATAGGGCTATTTGCGGGAGCATGGGCTTCAATCGTTCCGCCAATAGTTTAGCGTATATTTTCGCGTCTAGGTTAATTAAGGAAAGGGGTCGGTAGGATTCTGGGTTCGAAGGGTCTTTATCCGGCTTTAGAATAGTTATTATCATGGCCTCCCTGAGTGTAGGTGGCAGTGTACCTGTGTCCATGGCCTCCAGGTACACCTGATGCAATCTAGGAGCTACTATGTTTATATATTCTTTGTAAAATGCAGCCGTTAGACAAAATATATCCTAAAAAGTACAAAAAAATGTGTTAGGGACAATAAATCAACAAGTTAAAATACTAAGTAAAATGCAAAATTCATCGTCAGCAGATTATTTGAATTCACCAGCAAACGAAATTTATAAAGCATATACCATCATAACCAGAGAGTAATGCAATAGCAGCAGTACATGTGAAAAAAGACAATCCTGTATCTTACTTTATCTGAGAGTTTAAGGTAGCAACAGAAGGAAGAGGGAAGAGAAACGCAGCAACTCCATTTTGTACAAGCAGGGGCAAAAACATGACTAAAATATACACATGAACTCTTTAAAATAATAAAAAAGTTTAAACACACTGCTTCATTTTTTGGACAAAATAAGAAGTCGCGTGCAGAAGTTACATTTTTGACACCATTTTGTAAGAACATTGGCAGAAGCCAACGACGCCGGCACGAAGTCAATGCAGGACATGCAAACAAGACGTGATCCAGGGTCGGAACACTCAAATTGCAAAGATTACAGATTTTTCCATTACTTAGATTTGGGGACCAGTGTGCGGTTAAATCGTTTAAAGGTAGAAGATTCATGCGACAAAGTGTGAGAAGACTTCGGGTTCCATGCTGTAAATTCCAGTATACATATTTTTGAGAAGTTTTTGGTATTTTTGTCCTTAAAATTAACTCTAATCTCTTTTTGGAAAAACAGAATTCAATGTCCCTGTTAAAACTTATCTTACCACTAGTGGTTTTTAAAAGAGATTTAAATTCTGAAGGAAGAAGAGTATTGACTAAATCTTCTTGTACCGAGAAGTTTTTTTTTGCAAATAAAAAATCATGATAAAAAGAATAATTGTTTGCCCGTACACCGAAAACTCCCTGACACAATTTTCCCCTCAGTTTTTCCCTGAATACTTGGTCCAACAACGCTCTCGATGGAAATCTCCAGCTAAAGGGTTGCACATATTGCGGTGGAATTGCCAACTGCACACGCACAGGCGCATGATCAGAAAATGTCCTCGGAAAATGTTCCTCCGCCGTCACCCGTGAGTGTATATCCCTGGACAGCAACCAGTAACCAGGCGAGGTCGCCCCCACACACCCCTGCTACTGCCTCTTTGCCTAACCTCTGTTGCCTTCGTTTCCTTAGCTGTGTCCCCGTTTTCCATCCCTTTGCTGCCCTCGTTTCCTTAGCTGTGCCCCCGTTTTTTCGATTCCTTTGCTGCCTTCGTTTCATTAGCTGCGCCCCGTTTTCCATTCCTTGCTGCCTTCGTTCCTTAGCTGTGCCCCTGTTTTCCATTCCTTTGCTGCCTTCGTTTTTTTCGTTTTTCACAGGGCGACCCAGCCGCCGCTGAGCCGCCCTCTGTCCTCCTTTCCCGCCGCTGCCTCCCTGCGGCCCGCCCCCTCCTGCCCATTCCCCGCCTCGCTGCCGCCACCCAGCTGCTCCTCCCTCCCGGCTCCTTCTTATGACGCCCACGCCTACGCGCAGCGGTCAAGCGCAGCGGGTGCACCGATTGTGCGCCGAAAGCATGCCAAAGGCAAGCCCATCTGCGCCCGACCGCGCCTGGACCGCGCCCAGCGCCAGGACCCCTGGTCCCCGCCGATGCAAGACAACCCGACAGACCTACAACGCCGCCGCCCTCAACGCACTCAATGCCGGACGGAACCCCGCCTTCTGCCAGGCCACCCCGAAACACATCCACGGACCCTTCACCTGCAAAACCTGCAAGTTCCCCTGCCTTCGAACCTGCACCGCACCCGCCAAGCCAAGCACCAGCAGCAACCACCTCAAGTGCATCCTGCTCAACACCCACTCCGTCCACAGACACGCCGTGGAACTCTGGAACCTCCTCGACACAACATCACCAGACATCGCCTTCCTCACGGAAACCTGGATGAACATCTCCTAAGCCCCCGACATCGCCATCGCCATCCCGGACGGGTACAAGATCATCAGGAGGGACCGCGTCAACCAGACCGGAGGAGGCTTCGCCATCGTCCACAAGATCACCATCCGCATCACGACCGACTCCGACGACACCTTCGCCGCCGCAGAGTATCTCCACTTCCAGATACACACCGACCCAAAGACAACCCTCAGAGGCACCCTCGTCTACAGACCCCCGGGACCACGCACACAATTCAGCGAAGACATCACGGACTTCATCAGCCCGCACGCCCTCCCCTCCGCCGACTACATCCTCCTAGGGGACCTCAACTTCCACCTGGAAAACAACAAGGACCGCAACACCGCTGCCCTGCTGGACAACCTCGCCAACCTCGGACTCAAGCAACTGGTCAACACCCCCACCCGCTACGCTGGCCACACGCTTGATCCCGTCTTCTCATCCAGCAAGCACATCACCTTCAGCCACTCCACCGGACTCCACTGGACCGACCACAGCTGCGTCCACTTCAGCTTCAGAAGAACCACGACCCACCACCGCCCGCAACAGGTTCCTCACAGAAGCTGGAGCAAGATCACCACCGACCAGCTCACCACCTCCCTCAGCCAGAACCCACCCGCCAGCACAACGGACCCCAACGAAGCAGCCCGCAACCTCAAGCAGCGGCTGACCGCCTGCGCCGATGACCTCGCACCACTGAAGAACCCTCCCAGCAGACCCAGAAGTAAGAAGGCCTCCGGGTTCACCGACGAACTCAAGGACTCCAAGAAGACCTGCCGCACCCTCGAGAAAGCTTGGCTCCTCGACCAGACCACCGACAACATGACCGCCCTCAAACACGCCACCCGCAAGCACCACCAGCTCATCCGCACCACCAAGAAGAAATCTCTTAAGGAACGACTGGACAACAACGCCCACGACAGCAAGTAACTCTTCAGCATCGTCAAAGAGTTCTCCAACCCCAGGACCGGCATCAACGACATCACTCCTTCACAAGATCTCTGCGACTCTCTCGCCTCATTCTTCCACCGCAAGATCGCCGACATCCACAACAGCTTCGGCGCACCATCCACGCACCCAACCGTTGAATCAATGCCCCCCAACGCCACCCTCCGCACCTGGACCACGGTGACCACCGAAGACACAGCCCGCACGATGAACACCATCCACTCCGGATCTCCAACCGACCCCTGCCCCCACCACGTCTTCAACAAGGCCGACTCCACCATCGCACCCCAACTCCGGAACATCATCAACACCTCCTTCAACACCGCCACCTTCCCGGAGAGCTGGAAGCATGCCGAGCTCAGCGCCCTACTGAAGAAACCAACAGCGGACCCCACCGACCTCAAGAACTTCCTCCCCATCTCGCTCCTCCCTTTTCCTGCCAAAGTCATCGAGAAGATCGTCAACAGACAGCTTGCCGCCTTCCTCGAGACGAACGGATCCCTAGACCCCTCACAGTCCGGTTTCAGAGCCAACCACAGCACCGAGACCGCCCTCATCGCAGCCACCGATGACATCCGAGCCCTGCTCGACAACGGGGAAACAGCGGCACTCATCCTCCTGGACCTCTCTGCAGCGTTCGACACTGTCTGCCACCGCACCCTAGTTCAACGCCTCAGCAACACCGGCATCCAAGAGAAGGCACTGGAGTGGATCATCTCGTTCCTCGCCGGGAGAACACAGAGAGTCGGCCTCCCCCCGTTTCGATCCGAGGCCACCGAAGTCATCTGCGGCGTACCGCAAGGATCATCACTCAGCCCCACCCTCTTCAATGTCTACATGAGACCTCTTGCAGCAATCGCACGCCACCACAACCTCAACATCATCTTCTACGCAGACGACACCCAGCTGATCCTCTCCCTCACCAGAGACCCCGACACCACCAGAACCAGCCTACACGAGGGGATGAAAGACGTCGCCGAGTGGATGAAGAACAGCTGCCTGAAACTGAACTCAGACAAGACGGAAGTCCTCATCCTGGGACCATTGCCCTCCGCCTGGGACGGCTCCTGGTGGCCCCCTGCCCTGGGCACCACTCCCAAGCCAACAGACCACGCACGCAACCTGGACTTCATCCTGGACTCCTCCCTCTCGATGACCAGACAAGTCAACACCGTCTCCTCATCTTGCTTTCACACCCTACGCATGCTCCGCAAGATCTTCCGATGGATCCCGACCAAAACCAGGAAAACGGTCACCCAGGCACTCGTCCCCAGCCGACTGGACTACGGAAACACCCTCTATGCCGGAACCACAGCCAAACTACAGAAAAGACTCCAACGCATCCAGAACGCCTCCGCCCGACTCATCCTGAACATCCCCCGACGCAGCCACATCTCCGACCACCTGAGGAACCTGCACTGGCTCCCCGTCAACAAGAGGATCATGTTTAGGCTTCTCACCCACGTACACAAGTCTCTCCACGACCTGGGCCCCAAGTACCTCAATGACCGCCTGACCTTCTACACGCCCACCCCCAGCTACGATCTACCAACCTCTCCCTCGCCCCCGTTCCACGCATCCGAAGAGCCACCGCCGGAGGCAGATCCTTCTCCTACCTGGCGGCTAAGACATGGAACTCCCTCCCCATCCACCTTCGGCTGACCCAGGACCATCTCGCCTTCAGGAGACAACTCAAGACCTGGCTGTTCGAGCAGTAACGGACCCCTTCCCCCAAGCGCCTTGAGACCCTTCCGGGTGAGTAGTGCGCTATGCAAGTGTTCTGATTGATTGATTGATTGATTGATTAATCAATCCTAGACCAGGCATTTCTGTGCACAGACATACATGTGCCGTCCTTTTCCTCCGAATGTAAAGCCCTCCATGTATCCACCAGGCACTCTTCGACCATTAAATCTCTCAGGGTCGCCGCTGCTTTAGGGTGATGTTCACGAGCCACTCCCTGCCTGTAAGCTGTAGGGGACAGTACGACATTGAAGTCACCCCACCACAATATTGCCGCTTGTCCATAAGATTGAACTTTTGCCACACATCCTGAAAAAAACTCAGACTGTCCACATTTGGACCGTACACATTTACAATCAGCACTGGGCATCACACAGCGTACCCAACCATAAAATGTATCTGCCCTCCTTATCTATAATTGATGTGTGCGTTTTCCACTGTAGACCCCTGCGTATGAGAATGGCGACACCTCTGGTATAGTTGGAAAATGGCGCTTCTACTATCTCTCCCCAACAATGATGTTTAAGCATATTGGTATTAGCAGAGGCTAAGTGCGTTTCCTGCAATAGGCAAATATCAACCTCTCAGCGTATCAAGTATGAGTGGATTAACCTCGCCTTCCTTCGATCATTTAAGCCTCTAATATTCCAGGATAAGCAAGTAACGACCTTCACAGGGACCCCCATCTCGGGCTAAACACAAACACAATCCGCCACACCATCCCAATCCCCAAAGTTTGCAGACATAAACGAGCCAGGGCATACTCTTCCATAAGGCACATGTATACACTGCCTCGAGAGCCAGAACGTGGCATTACGGACAGGTTAGGATGTTGAATCAAAATAACTTGTAGGTGCAGCAGGCTACAACAATAGGCAAACATCTTGAATCCCCCTCCTCCCGCTCCAACCCCCCAAAGTGGTTGTGCATGACCCCCACACCCCAACAATCTCCCTGAAACTCTCAACTTCGCATTCTCAACCACTCCACCCACACCAACTCCCCAATCAGGTCGTGTAATCCCTCCCCCCATTCCCCAAAGTCATACACCCCACATAAACAGTGTCCAAACAATGGGAATCATCCCAGGGAGTACGCAGGGTGGCCGCCATACTTCCCCATATTTGTGACAGGGTGGCCGAGCTGCTGATGCCACACCGCCCTCTCCAGGACCCACCTACTCTCGGGGTGAGCTATTGAACACTATGTAACAGCCAAGTTCTGAAGTATACAGGAATCACCGACAGGTGGACATAAAAAAACATCAGTACAGAAGTGAGCATGGTAACAGGTATCTTGCCACCAATATACAGTCATTCCACCATAACGCAGAGATTTATACAGATCATTCAATATCACTTAGCCTTTCAGTCGACTCCTGCTCCTCCGGTGTCTTCTGCTGTCTCTGGTCTTTTGCCAATTGCCTGGCATAGTTCAGTGCCGCCTTTGCATCCACAAAGAAGGTAGGCCTGCCAGGGCCCTGTACTCGCAATTTAGCAATTTCCAGTTTGCTGAAAGGTCTTTTTCGCAGGTATGAATTCCCTACGGGCAGCCTGTACCTGCAGGGTGAAATCCGGACACAGCGCTATATTATTCCCGCTGTACTATATCTTGTCTTTTTCCCTCGCAAGGCGTAGGATCGTGTCCCGATCTCTATAGTTTAGCACTCTGGCCAAGATTGGTCTGGGCGGAGCGCCCGGCTTGGGCCTGGGACCTAGGGATCTGTGAGCTCTTTCAATCAGGAACATAGGAGACAATCCATCGCCAAAAAGGTCCTTCATCATAGCCTCAATGTATTGTTCCATATTGGGGATGTCCGACGATTTAGCAACACCTGTAATGCGTACGTTATTACGTCGTGATCTCGCTTTCAAATCCTCATTTTTCTGCTGGATCAGAGCCAGTACTTTATTCATGCCGTTCACTTTCTTCTCAATATCAGTTTGCCCTTCCTCCGTCTCGGTGACACGTGTTTCTAACACACTGACTCTACCCTCCTGCTTATCCATCCGCTGTGTAATGCTGTCCATACGTGCCACCAAATTGTCCATCTTGGAGTCAGTACCCTGCAGGCTCCTGAAACATTGACCTAATATCAGCCGCCGGCAGCTGACTTGCGCCGTCGTCCGCCACCTCCCGATCCGTAGTTTCTGTTTCAGGCAGTTTATTCGTCTTTCTATCAAATGTTATTTTGGCCTGGCACGTGTCCGGCTTACCCATCTCGGCACTCGGACAGCTGTACTACACACTTGCACCTCAGCGGTATCACGGAGAAAGGCCACGCGTTCCGGCTACGGCCTCACTGCACTCCCCAGGCCAACACCAATGCACTGCCTACTGGCCCCACAGGAATGCCTCCACCATATACATGCAGCAGGTCTTGAAACAATCTGGACCGCAGGGGGTTAATGTTCAGACGGCAGGTCTTAAGGATCCAATCTGCCTCCAAACCGATAGTCCTCCCGGCTCAAACTCCTCTCCGCAGTGTCGGTAGCGTGAGCGGCCCACTGTCTCAAGTCTATAGCTCTTCACCGATTTAAGATGGCCACTGTATGATGCCCCGTTAAATCACAGGGTCCTATGGGGATGAAGGACCATACGTCGCACATTTACTCCTCAAATCTTGCCTTCGGAGCAGCAGCGCAGTTCACACCCGTAGTGCGGGTCAAGGCCTATGGGGTCCCGCACACCAGAGCTTCCCGCCGAAGAACGTGGGACAATGTCGGTCGCGGCGCAACTACAGTGGCAGTGGCACTCGTACCTCCAGCAGTCGTGGGATCAAGAAGCCAAATACTGCGACACTGTGGCGACGCTTCTGTCCCCTCCTATGTATATGAGCGCCCTGCCAGCTAGGACCTCACACGCACATTCCACTCCCCGCTTGCCAAACAGGGTCCATCAGGCCTCCATAGCACATCCCGGCAGCATGGCCCCCAATGAAACAAAATGGCGGCTCTCAATAGTGTCCACAGAAGATAAACATCCAACACAGTTGTAGTCTCCAACAGCTGTCTGTGCAATTATACTGTGTGTCCTGCCCAGACGCCCGCAGAGCCTCCAGATACCCACATGTCCCGCTCCACTAGCAGGCAGCTTCTCTGCTCATGTCCACAGCTATCAATTTCAAGCGGCAGTCTCCCCCTTGTACCTCACGATCGCCGTATAGAAGGCCGCACCACCATTGGCTGTCACCTCCACTTGGCCGGTAACAGACGCTTCGTCAATTGTCCGCCAGCTCCACCCTGAATCCGACGTCTTCCGATTTCGAGTTCCCTGCCCAGACGGGCGCAGCTCTGACCGCCGCCGGGTAACCTCCTCCTCCGACCCCGATGTGACCGCCACGCGAGTCCCCGGCCACGCTCCTTCACGCAGGCCTCTCCACACCGCGGTCAGACCCTCTGCCGCAGCTCCGGCTCACTATGCGCTACGCCGCCAATTTTCACAGCAGACCGGAACGGAGGGTGCTACCGAGCTCTGACCCCCAAGCAGGTCAGAGAAACAGAATGTAGTTTACGGATAATTATCAGATTTTGGGCTCGGCCGGCGGAGCTGCGAGATTAGGCAGCCATTCAGCAAAATCAGCGAATTCGCGGATTTTTGTTTTTTTGCGTGTTCGTGGGCTTTTTTGCGTGTTCGCGGGCTTTTTGCGTGTTCGCGGGCCGCTTGCATGGCGAAGTTACCCATGCGGTCGTGTATGGGCACAGCACCCTCTGGTTCACCACTGCCACCCTCTGGTTCATCACTGCCACCCTCTGGTTCACCACTGCCACCCTCTGGTTCACCCCTGCCAACCTCTGATTCACCACCGCCACCCTCTGGTTCAGCACTTCCACTCTCTGGTTCACCCCTGCCACTCTCTGGTTCAGCACTGTCACCCTCTGGTTCACCACTGCCACCCTCTGGTTCACGACTGCCACCCTCTGGTTCATAACAGCACCTCTGGTTCACCACTGCCACCCTCAGGTTAACCACTGTCACCCTCTGGTTCACCACTGCCACCCTCTGGTTCATGACTGCCACCCTCTGGTTCATCACAGCACCTCTGGTTCACCACTGCCACCCTCTGGTACAGCACTGTCACCCTCTGGTTCACCACTGCCACCCTCTGGTTCACGACTGCCACCCTCTGGTTCATCACAGCACCTCTGGTTCACCACTGCCACCCTCTGGTTAACCACTGTCACCCTCTGGTTCAGCACTGCCACCCTCTGGTTCACCACTGCCACCCTCTGGGTCACCCCTGCCACCCTTTGGTTCACCACTGCCACCCTCTGGTTCATCACAGCACCCTCTGGCTCACCCCTGCCACCCTCTGGTACTGCACTGTCACCCTCTGGTTCACCACTTCCACCTTCTGGTTCATGACTGCCACCCTCTGGTTCATCACAGCACCTCTGGTTCACCACTGCCACCCTCTGATTAACCACTGTCACCCTCTGGTTCAGCACTGCCACCCTCTGGTTCACTACTGCCACTCTCAGGTTCACCACTGCCACCCTCTGGTTCACCCATGCCACCCTCTGGTTCACCACTGCCACCCTCTGGTTCACCCCTGCCACCATCTGGTTCATCACTGCCACGCTCTGGTTCACCCCTGCCACCCTCTGGTTCAGCACTGCCACCCTCTGGTTCAGCATTGTCACCCTCTGGTTCACCCCTGCCACCCTCTGGTTCATCACTGTCACCCTCTGGTTCATCACTGCCACCCTCTGGTTCACCACTGCCACCCTCTACCGAGACCTTTTGTGACGCAGCGGCAGCACAAAAGATGCACCATGGTGTGGGTATTAACAACGTGACACATCTGAGAGATGGGTCATGTTGTAAAGCCCTGCACCATCAGGAGGCGTTCCGGTGCAGGGGAGGGCATCCCTGCGCAGGAACGCCTCCTAAAAGTGGCTGAGTGAAATCTAAAAGATTTCACTCAGTCACTTTTAGGCCAATGCTGCGTCAAAACTCTGCACCTGCTTGAAACAGGCGCAAGGCTTGATGTAGCATTGGGGAGATAGGGCCACCCAGAGCATTGCTGGAGCTGCGTCGCAAGCGCGATGCAGCTCCAGCAATGTGCTGCTTTTACGGCACAGATGCGTGACGCATCTGTGCCGTTTTTGCCACATGGTGCGCCACATTGTAAATGCGGCGCACCATGGGTGGCGGAGCTGCGGCGCACAATAACTGGCGCATCCCTGGGGATGCGCCAGTTATTGTAAATCTGCCCCTATACATTTAGCCAACGAGGGAGCACTTACTGATTAGACAGTAGAAAGTACTCCAGTTGAGTAGAGGTATTGCACAAAAAGGTGGCATCTTCGTGGACAAACACGCAGGGCGGGATTCATTCTGCCCCCTGTTAGACTCGTTTTTTTGTGCCCTTCTGCCCTCTGTTAGACTCGTTTTTCCCTTGTTTTTCTGCCCTTCTGCCCTCTGTTAGACTTGTTTTTCCCTTGTTTTTTTGCCCTTCTGCCCCCTGTTAGACTCGTTTTTTGTGCCCCTCTGCCCTCTGTTAGACTCATTTTTCCCTTGTTTTTCTGCCCTTCTGCCCTCTGTTAGACTAGTTTTTTGTGCCCTTCTACCCTCTGTTATTCCCTTGCTTTTGTGCCCTTCTGCCCTCTGTTAGACTCGTTTTTTGTGCCTTTCTGCCCCGTTAGACTCGTTTTTTGTGCCCTTCTGCCCTCTGTTAGACTCGTTTTTCCCTTGTTTTTCTGCCCTTCTGTCCTCTGTAAGCAGATCCGCGAATTTGCGGATTTGCAAATTCGCGATCCGCAAAATTCGCGAATTTGTGCGAATTTGCGGATTTTTGGTTTTTTTGCGTGTTCGCTGGGTTTTTTGCGTGTTCGCGGGGTTTTTTGCGTGTTCGCGGGGATTTTTGCGTCTTCGCGAGCCGCTTGCATAGCGAAGTTACCCATGCAGTCGTTTATGGGAGAGGGAGAGAGAGATAGATAGATAGATAGATAGATATATAGAAAGAGAGAGAAAGAGAGGGAAAGAGAGAGGGAGAGAGAGAACGAGAGAAAGAAAGAGAGGCCGGATCTCTAAAGGGCCAGATTCCTGAGTTGCCCCTACAGAACATACAGCTTTTTATTTTTAGCAAAATGTATATGAAAATTGTGCTGTAAAGTTCTCTTTTAGTTTAACCCCTCCTGACAACTCAAAATGGGTGTATTTGCCATCCTCTCCCTTCTTCCTGTTTTTTATATCTGTAAGTGCTTCCTGATGAGGTTTAATTCCTTGGACAGGTGCCTCGTTGCCTACTTGTAACTATTCTCTGACCCTGCTTCAAGGGTCAGAGCAGGGTCAGAGAATAGTTGCAAGTAGGCAACGAGGTGCCAGGAAGCAATTAGCAGCAGGTGTCCAAGTTGAAGTTAATTTGTTTGAGGTGATCCCTGGTTGGAGCCGAGACGATCGACGGACCCCTTCTTCCGGACCCGCTTTATCATATCCGGGTCGTTACCTTCGTAAACTGACCATCCTACGAATAAATGTGAAGTCCCATACCACATGAATTAAAGAAGAGAAAAAAATGTGAAATTAAATAAACTGCAACTGCGAATACATAAGGGGTCTTTGACTAGAAACTTACGCAGTAGATTGTCCTCATTAAGGATTTACAAGACAATACCAACTAGTATAGATCATACGAACTGTTAAAGCCCTGAAGAAGTCCCTGGATGGGACGAAACGCGTTGGCGGTTCCAAAAGTGATGCTGTCTAAAGGCTTTTAAAAGATTGAACAATAAAGAACTACTGCAAACTAAAAACATCGACTTGTTCGTAAATTTGAAAAAACTGTTATTGATTTGTCTATCTGTAACAAATGTTTTTGAAGTGTGCTGGGCAAAGGTGTGTTATTAATTTGTTTGTAACCCTTTTGTAAAAGGTTACAAAGAAATTAGGTTAAACTTTTGCACCTGCTGCTGTAACCCTTGCTTGGCTGAAAATTCGTCCCCGCTGATTCGCGGATTTTACCGCGATTTCGCGAGATTCGTGGATCGCGAAATCGCGGAAAATCCGCAAAGTCGCCCGCGAAACGGATTTTACGCCCACCCTTAGTCCTCTGTTAGACTCGTTTTTTGTGCCCTTCTGCCCTCTGTTAGACTCGTTTTTGTGCCTTTCTGCCCAGTTAGACTCGTTTTTTGTGCCCTTCTGTCCTCTGTTAGACTGTTTTTTTGTGCCCTTCTGCCCTCTGTTAGACTCATTCTTTCCTTGTGTTTCTGCCCTTCTGCCCTTTGTTAGACTGCTTTTTGTGCCTTTCTGCCCTCTGCATCACCGCATCATCACTCAGCGCTACCCCAGCATCACACAGCACCACCACATTATCACTCAGCACCACCACATTATCACTCAGCACCACCACAGCACCACTCAGCGCCACCACAGCATCACTCAGCACCACCACAGCATCACTCAGCACCACCACAGCACCAATCAGCACCACCACAGCACCACTCAGCGCCACAACAGCATCACTCAGCACCACCACAGCATCACTCAGCACCACCACATTATCACTCAGCACCACCACAGCACCACTCAGCGCCACCACAGCATCACTCAGCACCACCACAGCATCACTCAGCACCACCACAGCACCAATCAGCACCACCACAGCACCACTCAGCGCCACAACAGCATCACTCAGCACCACCACAGCATCACTCAGCACCACCACATTATCACTCAGCACCACCACAGCACCACTCAGCACCACTACACCATCACTCAGCACCTCCACAGCATCACTCAGCACCACCGCAGCACCACTCAGCACCACCCCAGCATCAGTCAGCACCATCCCAGTATCACTCAGCACCACCACAGCACCACTCAGCATCACCACAGCATCACTCAGCACCACCACACCACCACTCAGCGCTCCCCCCCCCCAGCATCAATCTGTGCAACCATTCAACAACAACTGGTTCAAATATGTTCTCTCAATGTTTCAAACTGTCACAAAAAGATGTTAATATTTCACTTCTGTTCTTGGTTTTTCATCACAATAAAATACACTGAACATAATCTTCACAAAAGTTATTTACAAAAGTTTAAGCTATTGCCATTATAAATTAAAATCACTTTTATTTAAGTATTAATTATTTAAAAAAATTAAAAGCCATTGTAATTTGTAATATCAATACAGCTAATTCACGTAAATACAAAACATGTTTCATTACAAATGCTATAGGTGTCACATTTGCGAAAGTTATAACTATTGGTATTGTAAATGACAAAGCTAATAATTTAGCTATTTTCAAAACCAACACATAAATAAAAAAAATTGTCATTTACAAGACCAATAGCCCAAACTCTCCTAATGCAAGACCTATTGCATTGCAAATGCTTGTTTTTATATCTGTCAGTGCTTCTTGTTGAGGTTTCATTTTCGTGACAGGCGCCTCATTGCCTACTTGTAACTATTCTCTGACCCTGCTTCAAGGGTCAGAGCAGGGTCAGAGAATAGTTGCAAGTAGGCAACGAGGCGCCAGGAAGCACTTACAGGCTTACAGCAGCAGGTGCCCAAGTTGAAGTTAATTTCTTTGTAACCCTTTTGTAAAAGGTTACAAAAAATTAGCTTCAACTTTTGCACCTGCTACTGTAACCCTGTAAGTGCTTGGCTGAAAATTCGTCCCCGCGGATCACGAAATCGTGGAAAATCCGCAAATTCCGCAAGCGGAACGAATTTTCAGCCCATGCTTACTCAACAGCCAAGCCACGCCCCCATGAAGCCTTGAAATTGACTGTAAAATGTCTCTCCTCTAATCAACTCAAATGCAACATAAAGGAGGCAGAATTTCTACTAATTTCCCCACCCAAAACCAACCCTGAGACTCAGGTATGGATTAAGGCCATCACAGCCTTAAACTGCCCTGCGAACATCGTGGGCTCGGCCAAATACCTTGGAATAACCCTTGACTGCAACTTGAGCATGCGGAACCACATCAACTTGATGGCCAAATCAGCCAGATTCCACCTGAGCTACCTAAGGAAACTGAAACCCTTCCTTGATACTCCTGACCTAAAAATGTCAGTCCAGTCACTAGTCATCATTAGACTGGAATATGGCTGCTCTACCCTCTCTGGTTTACCCAAGATCTCCCTGGCACCTTTAAAAGCCTGCCTCAACGCGGTCGCCAGACTACTAACAGGTTCAAGGAACTTCGACCACATTTCACCACATCTGAAAGCTCTGAACTGGCTTCCTCTACAGAATCCAACTCAAATTGGAATGTATCAAGCATGAGCCATTACATTCAAACTCCCCTGCATATCTTGCCCAGAAACTCGTGAAATCCGAAGGAACCAGCAACTTCCAGTCTACCAGAGACCTCTTGCTCCAACCTGCACGTTCTCTTCTCTGGGGCTGCAACAAGAATATAGAACTCCCGCCCGCCCGCTATTAGAAGAGTCACTTCTCTGGCTCACATCAAAAAGGATGCCAAAATGCCAAAACCTTGCTAATGGGCACATTCCTCGCCTACATTTTGCCTTCTAATCACCCAGAGACCTTGCTCTACATACGTCTAATGCATCCCCCTGGAGTACCCAGACATTATCCACAGGCACCTCCGGGCATCCCACTATGGACACTGAGACCTTCGTTTCTCGTAAAATGTAAATGTAAAATGTACTTATTCTTTTTTATCCCTTATGTATCCAGCCACCCCCCTCACCCCCCCAAGTCTTTTGTATACTACTGTTGATTCCTGTAAAGTTCTCTGCTACCCTAACAGGTCAAGTTTGCGCCCTATAAAACTTAAAAATAAATAAATACATAATAAGCAATAGTGGAAACGGCTTCACATCCTCTGCTTTGTCAGCACAATTTTTCTCGTGCTGAAGAAGGATAAAGGTTTCAGACTGGTGTTCAACCTCAGAGAATTCAACTCTTGGGTTGTGTATCTCCACTTCAAGATGAAGGGCATACACTTATACTCTTAGATTTAAAAGACGCTTATCTGGCAGTGCCCATTTTCCCTCCACATTGGAGGCTCCTGCAATTTCAATGGAGAAACCAATGGTTTAAATTTTCAGCCTTGCCATTCGGGCTTCCGTCTGCCCCTTGGTGTTTCACCAAGTTACTCAAACCTGTGGCTCAATACCTGAGAGAGAGAGGGGTCAACCTTATTATCTACCTAGACGATATCCTTATCATGGCACAGAGTGCAGATACAGTTTGTCTTCATCTAGCTTGGATGATCCGGCTCCTACAGGAGTTGGGATTCGTCATCAATGCAGACAAATCTATCCTAATACTGGCACAATCAATGGAATTTCTGGGTCTTCAGGTGAACTCGATTGTAGCACAGTTCCTTCTTCCACTCAAAAACCGGATAGCAATCAGGAAAGAGTTGAGGAGAGCGCTTGCCTCTCCGACTATATTCTTGAGGACTTTGCCTCAGTTGGTAGCCCTTTTTGCTTCCTCAATTCAGGCAATGTTTCTGGGACCCCTTCATTATCAGGCACTTCAGAGACTAAAAATCTTGCATTTATGCGAGGGTTTAAGTTACGTGGAACAGATCCTGCTCTGTTCGGAGGCCAGGGTGGCGATCCCCTGGTGGTTGGAACACATGGACACATGGAATAGCAAGGCCATTTTCGTGCCAAAACCATAGGTAGTAATCGAATCAGATGCCAGCCGCTGGGGCTGTGAAGCATGTTACAGTTTGGTGGAAATGGGCACAGATGGTCCTCGGAGGCACTGAAACTCCATATCAATTGTCTAAAGTTACTAGCGGGTTCATTTGCGATTCAAACACTTTCCCCATGGAATGCGAGTTGCTGTATTGTCCTGAGGATGGACAATGTGTTGGCAGTAAGATACATCAATCACCTGGGTGGCACGAGATCTCGACCATTAGTGGTGATAGCCAAAGACTTTCGGCATTATTGTCTCCTTCACCACATATCGGTGACAGCGGAGTACGTTCCAGGCGAATGCAATGTGGTGGCAGACTGGAACTCCTGGTTTCTGCGGGACTCCAGCGATTGGAGGTTACATCCCAAAATATTCAGAGCCCTGAACAACAAATGGGGTCCATGTTCAATAGACCTGTGTGTGTACAGACTAAACTCTCAACTTCCTCAATTCTACAGTTGGCAACAAGATGCGCTGGCGATCAACTCGGATGCATTCCTTCAATCGACGGGTACGCTATATGCCTTTCCCCGTTTACCATGATACCGAGGGTATTAGTGCGGATCGGCAGGCAAGTGGCGGAGATGATACTGAGCTTACCATGTTGGAGAGCAGAAGCTTGGTTTCCAGTGACTCTAGTCTTGCCTTGTGCTCCTCCAATACGTCTACTGTCATTTCCAGAGATACTACTGGATTCCCTGGGTCTTCCCCATTCACTAGTGGTACAAGAGCAGTTGTCACTCATGGCATGGAGCCTTTCTGGAGATGCTGAAAAATGCCAGGAGTTTTGCTAGAAGCACTGTTTTTCTTGTCATAGTCCTGGGCACCCGCTATGCATAAACGATATAAGTCAACTTGGCATAGATGGGTTAGCTGGTGTTCTGAATGGTTAGGGGATCCGTGGTATCCGGAATACATATGATTGTTAATTTTCCGTCAGAATTGGCAAGCTCAGGTATGGATTATCAGATGGTGAACAATTTCCGTTCTGTAATCTCAGCAGGCCATCCCCACGTGGATGGTAAACCTGTTGGGGAACATCCATTGGTCTGTAATGTCGTAAGGGGCATTAGATTGGTAAATCTTCCAAAGCCCAGATATTCCACACTGTGGGACATTGATGTGGTTTTGAGATTTCTTAGAAATTAGCCGGCGAATAACAGATTATCTTGCAAGCAGTAATCTACAAAGCTTACATTACTGTTGTGTTTCATATCATGTAGATGGGTGTCAGACGTGCAAACATTGGACCTTGCAGGTAGAATATTTACTTCTTTGGGAGTTTCCTTTACAATTTCAAAAATAACTAAGACAAATTCTTACTGTATTTTGTATCCTGCATTTCCATACTATAGCAAGTTATGTGTAGTACAGTGTTTAAAATGTTATGAGGATTGTACTAGGGAATTTAGGACTGACGTAGTGGGTCACTTGTTGATTTCATTACTGAGACTGTTCCGCCCAGTCACGTCAGCCACTTTGTCCAAGGTTACTTGGTTGTTGAATCAAACAGGTCTTGATACTGGGGCATTTGGCGCCCATTCTGTAGGGGGGGCAATGGCCTCAAAGCTTATTCTACTGGTTCCTATTTAGAGGACATTATGACTGCGGCAGATTGGTCGTCAGATTCAACTTTCGAAACGTTTTTCATAAACCAATTGTTGATGTAGCAACTACGGTGGTGTCTCAACTTTAAACTAGCATAATACAAACAATTTCAATTCTATGAAGAGCACAGAGGCGAGGATTGCCTCACCTGAGATTTGATATGGTGAACATATGTTAAATAATTTATGACTAATATGTCTTTTGAATGGAAAACATGTATAGATATTGTTTGGTTTACCCACCCATAATATATTATTGGAAATGTACACTAGGAATGGTGTATTATGGCTTGTATATTCTTTTCAGGAGATCAAAATAAAGCGACCTGAAGTCTTAAGAAGATTTGCTGGTGAAGTTATGCGAAGAAACATCTTTGTGGAAGTGCCAGTTTGAGTCGATGAAATGAATCAATGGAGTTCAAGTTCATGGGTTCAAGTTAAAAGACTAAATGCTGGTTTTGCAAAGAAAGAGGACGGACTTCGGGGCCAGAGACATTTATACCTATGGGGGGTATGATGATTGGTGCATACAAGGAAGGGGTTGTCCTTCTGGGTTATGTAGTTTAAAGTTTAATTGGCTGCTGTATTTGCTTCAGTAAAGAAGGAGAAGAATAATCCTTACCTCCGTGTCCTTAATAGAATTGAAAATTCTTGACGCATTAGCTAGTATTTTTTTTATTTATTTCCAGAACGACACAGGTGTGCTCTAAAAATATTATGAACATGCAGACATTTTTTATAGCAAGTTATGTAGTTTTAAGGAACATATCCAGAGTTGGACCCCAGAATCCAAGTAAAAAGGTAATTGGTGTGCTTTTTCTATAGTACACAACACAACCAGATGTTTTTTGGCTCTAGCTCAACTTCAATAAAGATACTGCAAAATTAAAAACAAAACCTGTATTTTGATCGACAGCCGTCCAGTTCCAGAACCTGTTGCAAGTACCAAAAAGGATCGATTAAACAAGCTCCACTTCCTAAACCTGACATGCAATATAATACTTATTAAATGTATTCAATCAATCAATCATGCCATTTGTATAGCGCACTACTCACCCGGGAGGGTCTCAAGGCGCTTGGGGGGAGGGGCATGCTACTGCTCGAACAGCCAGGTCTTGAGTTGTTTCCTGAAGGCGAGATGGTCCTGGGTCAGCCGAAGGTGGATGGGGAGGGAGTTCCAAGTCTTGGCAGCCAGGTAAGAGAAGGATTTTCCTCCGGCGGTGGCTCTTCGGATGCGTGGTACGGCTGCGAGGGCGAGGCTGGTGGACCGTAGCTGGCGGGTGGGCGTGTAGAAGGTCAAGCGGTCGTTGAGGTATTTGGGGCCCAGGTTGTGGAGAGACTTGTGTGCGTGGGTGAGGAGCCGGAACGTGATCCTCTTGTCGACGGGGAGCCAGTGCAGGTTCCTCAGGTGGCTGGAGATGTGGCTGCGTCGGGGGACATCCAGGATGAGTCGGGGGGAGGCGTTCTGGATGCGCTGGAGTCTTTTCTGTAGCTTGGCTGTGGTTCCGGCGTAGAGGGCGTTTCCGTAGTCCAGTTGGCTGGTGACGAGTGCCTGGGTGACAGTCTTCCTGGTCTTGGTCGGGATCCAGCGGAAGATCTTGCGAAGCATACGCAGGGTGTTGAAGCACAATGAGGAGATGGCGTTGACTTGTCTGGTCATCGAGAGGGAGGGGTCCAGGATGAAGCCCAGTTTGCGTGCGTGCGTGGTCGGTTGGCTTGGGTGCGGTGCCCAGGGCTGGGGGCCACCAGGAGTCGTCCCAGGCGGAGGGCGAAGATCCCAGGATGAGGACTTCCGTCTTGTCCGAGTTCAGTTTCAGGCGGCTGTCCTTCATCCACTCGGCGACGTCTTTCATCCCTTCGTGTAGGCAGGTTCTGGCGGTGTCGGGGTCTCTGGTGAGGGAGCGGAGAGGATCAGCTGGGTGTCGTCGGCATAAGAGATGATGTTGAGGTTGTGCTGGCGTGCGAAGTTAAATGTACTGCAGCCCACAATGTGAAATGGAGTACAACCTTGACTATTCTAAAATCCCCTCCTCTTATGGTAAGTGGGTAAATGAGTTTCCACCCAGAATTGTAGTTTCCTTTATACTCGGGCAGCCGTGCGGGTGCCTCTCTCGTAGCTTTGCCATTTGCGCAACTTTTTTACTCACCCTGGTGCACTGTATTGGAAGTCATACAGAGCGGTTTACATGGTCTTGAGAGGGCACATCCCTTTGAGGTGGCACTATAGCATTCTTGCCATCATTCTGTGCTCAAAAGAGGTAAGGGTGGTCAAGTTTTTAAACTAATTAGCAAACAATTATTTCACTAGTAATTACATCACATGACCATTGGCCTGATGATATCACAAGAATGACATCACATATCGTGCTTACCACCACGGAATAGGTTACTTTGTGACCCTTGACCCTGATGATTTTTTCTTTATTAACGTTTTCAAAGACATACAATGTCCAAACATGTGAACAACATACAGACCATTGTACAACACAATCCTTCCTCCAGTTGCAGCGATTTTTCGAAGTTACCTATAAATACCTTTGCTGCAAAAATAGTTACTATGCACAATTAATCAACCTGGTGCAATTGCAAATAGTCAATCAAGTATTTCCAGTAGTCTCTAGGCTTGGAGCCAGTAGGTAGTTCTTTCTTGTAAGTTTTCAAAGCATCTTTACAGTACGTCATATCCTGAATCCATTGATTAACTTTAGGGGTCTCTCTACCGCCCCAGCACATTGAAATCCTACGTTTAGCTAGAGGCACAGCGATTATTCAAAATGTACGCTTAGTAGCTCCCACATCATAAACAAGTCCCAGTAAACAGGTGCGACTAGAGCATATAATGTTAATGCCCACCATGTTGCCCAGCACCTGTGTTACCTTTACCAAAAATTCATGCACTGCTGTGCAAGACCATGCAAGGTGCAGAAAATCTGCTGTTTCAGCATTGCAGCATTGACACTTCAAATCTGTGCGTAGTCCATATCTACAAAGCCTGGCTGGGGTATAGTAGGTTTGGTGAAGATACTTGTAGTGCAATATACATACATTTCCATTGGGCGTTAACATACCTGTTAGAGAACACGTCACAGCCCATTCCTCCTCTGTTAGTGGGTCATCTAGTACGTCATTCCACTTTCTTAATGCATTGTTTGTTGTTTCCGCTATGTCCTCCTGCAATGTAGTGTAACATTTTTAAACCAATTGTGCATTACGGGGCGTAGTAAGTATCAATTGTAACGCTGACAGTTGTGGCGGATCCGCTGGATAAGAGGGATATAATTTCTTGACCACGCCCTGTAATCTATGGTATGTGAATCTAAACAGTAGAGTTTGATTACTAACATATGTAAGATCTTGAGGTGTTTTAAATGTGCCGTTATAATATAGTTCCCCCATGGTATCTATGCCCAGCTGTTTTAACAGACCCATGCCTATCAATTCCTGTGTGACCGATAAGTCTGGGTGATGATGTAGCGGCAGTGCAGGGGCATATAATGACAATTTATGCGCTAATCTAGCCATCTTGTGCCAGGCAGCGTTTGTCGTATTAAAAGTATTTATATCTTTATTATGAAGAGGAGGGCGGCGATGCGTTATGATAGCATTCAGTGGTATTGGGGATCCATCTCCTTCCTCTATTGCCACATGAGTGAGATAAGGGATTTGATGATACGAATAATGCTCATACTGCGCTTGCGCACACAAAAAATAAAGCAAGAAACCCGGTACTTTAAAACCACCCAATGAATATGGTAGTGTAAGAGCACACAGTTCAATGCAGGCCTGCTTGCCTGCCCAAATCAGGCGAATCACTAATGAAGTTAATCTATGAAAAACTTCAGCTGGGGAGGTAATGGGTATATTGTTAAAAAGATATAAACATTTTGGCAAGATGACCATCTTGACAATGGCCAGGCGATCAGCCAGCGATAACAGTAATTGAATTCAGCGCCCTACTTTGTCTTCCATGACACTAATCGCCCTGCCATAATTCGTACGAATCACAATTTCTGGGTCTCGGTGATACCAGACACTAAGGTATTTTACAGGATCTGATTGCCACTCTAGCGTGAATTCCGTAGGGTGAGGGTGTGTGGTGTCAGTTAATGGTATTATGAGAGATTTGGACCAGTTTATCTGAAGCCCAGACTGATGTTCACATTTAATATATCCCCTTAGTAGAGGGGCTAAATGTTTTTCTGGTTCTCGCATATATAACATCATACCATCTGCATAGGGAGAGATATGCAATGGTCTCTGTGGGAATTGGAGAGCTGAATAGTGATGTCCCTGCCGAATTTTACAAGCCAGCGGTTCAAGCGCTATCGCGAATAGTAATGGGGACAGTGAGCAGCCTGGCCTCAAACCCCTTGCGATTGGTACGGCATCAGAGATGTATTTTTTAACTCTTATACGCACTGTCGGCTTAGTGTACAGTATTTGCACCCATTGCAGGAAGATGGGAGGGAATTCCATTCTCCGTAAAACAGTATTTAGATATGGCCACTCTATAGAATCAAATGCTTTCGCCGCATCTAACATAACCGCAGCTGCTTTAGTGTTTGGAATTGAATAATGCGAAAGTGCGAAAAGTGTTCTGGTGTTGTGAGCTGTTGACCTTGAGGGTGTAACCCCTGACTGATCCGGCAATATTAGATTGGTCATTAGTGGCTGTAATCTGGTAGCTAGAATTTTAGCTAATATTTTTGTGTCTACGTTAATTAGTAATAAGGGTCTATATGAGTCACAGTATTCTGGGTCTTTGTTTGGTTTTAGGAGGGCAATCAACATTGTTTCTCTCAACGTGGGAGGTAATAACAGCTTGTCATGGGCATCTCCATACATCGCAACCAAATGGGGCGCTAACTGATCAATAAAAGATTTATAAAATTAACAGGTGAACCCATTCGGGCCTGGTGCTTTACCATTGGGAAGCGATTTGATGATTTCCGTTACCTGCTCCACTGTTATTGGTAGAGACAGATATTCTCTTTGTGTGTCTGATAACCACACTATTACCACATCTTCTAAGTACTCCATGATTTCAGAGGGTGAGGCAGTGGGCTGTGATGTGTCTAATGCACCATACGTTTTCATAAACTCTTGCAATATTCCTTGTGCATCATTATGTAGTTCCCCATTTGTATCCCTGATAGCTAGGACTGTCTGTGGCGCGTGTCCCGCACAGATTTTAGATGCTAATACTTTACCGGGTCTACCTCCTTCACTGTAGGATCTGGTAATTTGTCGTTTAGCTATATATTTGAGTTGATCTTCCGCATATGACAGGTATTCCAACAATACAACCCTTATGTCACCTACTAATTTTGCATTTTGTGTGCTCTCGAACTCACGTTCTAATAGTTTTAGTTTGTCTTCCCGTAGACTACGTTGCCTACGTATGTCCTTCAAAATGCCTCCGTTGGTGCTTATGCAGACTCCCATAATTGAAGCTTTAAAAGCTTCCCAAAGCAGGTTAGGATCTTTAGTGGTTGGTTCATTTAACTCAAAGTATTCAGTGATAGCCTGACTAATAATATTAGTATATACTGAATCTAACAACGCTTTTGCATTACATCTCCAACTATAGAGGGGCAGTGTATAATGTGGTATATTCACGGAAAGGAATACTGGATTTTGATCTGAAAATTTTCTAGGTAAGTGATTTATAGACCGCGTCCACAACACTGCGTCGTCAGTTCCCACCCAGTAGTCTATATAAGACCAACTGTTATGTGCCGCTGATGAATGCATGCCCTCCATACGCCCTGGGTTCCTGGTTCCCCCAATGTCATTAAGGTGCATCTCAGTAATAATGTCTTTCAGTTAACCCATTGCCCTTCGGTGCGGTTCTGTTGACATTGTCCGATCTGTCAAGGTGCTCATCCAGAGCAAGATTAAACCCCCCCAAAGTAAAGTCCTGTCTGATAGATCATTGATTTTGCACCAGATCGCATGATAGAAATCAGGGTCGTCAATAATTTGGCCATATGTATTAATTAATGCTAACCGCTGCCCTCTGAGTTTCCATGTAATAATGACGTATCTCCCCAGGTCATCACCGGTAGTAGTTTCTACACTGAATTGCGTCCCTTTTTTTGATTAGGATAAGAACCCCTCTGGAGTAGGAGTATGTCAAACTATGTATTGTCTCTGCACATTTACGCCCGATGTGACTGTTAGAGTGAGGTGCAAGGTGTGTTTCCTCTAGAAGGCCTATGTCACTATATAGCCTGTCGAAGTATGCAAATATTTGTTGGATTTTTTTGGGTTGTTAAGCTCCCTGACGTTCCAAGTGATCAAGTTCAAATGCTCTGGTAGCAAGTTATTAGTGGTCATCTGATATTCATTAAGACATAGTGCAAGATAGTGTAACTTTCGTAGCTTGTGCCTCTCATGTTTTTTTAGGAAACGTTTGGTAACAATATACAGCATGAAAATAGTCTGGATATCCACGATGTATCTCAAGTACCACAGTCTGCATAACATTTTCCAACTCCCCCACACCCACCCACCACCCACTTCAGCATCCCAACTAAGCCAAAGACAGTCCCCTATGTAAGAAGACAACATAACAAAATACTTTGTGGGGAACACCCGCTTGGGGGGTCCGCCAAGTGCACACAACTCCATCCAACATAGTGGATGTGGTCAGGTATACGTTATTAATGCAGATTTAACGTTATCTCAGTAACCTCCTAACTTTTATGCATATCTGAGTATTATAAAATATAAAGAAGCATTTCTCTCCCCCTTTCAAATTCAGAACAATTCACAGGAGCTGCCAGCTTAGTAATTCAAGTAGAGAATGCCATAGCATGTTCTCTTAAAAGTATGGTGTGTTTGGAGCCCAATTAGACATCACAGTTCATCCCCAGCTTCCTGATACAAACGTATTTCTGTTCACTGAGATCCGCTCAGTTCTTAGTTCGTCTTGATGTAGCTGTCAAGTGGGCAGCTTCCCAGAGTAGTTTAGGCGTATTTAACTGTTCTCTACGCCTGGGACAGCAGCAATTCTTATCCCCGCCTACTACGGAACAGTATACTGCATATATTACCATCGAGTGTTCTAGCATCACCATTCTCTACCAGAAATAGGTGGTCTAGCTGCATGGTCTTTGATCATCTCTTTTGTGACTCGATGCAGGCCAGGTAGTGTATCTGTCCAGCAGTAATCTCATGCAACAAAACCCATGCAGTTCCATGGACCTAATAAACAGCATGATTGTTCCGTCGTTGCTGACCATTATCACGATGAGGCTCACAGTCCCAACAGTCCATATCAATAGGGATCTAGAGATACACACCCCGTCGGTCTTTGCTTATTCCGAATCTTGGTTCTGTTCAGCCCGTTTTTGCTCTTTACGCTTATATGTAATTTTTTTTAATGAAGTCTTGGTCTGCCTTTGGTATTTGGAGAATTGTAGAGCGACCATCCCACATCAGCTTCAGTCGAGCTGGGTAGAGCATACTCTATACCCAATTCCCTTAATTTCTTTTTTGCCGGGTTGAAGTCCTTTCGTGCGAGTTGTACTGTCATTGTAAGGTCTGGGTAAAATGCCAGGGTGTTACCCTGGTAGGTTATTTGCTGTTTTTCCTGTGCCATCTGCAGGACTGCATTCCGATCCCTGTAATTAAGGATACGGGCGACAATGGACCTCGAAGTAGCGCCTGGCGGTGGCCATGGAGCCAAAGATCTATGTGCACGCTCCACTATAAGGACCGTCAAGAAATTTTCTGCACCAAACACTGAGCGAAGCATATCTTCCACATAGATCTCCATCTGTCCTGTGTTGGTGGACTCTGGAATTCCCGCAATTCTGAAGTTATTGCGATAGGATCTTGCCTCTAAATCTTCCGCTTTATTTTTTATAACCTCCAACAATTTCTCCATGTATGTGCATTTACTAGTCATGGCATGTGCTTTGTCCTCTACTGCAGTAATACGATTCTTGGCCTCATCCAGATGCTCTCCTTGCTTGTCTAATTTCGCTGACATGTTGTCAACCCGCTGGGTGAGAGAATCCAGTTTCCCATTTATGTCTTGCAGACTTTGTTGTATTGCCTGAAGAAAATTTTCCATAACGTGCCCATCGCGTTCTCAGTTTCAAGTTTGGTGGCTAATGTGCAGTCGCGCCCCTGGCTTGCCGTTTCGTTTCAAATGTCAGCTTGGACTGTTGCCTATCTGGCTTACCCATGATTCCGCTAGACATCACTGCAGCGTATGATGTAGGTTGTTGCAGAATACTACAGTTCGATTTTAGTACTGTATGCCTTAACCACCTCCCAGAGTACTGTGCCCCTAGGCCGTGGCTCTGTCAGCCGTCGGATATCACGGACTCCGCAATTGGTAGCAGGAGTGGTATATCTATGCAGAATCGTTTTGCCTCAGAACTAACCCTCCACACCATGATTGCATATCCTCCAATAGAATGCAGAGGCATATAGTATCTCGTCATAAGTCTCCTCTAGGCATCAATCTTCTGTCACATATAGCGGTTTCCAGCAGCTCTATCTAGCTTGGGTTAGCAGGCCACAAGTCACGTTGTCACCAGTTTGCAACACCGGCAGTTTCATCCGTGCACATGGCGTAGATTCTGCATATGTGGAGCTACACAGCACTGTTCGGCGTCATTCGCCCCACCTCAGCAAAAAATCGATCTATGCCCAGATTAGCATGCATCGAGACCTCAGCTCCCAGTGTGGCGCAGTTGGTACGTGGTTTGCAGCAGATTTACAACACTTGCCATCAAAAGCACCACTAGACCAATATATCACCGCAATTCACACATCGCTAACAGTGGGGCAGGCTGACTAATAGCAAAGAGCAGAAACGCTTTACATTTGCATCTACTTCTGGCATTGAATCGCTGTTGGAGAGTGGCAATTATCAGTCACAGTTCCGCCATTATTGCAGCCGCCATTTTGTAGGAGGGTCTGAAATCCTAACCATGTCTGCCAATCATGCTTTTGCGCTCCGAGAGGTACATAAATTGAGAGTCTCTTCTCTTGGGGCAGCAAGCACTGCCGTCCCTGGTGCATCGCACAACCTCACCGTGCTTCTCACCCGCTCCGACTCTGCCTTTTCTCAGGGCGCCGCCAATTTGCTTGTGTCAGTCACCGCCACACCGTACGCTTTCACTGTGCTCCGCAGTACTCCCCTCCTGTGCAATTCAGGGGCCAAATATTCCGACTCACACGTTACCAAACCATTGTCAGTGTTGGAGCAGTGCGACAGCCCTTATCACCCAAAGTTCGGTCGCGTCTCAGGGCGCCAACCATTTTGCGTGGTTCAGTCTCCGCCACACCGTCAGCCCGCATTAACAATTTTACAGCGTCCATGATTTTCCACAGGTCTCCTGTCCTGCACAAGTTAGAGACCATCTATTCCGATGTTCATTTCTGCAAATATCGATCAGTTTTTAATCCGCATGACTGTTTTTACCGCCGATGATTGATCCTGACCGGCAGAGCCATTTCAGAAGGCAGCCATTCCACAGTGCGCCCTCTAGGGCCCCCTCCGACCCTGATGATTTTACATTAAATTACAGGAGCAGCTCTCAAGCCTCTTTCTTTACCCATAGATCTATACCAAGTAGTAAATCATTTCCCATCGGCTAAACAATAGGAAATAGTATAGTATGTATGTGGATCACAAACTCATAGACAATAATGCTTGATTATGTCAGGAAAGCAATCGCGATTAATCAGCATTTATGGACACTCCATAAGAAATTATGAATCCTACTGGTTATTTTACCAAACTGCTAATATCCCAAGAATTTCTGTTTCTTCCAGGCAATGTCGATAGCGCAGTTTATACCACAAGCACATGTTTATATAATGTAGTGGGGAGTGCTCAGTCCCTCTGTCTTCTCCCAACATGCAGCTGCCCATCCCTTAGACCCACTGATCTTCCCTCTGCAGTTACTACGCCTCTTTTGTCTGGTTATTAATTTTTCCCCTGCATCCCCAAGTTCTCTTCCCTTATAAGCCCATTCTCATCAGCACAGGTAAACAACCTTCTATGTCCAGAATGGAGGTCGCAGTTACCGCTCTGCTGTAGCTGCTATTGGGGCGTGCAGGAAAAGTGGTATATTTCATTTGAGGCATCCATTTAGTCTTGGCTTTTTAGCCAGCAGCACTTCTCTTGCTTCTTCTTTTGAACTCCCTTTAAAAGTAGAATTACAGGGTCCTGTGATGGCTACAAAGTCCGCCCGGTTGAATAAGCCTCACATGATGTGGGTGCATTTGTTGGGAACTAAGGGCCATATGTATCAACATACCCTTTTGCGATTTCTTAATAGCGAATATTAAGGAATCTCTATTTAGAAATCGCAAAATGGAATGTATGTAGAAAATCGCTTTTTTTTAGTGATTCCTTAAAATTCCTTAATTGCGATTAGCAAATTGCTAATTGCAATTAAGGAATAATTTCCCATTCATTTCGATGGGCCAGGAGGCCCATAGGAATGAGTGTGAAATTATTCTCAATTTGCCATTCGCAATTTGCTAATCGCAAATTGAGAATAATTTCAAGGGTGCAGGGGTGTCTCAAGAACACCCTGCTGCACCCCTGAAAATGACATGTGTGCGCTTATGGCGCACATACATGCCTCAAGGGCATGTATGAGCATTACATGACACCTTTACAAATTGCATAAATTGCATTTGTAAAAGAAATCGCAAATTACCACCAACTACAAGTTGGTGGTAATTTGCGATTCCTTAAGGGCATTTTGGAATTTTTTTTGCATCATAAATTGCATTTAAGGAATCGCAAAATTTGCGATTCCTTAACTGCAATCGCAAAATATGGAATGGCAAATTTTGCGATTCCTTATTTTGCACCCAAATACTTTCATACATACCATTTTGCGAAAATGGGTTCTCAAACGCCGAAATTCTGCGAATGTTGGCGTTTGCGAACCCATTTGGCCTTGATACATATGGCCCCAAGTCACAGGTGCAATGGGTTTCTTTCTCCTGATGCCCTCTAAAATTTTAAAAAGACTAGTGCAATTTAACAGGTACACTATTTCAATGACAAAAGATCTAGTTACAATGCGTTATTTGATTCAACTCGGAAAGAAAGCACTCTATGACATGTCTATTAGGGCTCGTCTGTTGCGACAGATATGTATTTTTTTGTAGTTTATACAGCACAAACTCAACCTGAAGGTATTGGAGCGCTTTACAAGCACGCCCGTTGCATTACACAAGGACCAATTCATGTTTTGCCGGTGGTGGAGATTAAGTGATTTGCTCAGAATGTTGAGCTCACGCAGAGGCTCGAACCTGGATCCCCAGCTCTAAAGTCGGTAAACCTGGCCCTTACGCCACTTCCTCCTCTCTTTCCCCTTGCTTCTCTACACCTCCCATCCCTCCCCACCTACACACATATATGCTTCTGCAACACCACTTAGTTGTTTCCGCTGCAAATCCTGTTACACAGCTGGTAAAAAAGATTGTCCAATTTTGTTCCTGTACTGCCGAGAAGAGTATTCTCAATGTAATCTAGAGGTTGGGATGATGTCGTCTCCTCAGCGCCTGGCATGCAGTTAATTGCAATTTATAGGTCTGGCGCATCTGAGCGTCAGAGCCGTACCCTACTGAAAGTAATTCTAATCCTCACTTTCAGCCTGTTTCCACATACATTCAGCCAGCCTTACCATTGCTGTGGGCCGTTACGCAGGCAAACAAAAATCGAAGCCAACACATCTAAACTCTTGACAACTTCCCTGCACAGGAAAAAGCCTTCTCAGCCAATTACTTTCTCCTCACCTTCTGCTTGTTTCAGTTCTCAACTCTGAACTTTCATGCAAACTCTTGCAGATCAAATAGATAACAGCAACAAAAAATTAAAATTAAAATTTTTTAAAGATGTGTTTTTTTATTAGTGGTGTTTTTGAATAACCCTTTCAGAAGCGCCTTGCATTTTTTAAAATTATTATTATTATTATTTGTGAAGGAGGCGATAATAATTATAAAATCACACATCGCTAAGCACTGAAATGACAGGCAACCACAGTGTTACTATGTCACTAAAACACTTTATGAAACCAACTTTATTAAGCATTTGCAATGCAATAGGTCTCACATTTGCGAGAGTTTAAGCTATTGGCATTGTAAATGACAGTACCTTTTATTTAACACATAAATAAAAGGCATTGTCCTTTACAATGGCAACGCAAATGTGAGTGAGACCTATTGTATTGCAAATACTTGATTGAGTTTCTCTCCGCCAGTGACCTGAAAGTTGCCTGGCCATGTTTACAGCAACGTAGCATGCTTCCTGCTGCCACAGCTGAGCAACCCATTCATTTCAAACAAAAACAAAGCGCTGTGTGGGAATCACTGCTGTTGTCACACAGTAGAGTTTATGCTAGTCGCACCTTTTGCACACAGTGAAAAATTAATTGGAATCTTCAAAGTTATGGGATCTGTATAATAGGGCACTGTGTTTGTGTTTACTGAGCAATTCATTCAAGGGAGTGTTTCCAAGGTGACAACCAAGTACAGCTGTGCTCTGTGATCTTTTGTGACGGGCAGGGGTTAATTGAGAGATAAATAGTATACAAACAAACCAAGAAGCTTGGTTACTTCTGTCAGCTTTAGGCAAGCTGTGTCGTGCAGGGGGTGGAGGTAGACGCAGAAGGAGATTAAACGAGGGCAATAAAAAAATGAGAGAGACCACACCCGATATTGTAGGCTTAGCATTTCAGGCTATCCCCATTTTCATAACATTGAGCCTTCTAACCTATTCAAAGACTCTTACAAGAAATGATCTGGATATGCGGTGGTCCTACAGAGAGGTAATACGCAAAATAAAGAAAATGCTTAGAGAACATTCCTCGCTCTCAAACATATCTATCTTCTAGGATGTCACCATCCCAGCTCTGCTGTTCAAGTTCCTGGACTGATACTTACACGAGCACCTCTGGCATTTCATATAGGGAATCAGGGCGGTGATTGGAAATGTCAGGTAGATAGAAGAGAAAGGGGACGTAGTGGCTAAAAACAACCTTTCAGTCATGTTATAAAGGTGGTGTTCGTAGCGATTGGTACCTCGAGTGCTACCAAACGAACTGGGATTGACTCTAGCTGTAAGACTTTCCGCAATATAAGAGCATTACCTCCTGGTCCGTCTTCCTCGCCACAGTAATTACCCATGAACCTCCGGCTCCACACAGAACTCCAAGCCTAAAAAAGCACTCTAGTCTCCCTCTCCCTCCTCCAAGACGGCCCCCAGTGGCTACAGCCAATCCCATAAAGGGACACAGAAACCACCAAAACGACCTGTTCTTTTTTTCTGCACTACTCCGAGTGCTGTGTTCCCTGCTGGCCAGGTGAGTGGGGCTGGGGTCTTGCTTGAGCAGCCCCGTGGGTCCATTGGTATCTCGTCAGGGGGAAGTAGCTTTATTGTATGTATTGTTGTGTTTACTGCATTTGTTGGTTTTATTTTTGTAATTTTTTCCCCCTGCGTTTGCCTTCGCACTCCATATCCTGCTTTAGTGGATGTGACGAGGGGGTCCCGGACCCCCCAGGCTTACCTGTGTCCCATCTCTTCACACAGCATACCGAGACCTGGAAGACGCCGCATACTGTGTATAACCCCGGACCGGAGGTGGCGGCGGACTCCTGTTCCTTTAATTGGGCGGAGCTGGACCCGGAACACGCCCTCCCTTCCGAGGTAAAACCCTGCCCAGAAGATCTGCAGGTGTGTTATTCACCCGGAGGTAGCGGAAGCGATTGGCGTGAGGAGTGGCAGTACGGAGCAGGAGAACGAGAGGACGAGCGCAGAGACCATCGGAGGCGAGAGGACGAGAGCGGAGACCATCGGAGGCGAGAGGACGAGAGCGGAGACCATCGGAGGCGAGAGGACGAGAGCGGAGACCATTGGAGGCGAGAGGACGAGAGCGGAGACCATTGAAGGCGGAAGGAGGCGAGAGGCGATTCTCGGGAAGAGGAGAAGGCAGAACGCGGAGACGAGGGAAACCCCCAGCCAGGAGTGGAGGAGCAGAACGGAGCCCAGCGGAGACCGGGACGAGACGACCACGACAAGCCAGGAGGCCACCGTAGAGGCGCATCGCCCGGCCACGCTTCAAGGGAAGTGTGGCTTGAGCAGGTACGGTCACGCTTTGCGGGCTGGGCGGGTCGTAGGTGGGTTAAGCCACCCTGAACCACCTGTTGTCCCTAGGCTTAAACCCTTCCCTCACAATCACTGCACTCTAAACCTGGGTTGGATAAAATCACGTGTGTTCCTCACTCCCTCTCCCGTACACCCTCCTGGACCCCAGCCTAACTGCGCTTTCTTTCTTTCCCCGGTACACTGGATGGGACGGGAAGACCCCCAGAAGAGAGGAGGCCTACAAGTCCCAGAAGACCCCAGGAATACCGAAGAACCAGTTCTGTAAAGCGCCTGGATCGCCTGTCGGAAGACACGGACACGCCACTCCCCTATTAACGAAAGACCATTCAGAAAAAACGCTCATACAAGTTAATAAAACCATCCTTACCCAGAGTTCCTTTGCCCGTCAGTCTGTTCGAAAGCCCACAAGTGGTGGAGAATGCGGGCATAGCAGAAGCCATCCGGGACACAAGGATGGAGGACATGTTACAGGCTCTCATCAAAGGACAGGAGCAGCTTGGATGGGCTGTGGAGCAACAACTCGCCGCAGCCCAACAGGATAGAGAAACATTCAGGAACACAGTAGTGGCGCAATTAGGAGGGTTACAACATGTCACCGACCGCGCCAGCAATCCAGTCAGAGACACGAGACCCCCACACACCCCGTCCGGCATATCCCTCCAGAAGTACGTAGGCGGCGAGGATCCAGACGCCTTCCTCGTCAACTTTGAGAGGATGGCTCTGGCGTGTGGCTGGCCTCTAGAAAAATGGCCTTTCTTTCTCGCGCCCCTCTTGACAGGGGAGGCCCAAGCAGCCTACCAGGTAGCCAATGGGAACGGACAGACGCCATATAGCCAGATCAAGGTAATTATACTCGACCATCTGGGCCTGGATGCGGAGGCATACCGGGTCCGCTTTCGCAAGGAGAGAGGGGTCCCCGGTGAAAACCCCAAAACGCTCTTCTTCAGACTAAAGTCCGCCACCGACAAGTGGCTGACACCGACCACCAGCACGAAAGAGGAGATCATGGACAGGATCTATCTCGAACAATTCCTCGAGGCATTGCCCTATGGGACACAGAGGTGGTTGAGACAGCATTCAAATCTGTCAACCAAACAGGCCAAGGAGATGGCCTCCACTTTTGTACGGGCCCAACCCCGGTTACACGCCACTAAGACAGAGAAGACAACCCGGCCACCTCTTAGACCGGATCGTAGGCCCCGACCACCCCCCCCGGACTTACAGGATCACGATTTCCGCCCCCTGACGGACCCCCGTTCAGGGGTCCGCAGTGTTTCGATTGCGGGGCCTGGGGCCACATCGCCCGGCTATGTCCGCAGAAAAGGAACCAGGAGGAACCCATGGAGGTGGGGTATCTACCCAGGCCCGTCCTGTATACAGCCGAACTCGGAGGGGCCTATCATGTGAGTGTCCGAATAAACGGGGCGGTAGTACGGCCCTGTTAGATTGGTACAAGGAAGGTTTGTGTCACCCCTCCAGGTAATGCCAGACGCTATAGTACACATCAAATGTGTCCATGGTGATGTTAGGGGTTACCCAGTGGCTTATATACCCTTAGAGCTTGAGGGAGGGAGGACCCTGGTAGTTAAGGTAGGAGTGTTGGACGCCCTTCCCGAGGAACTCATCCTAGGGACCGACAACCCCCACTTTTTGGATCTGTTTAGGGGGTCCCTTCAGCAACATAGCCAAACCAGCACACAGCCGCTACCGGCATTGACGTCCCCTGATCCCTGGGAGGGAGACCGGAGTTTTCGTTTCGCCCAGGCGAATGACGCCAATCTGTTCAATGCATGGGAACAGGCACATGTCGATGGAAACAATCCGAACCCCACCTATCCCAGGTTCTTGATAAAGGACGACCTCCTGTATCGACAGGGGAATAAGGATGAACCAATGCAGCTCTTGGTCCCGAGCTGTTTCCGAGACCAGATATTGTTTTATGCACACACCCATTTGTTGGCCGTCCATATCGGAAGCGAAAAAACAACCCAAAACGTTCTACGCAATTTCTATTGGCCAGGCGTCTATCGCGACGTCAAAACCCACTGCCAGACATGTGACGTTTGCCAACGCAAGAACACGCAGAGACCCCCAGCGGTGCCCCTGCAACTCCTACCGATTATAGGGACGCCTTTTGAGAGAGTGGCCATGGACCTCATTGGACCTATGCCCAAAACACGTCGAGGTAATCAATACGCCCTGGTGATTCTCGATTACGCCACGCGGTTCCCCGAAGCCTTTCCGATCAAAGCCCCAACTTCCAAGAACATCGCCGAGAAATTCATGGAACTGTTTTCGAGGGTGGGATTCCCCAAGCAGGTCCTAACGGACCAAGGGACTCCCTTCATGTCAAGGGTAATGAAGGAGGTATGCCAGCTGTTGAACCTCCACCAGATCCGGACGTCTGTTTATCATCCTCAGACGGACGGACTGGTGGAACGCTACAACGGTACATTGAAGAACATTCTGAAGAAAATGCTCTCCGTGAACGGACCCGACTGGGACATGCTGTTGCCCTTGGCATTGTACGTAATCAGGGGACAGAAACAGAGCAGTCTCGGGTGTTCGTCTTTCGAGATGCTTTATGGACGACAGCCCAGGAGTCTACTAGAGATGACCAAGGAGTTCTGGGAGGCCGAGGCATCAGGCGAAACCCGGTCCCTGCTAGAATACACCCAGAACCTCAAGAACCAGCTAGGGAAGATACGAGAACTAGCCTATTCCCATTTGGAGAGCAGCCAACAAAAACATAAAACACAGTACGACAAGGGAAAGAAATGGCGTCGTCTCAATGTAAACGAATGGGCATTGGTGCTGCTACCCTCCACTACAAAAAAATTCCACAACGAGTGGCAAGGACCCTACCGTGTTGTAGAAACCATGGGAAGACCACTTACCGACTACAATTGAGTGGGAGAAAGACGCAGGTCTTCCATATCAATCTCCTGAAAAAGTGGCTGGGAGCAACCCCGGTGGATGCCCATCTCGTGTCTCCCACAAAAGAAGCGGAAGCCTCGACCTTGGGTGAGTTGGTGATCAACGAGGAGTTGTACCAGGAGGAAAAAGAGGTGCTATTAAGGGTTCTACGTCCACATGCACGGATCTTTTCCAACCTACCAGGAACGACCAGACTGGCGGAGCATCGAATAGAGACCCCAGAGGGAGCCATAGTAAAGCAGCGACCGTATCGGATACCGGCAGCAAAGAGAGAAGCAATAAGCAGAGAAGTGAAGGAGATGCTCAGGCTCGGAGTCATTAGGCCCTCTCGCAGTGAATGGTCCTCGCCGATCGTGATGGTGCCCAAACCAGACGGGAGTAGCAGGTTCTGCATGGACTTCAGAGCCTTGAACACGATCTCGGCATGGGACGCATACCCCATACCTCGGATAGACGAGTTAATCGAGAAATTGGGGGACGCCCAGTACATCACCACCCTCGACCTAACGAAAGGCTACTGGCAGGTCCCCCTAAGAGAGGAAGACCGCAAGAAGACTGCCTTCGCCACTCCCGACGGGCTCTACGAGTTTACTGTGCTCCCTTTCGGTTTGCATGGAGCCCCTGCCACCTTCCAGAGGCTGATGAACGAAGTCCTGAGAGAACACCAGGAGTATAGCTCTGCCTATTTGGACGACATCATAATATTCAGCCCCACATGGGACAAACACATGGAGCACCTGGGGAACGTCATACACCAACTGCGCACAGCCGGGCTTCACATCAATGCAAAAAAATCACGGATGGGATATCACAAAGTCAAATATCTGGGCTACGTTCTAGGCCATGGAATCATTGAACCCCAGATAGAGAAAGTCCGAGCCATAGCCGACACCCCGTTTCCCAAAACCCCAAAAGAAATGAGGGCCTTTTTAGGGCTAGTCGGATACTATCGTAGGTTCATTCCTTCGTTTTCGGACATAGCTGCCCCCTTAACCGACACCCTAAAGAAACAAGCCGGAAACCGGGAATGCAAGAACCCGACCCCTGCTATGTGGAACGCGTTCCAAACACTGAAAAAAATCATTACCACCAGTCCAGTCCTCACCTCACCTGACTTTTCCAGACCGTTCATTCTCCATACGGACGCTTCTGACTTTGGGATTGGGGCGGTTCTGTCACAGGAAAACGAGACAGGGATAGAACATCCCATTTTGTGCATTAGCCGCAAACTATTCCCTAGGGAGGTGAGGTACCCCACTATTGAAAAAGAGTGTCTTGCCTTCAAATGGGCCATCGACAAACTCCGGTACTATTTGGAGGGCCATGCATTTACATTGGATCACTGAAATAATATCGACTACCAAAATATCGACTACCCAAAATATCGAGGAAAAAATATCTACAACCAAAATATCGAGTTTGTATGTACAAACAGGTAAGTACAAAAATATCGAGTACAAAATATCGTTAACAAAAATATAGTTGTAAAAAATATCGACTTTAATAAAAACAATGTTTAATTACATTAATATAAAAAATTTATTACTAAAATATAATTAACAATACTTAAAATAACTTTTAATAATTAAATAATTAATGAAAGTAAAAAAATAATATTTTTTTAAGCATATTTCTTAAAACATATATATATATAGTAACAAAATTTAATTAAATAATAGCCAATATTATTAACGTACAAATACAAAAGAGTAAAAATTACTATTCCCACTGCAAAGAGTGCAACAGTGGATATATGACGTTACAACACAACTTTTACAACGCACTACCATTACAACGTAAGTATTGGTAAGTATATAATAATTTTTTTTAATTTAAATTATTTAAAATTATTTAAATATAATTTAATTTAATTTAATTTCATTAAATTAAATTAATGTAAATTTAATTTTACTTTATTTTTACACTGTACCCCTGTACCCCTGTACCCCAAACTGACCCTGAACCCTAAAAAAACCCTTTACCCAAAAACCCAAAACTGACCCTGAACCCTAAAAATACCCCTTTACCCAAAAACTAAAAACTGACCCTGAACCCTAAAAATACCCCTTTACCCAAAAACTAAAAACTGACCCTGAACCCTATAAATACCCCTTTACCCAAAAACTAAAAACTGACCCTGAACCCTAAAAATACCCTTTACCCAAAAACTAAAAACTGAACCTGAACCCTAAAAATACCCCTTTACCCAAAAACTAAAAACTGACCCTGAACCCTAAAAATACCCCTTTACCCAAAAACTAAAAACGGACCCTGAACCCTAAAAATACCCCTTTACCCAAAAATTAAAAATAACACAAAACAAATACAGTCCCACTATGAATATGAATAGGTGGTGGGCTCAATTACCGAGTCCGAATAGAAATACCTCAGGGGACCAAAAGCACACAGAATCTGTCCCAGAACCAAAGTCTGTGGCCCTGCCCTGCCTTGTCTTGCCACGGACGGCCACAGACGGTCCCGCCCTTGTCCCGGGCTTCTCCTGGGGCGTCCTGCGCGCGTCCTCGCGGGACGAAGGTCAACAAGGAGCTTTATGCGCCTCCTGGCGTGGGTTGGTGGGCGGGGCAGCAGCGTCACCTGGAGCACAACTGCGGGGCTGCTGGGGGTGGTAGTCCCGGACCGGCGGAGCTAATCCCGACCGGTACTGAAGTCAGGAGGGTTGTTCCAATGTGCGTTCTCAGCGGGGCGAAGCCCAGCCGAACTCAAATTCCCCCGTAATATTCAAGTCAAAGGTACTTAAGAATTTGGCAGCCCTCAACTTATCTATCAATACATCAGTACAGGCATGGGGTGAGCATCTGTCTTAGTGGCAGCATTGAGACCTCGGTAGTCCACAAAGAACCTCATTACTCTCTTTCCACCCTGTGGATGAGATTTGGGGACTAGGACCACTGGGCTGGTCAAGTGACTCTTAGAAGACTCAATGACCCCTAACTCCAGCATCTTCCTGACTTCAGCCTTGATACTTTCTTTGACTTGGTCAGATTGCCGATAGATTTTTGTCTTTACAGACAAGCTCTCTCCAGTGTCCACATCATGTGTACACCAGTGGTATAACCAGGGGTCAAGGAGAGGAGCTGTGCATACTGTTGCAGAACTTGTATGCAATCACCCTGCTGTTAGGCAGAGAGGGTGATTGAGTAGACAACTCCATCCACTGACTCACCTTGGGGGCTGTAATAGAGAAGGTCAGGGAGAGGTTCACTCTCTGTCTCCTGATCCTCATCAGTAACCATCAACATGGTTACATCAGCCATGTGACAATAGATTAAGGCAGTTCACACGTATCACCCTCTTCGGGGGACTGCTAGGTCCTAGGTCTACCAAATAGGTGAGCTCACTTTTTCTTCCTAGGATAAGGTAAGGTCCACTCCATCTTTCCTGGAGGGCACTTGGGGCCACTGGCTCCATAACCCACATATGTTGCCCTGGTTGAAATTCTATCAGTGCAGCTTTTTGGTCATGCCAGAGCTTCTGGAGCTCCTGGCTGCCCTAAAGGGATTTGGTTGTTTTTTTGCATGTACTCTGCCATCCTGGAACAAAGGCCTTGTACATAGTCCACTACATCTTGCTTTGGTACACATTCAGGTCTCTCCCATCCTTCCCTCATAAGTGAGAGTAGTCCCCTTACAGGGTGGCCAATCAAAAGTTCAAAGTGTGAGAACCCTACCTCCCTTCTGAGGCACCTCTCTGTAGGCAAAAATCAAATGGGGCAACAGGACATCCCATCTCCTTTTGAGTTTTTCAGGGAGTCTGTTAGACCTTCCATAATTGGTGTGGTTATCTCCTGTTTTTTCGACTCTGCCTCCGCTTTTTTTGCAGTGTCCTGGCCTTTGTTTTTTGCTGGTCTAGACGCTTTGTGCACTTTGCAACTGCAGAGAGTGCAAGTGCTCTCTCTGTAAATTGTGAATATGGATTGGTGTTTCCATGATTGGCTTGTTTGACTTACTACTAAGTCCCTAGTCCAGTGCACTGGGTGTGCCCAGGACCTGTAAGTCAAATGCTGCTAGTGGGTCTGCAGCACTGGTTGTGCCACCCACACAAGTGGGTTTGCAAAAGGTTCTCAGACCTGCCACTGCAGTGTCTATGTGCAGTCTGGTACTGCCATGCCGACATAGCAAGTGGACCCTCTTGCCAGGCCCTAACCTTCCCTTTTCTTGTATGTGATTCACCCTAAGGTAAACCCAAGGTACCCCTGTGGGCATGGTGCAGTGTATGTGAAAGGTAGGACATGTCCTGATGTGTGTAACATGTCCTGATAGTGAACTACAGTGAATTTCGGTTTTCCCCATTGAACATCTGTTCCATAGAATAGAGTGGGAGTTTATTTATAACATCTTATAAAAATAACCTGCCATGGGAACAAAATAGAAAGTTGAAGTTCAGTGTACCTGGACCCAGGATATAAGCATGCATCTGTTAGTAACGATGATTTTTACATTCTACGTTTGACAATACCACTTTTAGAAAGTGGGTATTTTCTTGCTTAGCCATCCTGTGTGCCTCTGCTGGTTTGTGGATTGACTGACTGGCTTTGGAAAGACAGAGGGTGGGAATATGCATTCACTGTAGACAGCCCTTGAGGGCTTGAGGTGTGTCCTGCCTTTCCTGGGTGAGTCAGGGCTGGGCAGAATAGACCTGGCCTGCATTTAAAGTAGGGGGAGGAGATTTCCTTTCACCTCAATGGGCCCAGGTCCGCCTAACATAATGCTGTCTCCACCACCTGCCGTAAAACTGCACCAGAGAGGACAGAACTGGTTTTGACTGAGCACAGAGCCTCTCTGCCACAAGAGAACAAAGTGGAATGGAATATAAATATTGGGGCCCAGACCCCAGAACTTAAGAATACTTCTGGACTCAAGAAGAACCTTTGCCAAGGAGAAGAGCTAGGAAAGCTTAAGGAGAAGTACTGTCCCTTTGCTGTGTGCTGTCTGAGGTTGGCCTGCAGTGGCTGTTTCCGCCAAGGAGAGGATAAAGACTTTGCTGTGTGCAGTGTGCCCTGCTTGAAGAAGATCTCCAAGGGCTTGAAGTAGAGCTTGCCTCCTGTTCTGAAGTCTCAGGTGCACAAAGACTTCACCACAGGTTCCCCGAACTTCCTTGCTCGGAGTTATGACCTCCAAGAGGTGCTTGTTGCTGTACGGGCCTCTTGAGGTTGTTCCTAATATTGGGAGCTGGAAAAGAGATTCAACTAAGAGAAGCACGCCTCATACACACCTGTTTAGGATGCATTGTGCTGTGCTGCTGAAGAAACCGACGCAGCGAGTGTCTGCGGTAGGAGGAATTGACACATGCCGAATTCCATGCATCGATCTCCGAAGTCTGATATCACAGCACTGATTCCAATGCAGGGCCTGCTGTGCGGCTGCAAGAACCAACGCATCATAGGACAGCAGCTGGAGAGACCAACGCAGTGCCGTTGCCGCCGCATCGACAACCGCCATATCACCAATCCCCACGCATTGCACCAGGGTGCCAAGTTTAGAAAAACACTGGGGCTGCAGTAAGAAACCGGCACATCACCTCCTCACACAGTAAGAAACCGACGCATCACCTCTCCTTCAGTAAGGAACTGATGCATGACTTCCCCAGCCTGGCAGTAAGGAACCGACGCATCACCTCTCCTGGAGTAAGGAACTAACGCATCACCTTCCCTGGGTGTAAGCAATGGACGCATCACCTTCCCTGCGACTGTTTTTTTTTCTGATTGTGACGCATCCAAGGTACTTTGTGTTGAAGGTGTTGCATCGATAGTTTGCTATGGACAGACCCGTTTTTTTCATTTCTAAGGATCATATTTTAATTACTGTATTGTGCATTTTTATTGTTTTGGTCTTGTTGGTTTAGATAAAGATTACATATTTTTCTAAACTGGTTTGGTGTCCATTTGTAGTGTTTTGACTGTATTACTATATATGTGCACAAATGCTTTACACACTATGTTAGAAATGGAATTTCTGGTTGGCTAAGGCTTGCACCAAAGCCAGGCAGAAAGCAACACTCAACTCTAGTCAGGGCAAGGGAGTTACATGCTAAAGATAACCCCTGCTCACCCCCTTGGTAGCTTGGTAGCTTGGCATGAGCAGTCAAGTTTATCCCAGAGGCAATGTGTAAAGCATTTGCGCAACCCACACACAGCAACAACACACTAAGCACACTACAAAAGGAACTCTATGCCAGGTTATATAAAAAATAGCCTTTGTATTATCATAAAACACATTAGAATAGTAATCACCCAATATATACTGTGCCACATGGCACTAGGCAATATTTACAGGGGATTATATAGGCATGACAGGGCCAATTGGGTCTCTGTCAAAACCATCACAGAGGGAAAATAGTAAATGTAAAACCAATAATAAATGTAGAACACAACCAGTAATTACTGGCAAACACTCAGCACTATCCTGCAACATAAATCACATTATGCACAGTATCACATTAGGCGTGAAATACATTCTGCACTAACCTCATAAGCCTAAACATATTAGACCATAACCTCCTAAGCATAACTCACATTAGGGGCATAACTCACAGTAGAGGACAACCTCACAAGCATAAACCCCATTTAGAGGCATAAAACAGGGCGCATAAATCACAGTACATGAATCACATTTCCTGTGCACCACATAAATCACATTAGGGCCCGGAGCCCTATCAACCTAACAGTCCCCCATGCCAACTGGCCCTCTCGAAGGGTTCTCAAATGCCCTATGTCCCAAATGTCAGGGAAGCTGCCAAAGCAGCAGTATCCACAAGTACGCAATTGCGCTAGGGCAGAGGTGTGTCCACTCCTGTCTCACTCAAAAATGCCCCCAAAAGAACGGATGGCCTAAACATTGCAGCTGACACTAATTGCCGTGCAGTTGTGATGCAAAGAAGGCCAGGCAGTCGCTGTGCCCTCTGGGCCCCCAACTGGGGCTATCTCAACAAATGTGCGCCATCGTTGCAGCTGCCCATGCTGGTGCGTTGCAGCAGGGAAACAAAATCAGCCCTGGCACTTACGGTGCCCTCTGGAACCTCCACTGGGGCTCTACTTAAACAAAAATGGTCAAACATTGCAGCTGCCTGCGCTCTCGCAGGGCAGCTGGGATCAGCAATGATAACACGGGCACCACTGTGCCTCTGGACCCCCACTGGAGCCCTAAGAATAAATTATGCCTAACATTGCAGCTGCCCACTGTCAGGCGGGGCAGCTGTGACAAATGACAAAAGAAAAAGAGGCATGGGCACCACGGTGCCATCACGAGGCTTCCACCCTGGCATCCCAGACTGCTGATGCAGCCACAGCAAATGTGTCACCCAAGAAATGCCCCCGTTGGTGGAGAGACTGCCCTCCATCTCCTTTCCACTGGAAAAAAGAACAATGACCAAAGGGCAGGCACCCTCTGCTCCTTGGTGTGGCGCGGGCCAGGCAACCTTACTGGAATGAGGCTCAGTAACAACAGGAGGTCTCCCCAAGCCCCACTCACCGGGCTCCTTCACTTCCATGCTCCAGTTTCCTTTGAAACTGGGGTGGCGTAGTGGGCAAAAGAACGATGGATTTAACCCAAATCTTTTGATTGGGGGAGAATGTTTGCATTGTCAGCATTCCGTCCATCATTTGTTTGCTGTAACACTTTTTGCCCTAAGTGGGATGGGTATATCCAGATGTGGGTCCCTTGCTCACTATGCCACTGGATTCAAGCTAGCCTGGCTGAAGAAGGGTGACATACCCTGAAACCAGTCCCAGGATGCTTGTTTCCGTTCAGGGAGGACCTGGCCTGGCTGTTAGGTCTGGACTGTTTCCATGAGGCACAGGATCAAGACTGATTCGCATATGGATGGGTCCAAACTGGGGTGGCATAGTGGGCAAAAGAACAATGGATTTACCCATATCTTTTGACTGGGGGAGAATGTTTGCATTGTCAGCATTCCATCGATTATTTGTTTGCAGTAACACTTTTCGCCCTAAGTGGGATGGGTATGCCCAGATGTGGGTCCCTTGCTCACTGTGCCGCTGGATTCAAGCTAGCCTGGCTGAAGAAGGGTGACATACCCTGAAACCAGTCCCAGGATGCTTGTTTCCGTTCCAGGGAGGACCAAGCCTGGCAGTTCAGTCTGGACTGTTCCCATGAGGCACAGAGTCAAGACTGATTTGCATATGGTTGGCTCCAAACTGAGATGGCGTAGTGGGCAAAAGGACAAAGGATTTAACCCGGATCTTTTGACTGTTGGAGAATGTTTGCATTGTCAGCATTCCGTTCATCATTTGTTTGCTGTTACACCGGTTTCCTTTGAGGCAGGGAGAAAAGACAACGATACTGTGCATCGAGCGGTCGCGCCCTCCAAGACTCTCCTGACTTCACCTGGGCCCTCTCCTGGGACCCGGGGCTTGAATGTGGAGCCTGCGAGGCTCCGGACTTCTCCGTACTCCGGATGGCTCCTTCCTGCTTCCGGCCACCACGAGGCCCGTCCACAACCAGACACGGCCGCATGGCTACCGGGTCGCCGCACTCAATCGCAGCTGCTCCCTGGGATCTTTCCAAATGCGAGGTGTGCTCCCGCGCACTAAAATAAATCAAAAATGCGGGGTGGGCACCCGCAAAAGGCACCATAATCCGGGGCGGGGACCTGCTATTTTAAGTATACATAAAGCGAGGTAGGCTCCCACTAAGCACCGTAATGCGGGGTGGGCTCCCGCCGGAAAATGCATAAAGTAGGGGGAATTCCACGTAGCAGCCCATTGCTAGGTCCTTAAGATCCTGGAAAATCCAAGGGGCACAGCTGGGCCCAGGGAGGCCAGCACACAGGCTCCTCCAACAGGGAGGCAATCCCCGATGGTGGTTCCTCCTGGGCTCCAGCAGCAGCGCAACCCAGAAGGTTCAGGAACAAGCACAGAAAAGAACAAGAACATTTTCATGGGGTTACAGCCCCTATATTCATATTACACCATCTCTTAGTTTGCAGTACAGGGCATGGGGAACCAGATGCAACTGGTTCAGGGGGGAATTGGAGCACTTTGTTTTCCAAGCTCCTCTCCCCCTTTGTCAGGTGGGGGCTAGGTGATCAGACACACCACAGGGGGGAGCCAGAATTGTACAGGCTGGGCAAAGTCCTATTCAGAGTCAGGGGATTACTCCTCTCAATACTCTCAGCGCAGATGTCCCATTCAGCCTAGTGCTGACTCACCCTGCCCCTCTGGAGCCACACACACACCTCCCAGCCCCTGTCACTCACAAGCGAGACATGCAATTCACATCAGGCAGGCAGACACATAGAACACAGAAATGCCAACTTCTAAAAGTGGCATTTCTAAAATAAGCACAATAAATCTGCGCACACCATTGCACAGCATTTATTATTACATTTCCATACATACTAAACTTGACCACGCTGCTCCTCTCATAACATGAATTACCACTGACACACTTATCAGGGAATCCCAAATGCATTCCTAGGGGAGGGCAGGCCAATCTTACCAAGGTAATACAGAGAGCGCACACACTTTACACTGGACCACAGTGCAAAAGTGCTCAGAGGCCTAAAACCACCAACACCATGTCAGAGAAAAAGCAAAATGTTTAGGGGTGAACTTGTCAAAAGGGCCAAGTCCAACACACTGCCTCTGAGATAAGCCTGTCTGCTCCTGCCAAGCTACCAAGTGTGTGAGAGCAGGTGTTATTTTAGAAGTGTCTCTCCCTTATCCTGACTAGGAAGAAGGGTCCCAACAAAGGTGCCAACCAGAAGCCCCTATTTCTAGCAGAGTCCCAGTTTCATGCCTTTCAATGTTTTGTTGAACCTTTCAACAAGGCCATTAGTATGTGGGTGATAAGGTGTAGTGAATTTGTAGGTCACCCCACACTCCTCCCACTTATGCTTCAAGTTTGAAGACATGAAGTTGGTACCTCGATCTGATACTACCTCCTTAGGAAACCCTACCCTGGTGAAGACACCTATGAGGGCCTTGGCTACCACTGGGGCTGTAGTGGTCCTAAGGAGATTGGTTCTAGGATACCTAGTAGTATAATCCAATACTACTAGTATACATTTGTTTACTGAGAGTGTGGGAGGTTCAAGTGGACTTACTATATCCACCCCTACCCTCTCAAAGGGATCTCTGCTTCCCCTTTCTTGGGTGCAGCCGATCCTGAGGGAGGAGGCATGACACCTCTACCCAGGATGGGCTTTGTTTTTTAACCCAGAGAGCGGAGGCCCGATACCCAGGATTCAAGAAACCTGCCTAGTAATGGCAATGGCGGGCAGCCATTCAGGAACCACACCAGGGCTGGTCAGCTTTCAGGGGGCATATCTAAGATGCCCTCTGAGTACATTTTACATTAAATCCCACACTGGCACCAATGTCAGTTTGATGTACTAAGAAGTTTGCTACCAAATTTCCCAGTTTTTAACAAAGCCATTATGGAGCTGTGGAGTTCATAGTGACCAACTCCCAAGCCAGATGCTCTTTATGGCTTTACTACACTTACAATGTCTATTGAATACGCTTAGACACTGTAGGGGTACAGGGTTCATGCCTCTGTGCCCTCACCTTAGGCCTAGTGCACCCTGGTAGAGGGGTGACTTACCGAGACTTTAGGCAGTGGATTGCATGCATGGCATGCAGGGGTGTGTGCCATGTCGACTTTCTTTTTCTCTGCACCAAAACACACAGCCTCCTGTTGCAGAGTATGTAGGTTAAGGTGCAGGGTACCTGAGGGTGGCGCAATGGGTGCTGCAGCCCTCAGAGGCCTTCCTTGGTCAAAGTACCCTTGCTACCCATGGTACCTTTTACGAGGGGCTTATCTGTGGCCAGGGATGTGCTAATTGTGACAAAGGTACAATTTTAGGAACAAACACATGCCCTGGGACCCTGATTGGCAGGGTCCCAGGGCACATCAAGTTGGGATGCATCAAATGTAAGGCAAAAATGGGGGGTAACCGTGCAAAGATAGGGCACTTTCCTACACAGACTGTTAAAAGAAGTGCTTGCCATGTTCCTAAGGATATGTCCTGAGGGGATTAATCATGTTTTCCACTCTCTTCTTCATTAAGTCTTCTCACCTCCTCAATTATGTCGGTCAAGTGGGACATTCTAAGTTCCTTCCCTGACCATTTTGTTGTTGGAGTTCATTCTGAGCTGCAGCAGGGTGCCTGATCCCTTCCAAAAACGCCTCAATATACACAAGGGCTAGTTGTGCTGGGATATGTCAAATTGCTCTCAGTAGTGTTCAGGTGATCTCCTTAATTTTACTGCACCTATGATTGTATCTTCATGCATTACTTCACTTGTATGTATTCTCATGTGTGGAACTGACCAATTGACCTTGTTTCTCTCATGCCAGGGTACCAGTGTTTACTTACTATCACGAATGTGTGCATGCGTGACCTCATACTATTATTGCCAGGTTGCTCAGTCTATGGGCCCGATTCACAGAACTAATTTAAGACAAAATCCTAATCTTACTACCATTTTGGTATTCACAGAAGGCACTTACTCAATTTTGGTATTCACAGAAGGCACTTACTCATTTCGGCATTCACAGAAGTTAGGAGTCCTAACTTTAGGACTCCTAAATGCCTTCTGTGAATACTGAAAGTCTTAAAGTTAGGATTTTTCTCAGTTTAGGAGTACTAAAGTTAGGACTCCTAACTTTAGGACTCCTAAACTGAGAAATAGTGAAACATATTGTTCTGATGTGTTGTTGACGTTTCTGTAGATGTTGTGTAGCATATTTATTATTTTATGTGAGTGTGTCCCAGGTCTTTTAGTTCAGTTATATGATGTTTGATGTTGCCTTTTCTCTGTCACCATACATGGTTCGGGATGATGTGACACTCATTGGGAGGTATTTCCTAATGTTCCCACATCCTTGTGTTCCCACAGTTCCCGGAGTGATTTTCTTACTATTAATAATGCTGCCCTTCTATCAATTGCTTGGCAGCAAACTTCAACATTCTGTGGTTGCAAGATCTTGTGTCCAGTTCACAGACTTTAAGCCACTTTCTGAAGATCAATTTGAAATACTCTCAGATAAAAACAAACTCTGGCACTCTCCTGATGATATTATACCACCACTGACAGGTTAAAGAAATATCATCATGCTCTTTGAAATATTGTCTCCAACTTTCCCTACCTTTCTAATATCAAGTAGCAGGTGATGATTAGGGAGATACAACCCTGAATCTGGCCTAATAACACAGCCGACAGAAGAAAGGCAGAATTTAAGCAACTGATGTTGGTTACTGTGTCTATTTTAGAAGACCTACCTTTGGTGCTTATTTCATTGGACATTTGCTTCTTTTGACAACATTAATTATATGACATTAACAAGAGCATGAAGTGAGGTGGGAATAACAGAAAAAGAGGTGATGAGACTGATGTCATTTCTACAAGGCTGCTCTTGTCTTTCAAGTCCATACCCACCTCTGTACATTTGAAGTTCCATAGTTCTGTGACTAGTTCCAACATTTATTTAATATTCACCTGTTACCATTAGTGAAATTGCTTCTGCCTAAGAAAACATAGCTATGCAGACAACACTGTGTAGACCTTTAAGCTAAATCTTTCAGTATTGAAACCTTCTCACAAAGAAAACCTGTAGGTGCAAATATTCCTATATTTTTCATTCTTCCATCTGTGAAAGTCTCTCCACACTGTATCTGTTTGGGGTGGTTTGTTCCAGCCATATTCCAAAAGCCTTTGACAACCCAGGTAAACAGAATCCCTTTCTGGGCACATAGGGCCAGATGTAGGTAATTCTATTTTACCGATTCATAAATACCGAATTTTACCGATTCGGTATTTATGAATCGGTAAAATAGAAGGGGGGAGATTTAGGTAAATTTGGTAATTGAATTACCGAATCTGTAAAAATCGGTATTTACCGAATCGGTAAAATTACCGATTAAATTTACCGATTCGGTAAATTTACCGATTCTGTAAAATAAATGCACCTACATGCCAATTCTTAAATACTTAAATACCGGTCGGTAACGGCCGAAATCGGCCGTTACCGAGTGGTATTTTGGCTCCTACATCTGGCCCTTAAACTCTTAGCAAAATTGTATGACATTTAAAGACCACCATAGTATCAAAAGATTACTCACAATCAGGAATGATACCATAAATATTAGGCAAAATATACTCTTCCTTCAATTCAATGTTTAAGAAGAATGGTAGTAATTGATATCTGATAGGCTGATAGGCTGATCATAAGCCTAAATGTGTGATTGTTCATACATAATTTCCTCTTAGCCTTATTTTGAAATAAGGTGCAACCTGTTCTCCATTCAGAACACAAACTGGTAACACAATCTTCTCAGGCTTCTTACTATCACTACTTTTCACAGAGTTCATTCCCAGTGTGCGATTCCTACCCTAGCAAAATATCCTGAATGATTATTTACATCTGTGAAAACGTTAATACTAAGGCGCAAAATAATTATTTAAACAAACTAGAAGACAGGCAAGATTCAAAGTTGTTGTTTATCAGCGACAGCGTTGCATGCCACTTAAATATGTGTATCATTACATTCCACTCACAACATGTTAATCAATCATTCAATAGGGGCTCTTTTAAAGTATGACCAATCACCTGTAAGGGTCTCAAGGCGCTGGGGAAGGGAGGGTATGCAGTTCAGTCAAAGAGCCAGGTATTGAGATCCTTCCTGAACTGAGGCAGTGACGGTGATTGCTTGAGATGCAGACCATGCATGTCCATGTCCAAGCAGTTCAGCATGCAATAATGCAACATGTACCTCATGATGTCTGTAAAGAACTCTTCGTCACTTGACCTTGTTTTCAACTAGCAGAGTTAGCTAAGATTAGCGTCAGACGTCTAGTGCTCGTGCTTCAGCTCTGGCTCTCCTGGTTCCATCAACTGCATCAGGAGCCCCAGTATTTGGCCAGTTCCGGTAATGATCACAGAAGTGGCTAGTCTGCTTGTGCCCCCACACACAGTGTGACAATCTTAGCTTCTAACTCTTGAGTGCCGGCGCTTGCCTCGCTTTCAGGATGCCCGCAGCAGTGGTGTAGCTGCATGTGGGCATTGGCTTATGTAGGTTGTGGAGGGTCCGAAAGGGTAGTCCTTCCTGGGGGAAGACGGCGCAGGCTTGCAGCATGCGAAAATAGCCAGATTTCTAGCTTAACCACCAACTTCGCTACCAGTCACCAGACTTTGGGGAAGCAAATGAAGCAGAAGTAATGGTACTTAGTGGCACAGTGTGGTGGTGTGCCCTAGGATAATAGAATAATAGTGCAGAATATTTCTGCGCCACTTGCCACCCAATTTGCCATCCAATTACCATTTGCTTGCAAAGTTGAGCATTTGGGCAAAATAACAGTAATTTTGGCACTACAGCTACATTAAGTGGCAAGAAGACAAAAGTCAGTGATAAACGGTGAAAAGTGAAAAGAAGTGATAAGGACACCTGGCAGCGTGCCTAGATCACTTACTGTTATGTTATAGTACCATTTTATATAGCGCTTTGTTACTCCAGACTCATACAACTTGAAGGCCTGGGACAAAAGATCTCGAGTGTACACTTGCCTGAAAAGCTGCATCTTTAACTTTTTATGAAAGGCTTTTTCGGAGCCTTCCTGCCTTAGATCTAGAGAAAGCGTATTCCACAGTTTGGAGGCCAGACGACCTCCCAAGCCTACCTTTTTCACTCTTGGAACTATCTTAGCACCGCATCAGAAGATCTGAGGCTTTTGCTGGGTTGATAGACCTTAATTAGAGAATGTAAATAGAAGGAACCGTTCCTTCAAGATTTTGTGGCTAAAGCATAGAGCTTTAAAAGCCACCTCATTGTGGATATTTATTGTGTGAAATAGAATGAAGTCTGGAAACAATTCACCAGACTTAGTACATGAAATTTGGTGTCAACTATCTTACCCTACTTTGCCTGCCTAATTCCAGTTCAATTACTTTGATCATTAACAATTTTATCACACAATGGCTTCACAAGTGTGTTGCGCCTTGAATCTACCGCCATCTGGAAGGAGTTTTCTAGAGTCGGTACTTAAAGCTGAAATGGCACTTTTTAAAACAGTAAAAATTACAGGGGCCTCATTTGCCCCATGTGAAATGGCCCATTGCAGGAGTTGTGTCACTTTTGTGATACACTCCAGCAATGCGTCACTTTTGCACTTACAGATACGTCAGAAATACTGACGTATCTGCAACTCCTTGCGACATGATGCGTCATACATTAAATATAACGCATCATGTATGTCGCAAGGAGTGCGCACTGAGAAGTGACGCAACGCTGCTTTCACGCAGCGATGCGTCATTTCTCATAAATGAGGCCCATAGGAGTTTGAAGTCTCACCCTAATGCAACTGGCCATAGCTCAGCTTGAAAAACATAGCAATTGCAGGCTGAGGTTCAAAAGTGATGCTTTATCATATATACATTATACCAATTATTTTAATCACTTTTGATTCTGCCATTTTTGCAGTGCAGTAGCAAACGCATACTTCAAGTGGAAAACGCATACTTAAAGTTTAAAATGAAATGTGGATGTCTGAGGACTCTTGCTGGTCCATTAGTTAAGCACAAAAAGAAACAAGCATTTGCAATGCAATAGGTTTCGCATTTGCGAGAGTTTGAGCTATTGGCATTGTAAATGACAAAGCCTTTTATTTATGTGTTTGAAAACTTGCAAGCTGTGCGTAAACAAGCACTTTGTACTTATAGTCCTTGCTTATAAGAAGCAAGGCTGGCAGGCTGGGAGTTATTCACTTAAGTGTGAATTAGTGTAGGGGACAACCTTCTGCTATGAGACACACTGATGGGTGGGTGTGTGAATGAGAGGTTACTTTGTACGAAAGACGTTTGCAACCTCCACGCCCAAAAAATTGCCTGGGAGGCCCTGCGTCTGGAAAGGCGAGGGTTAGTTGTTCGGATAAAGTTATGCCAAACAATCACATTGCAGCTGGTACCAGGGGTGGTGACAGACCCCCATCCACCCCCGGTGTGTTCCACCCACCTGTACTGGGTGTCACTGAGAAAATGTTTTCCTTTGGTCGGGGTCTGTATTAAAGCAATACACGCCTCAAAGGCTAATACACATTCAACACACCTCAAACACCATTCAGAACGTATGAAAGCACTTATAAAAAAATAATTATACAAAAAGTTGTATCTATTGCTCAATAAAAACATATACCATTTCACAGTATTTCGTTACAATTATAAATGTTAATTTGGATCCTATTTAGACAACAAAGGGCATAGGTCTTAATTCCCTGTCACAATTACACCGCTGAATTATCCAAATTTAACAGAAAAGTCAAGACGCAGAGTGTTCTATTCTGCATGTACCTGAAGTCTTATGGTTGCAGGCAACAGGAAAACAAAACCACATCCAAAAGACTGCCACCTGGGGGTTGGAAGTGGTGCCTAACACACAGAAAACGTGATTAATTATGATTGTATGAGTGACTTGATAAAGATCCTTGGGGAACAAACTACACGTATAACCTTCTTGGACTCAATACGAACTTGCCAACACAGAGTCCATGCATAACACCACAACATAATACAAGTGCAAATAGTGAAGAGTGACAAAAATAATTCTGAGAATAACAAATAAAATGTAAATGAAATTCAAAAGAAGAAGCTTAATGAGTCCAATCACAAGTCCATTAGGAATTTTTACAGCACAATTATTGGGGAAAGTGGCACCATCAAAAACAAATTATTCTGAAGCTAGTCGTTGGCACAAGCTACCAACACAAGGAATCAATGGTGCTCCCTCAATCAAGTTTTGTTATTAAACAGTTTTGAAATTCTTTAAAAAACGGCATTTTATCTAATTTCTAAGCAAAAGTGCTGCAGTCATGGACTGTTTCAGCCTCCCTATCGTTTCTGTCTTCCATGCTGTGTCAAGAAAAGTTGACCTTATCCTGACACAAAATCTTTGGATAAAAAAAGACAGCATTAAAAAATTTCAACTATTTCAACTCTGGTTGACATCATTTTAATTACAAAACTGTATTTCCTGCTTGTGCTTTTGTTCATTATCCCCGTCCCTTCATAAGTGAGGATTTGAGCATGGCCTTTTATTATAAACTGAGCATCTTAACTTTATTTCAAAGCTTGAGTTCTGTTTGAAGGGAACTCGAGTCCTTCTGGACACTAATGGCGAGAAAAAATCTTAACACGCATCATCAGGCAGCCTGTCACCACTTTGAATAATTAGAGTCCTACGTCACACTACCGACAGCACATGGGCACTCTGAAGCTCAGATGAAAAGTAAGTGGCTCTTTGCAGGATCAGCTCTAAAATCGGCTTAACAGGCTGTATAACCTGAAGCCAAAACTTGAGAAAATGGTGGCGCCCCGGCTGAAGACGTAAGAAAGATTTATTCTCCCATGAAGGAAGGAGACGACTCCAGTAGCGGCAGAAGCGTTTTGTGGGGATCCTCTTGCAGCGAGTAACGGAGAATGTGCGACATGTTGAAATCTAAGCTTAGGGTGATCAAGTGTCCCGGTTTTCACCATCTGTCCTGTGAAATTTCTATATAGTTAACATACGTCCCTGCTTTCAGGGAGGCTTGCCTTGATGAAGAGACACGTTTTCTTGTGCTCCAGCACAGCCGGCAGCCGATGATGCAACGCGTGTACGCTGAATTTCCCCACGGTGCCTCATCGACTGTTCCATGTTAGTAGTGAGCACTGTTAATTGCATCTGTATGCGCCCTTCGGTTTATGCAAAACGGCATTCCTTTTTTATGTTCGTGGAATGTCCCGGTATTTGGTTTCCAAAATCTGGCCATCCTAAAATACACTCTGCGTAGCTGCTCTGTCCCACAACACACCACTCGGCGATATGTAAAATACATTTTTTACATTTACACCACTCGGAAATACATATCATGGTTTCCAAAACCAGTTAAAGTCATCCAAAACTGCAGAAATGTCGAACTTGTGCCTAAGGTAAGCGTCAGCAGGACGGTGTCCTTTCTGAAGGAAATAGTGGCGCGGGCCCATTTCTTACCATCCTGCTGCTAGGTAACATGAGACAGTAAGTGGCTTCGCCGTCCAGACTGTCTGCCAATGGTAAACGTGCAGGGGGCGGCCACAAATCATTTCCCTAACACTCATACAAGCCGAACTCTGACCTGTCTGAGGAAGAGCGAGCATCTGCGCTAATCCGGCTCTGAAACCGGAGCGGCCCGAGCGTGTGCGTGCGCGCGGTGGGAGGAGGTGCGGGACCTATTTCCTGCACAGAGTGCCCCATCCATATCAATAAATGACGCCCACCAGGAACAGCAAGGGTTGGTCGTCATCAGGCCCCTCTGATGCGCTGAGCAGAACCGGTGATGGTGGATCACCCGTGAAGAGATGGGATGCTAGCCCAACTTGACCACGAACCAGAATATATAACCACGAACTAGATGCTACATGCACCAATGTGCATCAGTGACAATGAGCATATTCATGACATTGGCACTTTTTACATTACAATGACACTCGCCCACTGACCACTCCTCCATATAACGGTTCATACTGCGGTCTGCGAAGGGAACGTGTGTACACATAGTCACACACCACACTACCGAAAAGTGCTGCGATGCCATGATAATGACAGATGTTGTACAGTGCATTTCCATTGCAAAGAAGAGCGTATTGTGTAGAGCTATAATTAAATAGAATGCATACCGTGACCCTGAGCGTCATGTTATAGGTCTCAGTGAGACAGACCTGCCAACTTGAAAAAAATATTTCATCGTGTGAGGAGGGGTGGTGACTTGTGCCGAGAAATACCTAAGAATTATTAAACAAGTCAGGTCCAGGGCCGGCCAGCCAATCAAACGCTCCCGAATCGTGTTTTCACGGGAAAGCGTGATTGACAGCCTCTGTCTCCCAATGGCTAGCCTCCATTTATGGAGCTAGCCAATGGGAGACAGAGGCGGGACCAAAGCCCCATATGTAGGATCAAGAGATTTCGCCCTGGGCGGAGCAACTGCTACGCAGTTGCAACGCCAGGGCGAAACCTAAAAAAATGAGTTCGGGGAAACTCATTCAAAGAATTCTACATTAGGAAATGCCCAGAAGGTGTTTCACCTCCTTTCGACCCCCTTATTTATTGAGATTCAAGCATTTCTAGCAATTAGTCATCCTGCAAAGAGTCATTGAATGGAACCCCTCCGACAAACGATGGCAATATTGTGAAATAAAGTAAACAAACTCAAATACATCAAATGCTCCTAAAGAAACTGACCATGAGGCTAAAGCACAGGAACATGAGCTGAGCACGAATGAGATATGGCCTAATGTAATCGCTGAACAATCCTTTCAGGAAATCCATTAACTTGTAGCATTAACCAACCTTATCATAACACCAAACATAAATTTCAAGCTGAAAAATCTGTCAACTTTATTAATGTGTGAAATATGAGATTTTTTTAGCATTCAATGAGCAAGGAAAAAAGACATTAGCAAGGAACACGTCATTAAACATTCTAGACCCATCCATCTCTTAACGCTTTAAATTTCCAGTCAAATTAACTGGAGTTACAAATTGACTTATTACACACATTAGCACTATTTGTGGTGGGAAAAGGCAAAAAGCAGGAACATTTGATTACGCTCATACATTGGGCAAAATTGAAGCTGAATTAAAGATATCAAGTTACATGTGTTCTCCAATTAGTGTCATTGTCAAAGATGCCCTTGTATCAGAGGTAAAAATACTTAGTGATAACAAAAGGCAAAAGCACAATCATGTCCAGCCCTACTGGGGGATATTGCAACTACTTCCGGGACATTGCTAACTCAGCTTCAAGAATCAATTACACTCATCAATTACACTGAACGTGGATGAGATTCCAGGTTCAAAATCACTACCATTACTACCCATAACTATTTCTACTAATGATAAAGAATGAGCGGTAATACAAATGTCTCCAAGAAATGCACCCAGAGCTCTGACAATAAGAGAGTGAAAATGGCTTTCGAAATCTCAAAACAAAAACAACTAACTGCAATACAAATCATATTGGCAACACCATAAATACATTATTATTTATATTTGAAATGAAGCAGAACTGACAATTGACAAATAAAGTTCAAATTCCACGAAACGTTTAAATCCTATAGGAAATATGCACTTCGATGAACCCATGCATAAGGAGTCGGTAGGTAAAATTTGTGGACAGCTCTCACGGGTCATGGATGGACATGCATATGCCCAAACAATATATTGATCACCCCCAACTAGCTCAAGATGATAGGGTGAGCCATATAAAGTGATCCAAAATTGCAAGCATCAGCACAGCTAATGACCCATAACCACGTAAGGGAGGAAGAGGAAATTGCATTAGACACTTCCAACTATGGGGCCCATTAGGATGGCCGGCCGCCAGGGGTGCGGTGGTCCTGCACCAGCGATTATGATGCCACCGCCACTGTGGCGGTGGCATCCTCCATTCCCAGCATTGTGGCGGGCGGTGCTCACAGCACCGCCCGCCACAATGCTGGGAATGCACTGCGTGCATTGTCATGCACAAGGTGTCAGGCACCGCGAGGGGCCTGCCACCATGTCCATGACAATGCAAGGGGGTACCATAGGTACCCCAATGTGCACCCCCTACCCCCCCAATACCCTGTGGGCTCAAAACAGGCCCCCAAAAGCAAAACCTGCATGCCTTTCCGTGGTGGTGTGAAAGGCATGTTACCGCCCCCATGCTAATATGGATGGCGGTGTCTAGCACACACTGCCACCATATTAATCCCTTGTCCGACCGGTCGGCAAGGGGAGGGTCTTCCTGTCCGCCGTGGTATCCCCGCCATACTAATATGGCCGGGGTAAATGGGTTGCATGCGGGTAAGGATGTAGGGAGGATTGCCACCGCCATGCGCGTGGTGGCGATCTGCCCTACATCCTAATGGACCTCTTAGGGCTCACAAAACCGATTCCTAATCGATTCTGTTTATAAAGACCTTTTCCTCAAAATTTCCAATCATGTAAAAGAAAATACAAAAGAAACACTGATACAGAGCATCAGTTGAAATCAGCTTTGTTGAGCCTTCCACAGAAAGAATTGATGGAGCAGCATACAAGCAAATTACTATTCCATCCAGAATACAGGTCAAAGGGCAGTTTTTGATATTTGAAATCGTGGAAACAGCCTCAAGTTTTTATCAGCCTACAAATAATTATCACATGTGACCTAATATTTTACATTTTTAATTGAATTTCAAGCACCACAAGGCGTTAAAATATATGAATCCTAATAAACCTTATTCGGCTCAATAAAGCCATAAAAGTGCACAGTGCAGATACAACTAATGCATTTTAAAACAAACACTAAGCAATGAGAACATTTGTAATTGTCACTAGGCACCCTAAAAGACAAAGTCAACTTCCCGCTAAGCACAAGTAAAACCAGGATACAGCAAAAGCCTCTAATGAAATCCTGAAAGAGGCTGGGTTGAAAAGGGTTCCTCGTACCGCCTAAGGAATTGGTGTTGTCTTTGTGGGGAAAATGCACACAAAAACGATCAAATCCTAAAAACCATGATAAAAGACGTTAATGGACATTTCTTGTTTAACAACTTAACCAGGAATAATTCTAGCCATGGAGATTCACAGTGTGTCTGGGGCCAATAGTGTGCCTAAAACTTCAAATGGCTCACCCTATCAACAACAATTAAAGGCAATAAAGTACTCAGGATCCAGCACTGCACTGCCTTATTCTCCATACCCTCATTAAAAAATGGGACAGAGCAAACACAGTCAATGGTGTTGTATCGGATCTAAAGATTCTGGAAAAAACACTGAAGTCCCAAATCCCCATACTCCTGTAAAGTGGGTGTATCCACTTGTTTCTGCTGTTTAAATAGCGCTGACAGAAAAATAAAATATGGGTAATGCATTCTTCCACCTGGGGACAAAAGGGGCACGTCAGATTTGGATTACTGTCATATAACTTCCGGTTAGCAGTGAAAGAGCGCTGTGGTAAAGCCCCAAAGCAAAATTTTGTGTATGGGGTTTTTGCAAATGGTGGTTCAATGGAATTCATGTATTCTTCCATACGGACATTATCATTGAATTCAAGAAATACTAATGTCAAAGTGCCCAAACTCTTGTTCCTACTTCCTTCTCCATCTCTGTAACTTGGGTACATCCCCTTAAGTGCAGTATTTGGCTTACTGCCGATAGCTCCTGGATTAGTCCATAGGTGTTCACAACCCCTCTTTCTAAGGAAGGTCTTAATATGCCCTAATTAGCAGATCTTGGAGTCCCCGGGCTGCCACAGAAGCTTCTCCAGTCTCGCCCAATACATGGCGAGGTCCACAGAGGCCCATAGCCATCTCCAATACAGCAAAGGTCTAAGGGCTGCTTCTTGAGTAATGGACCTTTGGCCTAGGTCCATCCACAATGGCAAAACCTGGGTTCTGGTAAGGAGATTTGTCAAGGATCATATGAATTGATTCTCGGTCACCTCTGGTGCAGGGAACTTCTCATGCCCCAACAGTTCTTTCCCATACAAAGACCCGCCTAAAGCTTGCAAATTAAAAATGTGGATGACCGGGGATGCAGGCCGAAAACTGAAACCCTTAAAACCCCTTAAAATGCTCCCTACATAGTGTTCAAGCTTCAACTTGTTCTTGTGGATCTCAGAAGACCAGCCAAATGTCTCCATCAGGGTGAGTTCCAAGAACTCAAGTGCGGACACTCTCTAGGGAAACACTGTGCAGGAATGGATTTGGTTGGGTCGTGTAGCTGAGAATCAATTGTTGCTAACAGGCTTACAAAGGATTTTGCAAAACAAGTCTTTTCAAGAAAATACGTATTTAAAAGGTGGGTAATTTATGTACCTAGAGAAAATCCAATATATAAGCATTGGTGCCCCGATTCGGCATCATGCTTATGGGTGGAATACCAACACTTCATTTAAGACCAAAGTACAAATGTGACAAACCAACTAAGATGGGTCCCAAAGGAAATATTGGCAACAACGCTATACATCAAACGATACAATATGATTTCATTTCTGGCAAGCAGTGCCATATAATTGAGGAAGTGGCCAGCAGTATAAACACTGGAGTTAGTTGTTAAATGCTGTCGTATGGCTTGTACCACGTCGAGACTATGGTAGACTGATTCCATGCACACCCTTAGGATAAGCTGGCCTATCTCCCTGCTAGCCCATAGTGCACCATAGGGTACCAGATGTGTGTGCAACTTCAGAACACGACAACCCGATCCCCCAAGGAGTTCATGAGAACAGATCCAGAATTCGTTTGGACTCTCATGCATACCCAAAGAAATGCACAAGAAATACTCAGCAAGGCAATCAATATTTATTGAAGTACAACGATTCTCATGTAAAATAAGCATGCTGTGATAATGAGTAAAATGGAACAGATTAGAGTGATTAGCATAACAAGAACAATGAAAAGAATGAGCATTTCCATTATTGTGCTAAAACAGTGAATATATGCAGGCATATAATTGCAGTATATAGTTGCACTTCTACTTATGCTCCCTGACCTAATCTTGCCTATGGGGTGTGTTCTGCCAAATCCTTGCCCGGGTAATGTAACTCCTCGTTAACCTGTGGGTAAGTGTCATCAGGCTGTCCGTCTTGGTATAGAGCTAGACATTCTCGTGTTGGTATGCAGGAATCAGCTGAGCTGGAATACCATCAGGAAGTAACCTCGCTGTGTCAGCTGAGTGCTCCTCTGCCTAAACAAGGAAGTGGTTGTCTATTTATAACATTAGAACCCATGTGGCCATGGCGCATCCCCTGTCAGGTCGTAATTGTTTATTCTAGTGGGATAACGCCATTTCCCTTCAGACAATAACATAATAACATTTGCGCAGTGAACTTTATCCCTTGTACTGAATGTTCAAGGTATTGTGATAGTATGCCGACGGAGTGGAAATGTAAGCAATGCAGATTCAGAGTATGTTATCCTGCATGGTCATGCATATGAATGTACGTCAAAAGTCACTGTGTGTAAAAGAGAAGGCAACTTAAGAAATGTGCTTGTGTAAAATTGAGCATTTCCTACCAGGCCTATCCTGACTATGTGACAGTGCTTTAGTTAGTTCCTCAACACTTTGAATATAGAATTCAGCAGAAAAGTCTCAGATAAACTTACACACTCACTACAAACTGCAAACATGCCCTTGAAGCATATCTTGGATAGCACAAGCTGAAGAAACAATTTCTATATGGAGGTGCTTTGATATACGTTTGTTCCAAATCAATTTACCTTAAATTTGATATACTGAATATCATAATAATAAACAAGCCATGGCTTTTGCCACTCATAATCAATAACTACTCATCCCGTCATGCTATATTTCCATTGCTCATACTTAATATTAATATCAATCTTTCAACCATGGAAAAGAAAAATGATATTCAAATTTACAACAATTGTTTAATCACAGTAGTTTTCACTTTAAACTTGATGAATGACATTCATGAAGCGGATACTATTTATATTTTCCAAGGTTTCCGGCAACAGTTGAGAGTAATAACAAGCATTTACAATGCAATAGGTCTCGCATTTATGAGAGTTAGAGCTATTGGCGTTATAAATGACAAAAGCTTTTACCTATGTGTTTTGGAGTGTAGTAGATGTATTTGGTGTGGAGTGGAGTTATATGGGCTGGATTGGAATTGTTAGTTGTTTAATTGTGTTGTGTAGAGTGGATTTCTGTTTTGGAATCGTGTGGCATGATGTGCAGTGGAAATATGTGGATAGTAATTATGTGGTATTTAGTGCACTTGAAGTATGTTGGGTGTGATTGTCTGTCAGTGTAATTATTTGGAATGCCATTTTCTGTGTGGGGTGGTATGTTGTTGAGTTTAATTATGGTTTTGCATTTTCTTGAATTAGAGCTATTGGCTTTGTAAATGACAATGTCTTTTACCCATGTGTTATGGTATATATATATGGTGTGTAGTGGAATTATGTGGTTTGGATTGAAATTGTTAGTCGTGGAATTGTATGTAGTGGAATTGCCTGGTCTGAAGTGGATTTGTATAGTGGAATTATGTGGCATGGTCTATTGGAATTATGTGGCTTGGTGTGTAGTGGAATTATTTGGTATTGAGTGCAGTGGAAATATGTGAAGAGGGATCGTGTGTTATGGAGTGGAATTATGTGGAATGGGATTGTGTTCTGGAGTGTTATGTAGTGGAATTTAATTATGTTGTGTGCTAGCACATTTTTAGCATGATATGGAATTCTGTGGTGTGGATTGGATGCATGTGGTGTGCTGTGTAATTGTGTTGTTGAGTTGAATTATGTGGTTTGAGATCAAATTATGTGGTGTGTATTAGGAACATGCAGAGTTGAATTGTGTGGCATGGCACTGTGTGGATAATCAACACTAACTTGTCAAAAGCAGCACACCACAGAAGCAATCACGTTCAACAATCACACAAGATGACCTACAGCAAACAGCAAGTATTAAAGAACACACATACATAAAAGCACACATACACCATATACAACTCCACTACCATAACTCTAGCACACGGATTCTGACTTTATTGGTGTGTACATACCAGAACCATGCAGCAACCCTTAGTCCAAGCAGCAGAGTACTGCTGCAATACATCATTTCAGCAGGTTGTCTATCTTCTAAGGATTTACAAAAGCACTCCAGCCATAAACTCCAATGAAAGTGAAAATAGTTTTTTTTTAAATTAAGATGTATGTAAGCCACAAATAATAAAATGGCGACAAGATAAGTCCTGGTTTTGCAAATCCTAAGCATGTCTCTTGACACTGATTTTAAAGCTCAAATGAGGGAGCCAGACACACATGACAACGTCTTATGAGCATTACAGCACAAATATCTGTAATTTTGTATGTAATTACCTATTTACTTTTGCAGGGAAACTCGCTAATTAAAGCTATAACCTATCTAAAAGAGGACCACAGCAATCAAGCAAGAGTGGATGCTTGGGGGTCCTTCAGTTAATGGAGGGCATTTTGAATGGATAAAAAATGAATATAAAAAAGCAGGGGCAGAGACTCGAAACGGGACACAATCGCTTATGGAAAACAAGACACATTATATATTATTTTAATGGAAAGCCAAAGATTTGTGGGTGTATATTTGAAAACTGTACCCCTACCTAGGTCCTAGGAAGAAATAAAAAAGAATGATAAAAATAAATCATAAATCACACCCGTGTTAAAGCAACAAAGTATTATTGCCTTTTCACAGTAACAAATCATTACAGCTGGTAACATACTTTAGCAAAAATAAAAAGCTTCAGGTCACTCCCACGTGGTAATGCCTTGCATAGCCCCAAGGGTAGCCCAAAGAAAGCATCAACACAACACGCCAACAGCATGGCACTGCTGGCTCTTCAACGTAGGAGGAGGTGGTGTTTGTGGGTCAGACTAACTTCAATTTAAAATTTATAAAATGAAGAAAGCATTCAGTGAGAGTCACCTCTGGTGTGACTTGTATGTGCAGTGACAGATAATCAGGAAAGTAGCAAGGGTGCATGTGACTTAGTGGCTTCTAGCTGGAATATGTATTGTTGCTGCTGAAGTTAGTGGTATGGGATCCATATGAATTGATTCGCGCTCCATGGTCTTTTCGGTGACATCATCCCAGACCTCATACTGGATTAAGGATTCTGCACAGGGACATTATTCCTACCTGGTCATTCTGGGGTGATTTGTGGTGATCTCAACTGGTACCATGGAGGGTTAATTCTGCAGTGAGTGGGCACACCATAGGAAAATTGCCAAAACACAAAGGAAATCCACTTGGAAGGGGGAATGTGACCTAAACACAGCTACAGAAGAAAACCTAAAGACAAACTTAGAAGAGCCAGGGCGACTTGTGTCAAATATGGTACACGGATAAATTCTGAAGCCACCTTCATTTGCTGACTTTTCGGCCAGCTTTAGGGGCTCCTGTTCTTCAGCAAAGACTGACGGGACAAATCTACCACTATGATACAGCGGGCAGAAGGGGAAAACAGGACAAAAAACAAACAAAACCAAGAGGCTTGTGCACGTAGGCTCCCGAGGCTGAGGTGCTTATAAAATCAAATGCTCGTCATGCTAATAAGATTTAAAGGCCTCATCACAGGAGTAGAAGGCCCTGGAGAAAATGTAACTGAAAGGGGGCTGGGCTGGCTGAGGGAGGAGAAGCATTCACTGCGCATATATCAAAAAGCCATTGGCAACCCAAACCCCATGAAAAGAAAGCCCAAAAACAAAGTAATATCATACCAAAAAAGCCCAAGTGATGGTTGTAAAGAAGTCCAAAGGTATATTGTAGTTGAATTAAGTATTTATTATGATAAGGATCCCATCCATAGGATAAGCAGTCACCAGCAGTACAGTCCAAGATCAACTCTCTAGATACTCCAAACATAACAAGCACAGAATCTGTACAGAGCATTCCATAGCATGTGCCTACCTAGCAACAGGCTGCATAGCCAGGATGGCACACATCTCCTTCCTTATAACAAATAAGATTAAACAGAAAACATTATTTTACAAAGTCATTAAAACGAGTAGGTGTACGTGTAATTCTTGAAGACTTCCTCGCGATGACAGGACCAACCACAGCCCGATGAGAAGAAGTAGTTGTTGAAGGTTTCTTTGAGATGAGAGGACTTCTCACGGGGTGATGAGATGATGTATCTGTAGGTGAAGAACTTGACACAGGAGATTTGGAATTGTCAACAAAGTCTTTCCTGATCACTACAACCCTGTTCAAGTTCCAAATGCGATGATCAGATGTTTTGACAGCATTGCCTAAAACTTTGATGACTTGAATAGGCTTCAAAAATGAAGCAGATAACATCTTGTTCTTTTTACACGGATTTTTTATAAGAACCCAATCACCCACATGTACCACCGTGTTTTTTACAGAATTTCTTAAATCATGAATCCTTTTCCTATCTTGTAGTTTTCTCTCTTGAGCTGCTTTCCACTCCTCAGTATCAGTTGAACCTTTCAGATGCAAATCATTAACCCAAGGTGGGGTAACCAAAGAGTTGGGACGCCTACATCTGAAAAGTTCAAAGGGTGTTTTTCTCGTAGTGGCATGTGGTGATAATCTGTAAAGCTTAACCTTTTCAAAAATATCTGATTTCCAATCTGAACCTGCAGATTTAGACATTCTAATTGTCTCCTTGAGCACACCGTTAAATCTCTCCACGGTGCCATTCGTCTCTGGGTGGTACAGAGAAGATTTTTTATGTTTAACACCATGTTTAGACAAGAATAACTCCATCTCCTTAGAGACAAGTTGAGTTCCATTGTCCGTCAAAATGATGCTGGGAATACCTTCCCTAGCAAAAAGTTTCTCCAAAAATAGTATCACATGCTTGGATTCTATGCCACGAGTGATGGCAACCTCAGGCCACCTAGAAAAGAAATCTACTAAAACTAGAACATACCATTCAGATCCTGCAGAGTATATAGGCCCAAGGATGTCCAGGCCAACTTCTTCCCACAGATTGTTTGGAAGTGTTCTAATAACCATGGGCTGGATTCTGGGTTTTGCTACCTTCTCACTCAAAGCACACTCCATGCAATCTCTAACTTTCCTTTCGATTTCTAAATCCATGCTGGGCCACCAGTATGACATCCTCAGATTCTCCTTTGTCTTTGAAATGCCCATATGTCCACAATGAGTCAACGAAATGAGCTCATTTCTAATAGAAGCCGGAGGAACCAATCTAGTACCTCTTACCAGTAACCCATCATATTCAGATAATTGATCCTTAACATGCCAAAATTTCTCCAATATGTCACCACCTTTTGGCTTAACCTTCCATCCAATCTTGATCAATCTCAAAATTTCCATTAGGGCCAAATCTTCTCGTGAAGCTTCTAACCATTTATACTTATCAATGACACCCTCACTAACTGAACAAACCATTTCATCTTCACCTTCCAAATCATCCTCTAGATCTAAATCTTCTTGAGAGACAAGACGAGATAAGGCATCAGCTACTTTATTCTCAACACCTGGTAAATATCTAACTTCAAAGTTGTAATCTTGTAAACCTACAACCCATCTTGTGATTCTACTGGAAACAGCATCTATTCCTTTGGTTTTTAAGATTTCACATAATGGTTTGTGGTCAGTCCTCACTTCAAAAGTACTTCCCCACAAAAAATTCTTTAATTTCTTTACTGCCCAAAAAACCGCTAGTGCTTCACGCTCTACTACAGAATATCTTAGCTCTGGACCTCTCAAACTCCTTGACAAAAACAAAATGACTACTTCATTCCCTTCAATCTTTTGTGTTAAGACTGCCCCTAATCCTTTTAGACTTGCATCTGTTATTAGAACCGATTTCCTCTCAGGATCAAAACTATTCAATTTGGGAGCATTGTTCAACTTTTCTTTAAGCGCAATGAATTCTTTTTCACAATCATCACTCCATACAAAGTCAGATCCCTTTTTTAATAGCAATCTCATGCTAGCACAGAGTGAAGCAAAACCACATATAAATTTGTTATAGTACTCAGCCATACCTAAAAAACTAATTAATTCCTCCTTGTTTTTAGGGGAAGACATCTTCATCATAGTGTTAATTAGACCAGCTTTTGGTGAAATGCCACCCTCTGAGATTGTGTGTCCTAAATAATCTATGGAGTCTTTCTTGAATTTACACTTTTCTATTTTCACTGTTAGACCGGCTTCACACAAACGTTGTAAAACCCCAACCAGTCTCAGATCGTGCTCTTTATCACAACTTCCAAAGATCAGGATGTCATCTTGATACACCCTCACACCTTCCAAACCCTTCAAGACACCCTCCAAAGCTCTTTGAAAAACTGAGGCAGCTGATACTAGCCCAAAAGGAAGCCTCACAAAGCGAAAAGTGCCAAATGGTGTTACAAATGCAGTCAAATCTTTTGAGTCTTCATCAAGTTTTATCTGGTGATAGGCGGATCTTAAATCCACCGTACTAAAGACCTTTGCTCCTTTTAATAACTTTAACATGTCTGCAATTTTGGGTAAAGGGTAGTGATCTACCACCACATTTTTGTTTAACTCTCTAAGGTCTATGCACAAACGAAGAGAGCCATCCGATTTCTTGGCGGCTACAATTGGAGCGACCCATTGGGTTGCTTCAACTTCTTCTATGATGCCCTCCTTAACTAATTTCTCCAATTCCATTTTAACTTGATCCCTAACAGTAACGGGAACAGTACGTACTTTACAACAAACAGGTATGGCGTCCTTCCTCAACTTAATGTGATGATCATAGTTCTTCAAACAACCCAACTTTTCAGTAAAGACAGTAGGAAAATCCTTTCTTAATTTATCTGAAAAGGATTCATCACAATTTTGGTTTATGTTGATTGAATCAGTGTTAACAAAGGGAAACTCTTTTAAGATGATGGGGGGAGAGGAATTGGGATCTAGCATTACTCCTAAATCCTTTTGAACAAACCAACTCAAGATATTGTCCCCCTTTTGTGAAATATAGATTTTCGAGTTGGCAAGTCTCTCTTTATAATTAATGTTTCCTAAGAAGAATCCTAAAATCTCTATAGGCTTCCTACCATATGCAAGTGGTTTTATATCTGGACGAAACATTTTTATTTTACCTTGTAAATACCTGAGATAAAATTCTTTTGCAACAATGGTGATCTTGGCACCTGAATCAAATAATACTTTTACCGGATGACCATTGACCAAAATCTCATCAATAGGACAATTTTTTGGTTGTGGACCAAAAACTACTTGAACCAAAACTTGACCACAATCAACATTCTCATCATTTTCATAATAATCATTTGTGTCATCAAAATCATAATAAATTTCATTAACTTTGCCTTTGTACTCCCTTCCCTTGCAAACAATAGTAAAATGTCCCTTTCTTTTGCACTTGTTACAGGTAGCTTTCCATCCAGGGCATTGTCTATCGTTTGCAAAATGACCCATTTTGCCACATCTATAACATTTCACTTGTGTAAAATCAAACTTTTTATCTGGCCTAGTATTGAGGGTTTTGTTGGTAGTTACATCCCTCGTATTACGTTTCTGGCCAGCATTTTCCCTAGATGTACTCGGAGTCTTGACAAGATTAACAGTGCTACTGTTCCTACTTTCCCCATTCTTTTTTATGACTTCTACACATTTAATAGAATGTTCAATCCTTTTTGCTATGGTGATCACATCATCTAAATCAGGTTCATCTTTTTGCCATAGTTCCTCTCTAACACGTTCAATGCTACAACCTAGCATGAACTGATCCCTTATTCTTTCGTCAGTAGAGGCAGCAAACTTGCTACATGAAGCTAATTTTCTTAGCGCAGTTATGTAATTCTCTATGCTTTCCTCCTCAAGTTGCAATCTGCGACCAAAATGATACCTCTCTAAGATAGTAGACACTTTCGGATGGTAATGTTTATCTAACATAGCTATGCAAATTTCATATTCGTTAAGATTCCTATCTTGTATCTCTGGGAGATGATCGAATACTTCCTGGCCCTCTGTGCCTAAACAGTGCAATAACAAAGCTGTTTTCCTTTCCGCGCTTAAGTTAGCCCCACAAACTTTTGCATATCTTTCAAACACTTTGCACCACTTTTTCCACCTAATCTGAGGATCTCCTGGATTTTGCAAAAAGAAGGGTGGAGCGGTGACATTCTGCATTATGTGTACACTGATATGGAGGCTATATGAGAAAAGAATGTAAGCCGGTTAACTTAGAATGAATAACTATAGCAGTTTTTTTTTCTTTTTTTTTTAAACTTGAAAGTAAAATGCAGTATTATGAAAACATTCTGAAAGAAGGTTACCACATTCAAAGAATAATTGTTTCTTTCTTTCCTTCTTCTTTCTTTTTTTTTTATCACAGTCTCAGTGTCAATATCTGTTGTTGTATAAATTCCCTTGAAGAAACAACAGTTAAAACGCTTTAAAAAGGTCAAAAACGAGTTAAATGAAAAGTTTGATGAATCTGTAATACTCCATTCCCTAAACGAGCAAAAATCGCCTATGACGAATCTGTGTATTGGAAGACGAAGTTGCTGTGTCACTGTGGAAGCCGCGTCATGACGCTCCTCGTCAGCGAGCGCGCAATGGTGCCCTTTGTTGCCAGAGTGCTGCTGCAGTGAGCGAACGCCTCGCTCGAGAAGACAAATGCGGTGGGTCTTTGCTTTTTTAAAAGATGCAGTAGCGGCTGCCGATGTTGGGCTGGGGCTTTAATAAGGACGCTGGGAGGCTTAAGTGTGCCTCAGAGACGCGTCGTAATGGCAGTTTGAAGAGCGCTGGGGAAACGCGCTGTGTTGAGATGGTGCTGGCAGACGAACGTGCGCTGTAGAAATGCGCTGTACTTCAAAGTGCGCTGGCAGATTAAAACGCTGGCAGGTTGGAGTGCATATGCTGCATACAGTACAGTACAGTGTGCCAGTTGAAGTTAGAAAAGAATGTCTAAAGAGACACACTGATGAAACCCACGACGCGCCAGATAAAGTCAAAATAAACCAGGGCAGCGTTTTTTTTTTTTTTTTTTTCTCTAAACAGCGCTGTGTAGACTGCCAAACATGCCATGAAGTAAAAATGTCTTTGAAAATACCCAACAGCCCTGAGCAGCTTTAAGCTTTCCAGTGAAATGGAACAAAGAAACACAGTACCTCTTTTTTTTTTTAAGTTTCAAAATGATGTCCTTGTGTCCTTGTTGGGATCCTTTCTTCAATTCTTCATAAATCCCATCCTGTCGCCAAATGTAAAGAAGTCCAAAGGTATATTGTAGTTGAATTAAGTATTTATTATGATAAGGATCCCATCCATAGGATAAGCAGTCACCAGCAGTACAGTCCAAGATCAACTCTCTAGATACTCCAAACATAACAAGCACAGAATCTGTACAGAGCATTCCATAGCATGTGCCTACCTAGCAACAGGCTGCATAGCCAGGATGCCACAATGGTGGACTATGAAAGTTGCAAAAAGGCTGATAAAATACAACCAAGGGAGAGGGAGGCACAGAGTTAGAGGCAATACTAACACAACTGTGGCATTAAGAGAAGGTGGGAGGGAGACATGCTACAGTCAAATCTAAGCAGCTATTGCACCAAAGCTGAACCCAGGAAACAGGAAACAGTAACAGAGCAGGACACCAAGACAAACATAGTTTCCCATCAAACAGAGAAAGAACCTCTAGAGTAATGAGACAGAACATAGTTCCTGCTCCGTGAGAGGAATGGAAGAGAAAAAGGAGGGACAAAGCAGCAGGACTTACCACTAGCAAGTAAGGAATTTTAAAGGATACTGACATAGACAAATGAAAAGCAAAGGCAAGCAATAAGTGGAGCTGTAACTCCGCAAATTAATTACAACAGGTTGCTAAGCGACAGTGCAAGCGCTGTCGCGGCTCGACCTAACAAACACACACCCAAGGAAGGAGATTCATTCCACTCAGTAGGTCATTCAGCAGACATGACCGTAATAGAATGTTTATTCCTGACAAACAAACCAATAACCCCTAATCATGTTTATGTAACCAGAAATGCAACATTTGCTTACTCATTAATAATTTTACCATTTTGTAGGATAGTTAAGTGGTTTAAAACAGAAACAAAAGTGACCACTCCCACATATTATTTTTGATGTGACTTGTAATGTTCATCTTAGCTTAGGAAAAGTTTATTGAGGCAAACTCAAATGGAAAATCTCCAAAAGACTCAAATGACATTTGTATTTATTTTTAATTATTCTATCAAACAGTTTCAAACATGGCATGTTGATCAACCTGCTTCCATTGGTCAATGAGTTGTCTATGTCATTGAAAGGGAAGTTTTTGTTACTCTGATTATATCAAATTTCTGTACCTGCCCAAACCATGGAGATCTAGTCTTGGCGATGTAGAGGCGGTCGGTAATATGCTTGGCGAGACCGCTGCGGTCCCGCCAAGCATATTACATGATTTCTCTCCACCACAGTTGTCATGATGGTTCCACCGCCATGAAAACTGTGGTGGAGAGGAAGCAAAGGGGGCCTACAGGGCCCCCTGGTGCCTCACGCCATGTGGATGCACAAAGGGGGCACACCATTTAAAAGTCAAAATATGCCTTTTAAAAGGAGGTGAAGACAGCATTCAGGTGAAAGGAGATCCCCTCCGCCTACTCTAAATGCAGTCCAGGTCTATTCAGCCCAGCCCTGACTCATCCAGGAAAGGCAGGATACACCCCAACCTCCAGTGGCTGTCAACAGTGAATGCACATCCCCAGCCCCTGTCACATAGGATGGCTAAGTAAGAAAATACCCATTGTCTAAAAGTGGCATTTTCAACCACACATTATGAAAAATCCACTTTACTAAAAGGTGCATTTTTATATCCTGAGTTCAGGCATACTAATCTCCATCGTTCTATCTGGTCTCAATGGGAAATTATACATATAAGATTTTATAAATAAACTGCCATTCTAATCTATGGGACAGATAGCCTTATAATAGTGAAAGACAAAATAGACAGTATTTCACTATCAGGACGTCACACATCAATACATGTCCTACCTTTCATAAACACTGCACCCTGCCCACAGGGCTACCTCAGTCCTTCCTTAGGGGTGACTCACAAGTAATAAAAGGTGGGTACACCTGCCAGGTCGACATGGCAGTAGAGTCTGAATGCAGACACTGCAGTGGCAGGTCTGAAATCCCTTTGAAATGCTGCTTGTGCGAGTGGCACAATCAGTGCTGCAGACGCATTAGCAGCATTTGACTTACAGGTCCTGGGCACACAGTACACTGTACTAGGGCCTTAGAGCCATATGTATCATGCTGCCGTTTTGCGAATCTGAATTAGTGATTTTTTGCGGATCGCAAAATCAGAATCACAAAACGGTATGTATGAAATAAATCGCACAAAAATAGCTATTCCCAAAAAATCGCTATTTGTTTGTGATGCCTGAAATGGCGATTCCTTAACTGAAAAAATTGGAAAATTGCGAATTTGGCTAATTTGAGAATCGGAAACTCAGGTGCAGCTTGATGACATCACAACCAGGAAGTGTGACTACCCATGCTGCACCTGAGTTTCTGAATCACAGAGAGAAGGAATGTTGGAGAGGAAGCTTTGCAGTGTTTGAAAAAATGGAGGACACAGGAGACATGACCAGCCAGGACACCCCCAGCAGCAGCAGGCTGACAACCAGAGGAAAAGAAAACAAAAAAATTCTCTGAAGCTGAGCTGGAAGTGCTCATTCAAGAGATGGTCATAAGCCATGAAATGCTGTTTGGGAAAAAATCACGCAGGGTGCCTGAGACAAGGAAGAGGTGCATTAGGGCTGGAAGACTGGTGGAGGGACCTCCACTGCCACTGACGCAACACCTTTGGAGGTACTGGTGGAGGGAACCCTACTACCTGAAAGCGTCATGGGTGTGGCCGACCTGGACAGCTCCGACCTCCCGGGACCAGGACAAGGTAAGAGGCATGCCATCACACCCCTGACCCCCCACCCCCAACTACCCCCACACACCCAGCAGCAACCCAGGGGCAGAACAAAACTAGAAGGCCAGTGCAGGTACACAAGCACACACTGCAATGCATTATGGGAGTTGTAGTCACATGCACATAACAGTGGTGCATTTACACCAAGCCAATCCCCAAATGCTTGTGCACATCATGAAAGGAAAAAACAAGATACATGTAATCCCAAATAGTGATATTTAATAATTTACAAGTGCAAGTCAGAACAGAACATAAATGTGTGCTTTTACGTCCACAGCATCAACTGCAACACTGCCAACAGCAAGTGAGAGACAGGTCAATTCCCCTACAAGACCAGCGGCTGCGCAGGAGGATGAATCTGAGGACGAGCTTAGCCCAGTGAACCCACCCAAGCGCCGCAGGCGGAATGTTGGGCACCCACTACCCCCTTTGGAGGACGAGGGCCAGGACACTGATAGTGATGGCCAAAGTGATACCACACACCCAGAACCACAACAGCGCCCACGTGCAGAACCAATTGCAGCTGTCCAAATCAGGCGCAGGTCCCATGCTCCCAGCAGTGGTGCAGATCCAGGGGATGAGTCCGTGTTTGCTGGCCTGGAGCACAACATGTTGCAGGTACAGCGCCTGCAAGCAAAAAACATCAAGTCACACCAAAGGGAAGTCAGGGCAGGCTTCAGGAACATGACATGTGCCATGGAGGCACTGTGTGCCAAACTCAGGGCCGACCATGCAGCTCGCATTAGGGAGATGCAGCACCTGGACTTGTATACCCGGGCTGTGAACCGCCTGTCCTCTGCCACCAGTGTATTAGCTAGGCGCAGCATCTGCATGCAGCGCGAGGTGGCACACAATAGCCAGGATGTGGTAAAGGCCCTACTCCAGGTCACCACGGCTGTGGATGAGCTGCGCGCAGTACGCACTACTGGACCAAGAGACCTGACCCCAACTGATGAGGACGCCCTATCAGTATGGAGCAGCACCACCCCCCACCCACCATGGAGAGGCACCATAGTGGCCGTAACACCAGGCCTAGTGACCCAAGTGAGGGAGGCACTGTGCCCACAGGATGGGTGCAGCTACCCACTGCACATGGACACTTGCCCCTGATGGGATATTTGCACTGTGCAGGAACATGTGCAGGACATTTTGAAGGACATTGTGTATCACTCAGCCTGTGTGACGTTAATAATCCTGATGTTAAGGAATTAAAATAACAGTCTGGCAAATGATATATAGCATTGTGTCACTTTGTCTTACCTAGAAATAGTTGCGTGTGATCTCATCTCGCCTCTGGCACCCAGCAGCTGCACCATGTACACCGGCTGGCATGCGTCCTGGAGCAGGCCCCTCCACATCTGATGTGTCAGATTCACTGAGCTCCACCGGTGTGCCTTTCCTGGTGGCGATGTTGTGCAGCATGGCACATGCTACCACTATCTTGCAACAGGTCTGTGGGCTGTATTGTAGTGCCCCTCCACTTTTGTGAAGGCATCTGAATCTGCTTTTCAGTATCCCAAATGTCCTCTCAATGGTTGCTCTTGTTGCGATGTGGGCGCTGTTGTACCACCGCTCCGCTGCATTGGCCGGATTCAGGTAGGGCGTCAGTATGAAGTCACGGACCGCATACGCACTGTCACCTGTGGTGTGGGAGGTATATGGTTAAACACTCTCCTGCACATGCTATCCTTAACAAGTGTGGACTCTGTTCAAATATATTTACCTAGTAGATAGCCCTCGCCAAACTCCCCATTTGTGAGTCTACGGTGTATCCCACTGTGGCGGAAGATGAAAGAGTTGTGGGTGCTGCCAGGGAATTTGGCTAAAATGTCCGTGGTGATGTGTTTGGCATCACACACCACCTGTATGTTCAGGGAATGGTAAGATTTGCGATTCCTGAACACGTACTCATTCTGGGAGGGGGGGATATTGCAACATGTGTCCCATCTATGCATCCTGTGACGTGGGGAAATTGGGCTATTTGATAAAAGTCCTGTTTGGTCTGGTTTAGTGCCTGTGGGGTGCTTGGGAAGTGAATGTGGTGTGGCAGCCTCTGTACCATGGCATCAAGGAATGTGTGGAAAAAACACGAAAGTGCACTCTGTGACACCCCTCCTACAGAGGCAATCCCCCCTGGAAACTACCAGATGCCAAGAGGTGGAGTGAGCACAGGACCTGGATGTGGGTGGGGATGGAGTTTGTCCTGCGTGTGGGGTGTTCAAGAAAGGGTTTGAGTACCTCATGAAATCAAGGATGCTCTCTTCATCCAGCCTGTAGTGTGTATGGATGTCCTCCTCAGTGCGCTGGAAGATGGTAATGCACGCACGGAATATCCTCTCCTTGCGTCTCCTCCTCTGTGGGAACCCTTATATAGTTTGCACCTGGTTACCACCTGGTGTTAATTGCAATTCTCTAAAATGCAAATTTCATGTATTCGCAAATTGCAATTTTTTCATACGTTCCATTGTGATTCCTTATTTTGCGATTACCCCATTTGCGAATTTAGCAAAATCTGCTATTCGCAAAATAAGGAATCGCTTGGAAAATCGCAGAATTCTGGGTCTCGCAAGGTAAGAAATCGCTATTTTAGCAATTCCTTATTTTGCTATGAGATTGTGCTTCATACATTGGAAATAGCTAATTTTTAGTCGCAAACGCTATTGTTTTGCGATTCGCAGCATATGGGATTAAAAATGTGCTTGATATATTTGGCCCTTAGTAATATGTCAAATAAGCCAATCATGGAATCACCAATCCATATTCACAATTTACAGAGGGAGCACTTGCACTTTGGCACTGATCAGCAGTACTAAAGCCAACAAAAACAGGGTCAAAAACAGGAGGCCAAAAAAGCAGAAGGTCTAGGGGCAAACCCACTGGAAAAGCCAGGTCTAACATCTTCCCATTTGGAAATTACATTTATAAAATGTAATAAGGTAGTCCCAATGATATCTTATAGGAGATATAGGGCTTGCAGTAGTGAAAAAAACAAATTTAGGAGGTTTTCATGACCAGGGCATATAAAACTTAAAAGTACATGTCCTGCTATTTAAATACATTGCATCCTGACCTCTGGGCTATCCAGGGCCTACATTATGTATTAAAAACAAAGGTTTGGGCCTGACAAAGGGTTATGCGTTCGTTCTAAACTTTATTTCGGTTTGTTTATGAACCATAAAAGTACAACAAGGAAAAAAGCACGTTTTAAGCAATAAAATAATACACATGTTACATCCTAATTCATATACGCAGTCCATAAGTTTCCATATGGTTGTGGAGTCCCGTTAAGATATTTAAGAAAAATTAATTATATATCAACAGATTAAAAAGTTAAAATACAATAGAAACCAAAGTTTTCCTGGGAAGTTATCTAACAGCAAACCAGGGGGGCTTTGTTGCTTCCGAAACATTCTCCGTCTTGTTAACCACATAGAAAACAAGAACTTAGCAGTGGCTGTAGCTATTAGTGCATTGGTGTCAGATTTTAAAATTCTAAAAAACTCTAGATAATTCCTAACTCCCAGGTTCACACATAGTTGTACAATCCATTTCTTTCTACTATTGCAGTAGGCAGGACAGAACAAGATCACATGTATTAAGGTCTCGTTAGGGTTTTCACAACCTGGACAGGGGCGAGCTGGACCCCCTTTCCATTTGTCTGTGTATGAGTGCAGAGGCAGTGTGCCGTATCTAAACTGTAAATACAGTTTCTTTGCTAGAACCGGTTCAATCATATCCAATTCCTTCTCAAAGCTGTAAACATTCTTGAGATCTAAAAAAAAACTATCAGTAAGACTAGAGGGCCTGGCTGATTGGAGAACTTCCTGTAAGTTATGATGTTTTATGGTCTCAGCCAGGGTTTGTCTCGAGGTAGCTTGGCATGCGGCCTCCGGATTGGACCACAGATTCTCCATGCCAATCCTGTATTTCTAGCGGTGCACTCACTAGTTTGTGCACGCAAGTTTTCTGCACTCTTAGGATTCCCCCCGCAGACTGTGAAAGCCCTAAATTAGCCCTAGACATTTGGGTGTCCCACCCCATTTTGTCGTTCAGCGTCAAACCTAGGTAGACAAAGTTATTTACCCTTTCCAGGGGTCGTCCATCCATTTTCGGGTGAGGGCAATTAATTGTGCTGGCATTAAACACCATATACTTTGTTTTATCTATGTTAATCACCAGATTCCTTTTCTTACAGAATTCGGTAAATTGGTCTAACACCCGCTGCATCCCCATTGGTGTTTTTGAAAGCAGCAGGGTGTCATCCGCAAACATTAGTGCAGGAAATTTACCGCCAGCTAAATTGGGGGCATCAATATTATTTGCGCTGGTCAAATCATCTATGAGGCCATTTAAAAAGAGGGAAAATAGGGTAGGGGCAAGTACACACCCCTGCCTGACTCCCTTCTCTATTTGGAATGCTCTAGTCAGCTGGTCAGATTTACCATAGCGTACCTTCGCAAAGGTTCCTTCATGGAGTCTTTTAAATTGATGGCACAGGTAAGAAGGAATCCCCATATTGGTTAGTATACTCTACAGTTGGTTCCTATCCACCATATCAAAGGCAGATTTGAGGTCCACAAACGTAAGGTACAGGCTGCCCCATCCAGAACCACATGCTTCCAGTAGAGTACCTGGAGCCGTAGTAGTTGGAAAATGGTCGATGTTTTGGCTCTAAACCCTGCTTGCAGGTGGGAGAGAATATTATTCTCTGTGATCCAATCCTGTAAGCGTTGTAAAAGGAGTCTGGCATAGATTTTTTGTATAACATCGATGAGGCTAATTGGCCTATAATTTGATGGTGCCAGCGGAGAGCCCTTTTTATAGACCGCAATGATTTCGGCCCCCAGCCAAGTATTGGGGAGTTCTTGTCCGTCCAAGATGGCGTTAAATAGGACAGTCAAGTAAGGAACCCATATCTTCAACTCATCTCTGTAGATATCACCAGGGATCCTATCCAACCCCGGGGCCTTATTAGGTTTCAGTGCTAGTACCGCTAATGTCACTTCCGACAATGTAAATAAAGGAGGGTGCCAGCTTGGATCCAGCCTCAAAGGAAAACTTGGTAGTTCAATAGTTAGGGAAGCGGGACTAGAATAAAGATCTCTGAAGTAAGCACACCAGGCTTCCTCAGCGATGTTAGGATCGATCTTGGACTTGCCCTCTACCTTCCCAGTGTGGACCAGGTTCCAAAAGGTTCGGGCATCTTTCGCAATTAATGCCTGTTTGATTGCATGCCATCTCTCAGTTTCCCATTCAGATTTTGCATGGAACAGGAGATCCTTATAGGCCTTCCTTGCAGTCATAATGGAAGTCCTACTGCCTGTTTTGAGAGCGGATACTAGAGTAATTTTCGCCCTCCTACATGACTGATTATACCAGGGATTAGAGTCCCGTGGCTGCCGATGGCTCTGGTTGGAGGGTTTGCAGAAGCTGCCCGCCAAGGCCGTCATTAATTCATTATGGATTTCTAAAGTTTTAGCGCCTTCAACATAATTTGGGGTGCTCTCGTACAGTGCTGACAACCGCTCTAGCTGAGTGTGAGAAGTTGGCCTGATATATAATGTTCACTATTCTAGTGAGCACTTTGTATCAGTCCAAACAACCCTTATTGATGATTGGTTGTAAGTCAACCTTATAGACCAGCTATCCTAGTAGCATGGATACGAGCAGTCTAAGGCTAAACTCTAGAGGGCGTGTTAAGCCAGCTGTTTTACCATCACATATACCCCTTGAACACCAAGTGAAAGGACACCACACAAGTTGTTATGAAAATAAACAGATATTTATTTATAACAAGACTACCCTGAACTCTTTATGAGTCAGGGAGCTAAGCACACAACAAAACTCTTAAAGAAATACTTAAAGTCGCACGATTTACACAAATGCCCGAGGGGCACGAAAAACCATATACTATACAAGTGGAATGCGAAATTACTAGCAGGTAAGTACTATTCTCATAGGCTTTAGGATCGCTAGGACTATTCTACTGAACCTTTAGATTGCAAGCAGGAGGCCTAGGGGCGTCGTGTGCAGAGTGGGAACTCTCACGCGTAAGGCGGGAAAAAGTCTATGGAGGCTAGTAAAAGCAAAGTTAGTGTTCTCGGGCGAACCCGACTAGGTAGGTCAAAAACGAAAGTGGATCTAGACACTTAGAGAGTTGGTCTACGCTGGAGCACCGGGGTACTCGGTTTACCTAGCCCAGGGGCTGCGGCTGCATAGGGTTCAAGTGTCGTCGGGTTTCTTCGTTGAGGAACCAGGAGCCTGAAGTGAAAGTTGCTGGCAGGCGACCAGTGTGTCATGTATTCCTATAGGTTCTGAATCGATCCCCCTATTCCTGACCCTATTCTGGTTAAACTAACTATCAAGTTAACTAACAGTCAGCCCATGAGGCAAGAAAAGCCCCCATGATGCAGATACCGTTATCTGACGCAGTCACACTACGGCACAGGAACGTGTTATCTGATTAGGTCATAACGCTTGAGATCTAATTAGACAAGCGACATTCCTCCAGCCCCTGATAAGGCATACGACGTTCTCATAACAAATCAAACCTATGAACGGCGATAAAACAGAGCTTCTCTTTTTTGGGCCTGATTCCGCTCTCTGGGGCCCGCAACATTGGCCTCAGCAAATGGGTCCATTACCGGCCCCAGCTACTAATGCACGTAATCTCGGGGTCCTCTTTGATAATCAGCTATCCATGTGACAACATGTGGTCAAAGTTTCGGCCACATGTACCACCATCATCAGGTGGCTGAGGAAGATCACATGGATGCTGCCCCCTGATACCCAGAAGTCAGTGGTCCAGGCCCTAGTAACATCGCGGTTGGACTACGGTAATGTACTTCTTCTGGGTGCCTGCAAGGAGGTCACCCGGAAGCTCCAAGTAGTTCAGAACATGGCTGCCCGTTTACTTTGTAATTTGCCTAGAACAACTTCTGTCTCTTCCTCTCTGCGTAGCCTTCACTGGCTGCGCATAGAATCTAGGTCCAAATTCAAAGCTCTATGCTTTATGCACCGCATCAAAGCCGGTAAATCCCCTCACTATTTATCCACCCTAGTCCAGCAATATTGTCCCTACCGCACCCTTAGATCCTCCACTCAATGCAGATTCTCTGTCCCCCGTTTCAAGCGTGCAAGAGTTGGTGGGCGCTCGTTCTCTTATCTGGCACCCACGCTCTGGAATTCGCTTCCCATCCCTTTGCGGTCTGAAACATCTTCTCTAAAGTTCCGCAAAGGAGTGAAAACCTGGTTGTTCTCCCTGTAACCTGTTCCTTCACTTCCGTATGCCCTCTTGACTTCTATCCTTCTAGCGCCGGGAAACCTACGGGTAGCTGAGCGCTCTATAAAATCAGATCTAATAATAATAATATGACAACCTGGAAAATCCGTGCGGCCATTGTTTTGATTTCACAGAGAACTTCAGTAAAAGAATGTGCTAACGAGCAAGTCGTATGACATCTTTATTGACGCATCTATGTCCATCCTTACGTCAATCTCGGCACCTTTAAGGTATAAATATTGCCGATCTTGCCCTATGCAAACACACGCGTGGTGACGAGACGGAGCAGCCATACTTGCCGAAGCCCAGAAGCAGAGCAGACCCCGCTGGCAGCAGCCCCGCCTTCCTGACGCGCTGAGAGACGCGCTGCTATCTCTTGCCGAGAGACCCAGCACCGGCGCTTTCGGGCAGCCCTCGCAGGCAGCCTGGAATATCGAGACCAGAGAAAGAGATACCATTCCTCATTCATCCTAACTTCCAGGTACAGAACTGAATAACCCCTCACAGAGAATTCTTTAGTTATTCACTTGGCAAAAACAAACTTAACTTAAACTGTAACTTTCTATTCCCGCCCACGCATTAGACTTAGGTCAGGTACACGGGGTAGGCGTATTTAGAAACACCAGTTGAGTACGTTTAGTCAAATGTATATGTGTATGTAAATATATTTTAATCATTTTAAACATCATATGGCTCAGAAACCATATCAATGTTTTTACAGTATTATTTTATACTATTGCTTTTAATGTATGCACTTTACTTAACTATAAGTATTGCAATAATATCGATCCATTTCTCTTGTACGAGAAAAGAGACTGATCAATAAATAACACCTTTTTATTGAACACGCCCGTCTCTTCCTTTTCTCTACAATCTGATGAGACTAAGAATGCACGTACTGACTGAGTAAAATAATTGCCTTGTGCTCACACGACTCTGGAGATACACTCTTGATTAGGGGAGAGCAAAGTTGTCATGTTCTATGGTTGTCAGAAACTAAATCCCTTCTTGTCTAATCAGGGGAGTTAATTCTTTCCTGAACATTCGAGAAAGTTTCTAGCGAACTCTGAGCTACGCTGGCAAACCCAAAACTTAAGTCTAGTATCGACAGTAGTAGACCTAGTTAACGTCTGGCCTAGGCCTTTACTGCTGTAGGTATTATTCCAATGCGCAGAGCCTATTGGGAAGATAGGAACTACACTACATGGCGCCCAACGCGTTTGGAAAGGGCGATAAAACGAACGTAAGACATTTAGAGTAACTCAGTCGTGCTTTCTCACTCAGACCCCTTTTCCCAAATACTCCAAAGACGTCTGGAGTGGGTGAAAGGTAATATCCTCCAAAACCTCGCAGGAGGGAACTCCTATGTAAGGTTCTTGGTTTAGTCAACGTTGAAGGATACACTGTTCCAAAATATTGTGCATCTAATCTTTGTTCCATAAGAAACCTGATCTGCAAACAAACAAAATAACCATCCTGACAGTAAAATGTCAGAAAGTGATGAAGAAAGAGAGGCAGTTAGGTTAGCAGCTGAAATAGCAGCAGCAGATACTGCACTAAAGGATGCAGACGCGGATATAATACTCATTCCGGTCAGCAAAAGGAAATCTATAACCTTAAAACTTATAGAAAATGGACTGACACCTAGAGGTGGCACAGTCATATTCGTAATTGAGGCACACGAATATCGGCAGACAGAGGTATACTATACATGGATACATTTTCCAGCAGCAAATGCTGTAACAAAGTACTTCCACTATTACAAAATAGAGGTTCCACCCGACATTTACACTCCTTTCGAGGAGGTGGAAGTACCACTCAAATTCCAAGAGCATTTGCTCTTATTTGATGGCGCCCTAATACATAATAATCACATCACCAGGCTCGGTCCTTTAGGTAGACCAGGAGCAACGTGGCCGGTCTTAGCCGGATACACACCACACCCAGACATCGAAGGAATGTCTACTGGAGAGCTGTTAATACAGCTAAAACAATTACAAAAAATTCATAGACAATTAGCCCAGTATGTAATGCGGACTTCAACAATTCAGCCAGCGATTAAACTTCCACAGCTGACCCCTCACCAGGGAAACACAAATAAAATCACACCACAGAACATCCAATCCTGCCTAGGTAAAGTTCCGGCTAAACGGGAACAGATACCATTCTGGTTGGCACAGAAAATCACCCAAATAGAGGCGGTGTTTCCTGACACCACCCCGCTAGAAAAACACAGGATTCTGACTATATGTCTCCCAATGGGAATCGCACCACACATAGAGGACTGTGACACTTGGGGTACAGTCTTTGCTTCAATCTACACAAAAACGCACGGTGTTCCATCCATTTCGGTAATACCAGATGTGCTAAAACAAATTCAAGATGAATACGGTCCAGAACCAGCTTTAACTCTTGGTATGAAATTACTGAAAGACTTCAAGCAGGTCTCGGCTATATTACTAGCCAATATAAAAGGTGAAGCAGCAAACGTGGCGATCCGCCAGAGGTTAAAAGAGACAGATATAGCAGACCAACCAGCTGAAATTGCCAGAATCATAGAAAAATCCTATGAAGAACTAGGTAGAGATAGTTTAGGTGGAATACCAGTAAAACCGCAACTGACTGAAAGTCCAGAAAAAATATTTTTTAATAATAATTCACCAAAAAAGAACTGGGATGGAAACAAACAATCCAATCCAAAAGAAAAGAAATTCCAGTCCCGAGGAAGGTCTCCTAGGCGAAGGGAGAAATCTCCGAACCAGAGACACAGGTCACCCCAGAGTGGCCCCTCTGGGAAAAGATATAACCTTAGAAATAGGGATAATATTAAAAAACCTGATAGATATCAAGACATTGATACACGTCCCTCTCAATCTTTTCAGACTTCCTCGCAGAAATCGGAAAGAAGAGGACGATCAGAACAAAGAGAAGAGCACGCCAAGTCCAAAGACAAGGAACCTGCTCAACAAAAAAAGAAATTACAATTTCCAAAAAAGAAGGTAGCCAGTATCAAGGTAGTTAACAATGCCGAGAATACTGAGGACACAACTGAAAAACGGAGAGAGGGCTCAGACAATGCTAGACAGCGCAGCAGAAGTGAGCATAGCTCGCAAAGTCCTTATGAATCATCTGGAGACAGTGGACACGAATGAATATCTTCAAGTGGAAACTGCAGACACCAGAGTTAGCAAACCCCACAAGATATACGAGATAACATTACGTATAGAGGGAGATAAGACTAGGAAAATAAGGGGACTATTTTGGGATAACCTCTCCAAGGGCTATGACATCCTTCTAGCTGAAAAAGACTGGCCACCAGAGTTTGTCAGGGAGTGCCCTCATGGCGAAGAAGTAATTATGCCTGCCTTCTCGAATCAAATCCCGATTCATAAAAAATACACACTTGCTAGAAAGTGGGCAGTGGCCTTAGCACCTGCTTTATATAAAAATCATGTAGGATGGGATGAGGATTCTCCTCCTCACAAAATCCAGTTAAAATCACAACCTACTGCACAAAGGCAGTACCCAATTAAGCAAGAAGCTAAAAAACAGGTAAATGAAATACTAGATCAGCTAGAATACCAGGGGGTGATTGAAACTTGCACCTCACAAATGAACAATCCTTTGTTTCCGGTCTCCAAACCAGACAATTCATATCGTCTAGTTTTGGATTACCGACACCTTAACACATGTTGCAAAACCTTTGCAGTGCAAAACTCACACAGTGCTGCACTAATGAATAACATAGTGCGCAAAAAATACAAAACAACCTTGGACATCTCCAATGGATTCTTTTGTCAAAACATAGCACCAGAGAGCAGATATTTAACTGCATTCTCAGTAAATGGCACTCAAAAGCAATTTTGTCGGTTAGCCCAGGGGTACAAGAACAGCCCGGGGGTATTCTCAGCGAGAGTAACAGAATTACTACAATTATATGATAATGAAGCATTATCTTATGTCGATGACATTTACTTAACAGATGATGACTTGGATACTCACTTGAAAAGAGTGAACACCATAATACTTGGGTTCGCAGCAGAGGGTTACAAATTCAACTTTAAAAAGTCCAGAATTGCCCATCTGACAGTCCTGTTCTTAGGATATGAGTTATCAAGTGAAGGTAAAAGCCTGGCAGACAATTTCCTAGAGAAATGTGCCGTAATCCAAGCTCCTAAAACACTAAAGAACCTACAGTCAATTCTAGGCTTCCTAAATTTCGGAAGAACATACATTGCAAATTACGCAGAAAGGGTCAAACCCCTTTATGATCTAATTAAACCAGACTTTAAAAGATCCAATTGGACTCAAACACACACAGAAATTTTGAGATCCTTACAAACAGACATGCTAATTAAAACAAAATTAGAAACACGTGATAACACACGCAATCTTGTGATTCGAGTCATCCCAGGGAGATGCGGATTCACATACCTGACCTCTAATGAGGGAGAAAAGGTAGCAATTGCATTCAAATCACACTTGTATACAGAAGCTGAACAGAAATTCAGTAATACAGAAAAAATCATTCGTGCAGTTCAAACCGCAATAGCTAGAGAAAAAGACATAGCTGACGGTAGACATATCACAGTCAGAACAGCAGAATCAGCCTTTGAGGCACTAACAACACCGTGTAATTTACCAACAACAACATTGAATCCGGAATGGATACAATGGGTGAATTCAATCACAACGGACAAAGTATACTACTACTTTGATCCAGAACTAGAAGAATTAAAAAATCTAAAATATGAAAAGACGTATCCTCTACCAATCGACATTCTGCCTCTACGACATTACGCCTGTGTAATCTATACAGACGGTCATGCTCAACCCTCCTTTTGGGGAGAACATGCATACAACCCCACATGTGAGATTACAAAAGAAGTGTGGCGCGGAGGTAAACTAAGACCTCTATTAACAAAAACACACTCAGTTGAAACTAATTCAGAACTACAAACTGAAATAATAGCATTAAAAATGGCGCTAGATAATGCGGATCGCGAATTCCCGACACTTATAGTGTCAGATTCATATTACTGCGTCAAAGCATATAACAAGGATTTGCAGACATGGATTCAGAACGGTTACAAAGATGACACAGATGCACCAATAAAGCAGAAATTGCTCTGGGAACAAATAGCTCTTTTACAAAAAGAACTACCAAAGACTCACGTGACACACTCACTGAGTCATCAGCGTGATGGCGTTCACGTTGTAGGGAATTCATTGGCTGAAACAGCCGCAGCGGCAGCCACTAAACCGGCTCCCGTAGATCGAAAAAAGCGTACATTAAGATACATTGACGGTGAAACAATGCTGGCGGTGAAAACGTCATCAAAAGGCGACTGCTCAGCGTTACCGATCAACTATCCACTCAATTATACATACATAATCGATGCAAACTCCGTCCCTTTTGCTCGAATCCCTGGAGTGGGGGATAGAGTGATTCCAAACATGGACAGGAGAAGCTTGTTAATCGCAGACGCACACATGGGCGAGGGTCTCAGACACCTCAAACTGAAAGATTCTCTGGAAGAATTACAATCACGGTACTGGTGGCCAGGCATGAGCCTGCATTACACCATGTTTGTAAAAAACTGCCCAAACTGCAACAGAGATCGCAGTGGGGAGAGAAACAGTTTAATACCTCGTCGTATCAAGGCAGATAATATGACCAATAAAAAGCAGGGCTTGCGATTAACATATACAGGCTAGTTTCCACTTATAATGTAGATCACCAGCACTCGGCTGACGTCCGGACTGTTATACAAAGATTTGCGAGTCTAAATGGCATATACGCTAAGAGCATGTTACGTTTGACCATAGTTTTCACTCTAGCCCTCCGGCCGGGGGGGAAACATGGCCAAATGAGCACAGCCCAGCGGGAATCTTCTCACTTCCTTCCTGAGGGTACGGGATGGTGTAAAGAAAAAACCAAGGCAGAAAGCAATCTATAATGGAAAGGATATTAGGTTCGGGAACTGGGTGGGTCAAACATCTAATAAGTGTCCAACGTAGTCTAAATAACTTGCCAAGAAATTCTCTGAAGGGATTCAGTCCGTACGAATTATTATTTGGAACTAGAATGATTATCTCTGACCTCGACAGTCAGACTTCAGTGGTTAAAGAAAAAAGCTTTGATGTCAAAGACCGTTTGGCTATTTTGCAGGACTTAAACAAAACAAGAAAAGACCTGAGCAACATACAGTTGAAACAACAGCCAACAACCACTGAAGAATCACCACCTGTCCCAGCAAGACCTGTCTGGATTCCAAAAGTCGGGGATCTAGTCAGGGAGAAGATCGCGGTAAAGAAGGAATTTGGGCCTTCTTACAGAAAAGCAGTTCCTGTCTTGTCTGTCAACGGGACAAGATCAGTTGTACTACCGCCACTTGCTGGTAAAAAGGAGAACCGAGTTGTATCCATCGACCTGGTAAAACCACAACATGTGGCCGATAACAAACAGTAGGCCAAGTGGACTCCCAATAAGTAGCAGAACACCAAGGTTTGCTACCAGTACAGAGGTCCTAACAAAGAGGCTCATCACATTCGAAACGCCTACAGAAGAACAACAAGGACTATGCAACGATGCAATAGAACTCAGACCTCTGAAAACCCAAATAAAAACATTTAGCAGAGACACACCAATCTATAATGAAGTACCAAGTGAAAATGCAAGAAACAAAAATCCTGAAGCAATTGGAACAATTGACAGAACTGCATCCGACTACTTCATCAACTTCGATGATTCCTCTGAAAGCCTCAGTGAATGAAAGACACAGCCATCATCAAAATCCTTTAAAGACAAAGCTAAGGAACTTTTGAACCAACTGAAAGAAACATATCTGATTTCTCCATGGATTGAATTTTGGGTGGGTTTTGGTGCATTTATCCTCATACTTCGGCTCATCATGGTATTAACTTTGGGACGCTTCATTGAGGGAAAATATGCTAAAATGGACACAGCAAGTCAGAACATCAACTTGGTCCTCAAACCACACACATCTTCACACGTCGAGAAAAGAGAACTTTCTTCAGCCAACTTCACAGCCAATCCTATACCTGGTGGGGTAGCCTGGGACAACACTGACTATGAAATTTATGGTCCGGTCGAGATCCTGAAATACCCACACCAAATCAAGATCTCCTTGAGTGACTTTGCAAAACCAAACTCATTTGCTGATGATTGGGACTTCGAAAGCATTAATAACATGATGTCTGACTTAGTAATGTCTGCTAAATTTACAAAACATGATTATTTGCAAGGTTCTACAAATTATGATAGTATGTATTGCTATAACCACTATGGTAACCATTTTTTACATAAATCTGCACAACCTAGAAATGTTTTAAATTATAATCAATGGGAACATTGTGCAACACCTCCAAAAGGGAGCTCAAGAACTGTTTACGACAAATATTCATATTTTTCAGGTTTTAACACAAGTAATGCTGAAACATTTTATTATAAATTGTCAAACAAGACAGGGATGAAAACCATGATAACCAACACAAAGTTGATATATTCAGATTCATTCTTCGAAGAAATGAATACTTTAGGATTTAATTATTGGGACAAAAATGTTGATTTGAAAAGTGTTTGGGGTACAAAAGAATGGCAAGTACAGGGTTTAGAAGCTTTGTTTAGAGCTTGCATGATCCCAGAACAAATGATATTTTTAAATGACACTGTTCAACAAACCACCTGTCTTGGCCTAGCCAAAATCAAAGATTTAAATAAACCGTCTATTCCAAAGCCAACAATGTTTAGCAATAACTCTGATACAGATGAAGAGATAGACGTAAACCATATATTAAACCAAAACAGAACACATCCTAATTGGAAACAATGGTTGATCTGGCCCACAGATACAAATAACTGTCAAGACAGATTCCTGAATAAAACACAGGGGTTCAAAATGACCAGGCCAGACCCTAGATATCCCCAAAGACATCACCCAGGGATAATAACAACCTACAGTGTGGGCAAATTATGCCTTCAGTGGCTACAAACTTCCACACTGCCTGAAATTAAGCAACACCTAACTTTACTTACTGATGGTGCTGACTTGCGTGATTTCATAATGGGACCACGCAAACAGCGTCAAAAGCGTTTCATAGCAGCCTCTGTATATGCAGCATACAATGAGGCCTGGAAGGTTACTCAAATTGAAACAGCAGAGAGAATACGGGAAATTGACCGTATTAATTTGGAAAAATCACTTTCTGTAGTGGACAATGGGTTAATGACTCTGTCCTCCAGAATTTTTTCTTTGGACAGCATTGTGTCGTCAGCAATCGATATATTATCGCAAGACTTACTGTTATTACAACATGGTCAGTCACAATTGCGTTCTATTGTACAGCTTGGCTGGACGTTACAAAATCTGCGTTCAGGCTATGTGCCTTGGCGTTTAATCAGCACAACGTCACTATTCCAAATCTTTAACCTTACTGATAGACAAATCGGTATGGCGCAAAAGGGTGCTGATTATACAATCTTGAGCATTGAAAAACTAGAAAGATTACCAATGACAATGTCAGAACGACCTGTCAGTGAATGGATAATCCACGGAATCATAAATATTCCAATCTCAACCTTCAGGTTTCAATACTGCCAAAAATATATACAGGCTGGCATGTACGAGAAATTGGGAAAGGGGTACCTTAAAACAACTTGGAACCTGCCCTATTCGCATGCATGTGTCAGTAATAAAGGACAGAAAGTGTTTCTTAGTGGCAACAATTGTGCTATGTCACTAAGCGGCACGCTTCTGTGTAACGGAATTAGTTTGCATGGAGCCTGTGAAGGGAATTCATACAACCTTTCATGTCACCAGCAAGGCGCACCTGCAACCGAAATAGAACCATTCTTTCAAAGACTATATAATGGGAGTTACATTCTTATTGTAGACCGCAAATGTTGTAGTCTTATGCCCGGGACTCCTTATCTAGTCACTACGACTGCGAAGGTCAAGTGCTGTGGACGTTCTTTGTTCCCCAGCTCCTTTCCAGACAGGGAGGCAAGGGCATGGCCCAGTTTGAAAATTACTTCTATTCGAATAGATACTTTAAGCAGAATGAAAACAGTGCTTCTTCAGACGCCTACAAGGCTCACGTCATCAAAAGAAACGTATGATCTACAAGTCGCAAGGACGACTGCAGAGATACATACATTATTATCGACTAATTCCCCCGTACATTTCGCGGAAATCCTGAGCGAAATCTTAAATATTTCTGATACCACTGGGGTCTCAAAGGTATTTAAGACAGTATTTTCGATGGCATTAACACCATTCAAAGCCATACTGGGTATTTTTCCAGATTTCGTCCATTCGATTTTTGGCGGACTTCCCCTGATACTGGGACTAATTGCAGGAATCCTATTCTTAGTCCTTATTTTTCGTTATGGCAACCCATGTCACATATCAAACTCTCGCGACAATGGAAGATACAATCCTAGCCATTGGATACCGGGACCGGATATCAAAAATCCTGGGACTATCCCGGCTTAGAGACCTGAACATGACTTGGTTTCTATCATTTCGACCAATGTGGCAAAGATGTGTTTTACCTGTATTGAGATGTCTGCTATGCGGAGAAGAATGCGTGTTAGACACCTGTCTGACGCTACAATCGGATGCGCCAGTGGATGCAGATACATTGTTGGTTCCTACCAAGGTTCACGCTTTGTGCTGCCCTCAAAGGCTGCCAATCCTGATGACGGCATTCGTGGAGTCTTCACCACTACGATTGAAGAGTGGTGAAGTTCAAGATGAAAGCAGCATTATTCAGGTACGACCTTCTGTCAGCAATGCGAATCAGAATGTCAATGGAGACAATCATGCGCACGAATGTATGGTTACACCTATTTCCGACTTAGTGGAACTTTCCCATGAAGCTGTTGACAGTTTTTTCGAAAGCCTTAATGATATGATGTTCTCTCCAGAACAGAAATAGAGACTTTTGAGCAAGCTCGCACACGGCGTTCCCTGAATTCGGCCTTCAACTTTGAAAATAAAGTCACATGAACAATTTTTCCCACCAGTTCACGGACAACAATTTTTTAGCAGCCCCAAATTATTTTTTACAAAATTTTCGGGACACTTATCTTCTGCTTAAAGTAAGAAACTATTCCTAGAGAACTATGATTTCTATTTTTAGATACTTTATAAACTTTAGTTGCCCGATGGTATGTTCACAAATATTTTATTATGTGATGAAATGGTCTCGAACTTTCTTTCTGTATAGCCATATTAAGAGCCATTTCATGTGTATTTCTCATATACCAAATAAGCAATAATGTCTACAAATGCGTGTTTACTTTAGCGTTTAATTCATAGCTTAAGTGCATACAATATATATGACTGCAATTTTTCAGTATATTTGAAAATTTCAAAATGCATTTATGTATTTTGGGGTGGTGAGGTATACACTATACTCTATAGTATGTTGTACTATGTTATACTATGCATAGATTAGTAAATATGACCATAGTTAGCGTGGAGTGGGTGTCATGTATTCCTATAGGTTCTGAATCGATCCCCCTATTCCTGACCCTATTCTGGTTAAACTAACTATCAAGTTAACTAACAGTCAGCCCATGAGGCAAGAAAAGCCCCCATGATGCAGATACCGTTATCTGACGCAGTCACACTACGGCACAGGAACGTGTTATCTGATTAGGTCATAAAGCTTGAGATCTAATTAGACAAGCGACATTCCTCCAGCCCCTGATAAGGCATACGACGTTCTCATAACAAATCAAACCTATGACAACCTGGAAAATCCGTGCGGCCATTGTTTTGATTTCACAGAGAACTTCAGTAAAAGAATGTGCTAACGAGCAAGTCGTATGACATCTTTATTGACGCATCTATGTCCATCCTTACGTCAATCTCGGCACCTTTAAGGTATAAATATTGCCGATCTTGCCCTATGCAAACACACGCGTGGTGACGAGACGGAGCAGCCATACTTGCCGAAGCCCAGAAGCAGAGCAGACCCCGCTGGCAGCAGCCCCGCCTTCCTGACGCGCTGAGAGACGCGCTGCTATCTCTTGCCGAGAGACCCAGCACCGGCGCTTTCGGGCAGCCCTCGCAGGCAGCCTGGAATATCGAGACCAGAGAAAGAGATACCATTCCTCATTCATCCTAACTTCCAGGTACAGAACTGAATAACCCCTCACAGAGAATTCTTTAGTTATTCACTTGGCAAAAACAAACTTAACTTAAACTGTAACTTTCTATTCCCGCCCACGCATTAGACTTAGGTCAGGTACACGGGGTAGGCGTATTTAGAAACACCAGTTGAGTGCGTTTAGTCAAATGTATATGTGTATGTAAATATATTTTAATCATTTTAAACATCATATGGCTCAGAAACCATATCAATGTTTTTACAGTATTATTTTATACTATTGCTTTTAATGTATGCACTTTACTTAACTATAAGCAATAATATCGATCCATTTCTCTTGTACGAGAAAAGAGACTGATCAATAAATAACACCTTTTTATTGAACACGCCCGTCTCTTCCTTTTCTCTACAATCTGATGAGACTAAGAATGCACGTACTGACTGAGTAAAATAATTGCCTTGTGCTCACACGACTCTGGAGATACACTCTTGATTAGGGGAGAGCAAAGTTGTCATGTTCTATGGTTGTCAGAAACTAAATCCCTTCTTGTCTAATCAGGGGAGTTAATTCTTTCCTGAACATTCGAGAAAGTTTCTAGCGAACTCTGAGCTACGCTGGCAAACCCAAAACTTAAGTCTAGTATCGACAGTAGTAGACCTAGTTAACGTCTGGCCTAGGCCTTTACTGCTGTAGGTATTATTCCAATGCGCAGAGCCTATTGGGAAGATAGGAACTACACTACAAGTGAAGATGTTCCGGGCTGATCCAAGGACTGGATCAGCTGAAGAAGGATACCTGTAAGCAGAGGGGACCAAGTTCTGAATCACTAGCCAGTGATTAGGTGGGCACCAGGATGGCACCGGACGAGGTCACTCAGCCAGGTGAAGAGGTGACACTGGATTCTGCTGCTGCACGGACCAGGGCGCTGATGTCGACCAGGCTGGAGGTCTGCGAGCTGTCCCACGTCGGATGTCTGCTGCTGGCGATGCTGGATCCGGTGAAGGAGGCAACAAGCCTTGGCTAAGGCAAGCCCACGCGGTGACACAAAATAGCGTCAGGGGTGGACCAGGAGGGTCCTAGGAAGTTCCCCTTCAAGAGGAGACAAGGGCCAGTCCAGAGGAGCTAGACCAGCGGTGAAACAAATGTAGGACGTCGTCTGGAGGGTCACTAGCCAACGGGCAAGTGACCTGGACAACGCGGTGAGCAGCAAAGAGCAGAAGGGCCCCACGCAGATCTCGTAGATGCAAGGGGGCTGAACTTCGGTGCTGGAGCTGCTCAGGGTCGGGGCTTCTCTAACCCCAAAGCACTTGGTCGAGGGTCACTCGGTGGTCGTGCTGGGCAAGCGTCGTGCAGTCTTGAAGATGGCCGGTCCCTCGAGGTCTCGTCACACCCACGAATCTCAGCTGGGCTGATGATGCAGGTAGAGGTCAGAGGTGCCAGGGAAGCCGGTTCTCGTCGAGCTGGGCAGTCTTGATCCGGAGGAGAGACTTACAGCAGACCGCGATGCTTGGATGGTGCCTGCTGCTGCAGGGTGACTACTCCTTAGTCACAAGGGAGAAATCTTGAGAAGAGTCTTGAGTTCCTTTCGTGGAAAGTCGGTTCAGGATTCAAAGATGATCTGATTTGGAAGGGGGCCAGGTCCTACCTTTATCCTGCAAAAAGGGGCTGGCACGCGACTAAGTCCTGCCCTATGGGTGGGACCAGGAGGGGGTGGTTACACCCCTCTCCTTTGGCGGGCTTTCCCCAGGCCAGGGGCTGGAGTGCCCCTGGAACTGGTTTCAGCCGGCCTATGCACAGTGAGCACCGGGGTGCCACTTGCAGTCACCTTCCTCTAAAGCCCTGCCTACCTAGGATACACAAAATCCTGTCTGGGACGGTGCTGGCACCGCCCCTGACAGGAAACCCTTTGTCCTTGCCTCCTGCTCTGGGAGGACTCCCAGCAGCAGGAGGGCAGACTTGTGTCTCGGTGGCAGCATCCATTTTGTGGAGCTAAGGCTATGTCTGACTTTAACCGGGGTTACAGGTTACATACATTTCGTGTCCCTCTAGAAGGGTGGAATGCTAACCCCGTCGCCAGAATTGGCGAGGGGTTAGTATTCCAATTCGTATGACACCTTACTCGACATGTTTTGATAAAGCGATACCAGAGTTGGCATATAACCGCGAGGATTATAATGCACTTAAGAGTATATGGTATGCGATATCATGGAAACGGCTAAGGGATGGATCCCGAAAGCCGCAGACAGGCTCAGCTCATGCCAGAGCACTATCTCACACGATTCCAAGCACTCTGCCTTCAGGATTTTCAAGGCCTGCCATAGGAGTGACTGATAGGAGATCTGTGTGTCCATTTTAGGGTTAGATATAGGTATACTATATCTAAAGCAAAGGGTGATTACACCACCTTGCCCCAGCTGTCGTGCAGCCAGTTGTGTCAGATTTGGATGGCCAGCCAGGGGTGGCATAATACATGCTTCAGCCCCTGGTAGGCCCTGGGTACACCTATGCCCTGGGCACCTAAGGTACTCTGTACAGGGACTGATAAGGTGACTCAGTATCCAATTAGATATGTACCTAAGGTACATGGAATCCATTTTACAGAGAGAGCAGTAGGCCTGGGGTCCTGAATAGCAGGGCCCCAGGTCAACTAAGTCAGAAAACCAGCAAAACACCAGGCAAAAAGTTGGGGGCAACCATAGTCAGGGATCTACCTTCCTACATAACCCCCCCCCCCCCCCCCAAACGAAAGGAGATAAGGCTATCCTTGCCAGGTAAGCCTATATTGCCTGAGTGGCCATATAAGGAAGTACCAGCACTGGCATGGTTACCCCCTTTCTCATGGTCCACTAAGCAATCCCTCACCCTAAGGGTGTCTGAGGGTCTCCACCATAGGGAATCCCTACCTGTGGTGTGCTTTGGCAAAGTAAAAGGCTGGTGCTGAAATGGAGTATTGAAGTGAGGTTCCACTAATTTGGGGCTCAGCTTCCTCCAATCATTTTCCACCATAGAGGCCTTTCTTTCAAAGACTGAGTTGTTTTGGGCTCTCAGGGTCAACCTCTGGCTACCTACAGCTGGAGGTTGGGTCCCTCTGTTTGGCTTACTGGAGGGACAGGTCAGGTTTGGGGCCCTCAGGTCCCAGGTTTGGCTGTGCCCAACAGTGTCCATCTGTGGGAGGTCCCTAACTAAATTTAAGGGGGATCCCTCAGGAGTCTGTTTTATTTTCACTTGGCTAGGGTTACTAGCTTCAGTGCCCTTAATCTGTTGATTAGGAAGTTCTTTTGGACAGGGGGCCCTTTGGGGTCCACCACTGGCCTCCCTGACCTCTACAGCCCTGGGCTGACTGAGGCAGGGTAGAGAGGGGCAGGTTACCTGCTCCAGACTGGGTCCCACCTTGGAAGGGTCCACTGACATCAGGGGCTCTGCCAGGCTAGGCCTGACTACCTCTGGGGCAGTTCCTTCACAAGGGGTCAGATCAGTTCCCTGAGGAGGCTGATCCTTTCCTAAAGTCTGGTGGGAGGGAGATTTCTCTTCCTCCTCAATGCTCTCTGTCTGAGTGGAGTGATCCATAGTTTCAGGCTTCACAACACTATCATCTGTCTGAGTTTGAGCTGTGGCCATCACAACTCTCCCAACCTTTTCAGGAGGGGGCTCAGTTTGGGTGTGGGCTGTGACCATCACAGCCTTTACAACCTGTTCTGGGAAGGAAGTTGTCTGAGTTTGGGCTGTGACTGGCACAGCCCTCCTGATCTGTTCAGGGAGGACATCTTGGACTGGGGCTGTGGCTACCACTGCCCCACTAACCTTACCATGGAAGTTTACCATTTTAGAATGGGTTTCTTGCTCTACTTCAGCCCAGGCTGAGAGCTCTAAATCATTCCCCAGTAGGCAATCTACAGGCAAGTTTGGTGACACTGCCACTCTCTTGTGGCCAGTGACACCTCCCCAGCTGAGATTGACCACTGCCATGGGATGATCTCTCTGTACTCCATCAATATTGGTCACATGGTATGTGGCACCAGGTAAAAGTTGCCTTGAGGGGACTAGACTCTCAGTCACCATAGTGATGCTAGCCCCTGTGTCTCTATAGGCCTCAACTTTTATACCATTGATGAGGGGCTCCTGTCTGTACTTGCCCAAAGTGTTGGGACAAGTTGTGAAGTTGGCAAACCCCATGCCAGTCTCACAGACAAGAGTATCTAAGTTTGGGGACCTGGTTAGGCCAGAGTCCCCAGGAACTCCCAAAGTAAATGCACCCAAATTCTTGGGGGCACTCCCACCACCTGGGGGATTACTACTAGTAGTAACAGGAGGTTTGGGAAAGTTACTTGGGGGTATGTTCTCCTTATTGTTATTCTTTGGGCAACTGCTGTCAGTTTTCAAATGACCCACCTGTTTACAGGATAACAATAAGGTTTCTTCTGGTTATTAGAAGGATTCTGGGACCCACCCCCCTCAGAGGATTTTTGGGGCCCTGATGTGGTTTGATCTGGAGATTTATTCCCACCCTTCTCTTGAGGCTTGGTTGATTCCTTTTTCTGGTCACCACCTTGGTTCTTGGGCCTAATCCTGGTTCTGACCCATTTGTCTGCCCTCTTACCCAATTCTTGTGGAGAGGTCAGATCAGAGTCTACCAGGTGCTGGTGTAATAACTGGTTCTGACAATTATTTAAGGCTTGCTCTCTCATAATAAGATTATATAATCCTGTGAAGTCAGTAACCTTGCTACCCAGTAGCCAGCCTTCCAAAGCCTTAGTGGCACAATCAACAAAGTCAGACCAGTCCTGAGACTGAGTTTTCTGGGTGTCTCTGAACAGCAACCTGTACTGCTCAGTGGTTAAGCCAAACCCATCAACCAGTGCATTTTTCAGGACCTGGTAATTGTTAGCATCCTCAACTCTAGTAGTGAGGAGCTTATCTCTACCTTTGCCATCAAAGGAGAGCCACAGTATAGCTGCCCACTGACTCTGGGGAATGCACTGCACAGTGCAGGCCCTCTCCAAAGCAGCCATCCATTTCTGGATGTCATCCCCTTGTTTAAAGGGGGGCACTATCTTGGTCAGGTGTTTAGTGTCTAAACCCTTCTCTCTATCTCTTGGGAGATTGCTGCCACCAGTGGGAGCTAACCCACTCCTCTGCTGCTCTCTAGCAAATGCAAGCTTTTCTTTGGCCAGGGCAAGTTCTTCCCTTTCAATCCTCAGAGCAGCCTGTCTCATTCTGGCTTCATGCTCTATTCTCTGAGGGGAAGTCAATCTCCTCTGGGGAGAGTTCCTTCTCCTCTGAGAAGAGGCATTAGAGTGCAGAGATCTATTGGAGTCGCTAGAAAGAGATCTATCTCTCCTAACTCCAAGGTTAGGCCTACTTAGGGTCAGTACTGGGGGTCCCCCAGATCCTAGCCCAAGCAAGTCTATGTTGGCCCTAGTTAGCCTTCTGACTACCTCAAGACCTTTGTCTGCCTCATCCCCAGAGAGTTCCTCAGGATCCTCCTCCTCAACTGCATTTACAGTGTTGTGGAGGTCTGGATCCCCAGTGGTACCCTCTAAGGCTGGCATATTCCCATCTAGCTGAGAAATCTTTCTCGCATCATATGTCTCTAAGAGACCTATCAGAAAGGGAATGGTGGGGTTAGACCCCTGTTTCAGTTTCCTGGAGGTACACACTTGTCTCATCTCCTGGAAACTGAGAGCTGCATATCTTGAAGTGACCTGTGGAGGGTCAATAACCACAAGGGGAGTCTCTGAAGACTCTCCATGGGTAGACATGCTTTTCTAGTGAGGTGTAAGTGGTGCACTTACCTACACTATTTGTTTGCCTACTGATCCCTTGCTAGAGTTGTAGTTTAGGGTGTGCTAGGCCCTAGGAGCTACAACAGCTGGTTCAGTAGAACTCAGAGTATTCTAAGCTAAGTTATATGTACCTTTAGTACTTATGTGATCTTTCAAATGATATTCTTAGGATATGTGTGGTAAAACAACAGCAAGCTCAAATCCCAACCGCTGCTCACCAATGTGAGAAGTTGGCCTGATATATAATGTTCACTATTCTAGTGAGCACTTTGTATCAGTCCAAACAACCCTTATTGATGATTGGTTGTAAGTCAACCTTATAGACCAGCTATCCTAGTAGCATGGATACGAGCAGTCTAAGGCTAAACTCTAGAGGGCGTGTTAAGCCAGCTGTTTTACCATCACATATACCCCTTGAACACCAAGTGAAAGGACACCACACAAGTTGTTATGAAAATAAACAGATATTTATTTATAACAAGACTACCCTGAACTCTTTATGAGTCAGGGAGCTAAGCACACAACAAAACTCTTAAAGAAATACTTAAAGTCGCACGATTTACACAAATGCCCGAGGGGCACGAAAAACCATATACTATACAAGTGGAATGCGAAATTACTAGCAGGTAAATACTATTCTCATAGGCTTTAGGATCGCTAGGACTATTCTACTGAACCTTTAGATTGCAAGCAGGAGGCCTAGGGGCGTCGTGTGCAGAGTGGGAACTCTCACGCGTAAGGCGGGAAAAAGTCTATGGAGGCTAGTAAAAGCAAAGTTAGTGTTCTCGGGCGAACCCGACTAGGTAGGTCAAAAACGAAAGTGGATCTAGACACTTAGAGAGTTGGTCTACGCTGGAGCACCGGGGTACTCGGTTTACCTAGCCCAGGGGCTGCGGCTGCATAGGGTTCAAGTGTCGTCGGGTTTCTTCGTTGAGGAACCAGGAGCCTAAAGTGGAAGTTGCTGGCAGGCGACCAGTGAAGATGTTCCGGGCTGATCCAAGGACTGGATCAGCTGAAGAAGGATACCTGTAAGCAGAGGGGACCAAGTTCTGAATCACTAGCCAGTGATTAGGTGGGCACCAGGATGGCACCGGACGAGGTCACTCAGCCAGGTGAAGAGGTGACACTGGATTCTGCTGCTGCACGGACCAGGGCGCTGATGTCGACCAGGCTGGAGGTCTGCGAGCTGTCCCACGTCGGATGTCTGCTGCTGGCGATGCTGGATCCGGTGAAGGAGGCAACAAGCCTTGGCTAAGGCAAGCCCACGCGGTGACACAAAATGGCGTCTGGGGTGGACCAGGAGGGTCCTAGGAAGTTCCCCTTCAAGAGGAGACAAGGGCCAGTCCAGAGGAGCTAGACCAGCGGTGAAACAAACGTAGGACGTCGTCTGGAGGGTCACTAGCCAACGGGCAAGTGACCTGGACAACGCGGTGAGCAGCAAAGAGCAGAAGGGCCCCACGCAGATCTCGTGGATGCAAGGGGGCTGAACTTCGGTGCTGGAGCTGCTCAGGGTCGGGGCTTCTCTAACCCCAAAGCACTTGGTCGAGGGTCACTCGGTGGTCGTGCTGGGCAAGCGTCGTGCAGTCTTGAAGATGGCCGGTCCCTCGAGGTCTCGTCACACCCACGAATCTCAGCTGGGCTGATGATGCAGGTAGAGGTCAGAGGTGCCAGGGAAGCCGGTTCTCGTCGAGCTGGGCAGTCTTGATCCGGAGGAGAGACTTACAGCAGACCGCGATGCTTGGATGGTGCCTGCTGCTGCAGGGTGACTACTCCTTAGTCACAAGGGAGAAATCTTGAGAAGAGTCTTGAGTTCCTTTCGTGGAAAGTCGGTTCAGGATTCAAAGATGATCTGATTTGGAAGGGGGCCAGGTCCTATCTTTATCCTGCAAAAAGGGGCTGGCACGCGACTAAGTCCTGCCCTATGGGTGGGACCAGGAGGGGGGTGGTTACACCCCTCTCCTTTGGCGGGCTTTCCCCAGGCCAGGGGCTGGAGTGCCCCTGGAACTGGTTTCAGCCGGCCTATGCACAGTGAGCACCGGGGTGCCACTTGCAGTCACCTTCCTCTAAAGCCCTGCCTACCTAGGATACACAAAATCCTGTCTGGGACGGTGCTGGCACCGCCCCTGACAGGAAACCCTTTGTCCTTGCCTCCTGCTCTGGGAGGACTCCCAGCAGCAGGAGGGCAGACTTGTGTCTCGGTGGCAGCATCCATTTTGTGGAGCTAAGGCTATGTCTGACTTTAACCGGGGTTACAGGTTACATACATGTCGTGTCCCTCTAGAAGGGTGGAATGCTAACCCCGTCGCCAGAATTGGCGAGGGGTTAGTATTCCAATTCGTATGACACCTTACTCGACATGTTTTGATAAAGCGATACCAGAGTTGGCATATAACCGCGAGGATTATAATGCACTTAAGAGTATATGGTATGCGATATCATGGAAACGGCTAAGGGATGGATCCCGAAAGCCGCAGACAGGCTCAGCTCATGCCAGAGCACTATCTCACACGATTCCAAGCACTCTGCCTTCAGGATTGTCAAGGCCTGCCATAGGAGTGACTGATAGGAGATCTGTGTGTCCATTTTAGGGTTAGATATAGGTATACTATATCTAAAGCAAAGGGTGATTACACCACCTTGCCCCAGCTGTCGTGCAGCCAGTTGTGTCAGATTTGGATGGCCAGCCAGGGGTGGCATAATACATGCTTCAGCCCCTGGTAGGCCCTGGGTACACCTATGCCCTGGGCACCTAAGGTACTCTGTACAGGGACTGATAAGGTGACTCAGTATCCAATTAGATATGTACCTAAGGTACATGGTATCCATTTTACAGAGAGAGCAGTAGGCCTGGGGTCCTGAATAGCAGGGCCCCAGGTCAACTAAGTCAGAAAACCAGCAAAACACCAGGCAAAAAGTTGGGGGCAACCATAGTCAGGGATCTACCTTCCTACACTGAGGAATTACACTTTTGTACATTGAAGCCAGGTTTTCTGGTGAAGTCTTAATAGTGGCCCAGCGGATTTTTTTACCACCCTGTATAATCCTAATATTGCTGGAAACCATGTCGGCCTCTTGATGCACCCCCTCAGGATGTGGCAGGTCCAGGTCCACCACCAAAGGGTTGTGATCGCTTTCCGAGCGATCGTGTACATGGAAGTGGCGGATCAGTGGCCACAAAGACAGACTAGCCATAAAATAATCAATTATTGACGAGTGGCCCATTCCATTATAAGTAAACTTTCCTGGACTATCCCCCGGAAAGCGACCATTACATGCTCTAAGTGAGAATGTATATGTCAAGGAAGTAAGCTGCATAACCATAGGTGACCAGGATTTAGTTTGATAAACATTGGGAAATGGAATCTGGCAGGCGTCATCCTCATCTGACGATATCTGAGTAACCCCCCCAAGTGGCTCGTAGTGGCAGTTGAAGTCTCCCCCTATTAGCACCTTAGTCTCGCTAGGGAGGCTGTTCAATAGAGTGCCCCGACTTGCTTTTCCTAACGGAAACTTGGTACCGCCAGGACTCCCTTCCTGATGTCCTGGCGGCCCTTCCCCCCTCGTACTCTGCCCTCCGCGCCGACCGTTCAAACGGGAAGACGGGGGGTGGAGTCGCCCTAATTTCACACGAGGGTCTACACTTTCAGACGCTGGCTTCCTCCTCCTTGCCAACGTCAGAGTGCCTAGTAGTACGGTCTACTTCTTTTAAAACTCCTCTTACCTGTGTTCTGGTTTATCGCCCTCCCCAGTCTTCCCCAGGTTTTATTATTTCATTGCAGGAACTCCTAGGCACTCTGTCCATCAATAACACCTCAGTGATAGTTCTTGGAGATTTTAATTTCTGGCCCGGCGACTCTACTGAGGACGCAACATCTAAAGAATTTACCGCATTACTCCTCAGCTTGCATTTCCTGCAACATGTCCACACTCCTACACATAGGCAGGGGCACATACTTGACCAAATATGGTCCCTCAACATCCCCATCTCGGCGCCCTTGGTATTGCCTTGCGCTTGGTCGGACCACCATCTCTTGTCCTTTTCGCTGGCCCTCAATACCCCAGCCCCCCCACGCCATCCTAAAAAAATTTTGACCCGGAACTGGAGTCGAGTCGACATTCCCACCTTGTGTAGCTCACTCCGTTCCTCCCTCCCGGCCTTCGAGGGTCTGACTTTACATTGTCAGGCTACCACACTAGATGATTGGCTCGCCAAAACCTGCGACCATATAGCCCCTCTTAAACGGGTAACCATCAACCATGTCCACAACGCTAATAAGTGGTTTGGCCCAGCCCTAAAAGCCAAGAAACTCACAGTGCGACAAGCAGAGCGCACATGGCGCCGTGCCTACTGTCCTCTAGCCAGGCAGCTTTATGTTACAGCTCTGTCTGAATATAAGCGTGATATTTTAGCCGCTAAAAAAGATTACTTCACTGGACGCATCCTGGCGGCTGAGAATCAGCCTCGAGAGATTTTTGCAATGGTCCATGAGCTGGCGGCTTCCGACAGGACGCAGCAAAAAATTCCTCCCTCACAGACTCTGTGCAATTCCCTTAATGAGTTCTTTATAAAAAAAGTGGCTACCATTAAGGCAAATATTCCCCCCCCTCACCCTCCTTTTGTGAGTGCCCCATCCCAACCAACAGCCAGTCTTTAGCCTATATTCCCCCTCTGACTCTAGACTCACTTCCCCCTCTTCTCAGACGGGTGAAATCTGGCTCCCCCGCTGATATCTGCCCAGCATGTATATTAAGTCAGATTTTCCTAGACTGCCCCTCCCCTGCCCTCACCCTACTAAATGAGTCATTTGAACAGGGCATTGTCCCTCTTCCTTTCAAGGCTGCTACGATCATCCCCATCCTAAAAAAACCCGGGGCAGACCCTGGAGTCCCGGCCAATTATCGGCCAATTTCCCTCCTCCCTTTCCTAGGGAAGATTGCTGAGTCCCATCTTACTCAGGTCTTAAGCTCCTTTATTGAGGATAGCAACTATCTTGCCCCCTGCCAAGCAGGCTTTCGCCCACGCCATTCCACAGAGAAGGTGGTTATTTCAGTTCTGGACCGACTCAGGGAGGGATTGGACTCCAACGTGCCCCAGGCTCTCGTTTTACTAGATCTGTCCGCCGCCTTTGACACGGTGGACCACTCCATTCTTTTACGCCGTGTCAAGTCGGCGGGCATCGAGGGCCCCCCTTTGGCCTGGTTGGAGTCCTTCCTGTCTGACCGCTCCCAGGCTGTCCATCTGGCAGAATTTGCCGCTCCTTCTCGTGAAATTACCTGTGGGATCCCCCAGGGCTCTTCCCTTTCCCCTTTACTTTTTAACTTATATATTTTTCCCCTCATTTTTGCTTTGCAGCACATGGAGGTCGCGGTGTATAACTACGCCGACGACCTCCAACTTATTTTTGATTTGTCCCCGACCTCGCCAGGTCAAACCAGCTTCCAGTCCGTGATGTTATTCATCCGCGATTGGATGAATACGAACCATCTGAAATTAAATCCGGACAAAACGGAGCTGGTCTTGACGGGCGGTGTCGTCAATCCTTGGTCACCCCTTTTTTGGCCCCCTTCCTTAGTTACCCCTCCCACCCCTTCCTCATCAGTTAAAACGCTGGGCATCACTCTTAACCACCAACTTACACTTCACTCACACATCAGTTCAGTTGTTTCCTCTTGTTTTTTTTCCCTACGAACTATTAGGAAAATATCCCGTTTTTTTTCTGTCCCCGCCCTCACATTGATCATAATGGCCATGGTTTTGTCAAAAATCGACTACGGGAACATCGTCCTTAATGGTGCTCCCGCATACGCTTTTCACCGGCTTCAGCTGGTCCAGAACCAGGCAGCTCGCCTGGTTTATGGCCTGGCTAAGTCACATCACTCCACTCCCCTTCTGAAAGCCCTCCACTGGCTCCCTATTAAGCAGCGGGCACTGTTTAAATTGGGATGCCTCACTTTTCAAGCTCGAGCAGGCACCGCCCCGGCATTTATCAACTCTGCCGTTACGAACTACTGCCCGCCGAGAGCTCTCCGTTCCTCTTCTCTGGGCTTGCTGGCAGTACCACGCTTTAAGAAGAAAAAGGTTGGTGGTCAGAAATTCTCAGTTCTGGCCCCCACCTTTTGGAATGCCCTCCCCCCTTCAATAAGACTCCTGCCATCCTACATGGAATATCGCAGGGCCTTAAAAACTTTACTGTTTCAACAAGCGTTCAATGATTAGCCACTGTTCTCTATTTGCTTGTTTTTACCATTGTTGCCCCTAGCGCCAAGAAACTGCTTAGTACACGAGCGCTTTAGAAATGTTTTTAAATTCCAATTCAAATTCAAATTAGCACCTTAGTCTCGCTAGGGAGGCTGTTCAATAGATCAGTTAAGGACTCTAAAGTCTGTGATGTCCCTCCCCCGCGAACAGGGCGTACATAGATATTAATGATTGCCAATTTGGGTGTGTTTGGGCGAGCTAAAAGAATACATAATATGTCGCGGCTATTAGTATTGATCCTTTTAACCGAGAACCCAAGATGGACTCCCACCCATATGGTTAGGCCACCAGATGGCCTGCCTCTGCCACCTTTTATGGCAAGTTCAGAGTAGGTAACAAACCCCATTCTATGGTGGGTGGTCATAGCCCATGTTTCTTGGAATATACAGATACCATAAGTATCCACAAAGTCACACCAATCAGTGCTGTCTAATTTTGTAGCCAAACCCGCCACGTTCCATGATAGGGCCGCTAAATGTCTAGTTTGTCGGGTCGGTGAATCAATTAGCTGATTGGAATATATAGCAGATTCTACAATTGGGTCACCTACTTCAGGGCTCGTCTGTCCCTTAGATGCATCGTGGCTAGATATGGGGAGTTTGGCCTTGTGTGATATGGGGGGGGAATGGTAGGTTGGGATAGTGTAGACGTCAGCCTAATCCCACTCTGAGTATCCTCCCAGGCTGGCTCTCCTTTGCCCACCCTTGAGCTAGTTAGAGGCAAAATGATGGAGGCGGGAAGTCAATCACAGCCATCGAAGCAGGAAAGGGGACCATATCTGTTAGAAGTTTCCAGCGGGGTAAAAGGGATCAAATGCTCCATACTCCTATTCCCATACAAGTAATCCAACCCCCCTGAAGGCATACTGCGGCCACTAGCAGGAACTATATTCCACCCCGAAGTATTCCCAATAGGCAGGGGCCTGAACGAATGGCCCATGTGGCTGTTATGGGGAGGCATATACACATTCTTGCATTCTTGTTACGGTGAGGATCGGCTAGCCCTCCGGGGAAAAGAAGGGGGGTCACATGCGATCTTGGATAAAAATAAGTTGGATCGTATGGGACTATAGCAGTATTCAAATTCCCAGAGGACCCTGTTAGAATACATCTGACTGCCTCTGGGTTCCTAAAATTTATTACAACAATATCTCCCTTTAGATTTTTTTCCCTGCTGCCCAGCCAAGAAAGGCGCCTGACATGGACTATCTCCCCGTCGATGTAATATGGGAGTGGTCTATTTTGTCCTAGCCAGTGCAGAATCTTATTTTTTAGCTGGGTATGCCCCTCCCTTTTGCCTGCCTCTAGAGTAGGGACTCCCGTGAGTACAACTACGAATGGTACAGCCTCGGGGGGTAGTTCAACATTGTGGCCCTGTGTTTTGTCATTAGTGAGCAAGCTCAACCTTCCCCTTCCCAGTTGCTGATTCATGGTACTGGGGATTTCACCACCCTTCTGAGATTCTCTTGCAGCCTGGGCTATAGATTTTACCGCTGTTGCCACAGGAGCCTGGGCTTGCTGAGATACCAAATTTTTCTGTTGGATATTGCTAGGGGGCTTGTTAGCTATAATATTATCCTTACTTGAGCTCTTGGGAGGACCTATAGTTCTTAGTTTGTTATTGCCAGAAGGTTTGTTGGCTCCCATATTGCCATTATTAGGACCATTAGAGGCAGCCAGGGTAGGAACAAGGACGGTTGGGGTCTGAGGTAGAGTTGTCGGCAAAGTGGAGGGCCTTGGGACGGTCGTATGAGGCCCTGTCCCAACTTTGTCAGCAAACAATGCCTCTAGATTACCAAGTCGATGCTCCACCCTCTTTAAAATATCCAGTATAGGAAGCATAAAGGACCTAAGTAGCTGCTCAGCAGAGTTCCATGGGGTATCAGAGAATGAAAAAGCTTCTTGGCATGAGGGGGAAGCTACCCCAGTTTCCCTTACTATATTGGTAGCAGATAATATAGCATTTGTGTCTAGGGTTGGTGTTACTGATGACACTATATCAGATGGTACAAGGGCCTTAGTATTAGTTGCACCAGTGGTCATGCTTTTCAGGGATTTGCCGAACTCGGAGTGGCTAAGCTTACCCCTCTGGGGAGCACCCAACCCCCTCCTCCTTTTGGATGGTGGTGGGCCAAGAGCTTTGATCGTATGAGGTAACTTGCCCGACTTTTTAGGCAACTCCCTAGCTGGAACACAAGGCACATTTTCTACATCTAGTCCTGTGCAAGGGGCACATGAAGACAACGAATTAGGTGGAGATTCAATAGATACTGTGCCAGGGAGCGGTAGAGTGTCTCTGAGGAGTAGGGGAAATTTATCCGGGGACAATGGATCCTCGTTATGAGTATCAATGGTATTATCCGGCAGGGCAGATATAGGCGCCAAATCAAGCAATGTTCTATTTTTCAAAGACTCAATAGAACGGCGACGTTCAATCCTACGCTCGGTCAGCAGGTCATCCTTGTCCAGATCCACAGAGGACCTGGTGAAGTAATTCTCTAGTGTTCCTTTGCTGCCCCCCACAGTGCTAGATTTATCACAGTTTGAAGCCATAGTTTTATGTTCCTACTTTCCACTTACAGTTGGAGGCGTAAAGGGGGTGGCCCGTCCCGTCCTCGGACGGCCACAGACGGTCCCGCCCTTGTCCCGGGCTTCTCCCGGTCGCTCCCGCGCAGCGGGAATGCAATGATCTTTAAATAACTAAATGCGTTATGGGCGGTAGGCGGGGCCGGCAGGGAGAGCAGCCCAGCTGATGTCGATTGGGCTCGCAGGGGCTCCTGGTCCACGGAGTCCCTGCTACCAGCTCGCAGCCCTGCCGGTCAAGAGTAGGTGTGCCCGTCCAGAAGCAGCAGCCCCTGTGAAGACGCCGCGCTGCGGGACCCGCGAAGCGGGTCCGGCGAGGAGCGTTGATTAACCCCTATGGCAGAAGGGCTGAAAACGATGGCAGCAGCAGGCAGGTGCGTAGGCAGCAGCGTTCAAAAGTCAAAATAATATATATTATCAGGTTGAAATGGCAGTTTAAAACTGCACATACAGGACGTGCAATAGCAGGCAGGAAGGATCTCCTCAGCAGTTTGGGATTTTCAACCCTCTTTTCAACCCTCTTTTGCTCATGCCATCTGAGGGGTCTTTGGTCTGTTTGAGCCCGGAAGTGAGTCTAAAACAAGTAAGGTCTCAGATTCTTCAGTGCCCAGACCACAGCAAAGGCCACCTCTGTTCCTGTGGAAGTAACATCCTGATAGTGAAGGCTACCGATTGCTCTAGGACCGCTTCATTTAACTTTGCTAAGACTGTCCCTATGCCATGCTCTGTTTTAGGAGTTTGCCACACCAGTGTAGGCCCAATCTTGGCCTGGAGGAGCTGATCCTTGCCCCCGCCCACCATGTGGCCAAGATACACCATGGAACCCTGCCCTATCTGGCACCTTACTGGCCTTGATAGTCAGACCCAACTGCGGCAGGGCCTGAAGCACCTCCTGACGGAAGCAAAGGTGTTCCTCATAGGTGGAGCTATAGACAGTGATGTCATCCGGGTTATTGGCACAGTATGAAGGAGGAAGGCAAAAAAGTGGGGGGAAAACCATCCATCTGCTGACAGGTCTAACACTACCACATTAATTATTTCAAAATTACATTTGTGAACCTAGTAAAACTTTTATGAACTTAAGTAAGATATTGGAAACCATTTTTGCACATTGCTTAATATTTTTTTTGCTTTCTACCAAATGTAGTTTCTGATTTTCGTAATTACCAGTACGGGCACTTGATAGCATTTTATGAGAAATGTAACCAAGGAATTTTTGCAAGAATATATGACATTACAATGCAAATATTTACAATGCATGCTCTAACAAAGTGGGTTTTACATCGCAACTACCATTACATCGCATGATTTTCCAAATCATGCCATTACAACTCTTTTTTTAAAACTACCACGCATTCCATTACAACGCATACCATTACAACGCATAATACTTTTAGGGCAACAGTAGGTAAGTGGTGGTTAGTGTAAGGGTAAAAATGACTATTCCCACTACAGTGAGTGCTACAGTAGAGTGAGTGTTGGATAGTCTACGGTTAAAAAATACTATTCCAACTCCAGTGAGTGCAACAGTACAGAAAGTGTTGAATAGCGTAGGGGAAAAAATTACTATTACCATTTACCCCAAAACCTATTTCCGCCCTAAAACAAAACAATCGCCATTGCTTACCTTATGATGCGTTGTAATGGCATGTGTTGTAATGGCATGCGTTGTAATGGCATGCGTTGTAATGGCATGCGTTGTAGTGACATGCATTTTAATGGCAAAGGTTTAAATGGCATGTGATGTAAAGGCAGTTGCAGTGTAGCAGTCGCGTTGTAAAAACAGTGCGATGTAAGGATGCTTTATATGTATGTATCCCATTTTGCAATGGTTTTAATTAATTATTCAGTAGATTGAACTTCTGCCATGGCCCGTGAAGGTAAGAGTGGTGGGGTGGTAGGGCGGGGATTTTGACAGAAGACGACGTGTGAAAATGTATTATATATTTAGTTTTCCCTCCTTGTTGTCTGGTGAAATCCCCCCCACCCGGCCCTAACGCTCCACCACTGTTTTCTGCACTGGGCGCAGCTGTTGAACTTGAAACTTTTATACATGTTTTCTAATACTCCTGAAAGAACATTGCTGATTCTTTCTCCATTATCAAAGGAACTGAAATCCAAGGAGGACTATATGAACACCCAGTCCCTGTGGTACCAATTTATCTGGTGGCCCTGATATTTAGTTGTCGCTGCAGTTACTTGCTGAAGATGACAGAGGTACAGCATGCTATTGCCGTCATTAGAATCACTCAAGCTAAAGAGCTTGATGTGGAGGGTTCATGAAGGCATCAGCAGCAGACACAGACCATCCAAACACAAAATCTTCTGACATGAAGTTAGAGGTACATCAATGCCTCCTGTACTTAGGCACTTGACCATGGAAACACTTCCCAACACAATGTAACTCATACCTGGTTCATTTAACTTTGTAAACCTGCAAGAGAACCCTTTTCAGTACTCTCCTTTTCCATGATAAAATATGACAGGCTTATTCAGAAAAATAACTTACACTAGTGGGTAATGTACATATGTAATTTACCCTTACACTTTTGAGTACATTTTCTACTTTTGGCTATTTACAAAATCCAAGTTCTTGACATGGCCCTTCTTAGGAGAATTTCCCCAAAACCTTTTGCTTTTTTTCCTCCTGGTTATTTTCTCATTCTCTTTTCCCGGCCTTGGGACTCTGGGCACTTCCCCACTGTACTGCAGTGGGAAAGTGTGTGCACCCTTCCTATACATGCCAAGACAGGGTGCTTACTTGATTGGTTTAGGAGTTGCACCTGGAGATGCCGAGTGGAATGGTACACCACAAACCCAGGGCAGGGGTGAAGCAGGCTAATAGGGGAAAACACGTGGTTTGAGCTGACAGAGGAATCTGTGGTGCACAAGGAGGATTACTGCCATTGAAAGGGTCCGTGTGCCATTCCTGAATAGTGGCTGGCCAGGGCCAACTACCTGCTGTGTGACGCCATACAGTGTGCTCTCCAAGGGCTTGTCAAGCTTGCCCCCTGTTCTTCCAAGGTTTCAGAAACATCAAAGATAGCCTACGGGGGACCCACACCTACCTGTGACACCTGGAGAATGGTGCCCTCTTAAGTACCTACATCACTAGCTGGAATTCACTGGTAGCGTGGCGTAGGCAACGAACTAAGAGTAGTGCTTGGAGACCAAATTGCCTCTTGCGGAGCCCCGAAGTCTTGCTTGCATTGCAGGTGTGTGGCCTCTTCATGTTGGGAACCTTGGCACACATATGCTTCTTCCTGGTCATGAGCAGATTCTCCAGTTGCGGGATCCAAGGTGATCCGCTTTGTTGATCGTGCCACATCTCTCTTGTGTGACATGCGGGCTGCATGCTCATTGTGTGCAGTGTCCGATTCACAGGTTGTGATCCTCTGAGGTGGGACATAGTCATAGTAGTGCCTCATTCTACCTTGTGAAGTATTGCTGAACTTGCACTTGTGAGTGTGTGACTGGAACTGTTTGGTGTGAGTAATATCAAAGTGCACCGGACATTGTGCTTCATTTTAAAGGAGGTACTGAATTGCAACTCTTTGTGTATGTGACCAGAACGGTCATGTGTGACTCATTTCATTGCACAACAGATTTGTGCTCGAATTGTCTGGTGTGATCAAAAACACCATGCACCAGACATTGCGCCTCATTTCCAGAGAGGAACCTATTTTGCCACTCTTCGTTGTGTGTGGCCGGAATGGTCTGGTGTGACCCGTATCATTGCGCCTCAGCCACTGTGCCTGGTTTGCCTGGGTACGGCTCTGATCAATGTGTACCTGACAGGGTGCCTCCTCCTTCCAAGAGTCCACCCTCCTCTGCTTCATTCTCCATTCCTTGATTGTTTCTTTTCTGGCCTTCAGCGCGGCAGACCAACTGCCCTCTACCCCCCCGGCGACAATGTGGTGCCAGGTAGTATTGCACAGCTAGAGCGTGGGTGGTGAGACTCATTGGCTGGGCTGGATGAACGCTTCTGAGAATGAACGGAAGCAGGTCAAGAGATGGTGTGACCCCCCAAAGCAGAGCTGGACAAGTGCTGCGACCGACTATTGCCATCAGCCGGTTCCTGCAACGCATCCTGTGGGTGAACTTCTGAAGTGGCTACCAAACCTTTCTGCTGACTGCCTCCTAATTGAACTTACTGCCTCCCCTCTACTTGCTTCCTGGGACTCTGACTAAGAGTGACTTCGGCCATGTGAGGCCTTGAGCCTGGGGGAGGACAGAGTGCCTCCAATCAGCAGGAGCGTAGGATAGTCGGGTGAGTTGGAGGGTGGAGGGAGGTTAAGGGCCATGTGGTTTACAGTGTGTTATCAATGGACCTACTGGGTATCAGTGGCACCGCATTAGGGTGCTGTGTGCATATGTGTGCGAGCGTGTGCCATACAGACCTGCCTGATAACCATTGCACTGCGTAGCAGTGTGGAGTGAGGGTAAGTGTGAGAGTGACAGCAGATGAACCGCCTGTGATTAACAACACTGGCCGTTGGTTTGCATTGCATTTGACATTAGTTTTACCCGCACGGTTTCGGCCTGTGGTGCTATTAAAAATGGTTTAATTTGTAGCATGTACATATTTTTTAAATCTTTGTGACCTGGGGTGAACCTTCTAATAGTGTGGTGTTGACTCTCAATAATTGCTGGTGTATGCCTGGGATGGGCAACATATTGCACCGCTTAAGGGTGTTGGGGGGAGCGTTAAAGGATCAAATCTTTCCCGACGCTGGGCCTTGTGCTGCTAGAAATAATTCCCAATGTGATTTATAATCAGAAGTACACGATGTTCATGTCATGTTGATTATTACATGTGAGTTAAATTTAAATGTTATTTACATACATCAGGTGCGAAGCCTCTTTTGTGATGCTCCAGGTATTTATCTTGAGTGAGTGCTGTGCTAATGCTTTACACATTGCCTTTGTGGTAAGCCTAACTCCTCAGTGCCAAGCTACCCAATGGTGAGCAAAGGTTATACAGTGTGTGCAATCACCCACCCTTGACATGAGTGGTAGGTTCTGGCTGGCTTTTGGAATTGCTTCAGGCAACTAGATTTTGCCAGTTCCAACACAAGTGCAACATTTTTACTAATTTATTATGAAGTTCAATAGGCATTTTTAATTTTCCCTACTTCATCATAGGGAGATCCCCAGGTCGACTGTGGAATCTCTTTGTGGTACAGTGCAGGGAAAAGTAAAAAAAGGTTATTTAACTCCCAAAAAATGTGTGAACATATTTAATGGTAAATATTAATGTTTATATTAATAATAAAATATGCTACAGCACTATTAACTTAATTTTTTATGTAATCTTTAATTAATTTAAAATACATTAAAGTAAACACAAATTATTTTTCAGAAATGTAACTTAAAAAATATATTCCGATTTAAAGAGAATATTTCTTTCATGTTCCAATAATTATTAAAAGTTATGCATAACATGAAAAGTATTTTAATTACATTTTACGAAATACATTGCTGCATTTACTTATATATTTAAATAAGGTTATTCAGTATTTTACAATTAATTAACACGTTTTATTCTGAGATTATTTTACATTAGCATATTAATTTAAAATGTATTTATATTTGTAACTATTTTAAATAATTTCATTTAATTTAACATACTTTTCAATGGGTTATATTTAAAACCCCTTTCTCCCTTATTTTCTGTGGTTGTGTATTGCAGTACCAGTGTTTGGCCATGTGTGGTGATGGACTTACTTCAGCTCTGAGCTGGAGTAATTTAATACTATGTTGGCCCCCTTTCTGTCTGTAGCAGCTTTGGAACTGCCGGTTGTGAATAGCAATGGCCTTATTCTTTTATGGGTGGGTGCATGTCGCTCCCTAAACCCCTCCTTATTCATCCCTAAACCCCTTCCATTTAGTGGTAAGTATGCCATATTTTCCAGCCACTCTCCTTGGTCCCTCTAACATTTACTACTAAGTAGGACATTTACATATGTGAGGATTTCCTCAAAGAGAAGATAGGAGAGATAGAGATTGACACTCATGGGTTTTTAATTAGCATTTCGTGGTACTTCTGTTGTACTCTTGTAGTGCTACTAAACATAGTACAAAAGTCGTTTGTGAATAGACCCCCTAGTCCTCAGTCTACTCAAAGCGACATAAAAACAAGTGGAGGTGATTTTATAAACTAAATATGGTATGCCAATAGGTGTGGAGGGTCAAACCCAGCAACTTACATTCCTATAATGCAAATATACAATTTCGAAGAGCAATGATGTGGTAAGAATGCACTCAACACAAATTGTCCCCGGAGATAGAACAGGAACCACAGCAGCACCAAGACAAAGCATACATTTCACCATTTACACTGAGGAAAATTATATTTTGCCTTGTTCTATGTCCCTACGTGTTCCCCATCCTATGTTATATGTACATGATCGATATGCATATGTATCCCCCTATGATCGATTAAAGACGCAATTACAGTTGTGTCCAACTCTAGTATGCCAGTATCCAGTTCTCGTGAAAGCAACGAGTATTAGGCCTATGTTACCACGATTTACAGTGTACACGTTAATTCATTGAATTGTCCCCGTTTCTAGGCCTCAAAAGGGCCCGGACGCCAGATTCAAGCTCCAGTCTCCTGAACCCTCTCCGAGGAGCGATACAGCCCCCACCTGCATCCCTGACCCTTCACTTACTTCCGCGCAGCGCGGTGCCCGGCCCGGCCTGGCTCTGCCTGCCTGTCTGCCAAGAGTATGTTATGCTTCTAGTTATCAGTCCAGCTTTCCTTCTTTGCATTCCTAAGCTACTGAACCGCATCAACAGTTTCAGCTATGGTCTAGTCTTTCTGTCTCCATGCAGGAGAAATACTGTATTAATATTCCTAGCTCACGCAATACATGTAGAATAGATGCATGCGCCAGCCTTAGAGTCAAGTAGCCTCTGCCCTGATAGCTTTTAGATTCTATCAACATGTACTCCAAACACCAGATACCAGATATGCTATAGGTACATGTCGTCCTGACACCGCAGACTTTAGTCTCCTCTTCTAGTGTAGAAGTCATAGCCCCCAGTTCTCCCTGGTAACACGTCATTGCCCGTTTGCGCGCACCACTGGGTTAAAGGTCCCAGCTGCTCAGGTAGCCCCCTCCATGTTTCCGCCCCAGTTATGACACTTCTGTGACGTCTACATCACATGTCTATGTATACGCCCTGTACACGCCTTCTTGTTACACCCATTTATGCTTATCTTTCGCGACTGCTACGAGTTACGCCTACTGCTACGCCTATTGTATTGAATGTAATTGTAATGTATGTATACCTTGTACTGTTACTTAGACGTGGCAGCTGCCATCCATTCTATTTCCGTGCAGGCTATCCCGTTCCTGTCCCTTCCCTTATGCCTGATTAAAGCCTGTTAGACTCAGATACCTCGAATCCTGTCTCTTATTTATTGAGCTATCTGTTTTATTCAATGTATTCAAAAATAGTACCGGTAATTAATTATTTATTTACCACATAATGGCGCACGAATAGGGACTTGCCCTTTCCCCACGCGCCGGCGAAGCCACGCAGGCCCCCTGACCCTCTGCAGCCGTGACGGAACCATACCGTGCACGTGCAGATATTTCTGCTTCAAGTATCCCTCAGGCCCACGGAGGAGACGGAGACTGCGGTCCAGCATCCAGACGAGGCGGTGAGGAATGCGGCGAGTCCCGACCAGAGCCCAAGCCGAGAGTACAAGGTCCGAGGTATCCGGAGGCCCACCTGTAACTGAAGTCCGAAGTTCGTAGTCCGACGTCGTAGCAGTCCAGTCCAGTCCGAGGCCTTCCAGTTTCTTGCTGCCCGGTGAGTACCGTTGCTGGGGTAGTATCTAGACAGGGTCATTAATTTGTCTCTGGTCCGATGGGTTTGGGTACACAGATCCAGTCCGAAGTATTCACCTAGGTGGATACGGGTCCGACGTGTCTCTTTATGGGACCGGTATGTTCTGTACTGTTTTAGCAGTGCATCCAGTAATTCTAGTAAGTCTGTTCTCGAGAAGTCCGAGTATTATGTTTTAAATGTACCAGGTAATATTCTGTTCGAACTGTTATTAATGTTATTTAATGTGTTCTCAATGTCGTGGTATGAGTGATTTGTTTTGCTATTCATTACTGTGTTTATCGTGTATTGTATTGTGTTTGGATTCAAGTCTAGAATGCCTCTGTTTTCCAAGTTACGTCAGATAGGAACCCGGAAAGGGTTACTCGAAGAATCAGTTCCTGTCCCGCCTAGGGACAGTCCAGGACATTTTATGTATCATAAGCATGGCTTAAGTGCCATATTGTATTTAGATTTATGGGTCGACTATACCAAGGATCTAGAAGAGAAATATAGATGGCCTGTATCAGGTACATGGGATGCCGAGTGCATCATGCGAGTAGAAGAGGCATTATGGAAAAAGAAAGCCCGACAGTCCCAGAAAGATGCCATCGATTTATGGCGCAAAGAATCTGATAGAAGAACCGAAAAAGAAATCAGAAAAACAGAGTTAAGTAGGGAATCCTCAGAGAGAGCCCAAGAAAGGGAACTTCTAGAAGAAGGTGAACGAGTTAGAGCAGAACAGTCAGACAGACAGAGAAATGCTCTTATGAGGGGCATGTATCCTCTTCTTGCCGAGGGCTTGCCGAAGGCAACCCCGGAAGCATCCAGTAATTTTCCGCCACCATTAGTCCCGATTAAGCTACGTCATAAACCGACCGCAGCTGAAATTTTTCTTTCGTCCTATTTGGACGATACAGTCCCAGAATATGCAAATCATATTCCGCCTGTTCAACCTCAGCACCCTGTTAATAATGTAATCCCTGTTCCTCCAGCCACTGGTCCCGGGGACCAAGTTAATGTACCCCCGGCCCAGCCTACAGTAAATGCACCCGTTTTACGAGTCACGTTACCAGCACCCGCACGTCCGGTATTACCTGACGACTCTAGCCCAGGAGGGGCGGTGGGAGGCGCTCCTACCACCCCGCCTCAAACGAAACGAATGACGCTGAGAGAAGCAGCGTTACAACGTACACCGAAAGTTTCTACTTACGCAGCCCTCAAGAAATACCTTACTGATTGCGTATATGATTCAGTACCAGGTGAAGATTACATGATACTGTATTCAGTACGTTTACGACGAGTTACCACCTTTTTGGTTACTCTGCCAGACATGAAGGACCATCTAGATAGAATATATCGTTTTATCCGTACAGGGAAGGATCCAGAAAGTATTCACGAAGCTATGGAACACAGAAAAGTCGAGACTCAACATCTGATTTTACAGTTTTTGATTAACTGTTTAATAAGAGAACAAGACTATCCTGAGAAAGATAAAGATAAGATGAAAGTCCTGACAAAGTGGAGTGATAATATAGCCGAGGGAAAACACAAGACACAGAATTGTATAGACGCTATGTACAGGAAAATCCGTAAGGAAATTCTAGACATACACGAAAAAGAGAAAGCAAGAAAAATAGCCGAGAAAGAGAATGACTCTTCAAGTGAAGAGGTAGACAGCGAGAATCCCGACAGAATAGCGTATGTAGGTAGAACTAGACTTTCCGACAGACATTCACGTCCAGATTACAAGAAAAGTTTTCCTCCTCCAGTGCCAGAACAATGTTCTCTTGAGCAAGTATTCCAAGCTACCGATAAAATTCTGAAATCACGAATAGGTTATAGTGAACTTAATACCATGCATGAACAAGAACTAGCCCGATCAGCAGTCCGATGGACTAGTGATTTTACCACGTTTCCAGATGAAATCGTGGCACAAATGTTCCTGAAACTGCCCCCAGCCGAGCAGCGTCTGGTGGGTATGCATATGATCCAGCACCTCATCACACTGTATGAGGTTCAGCATTCTGATCCAGGTCCTTTACATGATGTATTGAACGAGTTACTCCAGTACAGATGGAAAGGTCTAGGTACCGATTTAATTAATGTCATTCTAGAACAGCGCCACAAATACAGTACGTTCCTGACTCCGCATTTTGTTCCCGTTCCACCCCCAGTAAGGAAGTCATTCTACATAGATAGACAGAATCCGTTACGAGAAGTACATCCAGTTAGGACAACTGGGGGTGCTCTAGAACGAGTATTTGTTTACACCCCCATCACGAAAATAGAACTTTTGGAGATGAAAAAGTTAATTCCCTGTCATGATAAAGATCCAGCAGGGTTCCACCGTGAACTAAAAGACATGCTCCGTATGGGAGAATACACGTATCCTGATATCATTAAAATGTTAAAGGTCTTGTTGCCTGCGGGCATATATGAAAAACTTAAAGAAAAAGAATGGGAGGTGGGAGAGAATAAGATAGATTGGTCCGCATTAGAAGCCGAAGATAACACACGAGTACCAGGTACCGGTCTTGGGGATAAAGCTAAGGCTTTGCCCGAACTGTTAATACAAGTCTTGCCAAGATTACTAGCCACGAAAAAGGAAGACTGGGATGCCATCTCAGCCTGTAAACAGAAACAAGACGAAGATACTAGTGATTTTTATTCTAGATTCGAGAAATGTTTCATTATTAATAGTGGTCTGAAAACAAGTAGTGAATCGTATCCACATCTTTTTGTTACCAAACTAGTCGAGAATTCAAGTCCACAAGTTAAAAATCGAGTACTGAAAGTCGAGAGTTCTTGGCAAGCTAATACTCCGTCACAAATGCTCCAGATGCTCCAGTATCACCAGAACAGAATCAGGGAAGAGCAGGAACATGAAAGAAGACGTATGAAAGACACGAAAATGAAAGTACTAGTTGCACAATCTGTTCCGCAAGACAGTCAGAAGAGGGGTCCGAATCAAGCCAGTCATCCTACAGCTCCCGTTAAAGGGACATGCAATTATTGTAAACAACAAGGTCATTTTATAAACGAATGTGCAGTTCTGAAACACAACATAGCTACTGGTAAGACTAAAGAGAGACCGTGTCCGCCTAGACAAGAACATGTTTTACAGACTTCCCAGCCACCGCAGAACGCACAACAGACAGTTACAGTACCGCAGCCTATCGCTGCAACACAGCATGTTACACAGCAGATGTACCAGTATGCACAGACAGAGTATCCAGATTATCAGCCGTATTCATGAAACAGCCTAGAGAGGGAGGTTGGCTTGCCTCTCATCGAGATTCCTGTAGATCAAGAGGGTCCCTATGTACACAGTCAAGTATTAGGGAAAGACAGAAAGTTTCTGATTGATACAGGGGCAAGTAGGACTACCATCAGTCATGACGAGGTTCCAGGGGCTCCGCTCTCAGGCTCAAGAAATGTTTCCCTTGGATTTTCAGGAAAGCCTATTGTTAATGAAATATCGAAACCAGTTACTCTAGAAGTCGGTCCACTGTCCCGAACTACTGATTTGTTACTTACGAAGTCATGTCCAGAAAATTTATTAGGCATTAAGACACTGAAAGAATTAGGTGCCATAATTTGTTGCTCCCCAGAGGGAGTAAGACTGTTCCTGCGAGATTTTAAAGATCATTATGTATTACGTGATTTTGATCCAAGATTATTGAATGTACCACAGCATTTATGGGCGCAAGGTCCAACTGATGTAGGTTGTATGCACATTACACCCTATCGTGTCACTCTGAAACAAGGTGTTGTATTACCACGAATCAGACAGTACAAATTGCCACCTGAGGCTGTAGCAGCCTTATCCAAAATTATTGACGAACTTATTGTTCAAGGAGTAGTTGTAGAAACTGACTCCAATGTATGTAATTCTCCTATCATTCCAGTCTTGAAACGTACTGATCCAAATGCACCTCCAGTGTATCGATTAGTGATTGACCTTCGAGAACTTAATAAATGTATCATACCACAGTACCCAGTAGTCCCAGATATTTCTTCCCTATTGACTGCCATTGATTCTGAAGCCACGTTCTTTACTGTAATTGATCTCAAGAACGCATTCTTTAGTGTCCCCATTCATCCAGACAGCCAGTACCTTTTCGGATTCTGTTTAAATGGAAGAAGCTATAAATTTACACGAGCTCCTCAAGGTTTCACAGAAAGTCCTAGCATTTACAGTCAAGCACTTAAGAGACAACTAGACAATATTCACATGCCAACTGACACTGCCCTGCTCCAGTATGTCGATGATCTGTTAATTACGGCCCGTTCTGAATGTGACTGCGAACGTGCGTCACTGACAGTCTTGTATTTTCTGGCCGAGATGGGGCACAAGGTGTCCCCTTCCAAATTGCAATTCTGTGTCCAGCAAGTGGTATACTTGGGACACTTACTGTCCAAGAGGGGTAGGCAGTTGACACCTGACCGTATCCAGTTAATAGCGCATCTTCCACAGCCCAAGACTCAGAAGGAGGTACGAGCTTTTATCGGCCTCACTTCTTACTGCAGACAATGGATTCCTCAGTACGCATATCTAGCCAAACCACTGATACAGTTAACGACACAGGAGGTAGCCGTATCGACTGTCCTCCCTTGGACCCAGGAACATACACTTGTTTTTAATGAGTTAAAGAAAGCTTTATGTAATGCACCTGTTCTAGCAACACCAAACTACAGTAAGCCTTTTACACTTTTTGTTACTGAACGTGCTGGTACTGCATTATCTGTTCTCACACAAGATCAAGCAGGACAATACAAGCCCTGTGCTTATTTTTCTAGCACATTAGATCCAGTAGCCAAGGCTCTGCCTGCGTGCCTCAAGTCAGTTGCAGCCACAGCTCTAGCTATCAGACAGAGTGATTCCATAGTGTTAGGACATTCCCTGACAGTACAAGTTCCACACTCCGTGGAAGTTCTTTTAAACCGAACACAGACCCAGCACTTGACAATTGCACGTTTAACAGGTTATGAACTAACACTGTTTCAGCCACACATAGAAATCAGACGCTGCAACGTTTTAAATCCAGCTACACTGTTACCGTCAGTTACTTCAAATACTGCCACACATGACTGTGTGGAAATTGTTAACACCATGACAAAGCCAAGACAAGACTTGACAGATATTGCATTACCAGATCCCGACCTGACACTTTATGTGGATGGTTCATGTATGAGAACAAGTACAGGAGAACTAGTAGCCGCGTATGCAGTGACTACTGACACCGAAGTTATAGAAACACATCGTATTGACACCCTGTCTGCTCAAGCAGCAGAGCTCATCGCTCTGACCCAAGCCTGTATACGTGCCAAGAACCTGAAAGTTAACATATACACAGATTCACGGTATGCATTCGGAGTCGTACACGACTTTGGAGTGCTCTGGCAAGAGAGAGGTTTCATGACTTCTCATGGAACCAAGATTCAGCATGGTCTCCTCATTCAAGCTCTGTTAAATGCAATACATTTACCGACAGCTATCGCCATTATGAAGTGCAAAGCACATACGAAAGTTACTGACATCATTTCCCAAGGTAACGATCTAGCAGATCGTACAGCCAAGCTTACAACTCAGACTCCAGACATTCCAGTTAACAAGACATCGACACACATTCCAGATCAGACTACTTGTATGACAGTTAAGGACCCTACACAAGATGTAATAGATATACAGTCACATGCCACTCCAGATGAAATCAAGAAATGGTCCGAACAAGGAGGGGTCCAGACAGATCAGGGATGGTTGACGAAGGGAAAAGCCACATGGTTTCTCCCCGACTCAATGGTTCAAGTCATTATTAATACCGCACATAGTCCAGCACACCTAGGAGAAAAGGCCATGTTAGACAGTATCCAGAACATTTGGTTCAACAAGCATTTACGAGCAGCAGCCAAGCAGAAAGTGCGTACCTGCATGATCTGTTGTCAGTTCAATCCAGGTAAAAGTGTCCCGGTGGAACAAGGTGGATTCCATCCTCCCGACCACCCTTTTGAAGTCCTCCAGATGGATTATATTCAGATGGAGCGATGTCGAGGTTTCAAGTATGTCCTCGTAGTCGTATGCGCTTTGTCCAGATGGACAGAAGCATATCCAGTTCCAGATTACACTGCCACGACCACTGCCAGGCAGTTGGTTCGTGAGTTTTTCCCCCGCTATGGTTTACCAAGGGTCGTGTATTCAGACAACGGCCAGCCATTCTCATCTGAACTCATGAAACAAGTATCCCTTCTGTTAGGGTACCAGTGGAAGTTCCACTGTGTACGGCACCCCGAAGCAGCTGGTCTAGTTGAGAGACACAATCAGACACTGAAAATCCGCATTGCAAAAGTATGCACAGAGAAAGGCGTAGATTGGTTGGTAGCACTGCCAGTTGCCCTTTTTTATATGAGAATGGTTGCACACTCCAGATCAGGTCTGTCCCCGTACGAGGTCGTATTCGGCCGTCCTCCAAATATGTGGGGTACACCTATGCCCCGAAAGATTACAGACGTTTCCAGTAATATGCTGACAGATTACCTTGCTTCCTTGATGTCTGCACTACAATCTTGTCGTTCACAGGTCGCCGCTGTTTTTCCAGACAACACAGAAGTGAAACCGCACAAAGTCATACCAGGCGACTTCGTCCTCGTGAGAAACTTCGATCGTTCAAGTCCGCTGGAGCCCCGCTGGAAGGAGCCCAAGTTGGTGTTATTAACAACAAGGACCGCAGTCAAGCTCGAAGGACGCAAGGGCTGGGTGCATACCAGCCACAGCAAGAAATTCCATGGATTACGGCCAAGGTAATAACGCACCGTCTGTATATTCAGCTATAACCAGACTTCATAAAATTGCCCATCAGTTACACCAAGATCCAGGCACCTGGACATGGTCCGGTTGGCTCTGGAGTATAATATCTGCCTGGGGATGGAAGGTATTGTCATTTATAGGTATAGCAGTAATGATCATATTCAGTTGCTGCCTCTGTTTACAATGTGGCCCTGCGATTTGCGGCTTGTGTGCTACATCCTGTATTCCTAGTCCTAAGTCCCGTTCCAAGACAATTCGAGACGAGCAAATGATGCTATATGAACAGATAGATGGTATTATGAATATTGATGTTTCCTGATGGAAACGTAGGGTCAAGGAGGGAATGAGGAAAATTATATTTTGCCTTGTTCTATGTCCCTACGTGTTCCCCATCCTATGTTATATGTACATGATCGATATGCATATGTATCCCCCTATGATCGATTAAAGACGCAATTACAGTTGTGTCCAACTCTAGTATGCCAGTATCCAGTTCTCGTGAAAGCAACGAGTATTAGGCCTATGTTACCACGATTTACAGTGTACACGTTAATTCATTGAATTGTCCCCGTTTCTAGGCCTCAAAAGGGCCCGGACGCCAGATTCAAGCTCCAGTCTCCTGAACCCTCTCCGAGGAGCGATACAGCCCCCACCTGCATCCCTGACCCTTCACTTACTTCCGCGCAGCGCGGTGCCCGGCCCGGCCTGGCTCTGCCTGCCTGTCTGCCAAGAGTATGTTATGCTTCTAGTTATCAGTCCAGCTTTCCTTCTTTGCATTCCTAAGCTACTGAACCGCATCAACAGTTTCAGCTATGGTCTAGTCTTTCTGTCTCCATGCAGGAGAAATACTGTATTAATATTCCTAGCTCACGCAATACATGTAGAATAGATGCATGCGCCAGCCTTAGAGTCAAGTAGCCTCTGCCCTGATAGCTTTTAGATTCTATCAACATGTACTCCAAACACCAGATACCAGATATGCTATAGGTACATGTCGTCCTGACACCGCAGACTTTAGTCTCCTCTTCTAGTGTAGAAGTCATAGCCCCCAGTTCTCCCTGGTAACACGTCATTGCCCGTTTGCGCGCACCACTAGGTTAAAGGTCCCAGCTGCTCAGGTAGCCCCCTCCATGTTTCCGCCCCAGTTATGACACTTCTGTGACGTCTACATCACATGTCTATGTATACGCCCTGTACACGCCTTCTTGTTACACCCATTTATGCTTATCTTTCGCGACTGCTACGAGTTACGCCTACTGCTACGCCTATTGTATTGAATGTAATTGTAATGTATATATACCTTGTACTGTTACTTAGACGTGGCAGCTGCCATCCATTCTATTTCCGTGCAGGCTATCCCGTTCCTGTCCCTTCCCTTATGCCTGATTAAAGCCTGTTAGACTCAGATACCTCGAATCCTGTCTCTTATTTATTGAGCTATCTGTTTTATTCAATGTATTCAAAAATAGTACCGGTAATTAATTATTTATTTACCACAACACACTTGCAAACCAATTTTGCCCATAAGAGGTGGCTTTGTAAGTCAAAACATAGAGATCCCTCGAGATTTCAGTCTGATTTATATACAGCCTCGAATAAAACATATGCCACTTTTGTAATGAAAGTGCTTAATCACAGTGCATTAAGAATCTCCTTGAGGAATAATAACATATTTTAAGCCTGTGAGGAAAATCAGAAAATGTAAATTGATGTGAAGACCATGTTTTGACAACTATTACTTTAGAAGAGATAATTTGAATAAAAGAAACAAGAAGCAAGCCTTTCAGGCTGTCATAGTAATTGGATGAAAACCCCAGCCTGTTTTAGAACATTGCAAATGCCAAACATCACTAACTTCAGCACATGACAAAATATACAAAAATATGCTGCTTGTCCAAGCTTCCAAAAGATAAAAGTGATCAAGATGGTATTAGAATTGTTTTCATATTTTACGAAATATCGATCAAATGGGAGATGGGGGTGGTTAAACTATGTTTTTTTCATCAACATTTTACTTTTGTTGTAATCTAATATGGTAAGCAAAATATACTGGGGTGTCTGAATGAAAATTATTAGCAACTAGGTGCTTTTTCAAGAGTTATGCATGAGTCCTAGTCTTTGTATTTTCCATACAGATTCTAAGCTCAGCACATCAGTGTTTTCAGTTTCCATAAGACAAGCTTCAGAAAACAAAAAAATATGCAAAGTACAAAAATCCCATAATTCGGATTCAGTCAAAACTAAAAAAGTGCCAGGGTCTAATACCAAATCACAATTCTGAGGCCACATCATGATGAGCTGTGCCCGCTCAATGTAGAGCCAAACACTTTGCGTTTTTTGCGTACGAGGGCATCTAAAGTTCATACATATAACTCAATTTTCTCAGAGTTAATAAATACACTATGGACAGAACACCTCGGAAACAGAGAAAGGCAGTCTCTGGTCACCGTTTCCGACTTGTTCTGTCTAAGTCCCCCGACGTGAATTAAGGGCTGGCTCTTCTAAGAGGCAAGGTGGTGGAGAAATACCACATGGGACCTCTGGTGCCAAATTTGTACTAATACCAGACAAATGCAGAGTGAGCCAAGAGAGTAAACACATTGGTAGCATGCAAATGCACATCTTCTTCCACAAAAATGTTAATCTGTTATAGGATGGGTCACAAGAAAACAACAAGCATTGGCAATGTCAATAGGTCTCACCATATAGTGGAGTTTAGTGTGTAGATAGTAAAGAGCAGTGTTAAGATAGCTTGCTGTTGTATAGAGTATAGAGTATAATAGTGTGGAGTATAGATTTGTAATAATAGACAAGATTAGATTTAGATTTTTGTTTTGTTTTTATTTGTTTTCGCATTTGTGAAAGGTAGATCTGTTGGCGTTGCAAAATATATTATTGTTTATTAGAGGAGTCTAGAGGACTAAGAATGAGGAATTAAAGATGATTCCAGAAAAGCAGCTAGCAGCACTGCCTAGAGTACTAACAATGAGGAATTACCTCTGGGAACAGAGACACAGCTACAGCACTGCCTAGAGGACAACGAATGAGGAATTACCACTGGGACCAGAGAAGCACCATGCCATGCCTCGCAGAGCAATGCATGTACATTGATAGGCTCGTCCTTAAAAGAACCCACAGGAGTGAAATAAAGGGGCAGGCAGTGTCTGGTGCTGGAAGAATGACGCACAAGGTGGAATCCTAGTCTAGTTCAAGTTTATTGTTTCAGTTAATAAGAACCATACAATTTAGCATTTTAAACCATAAAATATTACAGTTAATAAGATCATTAAACAATACATCCTAAGAAAAAGTGCTGCCAATCATTTTACCCTAGGATTACATGATTACTGCTACGGTATATTTTCAAACCAATAGTTTAAAACAACTGTTGAATATAATCAGTGAGGTGGAATCCAGACTACGCTTCATTGGTATCTGCCAATCCGGACATTCATGGGTGCCATCTGCTGGCTTTGAGAAAATCTTTGGGCACCAGCACGTATTATCTTATAAATTGACATCTGTGCACAAATAGGCAAACACATTCATACACATACAGAAAAGCACAAACATGCTGAAAACTTAGGACAACATTTCTCAAACGTGGTATATTGAAAACAGTGCTTGTGTTTTAATTCACAAGGTATGCAATGTGAGTCGGCAATGCCAAGACCATTGTTAATCAGATGCACCCTATTAAAAATAAAAGCCATTCCCCGATCTAAGGCTTGATGCGTATGAAAAGATAAGCCGTGCCAGATTCTTGAGCAAATCCTGTGCCGGGGGGTATCCTTAATATGGTAATATTTGAAAATGCACTGGATTTGACGCATCCTATTGCAAAGTTATTACAGAACTGATGCTCCCCTTGCAATGAACTAAATCCCCTGTTCCAAAATGGCCACAACTCTAGTCTGTTATTGTCATGCAGGCTCATATCCCTTTGTCATCGCATTTAAGAGCTCTGAAAATACATCAGCTCAGGATGTGCACTGTACATAGTCCTCCCTTGGCATCTATAATATATTACAAACATAGGCCACATCTAGGGGGCGCATGACAGCTGATTTGTTTCTTGCTTCATTGAAGGCATTGTGTTAGAGCGGTAGAGAAGGTGCATCTGTGATCAACAGTAGGTGTTCATTACATTGGATGCTTTGTGCTAGTCCAGATTGCGTATTGGTTTCTGGTCAATTTTCTTTGAAGTAGCTGCAATTAGTATTTATCCCTGACAAAGTTTCAGGGCCAAATCAGTGTAATTATTTTGGGGAGTCCTATATAGCTACTGCACACTTTTAACCATGCACACAACAGTGTAGCGTTAATGCAGGCTCAGCCAACTGGGACACACAGCTCTTTGGAAATTGTGCATAGAGGTTAATAGGCAGTCCACTTTTTATGTACAGCTGCTGGTTGAGAGAACCCTTCCCACCTGCCAAGTTTGTGGAGATGCCCCTTTTAAAGGTAATGGTGAATGGAACAGCTCCTGTGGCCACCTCTAAGTCTCCCTAGCTTTGCTCATATACCACCTTTCACCCTAGCTCCCTCCTCCTGGCCTAATTCAGGAGCAGTCCATAGGGCAAGGGCTTCCCCACTGCCCCCCAACCTCTGCACCCCAACTGCACAGGGACCGACACAAACAAGACCATAAACAAGGAGGAGACCCTTGGCCTTGAGGAAGAAGCACTGTAGTGCAGTTCCTATATTCCCAATAGGCTCTGCGCATTGGAATAACATACACCATAGATTTGACATAGGACTGAGGTCAGTATGTCTCTATCGAGTATACTAAACTTAATTGTGAGTGCCAGCTAGCTCAGAGGGCACTAGAAACTTTCTCGAATAAACAAGAAGGGATTAGTTCCTGACACTGCATAAACATGACAACTTTGTTTCCCCAAGAATCGAAACATATCCTAGTGGGAACAATAGATAACTAGTTCACTCAGTCAATCGCGCATGCTTCGTTTCTACAGAGTTGCATTGAAATAGAGAGACAGGCATTTTAATAAAAGTGTTTATAGAACAGACTTCTTTCTCTTGCAAGAGAGGTGAACTGTTACAATCGTTAGACAGAATGCAAATTTGAATGCGTACAGCGAGAACAGTAATATAAAATAATACTGCAATAGCATTGTCTGTTGCTATGACATGTAGAAATACATACATAAATAACACAGGCTAAAATAGTCAATTGGTGCTTCTAAAATATGCCTACCCCAATGTACCTAACCTAGGTCTAGTACCAAGGAAGAAGTAGGTGTTTGTCTTTAGATTTAGTTCTGCCAAGAATTGCCAAAGGTTTCTCTAGGTTTTAATCTGCTCCATACCTTTAGAACAATAGAGGTTGGTATCTCTTTCACGGACTAGATTTCCCAACACCCGGCAACGGGAAGCCAGAAACACTGGAGCTGGATTCTCGGCAGGAGGATGGCAGCCTCTGTTCAGTGCGTCAGCTGGAGAGTTGCCTTCCTTCGGCACTTGCTGTAGCGAGCTGCGTCGGGCAAGTAGGTAGTCGAACTGCACCAAACCACACCGTGATTTGTTCTAGCAAGTGAAGGTATATTTATACTTTGAAGGTGTTTAGGAATGCCAACATTGACGTAAAGTCGGCATATGAATGTCATGGATGAACCCCTAAGCAATAGTTGTTCATGCATAATAATGAGTTTCTTAGAGAAATCAATATCCAGGCTAGGGGAAGTCCCTTCTGCTTCAGAGTCTGGTTTTCTAAGAAATCGTTGTGACATAGATGAACGGATGGAAGTAGCCATGCCTGTATTTGGGCAGCATGGGCTATGCCTAAATAAGGACTGGATTTCTATGCCTATATAAGGGCAATGTGAAATATACCTATATAAGGGCATGAATCGGGAAATTCATTCTGAATCTATAATCAAACACAACAGCACACTAGGTAAGAAACATGGATGCTCCAGCACAGGCAAGCCTGGCACCATCTGTCTGCATAGCTAAAGTTCACAGCCTGCCTGTTAAAATGTGGAGCGCCGTACAGTTATTTGATGTAGGCCTTATTTTGTGATACGTGATATTTAAAAAGCACTTTTTTTCTGCCACAGAAGCCCTCCCCACCTTAAGTGATCTCAGAAGAGCAAGAATGTAAGATAAATATTTTCAAACTCTCGATTTTTTCTGAGGCTCCCTGAAATTCTAGAAGCTCTTTTAAAAAGTATAAAGGCTTTCCCCTGTTCTTTGTTTGTATTGGTCATGCAAAACTATGTCCCAAACATCCTCCATAAGACATTCAAATGGATCCCCCAAGGCAAGGAAAACAGTCACCCACACACTCATCACCAGCAGGCTGGACTATGGAAATGCCCTCTATGCCGGCATCAAAAAGTCCCTACTCCGCAAGCTCCAAACAATACAGAACACTGCCGCCAGACTCATCCTTGGGGTCCCTCGACATGAACCCATCAGCCAACACCTACGCGGGTTCCACTGGCTCCCGGTCGAGAAAAGAATCACCTTCAAGATACTCACCTACCCCTTCAAATGCCTACACAACATCGGACCCCAATGCCTCAACGACAGAATAACCCTCCACGTACCCAAACAAAACCTCCGCTCCACCTACCTCTTCCTCGCCGAAACCCAGTGTATCCGCAGAGGCAGAACAGGGGGAATATCCTTCTCCTACATCGTGGCCAGGACCTGGAACGAGCTCCCCATCGACATGAGACATGCCTCCACCCTGAACACCTTCAGGAAGGCTATGAACATCTGGCTCTTAGACTGATACGAAACTGCTGACCCCCCCATGCCCCCTGCACCTTGAGACCCTCACAGGTGAGTAGTGCGTTTATAATCCCCCTGATCAATTGATTGATTGAAACATAACTTCTCATTAAGACAAAATCACTAAAAAGTATATTGATATAAAAGAGAAGCGACAGAACTAGTGCCAATAAAGGGGAAGTGCAACAGTCATTCTAATAGGAGAAACAAATTACAGAGGCAAAGCTTTTGTGATTATAAGTCATGCACAGTAAATCAAGAACTATTACTGCTGGAAGGAATGCCACCACCAGGCCCCATTACATAAATGAAGAAGTGGACTGCACCTGTAGAAATGATCATAGATGGGAAGTGGTGCTGTTGCTACACATTCTGTCCTGCAAGCGAGTATAAGACTCTATGCACCAATGTGGCAAAAAGCACACAACCTCAACACTGGAACATCCTGCAAGCTACAATCCCTGTAGAGCACATTGAAAACACAGTGGGTTTGTGTGCATGCCTTTTTGGGTATCAGAAATCTTCCTGCTGTCTAATCTAATGTGCATACTTCAAAAACAGTTCAAAAAAGTTATGTCACAATGTTGAAGCCTTGTATATATGTATGTTGCGAGAACCTGATTAAATGCACATCTAGTGCAGGTCCATGCATGGGCCTGCAGGGGAGTTCAGTCATGTATATAACATCAAACATGATGTATGTGTCAGTCCCATAGAGGAGGAACAACATGACCAAATGCTGCACATGAGGTTCACCTCACTTCCTGCATACAAACAGTCCACCACTGTGGAAGTTATTTATTCACAGGCACAAGGCAGATTTAGTTTCAAGCAAAGAAACGGCTCAGACACTGGCAGGAACATAAACGGTGCTTTTAGTCAGCATCACATCTGCTTCGCGCCGTGCTTCTGCAGCACCTTCTGTATGCAACGACACTGTTAAATTACCAGAAGCAGACAGGAAGTGCATCACTGAGGGATTCAACACGTCACGTGTAAGCATTAAACACTCCCTGAGCACTCATATAGGCCTGGCAAGACATCAGCAATACAAACGATACTAAGGGGTCTTTTCAGGCGCGGTTCGTCCATTGGGGCGTGGGGGCGTAGTCCCCCCCTGCCTGAAGCCGCCCGCAGCTCCCTTGGCGTTTTTCAGTTAAGACGGTGACAACAGTTAAGACGGTGACAATCATGTCAATGAATCAACATGACGTCAGACCGCCGGGCGGGCGTCATGTTGATTGATTGACATGATTGTACAGGCAGCAACACAAGTGCGCATGCGTGGAGATGGAGGGTGAATTTTTACCCGTGCCCATGCATGCGCACTTGTGTTTTTGCGGCGTTGCGCATGCCCATTAGGAGCCCTAATGGGCGTGATGCGGGCGAGAAGGTACCTGTGCCCCTGGCGCCAGGATTGGCCAGGGGCGCTGTGAGCCTGTGACGTCTGGGGAGCAGAGCCCAGAGGTGGCGCGGACCGGTACCGGCAGCAAGGTAAGAGTGTGTGTTTTTCTTTTATTTTAAAGTGTTTGGTGCGAGCGTGCGTGTATGCATGAATGTTTGGGGGAGAGTGTTGTGAATGGATGTGTTTGTGTGTATGCGTGTGTGAATACATTTCTTTGAGTGTTGTGTATGTGGGTCGGGAGGGGAGGGCAGGGGGGGGTCGCCGCCGGCCTGAGTGGCCTGGGGCCCGCACTCGCAAATCAGTTTGCGCCTCACCACTGTAAAATGTCACCAGCCGCCCCTGGGTCTTTTGCATAAATGCACACAGATCGCGCCCTTATGCTGACCTCAAGTAGCCTTATTGTGTTAGGTAACTGTCGCTCAGCTCTTTCATGCCCTGCAGCTTCAGACACTTGCCAGTGTCGCTTATCATGGCGCCCTCACGTGACCTGTCAGAACAGAAGCACTTCAACAACAGCTCTGGAATACACATTTATTTGACTATGCAGCAACACAGCAGAACGGCTAGAGCATCGGACTTCGAAACTGGGGAACTGGGTTCGAGACTTGGCACCAACGCTCCAAACATCCTATGTTTCTGGGCAAATCATGTAATCTGTGCCTAAAAATGAATGTGTCTGCTTGTAAAGCAACTGGTGCTCACCTAAGGGGCTCTGATACCTTCGCACCCAGTAAGTGCATTATACATTTTATTTAAGTAAATTGTGGATAATCCCTGTGCCAACCAAAATTCCGCCTAGACAGTTTTAAGCTGTAACAGACAGCGATGCCCAGAGGGGGGGAGGGACCATCATGCCATTGAGGAGGAAGAAGCTGTGAAGGCCTACAAAAGCTGTCACTTAGTGAAATTGCCTGGCTGAAACTACCACTAGAAGGAGGGACAATTGAGGGGAATGGACTAATAGAAAGGCATCATTTCAGAATGGCATGAGAAAGAACCATTGGCAATTGGTTGGTCTGACAGAAGCCCACGGAAGAAACATCAGGTCTTGCAGACAGCACATGTGCTGTCGAGGCTTGACCTAAAAAATATGAACTTCTAACAAATCCAGATTTTTGTGACACATCAGACTTTGAAAGGACAAACGAATGGACTTTAGTGTGACTGAATTTGGATGATTTCAGGAAGGCAAAGCTCTCATGTTTTCCAGTTCCATGCATAAGCAGCACACCCAGTCTTGTCTTTTCCCCTTTTGCTTTTAGTGATTTGTAGTCCTGCTGATACATTTATAAACATGGGACTTCAGCTTCAAGATTGCAAAAAGGGGTAAACTGGGAGTCCATGAGATGGGAAACTTGAAAGCTCTAGTGAGGTCCTGCCTCTAGACCAGGGCTTTCAGTGGTATAAAAAAGGACATAGGAATCTAAAAGGATGAAGAATGACGAACCAAAACTCTTTTACAAGAGGTGTGGCATATATAGTGAAAGACTTGGACAAATATGTTAACTAGAATGTTGTGCTTTGCAAATTCATAAAGTATCTGACTTGACAAATAATAAATGAACTCAGAAACGAACTAAATATATATTATAATGAATAAAACACTATACAAGATATGTTGCTACTTTGTGCAGAAACACGTGCCTCTATGTTGGCATGAGTTTGTCCAGAGTATTTATGCTAGAAAGCTAAATAGAAATCCGGAGCAATGAAGGAGGAAAAGGCACTTGTAAAGCCTTACCACTGGGAAATTATGCATTTTAGAAATGTTAAATACCAATAACTAACAAAAGCATCCATATGAAATGTTGTTATAGTCTTGCTTTACTCTCTGTAAGCCTCTTGTCTCTGGTATCAGTTTAAGCATCATAATATTATGGGGCAGTACCCTGGATGTAGAGTGGTTTAACAAACACTGTATCTAACTATTTGAGAAATGGTACACATCCTTTACAACAAAACTTTTTCCACGCAGTACCTTTACAATGCAGGAATTACAACGCAAGTTGTTACAATGACTTGCGCTGGAGGGCGCTGTAGTATAGGGAATAGTTTCATTTACTATCCAAAACCTTCCCTACTATCCACGGGTACTGGAGTTGGAATAGTAAATTAAACTATTCACTATCCAGCGCCCCCCAACGCAAGTCATTGTAACGATTTGCGTTGTAAAACCTGCGTTGGAAAGGCATGTGTGGAAAAAGCATGCGTTGTAACGACATACATCCTTGAGAAATGTCACACACACGCACATAAACAGCTTTCAGCTTGATCAAAGGTCTACCCTACTCTGTTGAAGCCACAACGGGCTTGTTATTTGGGAGCAGGGGCATAGCACAAGCTCCTGTAGCCCCTATGGTATAAGGAGCACCAACCGTTGGGGGGGGGAGGGCAAATCCTCAGGGAGAGGTCCCTTCATCCACAAAGGCTCATTAATATCTATGAAATGTAGGAACCTCGTGGTCCTCTATTCACACTCTCTCACCAAAATGGAAGCTCTTCATTTAATGTGCTTTCAGTGTTTACAGTTTAATTCATTTACTATTAAAATTTAGTATTCATTTAGTATGCACGAAGACTGAGTAGTATGCCCACAAGCCAAAATATGCAAATGAGGAATACTAGTTCTACTCAACTCCCCTTCAAATACATGATGAACACTTCAATTGATTGCTAAAAGAAGACTAGTAGTATTCCAGAAGAATAGTATTTGAAGCTTAGTAGTATTCTTATAGGGTTTATTTGCAGCTTTTGTGCTATTTCAAGAGCAAAATTAAGTCTAGTCTCATTGATTGCGACCACTATTTGAAGACTAGTGGTATTCTTTGTAAGCAATATCTGAATACTAACGGCAATTATTGTGAAGACTCAAGTAAGACTAGCAGAATTTGAAGTGAATGTTAATTGAACACTAGTCACATTCACTGATTAATTTATAGTAATGTCATTGATTTGATTACTTGCACAGGGCTTATCTTAATGATGCCTTATGGGCCCCCTCAGTGGTGGGTGTTCTTGTGGAGTACACACAGGACTTTGCTTTTGGAAAGTATCCTTTTAACACTTTCAATGGATAAAAAAAGAAGAAATACACCATGGTTAACTAGTTCAATATATAAAATACATTAAAACATATCTCTGCAAGCAGAAACTTTCTCTTCATTTAAGTCTCTATCCTTTGAATGCTTTCTTTGACCAGTTCCTTTGCTGTTTGCCAATTCCTGTTTGTTGAATACCATAGATATGACTCAATTAAGTACAAATGCTCCAGGATCACTTGAAGTTGGTGCTTTTGCAATTAAACTATAAAGTTAGCCAGATGTTGTTGTACCGAAGAGGATTTTTTGGGTCCTTAATGAGTTGTATAAGTCGCCCTTGCCTGGATTCTAAAAATGCACTGCCCATCTCTTCAGCGGAGGTTGTTTCTTCCTGCATTGAAAGACTGCGACAAGAATTGTTATAACAGCCTGGAAACAGGCAGAATGACAAATGAAGTAGGATGGCCGGATCACTAGGGAAACTCCTCTTTGGGTCGGCACCCCGCTTCAGGAAATTTCCAAACTCCGAGGCTGCTTCCAACAATGGGACCTACTAGGCATTTCACAACTCAAAGATATCATAAACTGTAATGAACTGGTCACATTCTCACACTTACAGGCTGAATATGGCTTGAGCAAGACTCAACACTACAAGTACTTGCAGCTGACCCATGCCTGGCGAGCACAACACCTAGACACTAATGACATTCCGGAATATGTGCCACTGTAGGGGCGACTACTAATGGGAGAAATTGTGGAGGAAGAGGTTTCATAGACCTCTAGGACGATAGTTAACAACAAGCCAGACACTCTACAGAAGTTGAAGGCAAAATGGGAGGCAGAGTTAGGTGAGATGGAAGACTTAGATTGGGAAATGGCACTGATGCGGCTAATAAGTCCAGGCTCCGACTGATACAATTTAAATACCTGTATAGAGCATATTATGATAGGGAGCTACTACATCGTATAGGGTTGGCGGAAACACCAGACTGTTTGCGATGTGGAGTGGCGCGGGGTACATTTTTTCACACTGTGTGGGGCTGCCCACGGATTCAACAGTGTTGGGCCAACATGCTGGGAAGGTTGGGTACGGTCCTGGGAGAGACGATACCACTCAGTCCGCAGTTCGTATTGCTGGGGATTACCATTGGGGATTACCAATAACATTGAACTCCCTAAACGAAAGTTAACCTTACTTCAATTGGCATTAAATGCTGTGACAAAATGAGCCGCAGCAGTGCACAACTCAACATCCGGACGTTGAAAGTGAACTCCAGAGAGTGTCATATGATCATGGAGTTAGAACACATACTAAGCTACACGCATACCAAAGGCAGGAATTTGCCTAGTGTAAAACGCAGTAATTCAATAATTCAATATGTACCAGAAGAAAGACAAGGAAACTATGAGCAATATGTAAAAAATAAAATAAAATAAAACAAGTCCAAAATGCAGCAACTAAAAACGAAATGAAAAGAAATGACCAAAATAGAAATAGAATTAGAATAGAATAGAACCATATTCAAGTGCATGGAAAGCACAATCTTCATCATAGCAAATGACCACAGACTTGGGAGTGGGGAACATCAACAGGCTTATCAAATTGACAATTTAACGAAAATTGATTTATCATAAACCAAATCTAATGATACATGTATACAAATGTGCCTAACACTTGTGGGCCCATGTGTGTAAAAAATGCGTCAGTACATTATACTAAATATATACAGCATATAACTTATCAGCATTATCCTAAACCCTAACACACTACACTACACAAACACCGAAACACTAACCTAAACCCTAAAACACTACCCCCAGCATGACCCTCCCCGACCCCCAGTCCGGTCCCCACACTCAAACACTACCCTGCACGACACCCTAGCACCACCCTAAACCCTAAAACACTACTACACAAACACCACAACACTACCCTAAACCCTAAAACATTACCCCCAGCACGACCCTCCCCCGACCCCCAGTCCGGTCCCCACACTCAAACACTACCCTGCACGACCCCCCAGCACTACCCTGAACCCTAAAACACTACACTACACAAACACCACAACACTACCCTAAACCCTAAACACTACCTTACACAAACACCACAACACTACCCTAAACCCTAAAACACTATCCCCAGCACGACCCTCCCTGACCCCCAGTCCTGTCCCCACACTCAAACACTACCCTGCAGACCCCCAGCACTACCCTAAACCCTAAAACACTACCCTACACTAAACAAACACCACAACACAACCCTAAACCCTTAAACACTACCCCCAGCATGACCCTTCCCCGACCCCCAGTCCGGTCCCCACACTCAAACATTACCCTGCACGACCCCCCAACACTACCCTAAAACACTACCCTACACTACACAAACACCACAACACTACCGGAAACCTTAAAACACTACCCCCAGCATGACCCTCCCCAACCCCCAGTACGGTCCCTACACTCAAACACTACCCTGCATGATCCCCCAGCACTACCCTAAACCCTAAAACCCTACACTACATTACACTACACAAACACCACAACACCACCCTAAACCCTAAAACACGACTCACAGCATGACCCTCCCTCGACCCTCAGTCCGATCCCTACACTCAAACACTACCCTGCATGACCCCCCAGGCACTACCCTAAACCCTAAAACACTACCCTACACTACACAAATACCACAACACTACCCTAAACCCTAAAACATTACCCTAAACCCTAAAACACTACCCCCAGCACGACCCTCCCCAGACCTCCAGTTCATTCCCCACACTCAAACACTACCCTGCACAACCCCCGAGCACTACCCTAAAACCTAAAACACTACCTACATTACACAAACAGAAACACCACAGCACTACCCTAAACCCTAAAACACTACCCCCAGCCCGACCCTCCCCTGACCCCCAGTACGGACCCTACACTCAATCACTACCCTGCACGATCCCCCAGCACTACCCTAAACCCTAAAACACTACCCTACACAACAATAAAACACCACAATAGTATAATAAATAAGGCATAATAATAGTACAATAAATAAGGCGCCGATCTACCATTGAGCATGCAGCTTGAATAGAATGTTAATAGTAGTCTGGGTAAAGTCCAGTAGTATTCAAATTGTTTGTATTCATTAAATGTTCTGCATTGTAAAGAAATACTATGTGATTACAAATACGTATTTGCTTAGTATTCTGTTAGTGTTCGAGAATTACCACTCACATATCAGTAGTCTTCATGCACTAGCCTACCCAAAAAGAACACTATTGAATACTGAAATTGGCATAAAATAGTCTTCGAATGCTATAAAAAGACAGGTTAACCACTAAATGTAGTATTCAACTTCGGTAAGGGCTGTCAAGGGACCCATCATTTCACGTGATCCAACTCTGTGAGAGCACTCAAAAGGTACTTGCAGAGCCTACCCTCTGATGTTTTATGTCAGGAACATGCAGATGCCAGTGATCAGGGGAGTGGGCCCTCACACTATTTAAAATAAGCAATGATGCAACAGATACCATACAAAATACTCATATTGCACCTACAGGCAATACCGAACATACTTCAGCTTAAAATAAACGTGGGCCCAGACAAAGAGGCTGAAGTAACACACAAATGAAAGGATCACCTAGGATGAAAGTTCCCTAAAATTAACATGCAAAACAGCTGATGATCTGCTACCAGAAGAAAAGGCATGCGCCGTAAGTTATTCAGCAACCTGCATGAGAGAAGGCAGTCTTTTTTTAATTTGTAAATTAATTTAGAAAAACTAACATTGTCCCATCCAGAAAGAGAAGGGCAAAATGAACCAACAAGATGTAACATCAGAATCCTTTTCTTGACTACTGACGGCAGGACATAAATCCACAGCAATTTGAGAGGGCAAGTTCGTTATACAGGTGTCGGAAGTAGTAGTGCTGGGATGCTGAAGCCTCACCTCCCTCCCCCAATGTAACCATGCAGAAGGAGGATGAGCAACGCCGTTGCATTGGAGACTTCAGGGTTTAAAAGTTGGGAGCACTCGCATTTCATAAAGCGCTGGAGCTTATTCACTTCCTGCTAGTCATCCAAAAAATGAAAGAATGGCGGGCATTGGTGAATTTAACTTTCCCTTTCTCCTCTGTAAGAGGGTGTTGAGTACGGTACTGGCAGAAGTGAGCCAAGCATTCCTTGTCAAGTACTGCATTTTAACTGAGTGACGTTGGTTTTAAATGATGAGCGAAGAACAAGAAACGAGGGACTGGTAGAGACACATTTCAAGGTTTTTTTTTTTACTGCTGATTCTTCTCATCAGAATGATGACCCAGCCCATTAACCTACCTTTGACCGCCTCCCTCAGTATACCGGAGTGACCACACTTGCTTGACAATCTAAATGCCAGCCATCCTTCTATCACCTCTGTCCTTGCTTCATCAGTGAGGCATGTGTGCCGCGAGACGTGTCGTGGACAGCCGGCCTTGTGCTTTCCCAACTCTTCCCAGAATGGGGTGGGGCCATGGGGGCTTGTTCCCACCCCACTCTGGGATGAGTTAGGAAATGGGTGGGGTGCTGTGGTACACATTGCACTCTCGCTGATTGTCAAGCAGCCTTGGAAACACAGACCATATGCTTGAAGCGGCCTGGCTGCTTTCAGTCAGTAAGGCTGCAGTGTGTCATCAGGGGCAGAGCCTTACATTGGTATAGGACACAGGAGACCAGGGCTGAAATCAGGTAAACCCTATAAGTCCTGCCACGGCCGGCAAATGCGCTCTAGCATTTGTGCCAATTGAAAGTGCCTGGTTTTGACTGACCCTCGCACAGAGTAAGGTTCACAATCACTGAAGGTTTAGTGAATTAAACATTCAGAAGAAAAGTATGAGGTAGCAATTAAGCCAGAAATTGGAGTGGGGTGGAGGCCTGTCGCCCTAATAAAGTAACCGCCCCTGTTATTCTGTGATTGGAGGAATTCTGCTAACCACTCCTAACACTTTTCCAGTAGTCCCACACTGGCTTTTACAGCACCTCCTCTTTGCCTTACTGTAAAATTACCTTGGAGCCCCAGTTTCAAGGTGAGCAGTATCTAGCTGCCACAAGGCAGGCATGTCTTTTAGCTTTTTGGAAACTCCTTCAACTAGAGGGTAAAGCTTGTTTTCCCTCTTACAGTGACTGGAGCCTAACTAGGAAGGGCCTGATGATGAATAGAAAAAATACATTAGCATCTACAAATCAAAAGAGGTAGTACTAAAGATGTCATTTGATCTGCCAACTGATTCTGTTCACTACGAGGTAGCTAATACCTGTTAAGTGGTCAGCAGGTAACACCCATTGGCCTTTCCTGGGCCCAGAGGCAAACCATTGTTCTTTGAGTCAGTTAGATGTGTATTCCAGTCCTATAGGTGTGATGAGTTGCAGAACTTGTTTTATGTCACTTCTGGCTCATGTCTACAGTACATTTGTACAAAGGTAATGTTATGCTTCACTATTAAGTCCGATTTTAAAGACTGAGCAGGAAATAACCCGTAAGCACGTTTCTAGTCCTTTCTTAAGTGGAGGGGAAACTGAAAAATGTAATTCATCAGTCTAGCTGGCTTACATAGTGAAATACCTTTTAAGTTGTATTTTACTATGAGGGCACAGTAACCTCTATATGTAATATGAAGCATTTATTAGCACCCTGTCTGTGTGCTTACAAGGCACACTTTAAAGATGACTTTGAATATATAACAATAGTTTATTCCTACATGTGAAATGCATTTTTCCTGCCATTGTCACTGCAGTGCATTTAAACTCAGCTTAACCAGAGCACTGGGATGCTCTTGGCAGAAATATGTTTTTGCCACATATGTGGTTGATGTCAATATAGATGCCAGCCTACATATGACATTTAATTTTCCGTGTCATAGGTGCACTTTAGGCACCAATTACACTTGTCTTACAGGGAAGTTAAATAAGCCTTATTTGATGCACAGTACACATTTAAGAAGGGAAGCAAAGATACTTTACTACTGTTTGGCAGTGGTAAAGTGTGTCCTTAAGCCAGTAAAAAGAAAAGTCCACAAAAAAGCAAAGTATCTGTGGTGACCGTGTATAAAGGAAAGATTTGCTATGCATGTCCTAACTGAGTCAGCATCCACTGCTGAGATTCTGCTATCTACTTCTTATGGGTTCGGACAACCTAGCCGGCCTCCTCAGCTTTTTTCCAGGTGGAACTACTCAGTTTTCATCTTCTAAAAGCAGATAATTTCGGTACCATGTAAATGGAAAGAGTAATCTCTGTTCCAGCACTGCTCACTATGGGCTGTGTGGCTACTGCTACGTCATGGGTTCTGGTCCTGACAAGTCTACTTAGACTTAATCCTTCCATGGGTGAGACATTTTATACCATTGAAATGGAAATGAATCTCTAGGCCATTTAAGCCTCCTTAGGTGTTATACTTTCAGATCAGGATGAACCCAAGTGTTCTCATCCGCCAGTGTAATGACTTGTACCAGACAAGGTAGGAATTGTCATGGCAAAGGGCAAGCATGTTGTATAGGGTTGTGATTTTCTGTTTTGATGCCAGCTCAAACGGATCTTAGCGGATTATAAACATTGCAACCTAAGTGTATATAAGCAGAAGAACCTCTAGTCTAGAAGGCATCTGTTTTATTTTTCCTATTGCCCAAACAAGTGCAGCAATTGCAAATGAAACTTGAGGTTTAATCACACCAGTGGTCCTGCTTTATTATCCAAGTTCTCTTGGATATGTTATATCTGGAAGGGTAACCTCTCTACATTTCATGGGTCATTGATAATTCTGGTATCCAGGTGCAGTGTCATTATGGAAGAGATTACTTCGGCTCTACACCGCAGTTGTCGGGCATTGGTCTTCTGGCCAAATATGAGGGACAGAAGGACGTTGGTGGTGCTACCATGACAACAATAAGCTACACGTGACTGGCTCTACTACAGAAACAATATGAGCTGCCTATGGTGGGACTTCAAAAAAGGTTCAATATAAGAAATGAGCTCCACAGACATATTCCGAGGACAGATGCGGCACGCTTTTCATCCATACATGAAGATTGTATCTTATATTCCATGTGATGTGTGGATGCACCTCCTTGTGCCAGTTAATAGTAAAGGCTTCACCTCATGTAGGCTGTATTAGTTCTTTCCTTATGGTTAGTACATAGACCAATATAGATAATGACCTTCTATTCTTCAAGTTTGCCATTATTTGCCAATGAAATCAGTTGCATGCCAACCTGTGCTTTCTACTGTACATCACCCTGCAACCCAATGATGAACAGCACCCTTTCAACAATGCTGCACACGGTTACATGTCTCTCTTGATATGTGTGCACATGTTCTATGTGTTCATGTGTGCCTTTATGCTGTGTGTACCTGTGTGCCTTATTGATAAAAAATGTCGAGCCTATTGCCTTTTCCAATGCTTGTTCAGGGTACATTCTGCCCACTCGATCTAGGTTCCTCTTGGCTAGTGCGTCTGACGTACTCAAGGTTTGATATTTAACACAATCAAGCCGTATTATCAAATTTCTATTGATGAAGGCTATTTTAGGGAATAGTGGTGGTGCAAGGAAGCTGTGGGTCTGAATCAAGTAAAATGGGCCCCACTAAATCCAATTTAATATTGTAATAGAGCCATCATTGGGGGGTAGATGACTCCTTATACCAGTGGTCTCTGGCGCCCCTACTTGCTGCACTATTAATAGCTACGGCCCAGCTGACAGGTTGGTCTATCAAATGTTTGCTCTGGTTTAAGGCAGTCTTAAGCAGACTGTAAGGTAAACAACTGTATGGCCTTTCAGGGGGGGGGGTGGAGGGGGGACTTCCGCATGTTGAATTATAAGCACCTGAACCTCTGTACAGAAACATAAAGGGATTGAGCTTTCAAACGGGAACGAGCACTTCCCGCCTCTTCCCTTCACCGAGATAATAAGTGCCTTGCTCTGGCTGCAAATTAAGAAGAACGCTCAAACACTCGCACGCAAGCACGCACGTACAAGCACTTAATTTAACACTGAATGCTACATGGGGGTGAACACGGATGCATGCACATGACATATAGAACGCCATAACAATTATATGAACTACAGGGTTATATTTACGAGGAGGCCGGGCTTCACAAGATTTACTGCGAGGAGATGTAATTAATAATGTATTTTCATATCATGTCTGATTGGTGCTGGCATGGCGGAACACACGACAGTTTAACCAGAAAAAAAGTTACTTTTACTTCAACAGTTACATTCAGATTATATCAGTGAAAGTATGAGCGTGTTAACAAAAAAATCTTACAGAATGTGGTAATGACTTTATTGCACGATTTACGAGGCTTAATTACAGAAACGTTTAATATGTTCCTTTAAGAGCCACTGATTTGCAGGCTGCCAGATTGATTGAGACCCACGTGCTGCAGTTGCAATTAAAGTGACAAGAATTGCTTGCTTAATGTTCTACAAGAGACGCATAAGTGCAGTGTGTTAATATGTGATATTAAGGTTCAATGAGTAGGCGGAATGCATTAGAGGAATAGTAACATACTTTTTTTCCAACTATGGGTCATGTACCTTTACCAAATAATGATTCATAGATTAGAAATGAAATATTTAAAGGGTTTGGAAATTAGTCCTGGGGAGGTGCTAACTCCAGAAGAGGATTGAAAGGCAGAGTTTCTTCTGTAGGGGTAGAAATTCAGGGATTTAGTTTCGAGCTGCCCCAAGAGTTGCAGGTAGTGTTTCACTATCCAGAAGCAAAGATAATACATTTCATTCTGGCAGACCTGGCCCTTATTGCAGGCTTATCCCCAAACTTTTTGCCTTTTGCCTCCGATTTTTCTGATCCTGTTTTTCTTGCCTATAGGGCTCCGGGCACTTTACCACTGCTGATCAGTGCTCAAGTGTATATGCTGTCTGTGTAAATTATTATTATGATTGGTTATCCATGATTGGCATATATGATTTACTGGTAAGTCCCTTGTAAAGTGTATTAAGTGTTCCAGGGCCTGTAAATCAAATGCTACTAGTGGGCTTGCAGCACTGGTTGTGCCACACACATGAGTTGCCCTGGAAATATGTCTCAGACCTGCAACTGCAGTGTCTGTGTGCAATGTTTTAAACTGTCATGTCGACCTGGCAAGTGCAGCCACTTGCCAGCCCCTAACCTTTCCTTTTCATACATGTAAGGCACCTCTCAGATGGGCCCAAGGTACCCCCATGGGCAAGGTGCAGTGTATGTGAAAGGTAGGACGTGTACTGGTATGTGTTACATGTTCTGATAGTGAAATACGGTGTATTTTGTGTTTCACCATTGAAAGGCTGTCTGTCCCGTAGGTTAAAATGGGCGCTGCCTTGTAACATCTTACAAGTGTAACTTTCCATTGGGACCAGATAGAGATTTGGAGTTTAGGCTTGCTGATTTAATAGCACTCCTTTTAGTAAAGGAGGTTTTAAATTGTGTGTTGGGCAATGCCACTTTTAGAAAGTGGGAATTTTTCTTGCTTAACGATCCTGTGTGCCTTCCTGTTTGTGAATTCACCATTTGGGATTGGAGTAACAGGAGCTGGGGACGTGCATTTACTCTAGGCAGTCACAAGGAGGGGCTGAGGTGCATCCTGCCTTTCCTGGGTAACTCATAGCAAGGCCGAATAGACCTTTCTACATTTAGAGTGCTGAAAGGAGTCTTCACTAGTTCCTGAATAGGCTGTGTCTGTGCTGCACAATGCTTTTTCCTCCTCCTGTAATAAAGCTGGACCGAGGAGGGCAGACCAGGTTTTTACTGAGCTCAGAGACTCTTGGAATAAAGACTACAAGGAGAAAATGGGGTATAAATATTAGACCTAATGTCCCAGAACTTTAGATCACTTCTGGAATCAAGAGAAGCCTCTGACAAGGATGAAGAGCTGAAGAACTGTAAAGAGGATTACTGCCCCTTGGCTGTGTGTTGCTCTGCTGAGTTGGCCTGCAGTTGCAGCTCTGCCAAGAATAGGCCAAAGATTGGACTTTTCTGTGAAACCTGCCTGAGAAGAATCTCCCATGGCTTGTGTATCCTTGCCTTCTGTTCTGAAGTCTCAGGGACACAAAGATTTCACCAACGGTTTCTTTGAACTCCACTGCTGGGGGTTCTGACCTGCCAGGAGTTGCCTATTCAAATTCTGGGCCTCTGGAGGTTGTTCCTGCTACAGGAAGTTGCCAAGAACTAAAGATCTGAAGAAAATCAATGTGTTGCCCTCCTTACAGCTGAATTTATGACTGACAGCCCTGTCCAGCCCGAAAATTGATGCAGCATCTGCCAGCAGCCCAAGGATCTGCCGCATGTTGAGTCCCATGCACTGATTTCTGACGTTGAAGATCGCAGCACCGACTCCGAAACAGGCCCTGCTGGGCGGCAAGCAGAATCGATGGATCGCCGGTTGGCGCTGGAGAAATAGACACAGCACCTGGTTCGCCGTCACCGCATCACCTCCAGCGTGTCTGGAGTTTCCATGCATCACACTTGTGTGCCCAATCTACAACAACACTGGGGTTGCGGTAAGAAACCAATACATCACCTTTCTGCACAGTAAGAAACCTCCTCTCCAGTAAGGAACCGATGCATAACCTCCCATGTGTGGCAGGAAAGAACCAACACATCACCTCCCCAGGAGCAAGGAATTAACACATCACCTTCCCTGCATGTAAGGAATCAATGCATTACCTTCCCTGTGGCTATTTTGCTTGTGATTTTGACGCATCCCAGGTACTTTGTGCTAAAAGTGACACATTCATAGTTTCCAATGGACAGAACTGTTTTTACCTTCTGAAAGTCATATTTTGATACCTGTATGTTGGAATACCAGCTAATACCACTGGCCTAGGGAAAAAGATGTGTAACATATTCCTCTTGCTCCAGGCCGCTGCCCCACGTAAAAGTGAAAATGTGGAGCCTAATGTTTCAGAGAGCTTGAGGAGCTTGAAGTAGAACAAACCATAAAAAAGGGCAGGTCAGATGGCACCACTGGCCCTTTCACACTCTCCCTAGCATTTTTTAGAGACAACATCCAATTTTGGGGAAAACTGGCTCTTAATTTCAACCATGCACTAGCAACCAACCAAGTGCTTGACTCTTAAGGGGTGATTATCCACTCAATTTTCAAGGAACCCTACACATTACCAACAAATATCTTTATTGGATATAGAAGCCAAGTTTTTTGCCAGCTTACTACTAAGAGATCTGGTGCACAGGGCCCGCTGAGCAGGAGACCATGCCATTAAACAAAACAGGTTTACGGAAATGAAAGGGCACACTAACTTGATGGCCCTATCGCTACTAACTGACATAACCCTGAAGAACTTTAGGTACAGAATGTTGCTAGATACAAGAGCTATAAACTTACAACAACATCACTGGCCTAGTTCTAGAAGAACCGCATACTGCTTTATCTATGCTTTGTCAACTTTCAGTCGGCATTCGATTTGGTATCCAATAACTTCTTATGGGCTAAACCCTCACAAATGGGTATTCCTCTGATATTATTAAAAGGAACTATCCTACTACACACTAACACCTAATTCAGTGTAAAATTGGAGGCAGAAGTACAGTATCTAGAAAGATCCATGCCTCTAAGGGATTGAAACAAGGCTGCGTGTTAGCACTATTTTGGTTTAATATCTTCCTGGCACTCTTGTCAACAGTATTAGCCAACACAAACGCCCACACCCAAGCTTGGTGTCAGTCTGTTCCCAAGGCTACTTTATGCGGACGATGTTCTGTTAATGAGTAAGACTAGGATCAGTTCAGATCGTTTGATGAACACCCTTCATAGCTATTCCCTCTCAAACAAGTTAAAAGCAAACATGGGCAAAACTAAAGTCATGATCCTGGGGAACAAAATCAACAATCATGGAAATTGGGACCTGAATGACAGCAAAGGGCCATGGGAAACCGAATATACAAATTCATGGGCTTCCTTATTGACACCCGAGCCTCTTTTACATCCCCATAAACTTTATATGAAAAGTAAAGCCTCGTGCCTCCTCTTCAAGCGACTTTCTGTCTCACCCTGGCCCCAATGCTTAAATAATTACTCTCTATACTTGCCTATGGTTTGGAAGCCATTAGGGGGAGAGAGGCGAAAATGCTTGACAACTTTACTACAACGATTTACAAAAGGGTTTTTCACAACATTCCTCACCGGCCCAACTTCGATTAGAAATTAGCCTAGTCAAGCAATTGATCACTCATAGGGGGGCGTTTTTGAAACTTGCGTTTTGCATGGTCCTCAGAGAGACCTGCTCTGGCTCGAAATTGAAAACTCAAGAGAGAAAATGCCTGCAGAGCGTTATTCACGAGTCACTAGCTGTACCACAGGCAGAAGGATATGGAAGACCCCTGTCACCTTTGGCTCTTTAAAAACTGCTTCCTAGGAACATACATTTATTGACACTGCAAGAAGACAAGCATGGACTGTCAAAATATTCTCAGACTTGTACAGTATTAACTGCTATCCAGTCCTCTCTCCTGCCATCCGTAGCTAGGAATCTGTTTTGGAAAAGTTGTAAAGCATACACTGCCCACTTTGGATCTACTGCCTGAGATGTGCAATCCCACTGATTTGCAGCACTGAAGACTCTGTGGTTCTTTCAAGGTATCCATAGAACACATTCTGTGTGTCTGTCCTTCAATGGCTTCAGCGGGACGACCTTGGCTAAAACAATTATTTATCTGGATGGGTCTTCGCTTGCGCAGGCACACAGTGGTAGCTTCAATTTAGATCACTAACAATCACTTGAGTGCTCGTTTTGTAAAATGAATCATTTTTTTTGAAAAAACTCTGGCAAATAATGTAGCAAAATAATTATTTTAGGGTGTACAGTGCCTGTTAAATCCCATGCTTATGAAATCTTGTTTTTTATATTGGTGTTTTATGCAATGGTTTTAATTAACTAGCATAAAAATTCAATTTAAAATTTCAATTTGACAACACTGTGCATGTTGGCGCAATATAGAACCAAAGTTCCCCCATATCTGGTTTGGATGGAGTGCGGAAAAAAGTGTGGTCACAATTGCAAAGGGGTTTTAGTTGTATGTTAAGTTCTATTGTCAATATGTGGCATACTAAGAAATGCCCTGGTTACTTACCGGTAATCTTCATTACTCCGAGTATAGTCTTCCTCGCCACATGACTAACAACGTGAGCTTCAGCTCCAGACCAGAACCCTCCAAAGCAAAAACAAGTCAGCCTGTCATGCCTCCCATCCCTTCCCAATATGGCCGACCCAATACACCCTTGACCTCTATAAGAGGAGGGCCGGCCCAACCCTTCAGCCTGAAATACCAAGCAGAAAAACATGAAGCCGATAGCCAGACAGGGAGGGAGGGATGGGAACTCATGTGGCGAGGAAGACTATACTCGGCCACATGACTAACAATGTGAGCACATACCAAAGCCAAGCGGCTTCATGGAAACTCACAAGAAAACCAACAGACGAATGGGACCCCCACGGAAGAGGGCAAACCCAACAGGCCAGACAAGTGGAAGGACCACCCAAGAGAGGCAACCACGAGCAGGAAGAAAACAGCCCGGGACAGAAAGACACCGGGAGGGCCGAAAAACACGGACCCCCGAGAAACTAAGTGCCGACAGAAAATGTGCCCCACCAAAGATCGAAGGAGGGTAGGGAAGGGACAGCACCAGACCGCACGGAGCCAAAGCAACTGCAAACAGGCCCTCGAACAGAAAGCAGCAAGCCGGTCCAAACACACCAAGACCGCCCAAAGGACAGCCCAAAGCAAGAGGGGAGCAAAAACCCAAACAGCACAAGAGTCACTGGGGCTCTATAGGAACTGAAGAAAAAAAAAGGGCAACCCCACCACAGTGACCATACAAAAAAGCCACAGCAGCAAGAGACAGTCTGACCGAAGCCAACAGCGAGAGAGTCAAACCACCCCTAAACCAAAAAAAACTGGATTGGAGAAGAAAACAAAATCCACCAGGCCCGGCAGAAATCAAGGGCAGAAGCAAAGGAACCAGATGGAGCCAACCCAGACCGGCAGGAGCCGCAAGAACGGATGGAGGCGCAGAAAAGGAAACCAGCACCCCACCCGAACAACAAAAATGAAGGTCACCCACCAGCAAGGAGAGGCAGGCGGGACATGGACCACAGCCTCCCAAAGGATTTCCGGACGGGAGCGCAACAATAGAATCCAGGTAGGTGCTAGGCAAAACAGACCCAGGGAGCCGCAGGAAACCACAACAAAGCGACCCCACCATCAAGGGCACCGAACAGGACCAGATCCAAGGCCAAGCTCCAAACAGGAAGGCAAACACCCACCTGGGACCTCATGCACAAGAAAGCATAACAAACCCGGAAGGAAAGGGAATGCAGAAGGATCAAGCGAGACAGCCCAGCGCAGGGGACAAGCAAACCGCCCCGCAATGTCCCACAAGCACCCAGGAGTCCAAATGCACAACCAACACCCAGGACTGACACAGCCGAATAACGGAGAGCGGACAGGAACCAGAGTGAGCACAGGGGCAAGGCCACAGGCAGCAACCCACTCAAGGCTTTAACAACAGAAGAGCCGGGCAGAACAAGCCTGAGAAACGTCAAATGTCGCAAGGGAGCATTGAGCCCTGACCGGGGAAGAGAACTGGGACAACTAGAACCCCCAGACAAGCACAAGCACTGTGTGAACAAAAAATCCCCAAAGGATAAATAAAAAAACTGTAGCAGGAAACTAAACACCAGACCCGAGTGAGTCAGCGGCAACAGAGGCACATCACGGACCACTGAGCAAAGTCACCCAGAGCCACCTAGGCAAGCCCCACTAACAGGACAAACATCCCTGCCAGGCCAACAACCCCAGGTGGAAAGCCGTGAGCCCGGATAAGAAGGCAGGAAAAAACCAGCACCGGGCACACAAACCAGAAGAAATAGACAGAGGCGAGGCCGAAAACCCCCTGGAGAAAGAGGCAGTGAGACAAGAAGCCCCCACGGGGCAGGTACAATAAAAAGCCTAGAAAAGGTTGACAGAAAGGCAGACGAAAAACCCGCCAAAAGGCGTACCCACCGACACAGCATAGAGCGGGAACCCACGCACGCCCCACAGGCCAAAAAGGCCGCCAACACCTGGGAAGGGGAGACCAGGACACAAAGACCACCAGCGAACTGGCAGACAGGGTGGGAAGGGAGCCACCACAGCAAGAGAAGGGACACCCACGGGAACAGGCGAAGTCGGGGAAAACCCACAGAGCACCGGGACCAACCAGATAGGGAGGAGCCCCATTGGACAGACCGGGCAAGCACTGCCAGCCACCCAGGCACAAGGAGCCCAAAACCCACCCCAGGAAGGACCACAACAGGGAGACAACCCAGACACGAACTGCCAGGGGGCCACAAAACCAGATGAAGGGGGACAGCCACACAAGGGAGGAGATCAACCACAGAGCCAGAGCACGTGGGACCGGAACCATTCAGCCAGGATTGCTCAAAACCAGTAGCATGGAGAGCACGGGACCCACGAGTGGGCAACCCGTCCCTCTTGTGGAGACAAAGCAAAAAAACCAAACAAATGATGGACAAAAAGCAGAACAATGTCACGTATTCACCCCAGTACAGAGATCTGGGCCCAAAATCCAACGCATACTTCTGCACACCATGCCATTCCAGTCTAGACCCAGCAAAAATACCACCAGGTAATACCTGTCACAACTAGTGCGCTGGAGCGTGAGGGGAATACAACAGTGTACACTACGAGCAAACAGGCACCACCAGGGCCCTCAGAATGAGGTAGTAAAAGCGAACACGCACCAAATGCACCAGCAGAGAGATGTGACAACACGACGAGGAGAAGTGCGCAAGGAACGCCCGCTGCGACATGGAGGTGGAGGGGATACCACCGCAGCGGCCCAAGGCAAGAAAAGCCAGACCTCTGGAACAGGAGCAGAAGCCAAAGCCTACCCGGAGACAATAGAAGCAGCCAGAGAAGGAAGAACGGGAACAGAGGACTGCCCCCATGCAGGCGACAAAACCTGGAAGTGAACCCTGGGAAGGGGAAAAACACACCCCTCCGAGCCAAAGGCAAAGTAATGCTTGAACAGAAAAAAGCCCGGGTACACAGAGGAAAGATAGAACGAGAAAAAAACCCGGAAAGGCCCAACACCGTGTCAAGCAGAGCACATCATAGGGTACTTTACCTGCGAACCTGACAGCACGGACAGTCAGAAAGGAATCCGGGCATCGAAGAACAGAAGACAACTACTACCCAAAAGCCCACAATTAACAAAAGCAAAGCAGAGTGGCGCCAAGGGAAGAGCCAGAGACACATGAACACAGGCCTCCACAGCGGAAAACAGAGAGCGGATACCCCACCCCACTGAGAGATCAAGTGAAGGGCACAGAGACATGAAACGCCAAGCGCTGGTACCGAGACTGGAACCCTGTCCCCCAGCATCAAAAACGTCCAATGCTGTCCACTCACAACAAATGTACGATGATCCATTCCTGTAAAGGTGGACAGACAACCACTCCCGGCATTCCCAGAGTGACACACTGTGCGAACCTGATCCGAAGGAATCAGAGCACTCTACATGAGTGCCAGTGAATTGCTCAGAAACACAAGACGTCAAGCGTCCATGTCGAGACATGAACACGGATCCCCAGCAAAGAGGGTGAGCTCTCTAGCTGTTAGGACAAAAATCCCACCACAATGAACGAAAATCAGGGAGGGAATGGAGACCCAGCGCAGCCACAAGCGGCAGAGACCCCATACAAGTACAAAAAAAGATGTTGACCACTCACCAAGAGTAGGTGCACCCGCAAAACCTGGGACACCAGGACCCATCCGAGCCAAGACAAGCTGGAACATGAACCTGTGAATATGAGGTCGAACATAGGCCCCTATAGCGGAAGCATCAGTCCACTGAGCCACCAGCGCTGCGGGAGACCAACGAGGCGCGCATGTGAGGGAGCAAGGGGCCGTCAACAAACAGAAGAACGGAAGCAAGGCGCAACACAGTACCAGTAGTCATAGAAGAAAAACAGCTGAAACACAGCCAAAATCCCGGAGTCAGTGAATATCCAAACCTGGAAAATAATACGAGAGTAATGCGTGTTATGGGGAGGCAGAAAAACACCGTAGCCGCGAAAACGAGGCAACTCTGCAGTGCAGCCCTGTTTTCGTGGGACAACAGTAGTAAGCGCCACTCGGGAAAAACAGATTCCAAACCCCAAGCAGACAAAAAACCATTGCCTACACTCCTGCCACCGTGTAACAACTCCGCCAGGTGAGCGCCAGTGGTCCCGCTACCAATACAAAAGGTCACGAGTACAACAGAAGATAAACAGTCAAACAACAGAGGGCCATATGTAGGTGGCCAAATACCGGTCGGTAACGGCCGATTTCGGCCGTTACCGACCGGTATTTTGATTTTCTGATGTAGGTGGCCAAAATATTACCGATTCTGTATATTTACCGAATCGGTAAATTTACCGAATCTGTAAATTACCGATTCGGTAAATGTACAGAATCGGTAATATGGGATGTAGGTGGCACTGGAAACAGTGCCACAGGCCCTTAGGAATTCGTTATTTACCATGAAATATTATGGCATGGTAAATAACGAATTCCTGTGTACATGCACATCTGTGCATGTACACCTGTGCCATGTGGCACACAGACATGCCCTGGGGGCATGTCTGTGTGTCACATGGCATAAAAGCCAGAAACAGGGGTGCAACTGGGTGTCAAAGTGACACCCTGTCCCCCTTGTAAAATCGGTAATTTTACCGATTCGGTAATTACCGATTCGGTATTTGCTATTGAATCCTATGGGCTTCAAGGCCCATAGGAATCAATGGCAAATACCAAATCGGTAATTACCGATTCGGTAATTACCGATTCTTACCGATTCGGTAATTGTTAAGGAATAATTACCTACATTGCATTTACCGAATTGTAAATACCGAATCGGTAAAATTCGGTATTTACGATTCGGTAAATGCAATTTACCTACATATGGCCCAGAATCAATCTATCGACCTGTAAAGGATGAATGGCTGAGTGGACACGACAACCCCATTACCCAGCGCCAGCTAGAGCCGGGCAGACACGCCACCAGAAGTGGGGGGGGGAGGAGCCAGAAGTGGGGGGGGAGGAGCAGAAACCACAGGACGGCCATCCCAACAAAGGGAAAAACAGACGCGATCCATGAGCTGCGGGAGCCTGCGAGACAGGAAAAGCAACCCCATGCCGAGTCGGACCCTAGGCCAGAGGCCAGAACCGGCCCGTCCCTAAACATTTCATTTGAGAATGACCGGCAGGCGACTTAACACAAATATATGCATTTTCACATCAGACAAGCACGGCCGATAGCCAACTGAGTCTCGAAGCCCCAGCTGAACATATCTACATCAGAGGGGGCCGGGGACCCTCGCGCTTTCAGGTACATCAGTGACAAGCTCGCAGCCGCACAGGGAGCAGGGCTGGAAACACGCCCTGCCAGAGCCCACAGAGACGGACCGCCAAATGGCATTGCCCAAACTCCAGAGCCCACAATAGCAGGGCAACAAGTCACAAGGTGGGGGGGCGCAGGGCAGATCACAATAGAAAGGGTCAGAAGGTGGGGGAACCAGTGAGTGAGCCCACTAGAGCAGGGCCTTCCCCCAGGGCCCAGGACCTGCTGGAGCAGGACCTCGCCCCACTTACCTGTACTCTGGAGGAACTGCATCGCAGAACAAAAGAAACAGGCTGAAGGGTTGGGCCGGCCCGCCTCTTATACAGGTCAAGGGTGTATTGGGTCGGCCATATTGGGAAGGGATGGGAGGCATGGGAGGCTGACTTGTTTTTGCTTTGGAGGGTCCTGGTCTGGAGCTGAAGCTCACGTTGTTAGTCATGTGGCGAGGAAGACTAACGAGGAGGTAATTCGAAGTATTTTAAATATAAAAAAGCATAGCTAGGAGGTCAATGCAAGAAGAAGAGTTCAAATGGATTTGCTAACATATGGAAAGGCTATAGCTGCATAAAAAAAAACCAGCCATTTGCAATGTAATTGGTCTTGCCTTTGGGACCTTATATGTATTTAGCATCTACTGTCCTTTAACATGCATCTACAATCACCTCCTGCTCTTGGCAGCCAATTAGGTTGAACAGACCGCCTTATTAATGCATACAGTCCTTCTAGAAGAAATGCTCAGTTTTCTAACAAAAAAACCACACCCAAACAATAATTATAGGACTATTGTGTGTTATGGTGTAGCAGTGGATCACTGCAGCAACGTCCAATAAACGGAAACAAACAGTAAGATTTACAAAAAGTGCCTCGTTCACAGCTCTGCAATTTGGTAGCTCTTTGACCAGTGTTCCACTAAGTAGAAAGCCTTATGCGATTCAAATTATCTGGGAAGAAGCAGGAGTTTGTGCTATAAAAGCCAAATAACGTGTGCTTTGTTTCCCCTGTGAATATCTTGTGCATTGCTGGTAATAGCAGAAGTTGCAGCCCTCCCTTTCCGAAAGAACGTGTGGTTTCCTTGCATCCACAGTCTTAACTTATGCGTGGGAAGAAAATGCAGCCTGATAAGGGCTCCCGCTAGGGGGGCTAACGTGTGTGCTCTAAAATCAGCAAGAAAGGGCGTGAATTTGGCAATGAACAATAAATGAAACAGGTATAATGTCTCATCTCCCCCTTTTCTTTTCAATGCCAGCCTTTTATATCCCTCTGTACTTCACACAAATAGTTTATTTTCCCTTTTATTGTGTAAAGTGGAGGTTTCTTGGCAGTCAAGATGTAGATAGGAGTTCAACACTTATCTCAAACACTTTAACACTTAGTAAAGGAAAATACGACTTTCCTGCAGTCTCTTCCGAATTATTCTCCCGTGTACTTCTGTTGCGGAGGGTGAACTGCCTGCTCATTACCGAGCCCATACCTCTCCGCAGCTGTCACCGCGCGCCAGATGAATTTGCTTAACGTCCGATTCGAACTATAACAGAACACGGGATGTAGATAAATTAAACGGTTAGTATATGTTTAGTAAAAAAAAAAGGTGCAAGGCCACTTTACAGCCAATTGTGCTTGGCTTCTCAAACGCCATACCCTTAGTAACATGATAAAAGACATGCCTTTCAGATGAAGCAAGGTAGAGTCTGTCTGCACACGGCCTGCTGATTACCAGAGGAAAAGAAACAATTGATTGACGGAATGCTGAACAATCAAACATCCACCCCAGTCACACGGATCTGGGTTAAATCCATAATTTTTTAGCTAACCACACCACCCCAGTTTGGACCTAGCCATATGCAAATCAGTATTAACCCTGTTCCTTGTGGTGTTGCAGGGATTCTGCACATACACAGAACTTTATCACAGGAAAACAGGACCTCAGTGAATAGGTGGTGTATCCAAAATCCCTAACCGACTAGCCATAGTGTTTTATTCGTTCTCAGTCTACAGCGGAGCCACAATTGATTAGATAACCCAGAACACGTAACTCTATCTTGGGAATCGCGGAAGCCAGACACTCTTTCGCTTAGCCATATATACTTGTCCACAATGCGAATATTCAGAGACGCAGTATAGTTTAAAATGTTTATTTCAATTAACGAGCTCTATGGTGCAGTACACCAGCCAAAACTATCAGCAGAATGCATAAACACAATATAGTCAGCATTGTTACAATTCTATAGAATACAAACTGGGATGTCTTGCTATAGAAAACAATGGAAAAGGACGGAACAATCTAACCACCCTCCTCGTGACAAGAGATAGTTTATTATAAAACAGAAGACCTCTGGGCTTTGTCAGCAGACCCCCATACCTCGAGGTTTAGATGCAATGTTCACATCGCAGGACAAACAGGGGTCTTCTCTCTGGAAAGGTGTCTCTCCCTGTGTGTAAAAATAGGTTGTGTTTGCAATATTAAAGTACGCGATTTCCAGAAGTGCAGCTGTGCGTAGCCTGTTAAGTCTAGGTGCAAGGGACAGATCAGTACAGAATAAAAAGGGGCATTGTTGTTTAACCTTGAATATCGTGTGCAGACTAAACCTCAGAGCACAGAAAAGAACCTGCAAGGCAGACAGTTCTCCTGTGTAAAGGGGCACAAACAAAGTATTGTGAAATTGCTTGCAGTGTCGTGCGCAAAAGCAGCCCCATGGCAGCCTCATTACACTCTCCCCCTGATAGGGCCATCATATGTAGATCATACAAGAAAGCAAAGTTCAAAAAGCCTGAGCAGATATCAGTTATCAATCGGTGTGTCCATAACATTTGGAAAATGCAAAAACGAAAGTTTGTGCAAAAAAGGAAAACAAAAAGCAAGTCCTGTAAGAAGTCAAAAGACGAGAAAGAGAGGAGGAAGTGATAGTAAAAAATTGTTGAAAGCAAGGCATCCGGAAACCCAACTGATGTCTACTGGCAAATGTACCTGATTAATCCATCAAGGTATAAGTGCAAAAGAATGCAATAACCTCCAGAAGAACATCATTTTTGCTTGTGAAAAAGTGAGATGCCGTCCAATTTAGCAAGGTGAATGAACAAGAATGTTCTTCATAGTGCCTCCATTAACATTAATGGATAACTTGCATGATATTCTATGTAGCTCTGTAGTAGGAGATTCTGTGAAGCCTCACAGATACCCCATTGTGCAAAAATGCCAAGTGCAGCAGCACACACCATGAAGACAATCCCAGTTCACTCCTGCTCATGAGCAACTAAGGGCCCTTTAGCCGATCGAAATCTGGGACTGGACATGATGTGTTGGTGAGACATAATTCCAATGCCCACGTAAAGTCACAGCGGAGGCATGAAGAGACAGGTTGGACGCAAGCAAAGTAAGCAAAACAAAACGACAATCCATAAGACACACTGAGGGTCGCAAGAGGCAGTGTACCAAAGCATTCATGTATCCGATCACGAAGCAGTTTCAGCCGGCCTGGCATGCTCAGTACCACAAGAGGAGCAGCCATTGCCTGGCAGGTACAACAGAAGCAGGACACTCGTTGCCAATGCACGGTAAACCACCAAAGATGCTGGAAAAGATAGAATGAAGGAATGCAGGTATACACCAAATATAGCCTGAAACGAAGTAACGAGGCCAGAACACACATGTGTATAAAAATGAGCCAGGTCTTAGTATGAGATACATTGAAAATGCGATGAATCAACTCTCCAAAATGTAGTGGGAGGTTTGTGTTTAAAAGTGTTTGAATTTCAGAAGCTGCACTAGCCACCTGGAGCGTGAAGGTTTCACGTGCGGAAGTCAATACAACTTCTTGTTGCGTTAAAATCTGTTTTAATCTGCTCAGCTTGTTGAAATCTGCCTTCAAAGCTGGAATTGAAGGCCACACTGGACTATCCAGCGGGTCATGTGGGGGTGGGAAGAGCACAATATTGCAGCAAATTACGCGCTGGGAAACCGTTAAAATGTAAGGAATGCCAGCCTGCAAGCCGCAGGATTTTTGGGTATTTAAAATAAGCTACCGGTAGTAAGCAGAGTGAAAGTGGGAATTGTGGCTGGAGATGGTTTACCTTTTAAAACAAAAGCAAGATTCGGAGCTGAAAGATTACAAGCCCCGCGCAACTGTATATTTTTACACACCAAAGAATGTCCCACAGTGGAATCACAATCCTCCCCGGTTAGGTAAACCTCGGTGTTGTCCCTCAAACATCGATAAGTGAAAGGCAGAAACCACAGTTCATATAAAAATGCATCTCCAAGAGGTTCAGAACTGCCCACAGGGTAATGTTTCATGCTGGAAGTAAATGAATACAGTGAGAACGGTAAACTTATAACCCCATGGATTAACCACACCGCCAAATCTGATTCTGCTACAGAAAAGGGTTAAGGGTCCAATTTTCAATGTGCAAAAGAGTGTAAGTCTCATCTTTCATGGACATAAATTGCTGTTTGTCTGTCAAATTAAACGGGGAAAATAAAGCGGTAGCATTCAAAAAATCCCATTAGCTTTTTTCCTATTTTTAATGTTTGCAAAGTCCATGCAAATTGCATTACTGCACGTAATTGATTTTGACCATGATATAACAGAGACACGTCTTCTTGCACAATGTCAATAACAGAGGAAACAATATAATCTAATGTATAAATGCAGGAAGACAGTGTATTAATGCCGTTGTCGACAACAGCTAAAACTTTTTCCAAGTTTGCCTGGTCTATTTCCCATAAACGGGAATGCTGCTTTTATTTGTGATAGTTTCCAAATTTCATTGCAAGCAGCATATATCGATGTCTTTGTTCGATGGTGCTTTTGGTCCTAAAACAAAGTCAGCCAAATTAATAATTTTGGACAGCAAGGATAAATGTTGTTTAACAGACAACAGTGTCGAGTGCTGTAACTATTGTTGACACAGTTTCCCAACCGAGTAGGTCGTGACAATATGTGAATCATGAAATCTCGGATCAGGACTGTCTTGTTTATAACCTAAAGTAGAGTTGAGAAAACGGAGTTGGCAGGCATTCGAACCAGTAGGCCAGATTATCCAACCTAGGAAATCCATGGCAGATTCATTAAATTATTTATTTTTCAATAAACTCTGTAAATCCTCAATGGTATCATTTGTGTGTGAGCGCCAATTATTATATTCAGCTAAAGTCGGAATGGCTGGGGCATTCATTTGTTTAGTAGTCGCCAAACCTAAACATGTGGTTTGGTAAATAGTATTATTTAAAAGTAGCATTTGAGTGGGGATGAGGCATGCATGATGTAGGGCCTCGGAGCCTTGCACCTGCCAGTCTTTAGAACCCCAAATTGATTTTTAAATCAATGGTTTCCTTCCAAAGTTCATAACCCTTTATTGCCAGATTATGGCAAAAGGAAGAAGAATATATTAATTTGCTATGTGTCAACATGAGTTTATGAGAGGAGTGGCTATTCATTTTTAAATAGACAGATTCAGGTTTGGATGGGTCAAAATCTGTAAAGTAGGTAAACTTTTTCTTCAATGTTTTCGAGCTGCCTTTACTGGCGTAGGGAAATGCTCCCACTGAGTGTAATTTACAACAGGACGTAATGTACTAGTCTTGTGTATGAAATTATGCCCATAATGTTGAAAACAGAAGAGGTCAGCATAATTAGCAAAATTCATATACAAGTCTTCAACATTAAAAGCAGCACAATATCTCAAATCTAAAAACAAAGCTTGATACGCATGCACATCCCAATCATCAGAACGAATGTCTTGTGTAACCACATCACCCATAGAGACTGATGTATGGTACGTTAATCAGGTCTGTCGGACCGTGAATTTGGAAAGCCACTTTATCCCAAACAATACCATCCGAAACAGGGAAAGCTGAAATGTTAACAAGAGTCTGGTGTGAAGATGAATGTGGGGCCTAAATTCCATCGACAAAGTGTGCAGCAGAGCGTTCAGGCAAGTAGTGACCATTAATGAGTTGAAAAAATACAGTTAGAAACCCAATCGACATAAAAAGAAAAATCTAAATTAGTATCAACCAGATGTATGTCCATGGAGGAATCAAAAATGTCTGATTAAACCATGTTAAAAAAATTGATAATTTTGTTGGGTCCCTTGAGGAGGCGGAAGATGAGTCAAATTTAAATCTGCCACGGTGTAAAGGAATATCCGGAAAATCCTGCAAAGAGTCACTTGTGGGATATGTGTATTCAGCATCTGCGGTGTCAGATGAAACTGGAGGGACAGTAGAATAATCAACAACAGCGTCCATCTCGATGACAGTGTCGTTTGGCAAATTGGAAGATGTTATATTTTCTCGAGTTCTGAAATTGTCAGACACGAAACAGCAGGTGTCACACTATTCAGAATCGGCCAGATGTTGTAACTTGACATTGTCCACTGAGATGTATCTGTTGTCTTTGCGACCTGGTAGAGGAGGTAAAATCACTGTTCGAGTACCCTTCAGGCCTAGCACTGGAACCGTTGCACAATGAGAGGGACCAAATTCTATTTTGTTCTCCACCTTTTCTCGGACCAGATCTCCAACTTTAGGAAGCCAGTAGACCACTGGATTCTGTAGCGCTGTGTCAGTTGCTAAAAACAAATGTTCAGTAGCAAGGCTGCCACAGGTCTCTTGTAGATTCTGTAACATAGCAGAATGATTATCTACGTCAAAGGTTTGGGCAGCTGCCACAACGTCTAGACCATCAAGGTCTGGCACAAACATTTTGATGCCAAAGAGCATTTCGTATGGGGTCTGCCCACCCACAGTTCTTCTAGGGAGATTATTAAGTGCATGTTGGATGCCATACAAATGGGCTAACCAGTTCCTGCCAGTACCTAAGACTTTAGCTGTCAAGTGTTGCTTTAAGTCATGGTTCATTCGCTCCACAATTGAGTTGGCCTCAGGCCTATATGGAGACAAAAATTACACCAGCACCCCGAAAGACCTCCTAGCATCCTTGTACGCCTTAGAGGCAAATGCTGGACCTTGATCAGAATGAAAGGCACCACAGGCAAAAATCACTACAAAGACATGCAAATCCCTGATGACAGTTCGAGCGTCAGCACTGCGTTGTGGCCACAAGCAGAGGAATCTGGTGCACAAATCCACTGCAACAAAAATATATTTATATGCATGTAAATCAGAACCCCCGCTAATCGGGAGTTCCAACGTGGATCGTGACACTCCCCTCCTCGAAACAGCAGTTAGCGGTCTAGTTGAAGACCGTCACTCCCCGATGATGTCAGATGCCTCTAGTAAAGGTGGGGAGAATCCAGACTCGGCGGTCGTCAGAGGAAAACAGAGTGTAGAAGATGGAGACCCAGACAAAAAAACACAGAGAGAAAAGGAACGGGACGCAGGATAGCAGAGGAGGGTGCTGGTGTAACAGGAGAAGACTGCTGTTGAGGCTCACTTTCGGAGCAAAGAGATGCTGAAGTATCCGGACATCCCAGAGAGGAAGAGGATGCCCCGATACCACCTGCTATGGTCCAGGAGGACTGTAGCTCCAGGCAAGTTCACTGGGTTCAGTAATTGAAGAGGCTTATGAGGCAGGGAGGATGGAAGAAGGAGACCAAGTAGCATTTTTTTTTCATTCGCACGGAGCTCGTTACCCCGCAGAGATGGAGCTGTAGATTCTTTTGCCTTTAAAAATGTACGCGCCATTATCCTGTATCCGGTGCGCGCGGCACTCCTTATATGAGGACCTATACGACTTCATGTCATTATATTTTGCCCAGGAAAACTTCTTTTGAGGACCTGCAAGTTGGGCGTCATCTTGAAGTACTACCTTTTTAAAAAAAAAAATTTAATTGTCCTCATTTGTTTCTAGCTCTTTTGTAATTAGGAGATCTTTGAAGTAAAAATAATGCAAAGAAATTAGCAGTGGCCGGAGTTTTCATTTTGCCTGCACCCAGGCTCTCCAGGGTAGAGACCCCCGAACACTCTGTACTACCTTGTTGCATAGACAGTCGATTGTTTTTTTATTGGGAACATTTTTCAGTATCCTTGTTCCTGATTGCCAAAATACGTGGCATCTCTGTCCGTCGTTGTAGGCCCATAGCAATCTCTTCATACAATAGGATTTTTCAATATAATTACAGTACGTAAGACGGTGACCTGATGAAGGCGACCTCGCCGAAACGCGCGTAGTCTCACTACCGCCTTGCCATCATCATTTGTGTCTCAGTTTTAGTTTGTACTGTGTGTTAGTTTTGTATATCTGCTTCTATATATGGAAAAATAATGTTTAAACAAAATTGTTTAGTTATATCATTATATCAAGTTTTAACAATTTTTCCCTGTTTTGTATGACAATAATAAATTCCAATATGAATCATAATTTGATCTCTTTAGTATGTCATATTTAGGTCATAGCTGTATTACATCAGTTTTCTGTTTTTTACTTTAATGTTTTACAGCCATTTGACCAAGCTATAGACCTTTACCTAACGGAGACCAAGTAGCAAGCAGAAAGAAAGGGGGGGAGGGGACACCAACTACCGATCGCCTCCTCACACCTTTTCCCTCAACCTGGTGACGCCTCGCAGACTGGTGATGGTAGCACTTACAACAGCTGACAGGCCAATAGACTGATCCCATTTTCTTTTATGTTTATTTTTCTTTTCCTCTTCCCGGGACGGCAGACCCACCCCAATCTCAAAGAGAACCAAAGAGGAAGAAGAACCCAAAAGCCAAGAAGGATAGAGACAGGAGAGATATCCTCTAAATCTTCCCTGAGTTATCTTGAAGAATAATCCAACAGTTTCATTTGAATTGAGAAGTTTTGCCCTTTGGTCCTGGATTTTATACATATATATTCTGAATTTCTTTTTTTTGTTGACTAATAAACCATCCTTGAGGTTTGGATAGCCTCATTACCTAAGCAACTGACTCTTGGCCTTCTTTAAACTCATAGGCGGAACCCTGAACATACAACAATGCAGTATCTGAAGAGAAAGGACTGCAGTCATCAAGGCATACACAAGCTTAAGGCTGATCAGCGATGATAAGTGGTCTTTGTGGTGGACGTGTTACCACAGATGGCTTAATTTGCTGACAAATGTCACAAGAAAGTACATAATTGCGGTTTTGTTTATATACACCACCAATAACGTTGCTGCAGAATAAAAACAGTCGCAGAAACTCCGGCATGGGCCGTAGCCGTGCCTTTGTGTGTGGTCTTAATTAAAGTGTGTCTGCTGTCTGCTTTGGGAATCAGCCGATCTCCAACGTCTGGTATTCTAGCAAAAGGAACTTGTTCAGGAGTTAACTGATAAGAATATATCAAAGGGAAACCCTGTGGGTAATTAAGACCCTCCTTTGTTGCAGCTATCGCTGCCAAAATGTCTTCATCTTGGATTTAGTAATGGCTGCTATGGAACACGTGGCTACTGCAGATTTGGCTGTTTCATCAGCCAAACAATTCCCAACTGCGTGTGCCCCATCACGCTGATAGCCAAGAGTATGTATAACATGTGTGAGTGGCAAACGTTTTTTAAGATCTGCCACTCGAGCCCAAAGTATTTTATGCTTAATCATGCTGCCTTTAGAATCTCGATAATCATTTTGAGACCAGAAGAGTAAGTTATCATTGAAAGATTAAACACAGTAATAAGAATCGCAAACTGTAAGAGTCAAAACTTTTGTCGTAACTCATCGAGATTAGCGTTTGTTAACCCACGTGGGTGCAGACAGGTGTAAATGTGTGAGGAAGGGCGCCATTAAACCAAATTCTGTGTTGCCAAGCCGATAGCGGAACCTCTAGGGTCTGATATGGACAATATGTGACCAGAACCGCCGAGGCGGTATAGTCATGAAACAGATTATCGTCCGCTTCAACTGCCGGAAAGGTGATCCATGAATAAAAGACTTCGAATGGATACATTGGATCCGTTTCAACTACAAAATTAAGTCAACCCCTGCATCAGGGACTCTAAAATTCCTTTATTGGTCCCTGAGCGGGGCACAACTGTGGGCAGCGATTTCATGCTCCATTACAAAAGTAGGATGTACAACTTAACGAGAGGCAGCACAGCAAGGGCTAATAAGAGAGAGTAACCTTTTTTATTTAACTTCAAGAATGAAAGAACCTATAAAAACTTCAATATAGGAGGTATTCCCGTCACAACCGCCTCTAGAGGTGGATGTGAGGGTATCATGGACAAGCACAAGAACTACTCAAGCATCTTGCAGATAAGAACCCGACCAATCGTTGGTGGCGCCATGTTGCATGGATTCTGCACATAAACAGAACTATGCACAGGAAAACAGGACCTCAGTGAATAGGTGGATTTTTCCCCTGCATTCCATTGTGTATGCCACAATAAATTGTGAAAGATTCTCAAAGTATTTGGAGTCGACCTTACCTTGTTGCAAGGATTTCTGCTCATACACAGAACTGTGCACAGAGACCTAGGACATTAGTGAATTGTGGTGTACCAGAAACTCACCTCAGTACCTAGAAAACCCCAACCGGCTAGCAATCAGTGTCACATTAGCTCTTCGTCCTATAGCAAAGTAACCAATGATTAGACAACCTAGAACATGCGACTTACGACCATCTCAGGTATGGTGGGAAGTGAGAACAATCTTTTGTTATACTTTCATACCAGTCCACAACAGGAGTAAAATAAGAGACACGGTAAGGTTAAAATATTAATTTTAACAACGTGATCTCAAGCGCAGTATTTTAGTCAACATAAGCAGACATATGTTTAAGAATAATATGGTCCGCATGGTTACAATTCCAAAAAAATACAAAAGAAGGAATCATATTACAATGATAGTGCAAACAGGTGCTATAGCGCCTAGTTTTAACACCCTCCCTATATAGGAACTATGTATTATAAACTAAAGGTTTACCCACTAGGTTGTCCTCTTCCTACGCCTTCCCCGTCAGCTCCCCTCTCATTAACCACCTCTGACCTCCGCTCTCCCCCGTTATCTATTATTTTACTAAACACTAGGTCAGCCATCAAACATCATCAGGAACTCTTCATTCTCTTAGACACGGACAAACCCGATCTCCTGCTGTTGACGGAGACTTGGTTCTCTGAATCTTCTCTCCCGTCTCTACTGGCTGCCCTCCCCTCGACCTACTACGCTATCCGTGCCGACCGCCCCGGCGGGAAAACGGGTGGAGGCGTTGCCCTCATCGCCCGTCATGACTTCCAGTTCCAGATTCTTCCCTCACCCCCCTTGGGAGGAATCGACCACTTGGTGGCCCGTTCCACCTCTCTCTCCCCTCACCTAGCCATCGTGCTCGTCTACCGCCCACCTCAACCAACCCCTTCTTTTCTTCCGGCCTTTCAAGATTTACTCGGCACTCTGGCCGTCAACTATGCCTCGGTCCTAGTCCTCGGGGACTTCAACTATTGGCCGACGGACCCTAAGGAATGCGCCTCATCGAAGGAATTTTCGGAAACCCTCCTCTCTCTTAATTTTACCTCCCTTGTCCACACCCCAACCCACACTCATGGCCACATCTTAGACCAAGTTTGGTCTCTCAATTGTCCCTTGTCTGCACTGTCTGTTACCCCATGCACTTGGTCCGATCACTTTTTAATTTCGTTTTCCCTTAGCCTCTGCCTGACCAAGACACTTACTCACACTAAAAACTCATGGGCTCGCAACTGGGGCAAGGTCAATCTGTCCGACCTTACGACTTCACTTCTGGCCTCCTCTCCCTCTTTATCGGGCCTGGACTCCGCAACTCAAGCCAAAGCCATCGATTTGTGGCTCACGAATGGAAGCGACTGCTTGGCTCCTCTTCGGTGCACCTCGATTAGGCGCCCTAAAGACGCCAATCGGTGGTTTAGTAACGATCTGAAAGCACTGAAGCTTACGGTTCGACAGGCAGAACGCAGATGGAGATTGGACTATTCTTCCATCTCCAAGTCCCGCTACGTCCTTCTCCTAGGGACTTATAAAAAAAACATCACAGAGGCCAAGAAAGCCTATTTCTCGGCCAAAATCTTGGCGGCCGAGAATCAACCAAAGGAGATCTTCGCCATCACTCACGACCTGGCTTTTTCCGACAGGACCTCACTCAAACCCCCTCCCTCCCAGAAACTCTGTGATTCGTTGAATTCCTACTTCGTAGGAAAAATCGCGACAATTAAATCCAACACCCCCCCCTCCCCTCTCTTCGTTGACCCCCTGCCACCCCCCGCCCCAGCTTTTTTCAATTCCCTTCCCCCTATTTCTGAGGAAATTTTCCTGTCTCTCCTTCCCAAAATCAAATCCGGTTCCCCCTCACACATCTGCCCGGCACACATCTTACGGCAGGTCTATTCTGTCTGTACTTTGCCTCCTCTCAGCTTCCTTAATGCTTCACTGGCCCAAGGGGTTGTCACTCCATCACTAAAATCCGCCTCCATCGTTCCCATTTTAAAAAAGCCAGGAGCCGACCCCTCCGTGATGGCCAACTATCGCCCCATCTCCCTTCTACCCTTTTTGGGGAAGGTGCTTGAGCGACATGTTACATCTGCGCTCAGCTCCTTTGTCGAGGAAAATGGGAGGTTGGCCCCGTGTCAGGCTGGGTTTCGACCCAAGCACTCGACATATTCAGTGGTGGTGTCAGTACTAGATACCCTCAGAGAGGGTATGGATGTAGGCAAATCTCAGGCGCTTGTCCTCCTTGATCTGTCCGCCGCTTTTGACACGGTGGATCATTCCATCTTACTTTCCCGTGTCAGGGCGGCGGGCATAGGAGGCTCAGCCCTTATTTGGCTCTCGTCCTTTTTGAGGGACCGGACCCAGGCGGTTCATCTTGGGGAGTTTTCAGCTACCCCCTGCCAGGTCCAGTGCGGTGTTCCCCAGGGTTCTTCTCTGTCCCCCTTACTGTTCAATCTTTACATTTCGCCTCTTATCTTTGCTCTACAGCAGCTGGAGGTCACGGTATACAACTATGCCGATGACCTCCAGCTCATCTTTAATCTGTCCTCTTCCCCCGACTCTATTTCTAATTTCCAATCTATTCTATCTTTCATCAGGGACTGGATGAACTTCAACCACCTGAAGCTCAATCCCGATAAGACGGAACTTGTGGTTACGGGTGGTTGCTCCAGTCCCTGGAACTCTCTATTTTGGCCCCCTTCCTTTGGTTCTCCCCCTACCCCAGTTCCCTCTGTTAAGACTCTTGGCATCAAGCTAAATGACAAACTCACTATGCACTCCCAGATAGGTTCGGTGGTTTCTTCCTGCTTTTTTACTCTCCGTACTATCCGCTCTATTTCTCGCTTTTTCTCCTTCTCTGCACTCAAACTAATTATGTCCGCACTGGTCCTGTCCCGCCTGGACTACGGGAACATCTTGTTCAATGGTATCCCTCAGTACAGCCTGCGCAAACTGCAAATGGTGCAGAACCAGGCGGCCCGCCTTGCCTTCGGTCTCCCCAAATTCCATCATACCTCTCCCCTCCTGAAGACCCTCCACTGGCTTCCCGTTCGGGAACGCGCCCTGTTCAAATTAGGCTGCATGGCGTTTCAGGCCAGGACGGGCCTGGCCCCCCTCTTTATATCTTCAGCCATCAAAGCCTATGTTCCTGGCAGAGACCTCCGTTCCGCGGCACAACATCTTTTAGCAGTCTCCCGCTTCAGGAAAAAGAAACAGGGTGGCTCGAAATTTTCCACTCTTGCCCCCATGTTCTGGAATTCTCTCCCTTTCCACCTTAGGTCTCTCACCCAGTATTCCATTTTCCGCAAATCATTGAAAACTTTTCTATTCACTCAGGCTTTTCTGTCTTAACCTCTGTTCCCCTCTTCAGTTTATGCTTTAGCGACTGCCTCTGCCTAGCAGGCTGTTTGCTATCTCAGCGCCAAGAAACCGCTCAGGTGTATGCTGCGCTTAATAAATATTTTAAACTTAAACTTAAACTTAAAGAAGGTCTCTAGAGCTTGTTTTGGGGAACCCCATTACCTTTCCGCTAAGTAAGTGTAAATTACATCTGGATCAGCAAGACTCTCTGCATCCCTGGAATCTTCCAAGTGTGTGAAATGATGGCAAGTGTTGCCATGATAAAGGCGCCAGAACCTTGCTTGGCTCGCCAGAATCTTGCTTGGCTCGCAGCTGCCAAAATGTTGTGTCTAGAATGTTTTACACATACATGCCGATAAACAGGCTCACATGTTATGATAACCTTGATGGCTCAGCACTCACTGTGCAGACTGGGGCACGATGTATGTCTAGAGATGTTGAAAAACAAACCTTTTCTCATGTATAGACCTTCGAGAAAGCTAACTTGCAAAAACAGCTAAGCAGTGTTGTGTGCAAAAAGCAGCAAAAGGTAAAATGGCGTTTAAACTTCGAATAAGCCATGCTAACATAACATGCACGCAAAAAGAGGCCCTAAACCATACCACAACCTTAATCCAAATTGTAAGAGAACTTTATTCGAATGCAAGAGCTAGGGTACTATGGACTGAATTGAGAACATACAGCCCCATTCCCGTGGAGAGAGGGGTTAGACAGGGTTGTGTTCTGCTACCCTTCCTGTTTACCCTGTATACCAATGGTCTTCAACAAGATATGCTCTAGGGTTGTCAGGACCTATCGCAGGTACAAAGCCGATCTATACCCGCCCTACTCTGTGCAGATGATGCAGTGATAATGGCCCAAATACCACTGGAGTTACAAAAGGCCCTTTATAAATACAATGAGTATATCAAAAGCCTTGATCTAAAGATTAATGTCACCAAAAACGTACATAATGAACTGTGGGAGGGTTGGTAGAAAAATAAGGACTATTTTTATCGAGAATAGGAAACTCAAAAATACTAAGACATACCCGTACTTAGGCATTCTTGTAGACAATAAGGGCACGTGGCAACAGGCTATGAGGGCAGAAAAACTGCTGTTTATGAGAACTACAACAGCCCTTGTAAATGTTACACAGAAGTTAGGTAAAAGGCCCCCAATGGAACTGATTAAGATCTACCAAGTTAAGTGTGTCAGCGCAGTGATATAGGGGGCTGGTATCTGGGGATATTGCTATGTATCTCAAATACAGAGAGTGGAAAATGCTTTTCTTCGTTATTTATTGGCTGTCCCTCACTCAAAGTCAACCTATATTTGCCACACTGAGCTGGGGTTGCAATATATTATAATAAGGGTGCAGCCAGTTTTATTGTGGAGTTGAATCTGGACGTCACCAAAAATGACTTTTAATCAAAAGGTCCTAAGAGACCGCCTTAACCTAGAGCAAGCCCTAGCTAATAGGTGACTGAAGTATATTAAAGACTTCCTCACGGACCTAGGACAGCCAGAATTTTTTCATTTTATTTATTTATTTATTTTATTTATTCAAATTTTGTATAGCGCTAGCTGGACCCAAGGGTATCAGAGCACTTCACAGCAAATACAGATATGCACCAAAAAGAAAATGTGGACAATAAACAAGAACTAGGAACACAACCAGGAAGTAAAAGTCGGCACAACATCAACTTGAGAGCAATACGGGACGGAGATCAAGAGCGAATCATCCGGCTCTGGGATATCAAAGAGGGGAGATAGCGGTCTCTCACAGTCAAACGTGGGTTTCTCGTTATGATCAAGAGCGCTCGAGGATGAGGTCTTTGAGTAGAATCTTGAATTTCGGGAAGGAGGAGGTCATTCTGATATGGACGGAATGGAGTTCCAGATCCTCGGAGCATTTCCCGCAAAGGATTTATTTGAGGTTTTGTGTTTCCGTGATTTCAGAGGGATGAGTAGGAGCGTGTTGAAACTTCTGAGGATCCTAGACTGACCGGCCCTTTTGAGTTTGGCGGCCAGATATTCTGGTTTGCCTGTGTGCAGGGCTTTGTGTGTGAGGCAAGCTGTACGGAAGCTGGCTGTTGGTCTATAGGGAGCCACTTCAGTTCCTTGAGTGCCGGAGAGATGTGCTCATATTTCTTTGTTCCTGTGACTATTCTTGCTGTGGCGTTGAGGGTAGTGGTAAGAGGCCCCAGGTGAGATTTGGCTGTTCCAGTCAGAGCTGCAATGCCATAGTCAATTCTGGAGAGCACCAATGCCTGGGTGGCCTGTTTCAGATCCTTCGGGGGGAGGAAGGGTTTTATTTTGTAGAGAAGTTTCAGGTTAAGGAACGCACTTTTGGCGGTTTTTGAGATGTGTTTTTTCATGTCCAGTTTGGGGTCGAGAGTAATCCCTCGGGATTTCACAGAGTCCGTTGGCGCCAGAGTATCATTGAGGGCGTTTAAGGCTTTGAGCCATTCTACTATTTGGGGCTTTTCATCTCTATTCGAGATGAGGAGCACTTCTGTTTTCTCTTCATTGAGTTTGAGGTGGTTGGATGAGAGCCAATGTTGGACCTCCATGAGTGTAACGTTCAGTCTGTGAATGTCTGCGATCGACGTGGTTTCCAGATAGAGTTGTGTGTCATCCGCGTAGAGGTGGAAGGGGATGTTGGAGTTCCTTAGAAGTGAGATGAGGGGTACCATGTAGATGTTGAAAAGTTGCGGGGAGAGTACTGACCCTTTTGGAACTCCTCTGCTAATGGGGAGGGGGTCAGACTCAAAGCTGTTTATTTTTATTCTTTGTGTGCGATTGTTGAGAAAGTAGGAGAACCATTTTAGAACCGTCTTTTCAATGCCCACTCTCTCCTGGAGGACTTTGAGTAGCAGGGTATGATCAACAGTATTGAACACAGCCGAGAGGTCTAAGAGGATGAGAAGGCTACATGGGTTGGAGTCGAGTGACATGTGCAGATCATCTAGGACATTTAGGATTGCGATTTCAGTGCTGCAGCCCTTTCTGAATCCTGATTGGTGTGGGTCTAGTAGATTAGTGTTCTCTAGGTGTTGGGTTAACTGTGACAGCACACATCTTTCAAGAATTTTGGATAAGAGAGGGAGGTTCGATACCGGTCTGAAGTTGTTCATGTCCTTGGCGTCAAGGTCAGGTTTTTTTAGAAGCGACGTGACTTGTCCAACTTTGAGGCAATCTGGAATGGATCCCTCGCTCAAACAGCTGTTGATGATCTTGCCCCAAATTGGGGCTAGGGTAAGCTTCAGCTCTTTGGTCAGTCAGGAGGGTAGCTGATCGAGGGAATGGGATAAGGGTTTAGCGGAGGCGATTAGATTGCTTATCACTTTATCCTGGACGGGCCGGAAGGATGACCAGCGGATAGACGAGGTTATTGGGGTGTTGCGGTTTGTTGCTAGAGTCAGGATCTCTGCGCGGGAGGAGGGCTTAGAGTTGAATGATCGATCAATTTTGGCGATTTTTTCATTGAAAAAGCTTGCAAAGTTGTCACAGTGGGTTTTGGACGCCACCATGTTAGCTGTCACTGGATTGGAGGTTTGACTCCTGATGATGTTGAAGAGCTCTTTGGGGCGGTTTTTAGCATTATCTAAAGCAGAACAGAAGAAGGATGACTTTTTGCTCTTGATATGATTATAGTAGTTTTTGCGTGCTGCCTTGAGTTGATCCCGGTGGAGGGAGGAGGGGTTGTTCCTCCAGGTTCTTTCCAGGGATCTGAGGTGTCTTCTTTCCTCATTTATGTCTGTGGAGAGCCAAGACCTAGAGGGGGTGCTTCTGGGTTTTTTAAGTTTCAGAGGTGCCAGTTGATCCAGGGTGAGCTCCAAGTTGGAATGGTAGAGCGAGGTGAGTTCCGTGGTTGAGAGGAGCTCCGTCGTGTTAGGGAGGAGTGAGCTTAGTCCTTCTTCTAGCTTGTCTCAGGGGACTCGGATGTGTTCCAGGCCCATTTAGGAGAGGCTTGAGTGGGTGGGAGGGAAAGGGCTTGATGGTTGATATGAAAAAGAATGATGTGGTGGTCTGACCAGTCCACCGGGATGATATAGTCAATCGTGATTGCATCTTTGTCCGCAATGATTGCATCCAGGATCGCTCCTCTATGGTGCGTTTCCTCTGAACAGTGTTGGATCATATCGTTGTCTTGCATGAGGGTGTTGAGAGATTGAATGAGCGGGTTTTTTGTTTCATTCCATCTTAGGTTGAGGTCGTCCAGACTTATACTGTTGTCGCTGTTGAGTGCGGAATGGGTGATCAGGTCTGACAGCTGAGCTCCAAATTCGTTGGAGTTGCCTGGAGGATGGTATAGGAGATGGCATTGAAGTGACCTATGAGTGGGCGATTTGAAGTTGACCGATAGACATTCGAAGGAGTTATACAGGCAGGCGGGAGTTTCTGAGATGGAGAGGTCATTTTTGTGAATAATTGCTAGGCCGCCACCTTTGTGTTCGGGCCTGTCTTTGTGGATAATTGAGAAACCGGGCGGCACCAGCATGTCCAGAATGGGGTAGGACAGGGTGGTTAGCCAGGTTTCCGTGTTGAAAGCTACATCCAGGTCATGTGAGAGGATGGCTTCTGCTAGTTCCGTTGCATGTTTGACGGCGGACCGGCTGTTGATAAGCATACAGTTAATGGGAGGGTCTTCTTTTGATTTCAGATTGTCAGGCTTGGCTCTGGGTATGGAGGATAGATACGTTGGGGGTCTAGTGGATCTTCGGGGGGGCGGGTTCCTACCCACTCCAGTAATGACTTGGATCGAGGAGATGGGAGTAGAGTTTAGAGGTGGAGCCTGAGCTAGCTGGTTAGAGGGGAGTTCGTATGATGAGACGAGTGCGATCACTTCCTGGGGGGAGGGGGTGGGAATAGTTCTTCTGAGTCTGACTGCTCGCGACTCAGTCTGGGATTTAGTGAGTGGTGGCCTGGGGGGGCAGGGACCGGTTGGGGGTGGTGAGTCATTCCAATTGAGAGGCAAAGGGATGTGGGGTGTTGCGGAGTGAGGGGAGGGCAGCTGGAGTTTCCCTAGGGAAAGGTTTCCTTCAGTTCATGAATCAGGGTAGCGATCTGTACTTCTAGAAGGTCAAGGCGTTGCGTCAGCTTGAGTGAGGGGGAGAGGCGGGGAGGGTGGGCGGAGCTGAGCCCTGAGTATGAGGGGTTTTGGGACGAGTCACTACTGGGGGGGTTAACAGGAGGGGGGAGCTGGCTCAGGTTTAGAGTTCGACTGTGGGAAGGCTAGAGAGGGAGGGGGGTTGTGGTCCCATTGGAGGTGGTAGTTTTCTTCAGTGGGGGGACAATGTGAACTTGTGGAGTAGGGGTTAGTGGGGGGGGCTGTGAACCGGAGTTGTTTGGGAGCCTGGGATCTCTAAGGGTGGGAGACTGAGAACTAGGAGTGCTTCGGGTGCTGGGGAATGGGGGGTTGAGGGTCAATTGGGGATGAGAGGTAGCTGAGTTCTGGGAGGTTGGGTGAGATGGGTGGTGGAGGGGGGTTGGGAGATAGGGGGAGCTAAGGCTGAGGGTGACGTATGACTGGCAGAGTGACTAAGCACGGGGGTGGGGTCGGGGTCACTGTGGTGTCAAAAGCGTGCTCTGAAGACTTGTAGTTTGTAGTTTGTAGTAGGGATTCTTTCTAATCACACATTTTGCTGAGCGGAGCTCTGATTGAAACTGTCCTGCTCACATGCACGTCTCACCATTACGCTGCTGCAATTGAATTTGAATTTTAATATCGCCGACGGACACTCACTTAGAAGTGTTCGTTCACCTTTTAAATTGTCACTTTATTTGCTCATGTCACACTGTAATTGATTTAATAATTTACCTTGTGCATCGGCCTGTTTCCCCGTTCCCCCACCGATTGTTTGGCTAGTGTGGAGGGATTTAGCGCCTAACAGGAAGTGTGTTTTCCTCACTTCCGGTTTGCCGCAGAGGTTAGCAGTCCTGCTGCTCGACCCTACCGGCATAAAAGCCCTTGAAGCCTTCTGCTCGGGGATTCTTTCTAATCACACATTGCGCTGAGCGGAGCTCTGATTGAAACTGTCCTGCTCACATGCGCGTCTCACCATTACGCTGCTGCAATTGAATTTGAATTTTAATATCGCCGACGGACACTCACTTAGAAGTGTTCGTTCACCTTTTAAATTGTCACTTTATTTGCTCATGTCACACTGTAATTGATTTAATAATTTACCTTGTGCATCGGCGTGTTTCCCCGTTCCACCACCGATTGTTTGGCTAGTGTGGAGGGATTTAGCGCCTAACAGGAAGTGTGTTTTCCTCACTTCCAGTTTGCCGCAGAGGTTAGCAGTCCTGCTGCTCGACCCTACCGGCATAAAAGCCCTTGAAGCCTTCTGCTAGGGGATTCTTTCTAATCACACATTGCGCTGAGCGGAGCTCTGATTGAAACTGTCCTGCTCACATGCGCGTCTCACCATTACGCTGCTGCAATTGAATTTGAATTTTAATATCGCCGACGGACACTCACTTAGAAGTGTTCGTTCACCTTTTAAATTGTCACTTTATTTGCTCATGTCACACTGTAATTGATTTAATAATTTACCTTGTGCATCGGCGTGTTTCCCCGTTCCACCACCGATTGTTTGGCTAGTGTGGAGGGATTTAGCGCCTAACAGGAAGTGTGTTTTCCTCACTTCCGGTTTGCCGCAGAGGTTAGCAGTCCTGCTGCTCGACTCTACCGGCATAAAAGCCCTTGAAGCCTTCTGCTTGGGGATTCTTTCTAATCACACATTGCGCTGAGCAGAGCTCTGATTGAAACTGTCCTGCTCACATGCGCGTCTCACCATTATGCTGCTGCAATTGAATTTGAATTTTAATATCGCCGACAGACACTCACTTAGAAGTGTTTGTTCACCTTTTAAATTGTCACTTTATTTGCCCATGTCACACTGTAATTGATTTAATAATTTACCTTGTGCATCGGCGTGTTTCCCCGTTCCACCACCGATTGTTTGGCTAGTGTGGAGGGATTTAGCGCCTAACAGGAAGTGTGTTTTCCTCTCTTCCGGTTTGCCGCAGAGGTTAGCAGTCTTGCTGCTCGACCCTACCGGCATAAAAGCCCTTGAAGCCTTCTGCTCGGGGATTCTTTCTAATCACACATTGCGCTGAGTGGAGCTCTGATTGAAACTGTCCTGCTCACATGCGCGTCTCACCATTACGCTGCTGCAATTGAATTTGAATTTTAATATCGCCGACGGACACTCACTTAGAAGTGTTCGTTCACCTTTTAAATTGTCACTTTATTTGCTCATGTCACACTGTAATTGATTTAATAATTTACCTTGTGCATCGGCGTGTTTCCCCGTTCCACCACCGATTGTTTGGCTAGTGTGGAGGGATTTAGCGCCTAACAGGAAGTGTGTTTTCCTCACTTCCGGTTTGCCACAGAGGTTAGCAGTCCTGCTGCTCGACCCTACCGGCATAAAAGCAGGATGCCCCCACTGACGCGCAGTGGACGAGCGCAGCGGGCGCGCCGCGGTTGCGCCGAAGGCGAGCCAAAGGCGAGCCCGTCTGCGCCCGTCCGCGCCAGCTCCGGGCCCAGGGCCACTCCCCCTGGCCGTGCAGACTGGGCTGCCCAGATCACCAGGATACGCTACTCCCATGCCCAGCTGATGGATCTTAATTCTGGGGCCCCTAGTAACCGGTGTTTATGTCTGCCCCCCTCTACCTGTCTAATTTCCGTACCCGCCGCTTGTCCAGGCTGCAACTTTGCTCTCCCCCGTCCCTCCCCTGTAAAGCTCACCCCTGGCCCAAGACCTATTCGCCACATCCAAGTAGCACTCATTAACGCCCGCTCTCTCCCGAGTCACTGTTGGGAAATAAGGGAATTCATTATAAATCAGGAGCTCGATATCTTGTTCATCACTGAATCTTGGGGAGATGCGTCCTTGGGCCCGGATTTCTGCTCAGCCACCCCGGAGGGCTTCTGTGTGGTGAGACAGGACAGAACTACGGGGAGAGGAGGTGGCTTAGCCATAATTTATAAAGCAGACCTAAGAGTTAAAGCTGACCCTTTAGGTCGACTAGACTGTGAAGCGTGTGCCTTCTCTATTGCACTTAACCACAATCAGGCCTTTAAAGGGATTTTGTTATATCGACCCCCTGGCCCGCACGCGCGCTTCCTTTTGGCCATGGAAGAATTTGTAGAACTCTCCATAAGCCATCCGGACTTTACCATCCTAGGAGATTTTAATTTCCATTTAGAGGATCTAGGGGATAAAGACACTACCCAACTAATAGATGATCTACACGTGGCCGGCTTATCGCAGCTGGTGGACGTTCCCACTCATCAAGCAGGACACACGCTGGATGGGCTGTTTACCAACAACCCCATGCTTTCACTCTCTTTAGTCAGTCCCGTCGTATGGTCGGATCATTCGGCTGTGATCTTCACCATCCAGGCTAACAACCGCAACCTCTCTAAACCTATGCCCCGCATCCCCATCAGCTCTAGAGCCTGGAAAAATCTGGATCATTCAATTCTATCCCAGACTCTAGTAGACTCCCGGTATGAGGTCTCTACTAATCCCAGCGTAACGCCCAGCAGATACCAGGAATGGATTTCTGATGCAGTGAACCATGTGGTCCCTGCTAAATCCTTTATTTCTAACAGGGCATCACCATCCGCACCATGGTTCACGGAGGATCTCCGCTTACAGCGTCAATACTGTAGGAACCTGGAAAGGCGGTGGCGAAAGCACTACAATCTTGCAGACAGGCAGACTTATAAAGATGCCCTAGCACTATACAAAAAATCCATTGTAAAATGCAAAAATACCTTCTTCCTGGCCCAAATTGAATCAGCCCAAAACTCAGCAAGAAAGCTGTTTCAGGTAGTTGACACTCTCTCCAACCCCCCTACAGGCCCCCCGACGGAACCTTCTCAAGTCCTGTGTAATGCGTTGGCCAGTTTCTTTTTCACTAAGGTTTCCAGGATCTACTCGTCATTTTCCCTCCCTACACGTCTCACTGCCCCTGATCCCCCTTCTCACATACCCAAGTTCACTAATTTTCTTCCGGTCTCAACCGAACACATCAGTAGGTTGATTACCTCTATCAAGTCCGGCTCCCCATTTGACCCATGCCCCCCAGCGATATTGAATACTCTCACTGAGGTCATAGCTTCTCCTTTAACGGACCTTTGCAATTCCATCTTCCAAACAGGCATTTATCCGGAAGTCTGGAAAACGCCAGTTATTAAACCGCTATTGAAAAAGCCGTCTCTAGACCCCACTGACTCGGCCAGCTATAGGCCTATTGCTTGCCTAACTTTCCCGGCCAAGATATTTGAGTCGGTTATGAACCTGCAACTATCTGAGTTCATTGACCATCACGATCTTCTAGATGATACTCAGTTCGGGTTCAGGAAATATCATGGCACAGAAACGGCCTTGATAAAGGCATCCGATGAGATCAGGACCATCATGGATCAGGGGGTGCCCCTTGATCTGTCCGCCGCCTTCGACATGGTCGACCACTCCATCCTGGTCGACCGTGTCGCATCCATGGGGGTAACTCATCGCGCAAAAGATCTCATTTCCTCGTTTCTGGCCAACCGAACTCTAGCGGTGAAACTGGGCAATTTCTACTCGCCCACTTTCACTCTTCCCTGCGGGGTCCCTCAGGGATCCTCGCTAAGCCCCACATTGTTCAATATATATGTGGCGGACTTGGCAAGGGTTATAAAAGCTCACGGGCTGCGGCTAACCACCTATGCCGATGACACCCAACTGGTGCTGGCAGTTCAAAAAGATGGTCCCGCAGTCGCCGCTAGATTCCAGGAAGGGATGACGGCCATCAGCTCTTGGATGTCGGACAACAGCTTATGGTCTGCGACCTGGTGGCCCAGTGATATGGGCCCCCCCCCCCACGCCAGTCACCAAGGTCAGGAACCTCGGCATCATGTTTGATGATAGACTGTCTTTTAAGCATCATGTCAACGCTGTGGCGGCATCCTCTTTCTATATGTTGAGGAAAATCAAGAAGCTGCTGCCGTATCTCCCCTCAACTGCAGGAAAAACCTTAATCACCACGCTTGTCTTCTCAAAAATGGACTACGGCAATGCCCTTTTCCTCAATGCTCAGGAGCAGGTTCTATCTAAGCTGCAATCAGTGCAGAACACGGCAGCTAGAATACTGCTCGGCGTTCCAACTCGCCATCCCACTTCCGCAGCCATATACCACCTACATTGGCTGAGAGTAAAGAGTCGGATAAAGTTCAAGGCTCTTTGCATCGCCTATAAAGCCATTCATGATTCAGGTCCTAGGTTCCTGAAGGACACCTTCCGAATCTATGTTCCCAAAAGATCTTTACCATCAGCCTCCACACACATGCTCCCGGTGCCACGCACCAGAACCACCACATGGGGAGACAGACGCTTCTTGGTATCAACCCCCAGGCTGTGGAACTCCCTCCCATTGGCTATAAAAACTTGCCCTACTCTCATCATGTCCCACAGGCTCTTGAAGACTTGGTTATTCAACCAGTGATCCCTCTAGATGCCTTCTGTTATTAGGAAGTTCTGCATGCGCCGAGACACCCTAGGGTATTCGTGCGCAATAAAAATCTCAAAAACATAAACATAAACATATGGAGCCACTAGAGGGGAGGGGATCGGAAGGTGTGGGTAGTGAGATGTTGTCATCCTTAGTGTGGGGAAGAGAGAGGCAAAGAACTCTAGGTTCTCGTCTTTTGCCTGAATTAGTATGATGCCATTTACGAAAATGGTAATGGAGATGTCTTCGGTCAGGGACTGTTGATTCAGGGGGGAGATTGTTAGTTTACAGTTGTGTTCTGTGAAGGTGGTTTTGGAGACGGGGAGGAGTGAGTTAAAGATGGAGGCCCAAAGGTCAGGCCTGTTGGTATGGAAAATGAAGTCCATTTTCCTCTGTCCTCTAGAAGAGCAGTGGTAAGTGTCAACAACTAGTGTTTCGGGATGATGCCTGATCAAATTCTGTTTAAAGTGTTTTTTTGCTTTGAAGGAGAGACAAGGGGGAATGTTATAGCGAAGGTGTTCTGTCCAAGTGGTGACAGGTGGTTGAGTGAAGGGCAGGGATTCGTGTCCATTTGCACGGCCGGGGGCATCCTAGCTGAACTAGGGGAGGCGTGGGTCCTCTGGGGCAAGGTAGGGGAGGAGTAAGACGGAGGAGGGCTGGGATGTTTGGCGCGGTAGGTAAAGGGGTGTCAAGCCGGTGGGGGGGTTGGGCTGTTCGACGAGGTAGGTAATAGGGTGTCACACACTGAGGACGCTCAGGATGGGTGGTCTGGAGGTGGGAGGGAGAGGGAGGCAGAATGCCTAGGAGGCGGGGGGAGTACGAGGAGCGATCATGGGACCTCTCTGAGGGCGTGGCCCTGAGTTCAAGAATGCAGAGGCCCTCGGCTCAACTGGTTAGCTCAGATGGCCATCAAATAGAGATCGGGCAGCCCCTTTGTGAGGGTGAGAGCTGGGGCTGAGTGACCTATTGGGTGGGCCTCGTTTACACCAATCTTCCTGGTCACGTGGGGTGGGGCCGATTCGTTCGCGCGGGGTGGGGGAGAGCATTCGGGTGTTAGAGGGGGACAGCGACAAACTTCACGCTCCTTGGACGTACACTTGGAGTCTAAACATGTCAGCTCTTTAAAGTCAGGCGGCCTACCTGCCAAGAAGCAGACTGGAGCTTGAGGACATTGAGCGTGGCGGTGAGTTAGGTGTTCCTTTGGGTCGTTGCGAGGTACCTCTTATCTACTATCCGGAGTATTTGACTGTAAGGAGCTAGCGGGCGGTCATAATGGGGGCAGGCAACCCCGAGGGAGAGAGGCAAAATGCCAGACCGCTGATGTGGCCAGCGTTATCAAGTGGGGGAGTCACTGCTGCAGAATCGGGTGAATGTTGTGGTTGCAGCTTTGCCTATGACCTCCGCTGTACCATCGCTGGGAGAAATTATTTTACCTCGGTTAAAGCCATTTGGTTCAAGAAATCAGGCCGAACATGTCCACCTTGGCAGCCATTTTAGGGACAGGCAGCCCTTTGAGAGTGAAGCCGGTTGGTTTTGGAGTGGCCGGCGTTATCATTAGGGGGGTCTCTGCTGCAAAATCAGGTGATTGATGGGGTCGCAGCTTTGCCTGAGACCTCCACTGGACCTTCGCTTAGAGAAAATATTCCGCCTTGGATTGAAGCCCTTTGTTTCAAGGAATCGGGCAGAACATATCCAAAGTGGCGGCCATTTTAGGGACAGGCGGCCCTTTGAGCGTGAAGTGAGATAGGTTCGGAAGTGGCCGGCGTTATCCAGAGGTGGGGTCTCTGCTGCATAATCAGGTGTATGAGTCACTGCTATTCATGAGACCCTTTGCTAGGAGAAATTGTTCCGTTGTGTTTAAAACCATTTTTTTCCTGAAATCGGAAAAAACAAGTCCGATTTCCATGTCCATTTGATATCCAAAGTGGCGGCCTTATTAGGGACAGGCGGCCCTTTGCGCGTGGAATGCGTTGGTTCTTGTGTGGATTACGGGGTTAAGCGCCCCTGTGGATCGGCACTTGGATCCTGTAGCCGCGACGTCGGGCTGGCGGTGCAGAGGCCCTTTCGGTGACTTTGGGCTCACTTTTTGTCCTTGTGCTTCGGATGGTGGGCGGCCATATTGGGGCAGGCAGACCCAGCGGTATAGAGCGTCTCACCGGGACCGTCGTGGGGTCCGCGGCCTCCCGCACAGGGTCTCCTCCCCAGCTCTTCCGCTCAGAAGAGGTGCCACTCTGCTGCAGTTCCCGTCAAGCCCCCAGGATTGCGACTCGCCGCTGATCCTGTTCTCTAGGAGCCGTGAGCCCTGGCGGAGCTGCCTCTGAATGCCTCGCCGCCTCCTCGAACCTCGGTGAGTGCTGAGCGGAGATCTCCCTATCGGATGGTGGCTGCTGCGGGTAGGGGAGAGGGGAGAAGCTGCGGTGCAAGAATCAGGTGGGGGGGTGGTCTCTGGGCATTTGGGACCCGGTCCTCCTAGTAGGGCATGTCGACCCCAATGACGATTCCCCCAAGTTCCAGGATGGCAACAGGGTTAAAGTTCTTTTGCGGGGTCCATTGCTCGTTGTGCCATTGTCAGGGGGGTTTAGGTGGGGTCGCTCCGGTCAGGATTTGCACAGAAAGTGATCCCTTGACCCGGAGCTCATCCCAGTCGGTCCCTCCTTGTGGCCATGTGGTGCCATCACAGATGTGTACAATCTCCAGGAAAGTTTATAAAAAACAATGTATGTCTGACTTGGAAGAAATTAGATATGCCAGTGAGGCTCTTAAACCAACAGTACAAACAAACCAGATGATCCTTTCCTCTACTGCAATGCAATCGTACTTAACTTACTGTATAACTGGGTACAATAGATTTGTCCTCACACACTTCACATTAGATCTTTTTTAATGATTAGTATTGTTTCCTATGATAAATGATTGGTCAAAAAACTTAGCAATTTGCCCTTGTGATGGATCTTCATCCCAATCAACAATCCATGTTGTTTTATTTTGTAAATATTTTTGGGATCAGAGAAAAAGGTGGATCCTACCTATTTTAAAAATGTGGGGCTTAAGGCAATGCCGCCCTCCCTATCTTGCATTGCAGCTTTCAGACAAGGAATCCTATACAGGAAACGTTTCTCTATTTCTAATAGCTGTAATCAAGTACAGAAAACAAGTCTGATTTTTTTTTATTTAAAAAAAGTTTTTATTTTAATTCTTTCTTTTATTCTTAATAACTGAGACTCATACTGTGTAATAATTTTATTATGGCTAATGTGAAGCAATACATTTGATAACATTTTGTCTTGATTCTCTTTTTTTTAACAATCTCAAATTGAGTGTTTTGAAATAAGTGTAATGTTTACTGTATCTTGTGCCTTTATGGTTCTGTAATTCAAAAATGAAAACCGAATAAAGCAAATTTTGATTTGATTTGAATAGGTGGTGTACCAACCTACCACATCCGTACCCAAAATCCCTAACTGACTACCTATAGTGTCTCATTTGTTCTCCGTCTACAGCGGAGCTACTAAATGATTAGACAACCCAGAACACGTAACTCTATCTTGGGAATCGCAGGAACCAGACACAATTTCGCTTAGTCACTCATACTTGTCCACAATGCGAAAAATCAGAGACGCAGTATAGTTTAAAAGGCTTATTTCAACTACTGTACTCTATGGTGCAGTATACGAGCCAACACTAGCAGCAGAATGCATAAACACAATATAGTCAGCATTGTTACAATTCCATAGAATACAAACGCGGATATCATGTTATATAAAACAATGGAAAAGGACGGAACGACCTAACCACCCTCCCCGTGACAAGAAATAGGTTATTATAAAACAGAAGACCTCTGAGCTTTGTCAGCAGACCCCCATACCTCAAGGCCTAGATGCAATATTCACATCTCATTACAAACACGGGTCTTCTCTCTAGAAAGGTGTATCTCCCAGTGTGTAATAAAAGGTTGTGTTTGCAATATTAAAGTACACAATTTCCAGAAGGGCAGCTGTGTGTAGCCTGTTATGTCTAGGTGCGAGGGAGAGATCAGAACAGAATAACAAGGGGCATTGCTGTTTAACCATGAACATCGTGTGCAGACTAAACCTCAGAGCACAGCAAAGAACCTGCAAGGCAGACAGTTCTCATGTGTAAAGCGGCACAAACAAAGTCTTGTGAAATAGATGCTTGCAGTATTGTGTGCAGAAGTAGATCTATGGCAGCGAAGCTTATGATACTTAGCAATTGTCGGACCTAGAAGCATTCTGGGACCAGTATCTGGGCATCACCCTTCATCAGCCAGGCTAGCTTGAATCCAGTGGTGTATTGAGCACAGGACCCATGCCTGGGCATACCCTTCACACTTAGGCCTGGCAGTTCGGGCTGGACTGTTCCCATTGATTTCAGGGTGATTTGCATATGGCTGGGTTCATACTGGAATGGCATGGGGAGCAAAAAAATGATGGATTTAGGCCCAGATATCTGTACTGGGGTGAATGTATGACATTGTTCTGCATTCTGTCCCTCAACTGTTGTTTTTGTATTTGTCACCCCGAGTGTGACAGGTATGCCCAGACATCGTTCCTGTGCTCTTGATGCCACTGGAGTCAAGCTATCTTGGCTGATGAGGGGTGAAACCCGAAAACTGGTCCTAGGTTGATTGTTTCCAGTCCAGGGAGGACCTGGCCTGGCAGTTCAGGCTGGACTGTTCCCATTGGGCGCAGGATCAAGACTGATTTGCATATGGCTGGGTTCAAACTGGAATGGCATGGGGATCAGAAAATCGATGGATTTAGGCTCAGATCTCTGCACTGGGGTGAATGTATGACATTGTTCGGCATTCTGTCCATCAATTGTTTTTGCATTTGTCACCCCGGGTGGGATGGGTATGCCCAGACGTGGGACCCGTGCGCTCCATGCCACTGGGGTCAAGCTATCCTGGCTGATGAGGGGTGAAACCCCAAAACTGGTCTTGGATGCTTGTTTCCAGTCCAGGGAGGACCTGGCCACTGGCAGTTCGGGCTGAACTGTTTAATTGTTCTGATTCTGTCCAGCTACTGTTGTTTTTGCATTTTGCCACCCGAGTGGGACAGGTTTGCCCAGACATGGGTCCCGTGCTCTCGATGCAACTGGAGTCAAGCTATCTTGGCTGATGAGGGGTGAAACCCGAAAACCGGCCATAGGTTGCTTGTTTCCAGTCCAGGGAGGACCTGGCCTGGCAGTTCGGGCTGGACTGTTCCCATTGGGGGCAGGGTCAAGACTGATTTGCATATGGCTGGGTTTAAACTGGAATGGCATGAGGAGCAACAAAAACGATGGATTTAGGCCCAGATCTCTGTACTGTACTGTACTGGTCCTAGGATGATTGTTTCCAGTCCAGGGAGGACCTGGCCACCTGGCAGTTCGGGCTGGACTGTTCCCATTGGGCGCAGGGTCAAGACTGAATTGCATATGGCTGGGTTCAAACTGGAATTTATTTATTTTATTTATTTATTTATAAAGCATCAGAATCGACCCCCGAAGGGGTTTCTCTGCACTCTAGACGGGCCGCGTGAGGGAAAACCTAACAGCTAGGGATCGGATGTAAACAGAAAGGTCTGAAGTTGTTTCCTGAAGAGGAGAAGTTCCGTGCATTGTCTTAGTTCATTGTCTTAGTTGCACAGGGAGCTTGTTCCAGTGGCAAGGGCCCAGATAAGATAGGGCCTTCCCACCTTGTCTGGCTCGTTTGATTCTAGGCACTGTGAGGAGGGCTTTGAATTCTGAGTGGAGAAGCCGACATGAAGTGTAGGGGATACATTTATCTGCCAGGTTGCTAGGGCCGGAGTTGGACAATGCCTTGTGAATGGTACAGTAAACCTTGAACTGTAACGCTTCCGTATCGGGAGCCAGTGGAGCTGGCAATGCAGGGGCCGAGAGGCGGTCCTTGGTGGTGCGTTCAGAATCAGACGTGCTGCCGTGTTCTGGACAACCTATGGTCCGTCAAGGGCGGCCCCGTTGGCAGACAGCAGAAGGCTATTGCAATAATCCAGGTTATGTTATGTTATGTTATGTTATAGGTTTTTGTACCGCGCACAGCTACCCCAGCAAAGGGGCGTCCTGGCGCCAAGGAAAGGTCAACACAACATCATTGAGCGCACCTGAATCCAGAGAAGTTAGTTAAAAAGGACAGTTTTAATAGCACGTCTAAAAAGGAGTAAGTCCTCCATAGCTCGAATTTCACTGGGAAGTGAGTTCCACAGTTTCGCCGCCACTACTCGGAATGAGCGGCCGCCCATCCTGCTTAGCAGAAAGCGAGGAACAACAGACAAATTCTGCCCCATCGACCTCAAGGAACGAGAGGGCACATAAGGGGTCAGTAAGTTCATCAAGATAGGTGGTGCCGTACCTTTCAAAATTTTAAAAGCTAGGCAGAGCACCTTGAACTCGATCCGGCGAGCCACAGGCAACCAATGGAGTGATTGCAATGCTCTGGATGCTGAACAGCGTTTAGGCAGTCCTAATACCGCTCTTGCGGCGGAGTTCTGCACTCGCTGCAGCCGTGTGAGTTCTGCCTTGTTCGTACCTGCCAAGAGGGCGCTGGCATAATCTATCCTAGACAGCACAGAGGCCTGAACCACGAGCTGTCTAGTAGGGGCTTAGAAAAACTTAAGCACTGGCCTGATGCCCCTGAGTATACCAAAACAAGAGGCAGCTACCCTCTTAGTTTGGCAAGTAAAACTCAGTGTGGTATCCAGCCATACCCCGAGATTTTTTATCTCCATAACGGGAGCCGGAATCATTCCTAGTTCGGGGGGCCACCAGTTATCACTCCACCGTCCAGGTTGCTTCCCAACCACCATCACCTCGGTTTTCTTTGTATTCAATTGGAGGCAATTTTGGTTCATCCAATTGGACACCGCGCGCAACCCCTCTAATATAAGCGCCTGGGTTAGCATCTTCCTAGATGAATCAGGAAGAAAGGCGTGGGGAGCAAAAAACAATGGATTTAGGCCCAGATCTCTGTACAGAGGGGAATGTATGACATTTTGTGCTTCCTATCCATCAGTTGTTGTTTCTGCATTTGTCACCCCAAGTGGGACGGGTATGCCCAGACGTGGATCCCGAGCTCTCCTTGCCACTGGCGTCAGGCTATGCTGGCTGATGAGAGGTGAAGTCCCAAAACCGGTCCTAGGATGCTTGTTTCCCGTCCACGGATGACCTGGACTGGCAGTTCGGGCAGGACTGTTCCCATTGGGCACAGGATCAAGAATGATTTGCATATGGCTGGGTTCAATCTGGAAAGGCAATGGGAGCAAAAAAAGGATGGATTTAGGCCCAGATCTCTGTACTAGGGTGAATGTATGACATTGTTCTGCATTCTGGCCATCAATTGTTTTTGCATTTGTCACCCCGAGTGGGACAGGTATGCCCAGACGTGGGTCCTGTGCTCTCCATGCCACTGGAGTCAAGCTAACCTGGCTGCTGAGGGGTGAAACCCCGAAACCGGTCCTAGGATGCTTGTTTCCAGTCCAGGGAACAACTGGTCTGGCAGTTCAGTCTGGGCTGTTCCCATTGGGCACAGGGTCAAGACTGGTTTGCATATGGCTGGGTTCAAACTGGAATGGCATGGGGATAACAAAACGATGGATTGAGGCCCTGATCGCTGTACTAGGGTGAATGTATGACATTGTTCTGCATTGTGTCCATTAAATGTTGTTTTTGCATCTGTCACCCCGAGTGGGACTGGAATACCCAGACATAGGTCCCGTGCTCTCCATGCCACTGGAGTCAAGCTATCCTGGCTGATGAGGGGTGGAACCCCGAAACCGTTCCTAGGATGCTGTTTCCAGTTCAGGGAGGACCTGGCCTGGCAATACAGGCTAGACTGTTCTCATTGGGCGCAGAGTTAAGAGGGGTTTGCAAATGGCTGGGTTCAAACTGGAATGGCATGGGGAGCAAAAAAAAGATATGGATTTTGGCCCATATCTCTGTACTGGGGTGATTGTATGACATTGTTCTGCATTCTGTTCATCAATTGTTGCTTTTGCATCTGTCACCCAAAGTGGGACGGGTATGCCCAGATGTTGGTCCTGTGCTCTCCATGCCACTGGAGTCGAACTATCCTGGCTGATGAGTGGTAAAACCCTGAAACCGGTCCTAGGATGCTTGTTTCCAGTTCACGGAGGACCTGGCCTGGCAGTACGGGCTAGACTGTTCCCATTGGGTGCAGGGTTAAGACGGATTTGTAAATGGCTGGGTTCAAACTGGAATGGCATGGGGAGCAAAAAAACTATGGATTTCGGCCCGAATCTCTGTACTGGGGTGAATGTATGACATTGTTATGCATTCTGTCCATCAATTGTTGTTTTTGTATTTGTCACCCCGAGTGGGACGGGTGTGCCCAGACACGGGACACGTGCTCTCCATGCCACTGGAGTCAAGGCATCCTGGCTGATGAGGGGTGAAACCCCGAAACCGGTCCTAGGATACTTGTTTCCAGTCCAGGGAGGACTTGACCTGGCTGTTTGGGCTGGACTGTTCCCATTGGGATTGGGCACAGGGTCAAGACTGATTTGCATATGTCTGGGTTCAAACTGTAATGGCATGGGGAGCAAAACATCGATGGATTAAGGACCAGATCTCTATACTGGGGTGAATGTATGAGATTGTTCTGCATTCTGTCCATCAATTGTTGTTTTTGCATTTTTTGATGACCAGAGCTAAGGCATGCCTCAGTGTATGTGGGAATGAACAAATGAGCAGCAGTAAGAGGCCTGGCTATGGGGATCCTTCTGTTCCCAACACCGCCTGTTGTTTTGCAGAGACCTGTTGGAGGAGAATTCCCACAACTCCGAACATCTGGAAAACAGCTCGACTGGAGTTGCCCATTGAATTTGCATGTGTTATTTATCTACCATGGTACGAAAACACTTAAGAAAGTTTTGTCTGGAGTTTTTCAAGAGATGGCAGCGGGCGGAAGCCATTTTGGGCATAAAATCATTCTTTAGTTTCTGACTTTGAAATAGAGCTCCAAAAACCTTATAAATCTCTCATACCACATCAGTGATAGGACTAGCTGTACCATAGAAAGCAAAGCGAGCGCCCGCTTCTTGTGTTGGGTGAGAGAACTTCACTGTAAAAGGCTGCAGCCGCCCTGACGTACATTTAAAAGCGCTTGTGAAAGTGAAAGCACTTGTTCAGTTGAAGGCAGAGGGGGAACCCATTTGAAACAGCCTGCTAGCTGTACCTTAACAAGCATCATCGGCAGGGCTCAAGCAGCAAGGGGAGGGAGTTTATGGACGTGCAAGCAAAACAGGAAATCCTCTAACTTTGAAGTCAGAGAAAGAAAATTAGTGTTGGAAAACAGGATCGGACATTTGACTTGCTCTTTGAATGCACAGAAAAAGTGACTAGATGACAAGGTTTACAGACCTGGTTACAAAAACGGAGCAAGTGGATGAAAACAGAACCAATCCTGTAAATTGCTTTTCAAGAAAGAAGAAAGGAGCTCCTGAACAGATGTTAAAAAAGTGACCTGTGTTTTTATATTGTACTTAGTCCTTGCTCTATGGGATTGCTAAACAGGAAGAGGCATGACAAATGCATGCCATGGACAAAATAAGAGAAAGAATATTAGAGTGACAAGGAAGCGAGCAAATGGAAAGCCTATGGGCGGGCTGTATGTACTAAAGTATATAAGAAGTACATACTAAAGTATATACAAGAGGGCTAGAATGCTCGACCTAAAAACGATGGATTTAGGCCCAAATCTCTGTACTGGGGTGAATGTTTGACATTGTTCAGCATACTGTCAATCAATTGTTCTTTTTGGATAGCTGCATATCTGGTATTTTTTATAATTCATGACAATATTTAGTTCTGCACATACATGCATTACATCAATTTGTGGTTTTTCTCATCAACCCATGACTGCACACAAATATATATCCTAATGTAGACAAAAGGATAGGGATTAGTTCGAAAGATTGTTCTCCAACCTCATTCAACTAGATTTTTGAAGGATAGACTATATTTAGACATCCACTGTTAGTGTGTCCTGTTTTAACATGAGCCAATTTGAGACATTCAGTGTTGAGTTTCTTCAGGCTGAATCCTGAAATGGCCTGTCCGAGAGAAATCCTTTTCTGAGCCCTGGAAAGATAACAAACTAGTTGAGAAATTATAACTGTTCTGATCTGTGTTGAGGGTCTTACATTGAAGCAATTTTCCTTGTATTGAGGCACTCCATATATTTGCCGAATATATTTTTCTGCTAGGACAAGAACCCTTACTGGCTTATGCGACATATAACCCAAGTGGTGCTGAAATAATTTTCAGAGTGGGAGTGCTGCCATCAATATTACAACACTTAAGTCACCGTGATTGTAAAAATCCAAATTTCACATAAAAAACACAAGTGTAGCAAATGTGCCATGGCCATTAAGGGTGTGATATGTAGCAGGTGGTGCATTTTGAAACACAGTAATTTAGAGGCAACACATTTTCCATTCATTGAAATGGCCACTAAATTCTTATAGTGATACGGTTTTGCTGGTGAAACTATATATCGCAAAAACGATAATGTGTGGAAATCGGGTTTCAGAGAATATCTATCATGTGCACATCACCAAGTAAAGTGTCCAAATTTGTTTTGTTCCTATTAAAATCTTTTTTTTCCATCACACTTCAGAACTATTAAAAAATGTGCCTCATGTGTGCTTTCCTAATTGCTGCTATGATTTGAAATATGTGTATGATTAATTTAATGGCATTTACATTTTGTTGTGTGCTGGAACAAAAATGACATTCTACAGCTTTTTCTTTAATTTTCTGTACCCCAGCAGGATATTCACCTATATCACTTTCACGGAATCCTCCCACTTTGGAGTCACAGAAATAAGAGTAAACATCTACAAATAAGCAGCAATTTGTCTGAAGACATAGCCTGACATTTGACCTTTGTCTTTGAACACGCAGGATGCAATGGAGTTTACAGACCGCATGTCATTTTCCTGTGCCTCCCCAGGGGAAAGGCACATTAACATAACAATTTTACAACAGTTCTGAATCAAGAATCGACACAGTGACCAATACAAGAACACCAATTTCCTCATTGTTCTGACGAGCACATGTTGGGGCCAATGGAACCCTCAGTGAATTCTTCTTCCATTCCCCTATAGGAGTGCCATTTCGACCAGATTTTCTCACCTCAGTGGTGTGGCTAGACCTTTGGCCGCCCATGGCGGCCCCTGCGTTTGCTGCCTCGCTGCAGACACATTGAAGAGTGGGTGGGGTGCTGGTGATTCCTCCGATTGCTGCCCCACGAAGGTCGCATTGAAGGAGGGAGCTGGTGATTCCCACCCCCGCTCTGCTTCCTATGTTGCCGCAGGGTGTTGACTGTCAGCATGCCTGCTGTCCCAAAAGTATCCTGCTTATTAGTGGTTCAACCTATTTCCAATTCTTCCAAGCCCTCTTCTTGAGACCTACTAATTCCCAAGCTCATTCTGAAAGTCACGTGACCATGTATGAGTCTTTTAGGCCTCAGCAGTCTGGAAAGAAAATCAGACTTTCAAACTGAAGATCTTATTGCAATGCTTTTTTCAGCGTCCAGCTGATCTATTGGCTCTTGAGTTTCCTTCCAATGAGACTCCAATGTGATTCAGCCCTATTCCTTGTGCAAATGTAATTACCTTGGTGAATGCATTTTTTTCAGTCTGCCTTTCTCCTTTACTAACAAGTACTAGTGGCTGTGAAACTGTATTGCAGCTTTTTGTGCTCTATCTCCCATGAAGTTTAGTCGAACAGTAGGCACCAGTCTGCTGTAGGTTAACTAGGAAGGGATAGAATTGGGCTGTTCTCCTCTTTTGTGCTGACCTTGGTTTGTTGGGAGGAAACAAAGCATGGTGATAGAGATGGCAAAGTGGTCGGACCAGTGATTAGGTATGGGTGGTTTGCATTGCATTGTTGATCAATGTTAGAAGGGGCAATCTCAGAGGGCCAGGTTATGCTCACCCGGTCACCCCAAGACCGACCTCTCCCACAGATCTTGCAGAGTCTTATTGTGAGGTCCTCACCGGGGAGGACTTCGAGTCTAGGATCGTACACACGGAGCTCACCCCCCCCTTACGAACAGACACCACACCGTTGGGCTCTTAGTAACAAGTTCTTTATATAAGGAATAAAAGAAGGGAGCACTCTTATGGACACAGAGATCGAAGGGTCGCAAAGTCGTGAGGGTTCAGGAGGGGGTAGCGGGACAGTCTTTTAGTCTCTGGGGCCGTACGGGGAGTACCCTACACACAGCTCTCAATCCTCGAGCCGGGGGGTACGGACGAGGATGGTCGTACTGGCTACTTCACCTCCGTCGAGTCGGCTCGGTCGTGATGGTGGCCTCGATGGTCTCGCCGGACCAGAATACCCCTCGAGCCGCGACGAGGTCAGCAGGGCTCGGTCTGGAGAAGTTCGTGGGGAGCCGCAACAGCGTCAGCAGGGCTCCGGTGGTCTTAGAGGTCGAGCCGCGACAGCGTCAGCAGGGCTCAGATGGTTACAAGTTCAGCTCGAGCCGCGACAGCGTCAGCAGGGCTCCGTGGTCTTAGAGAGGACGTGCCGCGACAGCGTCAGCAGGGCTCCGGTGGTCTACGAGGTCAGCTCGAGCCGCGACAGCGTCAGCAGGGCTCAGAGGTTCAAGATGAGTTCCTCTTAGGGTCAGCCGCGATCAGATCAGCAGGCTTCCAGCTACAAAACCACCTTGACCCACAACCGCCCACAACCTATTCCTCGGAGAAACTGGAACAAAATCACCTCCGACCAACTCCTCACATCACTCAACCAAAACCCTCCCACCCTTTCATTGGACCCAAACCAAGCGGCCACCAAACTCAAGCAATGGATCACACTCAGTGCTGACGAATTAGCACCCCTGAAAAAGCACCAGATCAAATCAGCCAGCTAAAAAGCTCCCTGGTTCAATGATGACCTTAAAAAATCCAAGAAGATATGCCGCACCCTGGAGAAAACATGGAGAAAAAACCCAACCACCAACAACATGGCCACCCTCAAGGCAGCCACCCGCAAACACCACCAACTGATTCGATCCGCCAAGAAATCAGCATTCAAGGATCGTCTCGACAACAACACTCACAACAGCAAGTAACTTTTCAACATCGTCAAAGAATTCACCAACCCCACCGCAGCATCCAACGACATCACTCCCTCCCAAGACCTCTGCGATGCGTTATCCTCCTTCTTCTACAACAAAATTGCCGACATCCATAACAGCTTCGAGAATACTCCCAGCGATCAACCTTCCCAACCCCCCTCAGATCCTACTCCGCCAACTAACAACCTTAGCGCCTGGAACCCAATCACCACTGAAGACACCATCCGCCTAATGAACTCAATCCACTCTGGCTCGCCAACCGACCCCTGCCCCCATCACATCTTCAACAAAGCTGACTCCATCATCGCACCCCATCTCCGTGATGTCATCAACTGCTCGTTCAACTCTGCCACCTTCCCAGAAAGCTGGAAACACGCCGAACTCAGCGCCCTCTTGAAGAAACCCACAGCAGACCCCTCTGAACTTAAAAACTACCGACCCATATCCCTCCTCCCTTTCCCCGCCAAAGTCATTGAGAAAGCCGTCAATAGCCAGCTCGCCGCCTTCCTTGAATCCAACAACTCCCTCGATCCATCTCAATCCGGATTTTGAGCCAAACACAGCATCAAAACCACCCTCATTGCAGCGACAGACGACATCCGAACACTACTGGATAACGGAGAGACAGCGGCCCTCATCTTACTCGACCTCTCAGCCGCTTTCGACACAGTCTGCCACAGCACCCTTATACAACGCCTCAGCAACATCGGCATACAAGGAAAAGCCTTGGACTGGATCATCTCATTCCTCTCCGGGAGAACTCAAAGAGTCCGACTCCCCCCATTCAATTCAGAGGCCACTGAAGTCATCTGTGGAGTACCACAAGGATCATCACTTAGTCCCACCCTCTTCAACGTTTACATGAGCCCACTCGCATCCATCGCACGCCAACACAACCTTAACATCATCTCTTACGCTGACGACACCCAATTAATCCTTTCCCTCACCAAAGACCCTAACACCGCCAAAACCAATCTTCACGAAGGCATGAAAGAAGTAGCCGAATGGATGAATCATAGCCGCCTAAAACTCAACTCAGACAAAACGGAGGTGCTCATCCTAGGATCTTCCCCCTCTGCCTGGGACGACTCTTGGTGGCCTGCCGCTTTGGGCACAGCACCCACACCCACAGACCACGCACGTAACCTTGGCTTCATCCTAGACTCCTCTCTCTCGATGTCCAGACAAGTCAACGCAGTCTCATCCTCCTGCTTCAACGTACTTCGCATTCTCAAAAATATCTTCCGCTGGATCCCCCTCGAGACAAGAAAGACTGTCACCCACGCACTGGTCACGAGCCGACTGGATTATGGTAACACACTATACGCCGGAATCACAGCAAAACTACAGAAAAAACTCCAACGCATCCAAAACGCATCAGCGAGACTCATATTGGACATCCCTCGCCAAGCTCACATCACCGGACACCTAAAAGACCTCCACTGGCTTCCCATCAACAAAAGAATTACGTTCCGTCTTCTCACCCACGCACACAAGGCCCTCCACAATCTAGGACCCGAATGCCTCAACACCCGACTGTCCTTCTACAAACCCACCCGCCAACTACGATCGTCCAATCAAGCCCTCGCCGCAGTCCCGCACATCCGTAAATCCACCATGGGTGGCAGATCCTTCTCCTTCCTGGCAGCCAAGACCTGGAACTCACTCCCCACTCACCTCCGCCTTACTCAAAACCACATCACCTTCAGAAAGGAACTTAAAACCTGGCTATTCGACAAAGAATGAACCCCTTCCCCAAGCGCCTTGAGACCCTTTGGGTGAGTAGTGCGCTATATAAATGCCCGAACTTGAACTTGAACATGATGTTGAGGTGACAACGACACTGATGAGGCCTCAGGAGTATGTTGGGTTTGTGATATGCTGTACCACTTTGAGTATATTGATGAAGTTGAAGAGAATGCCTCTTGTTTTTTTTTTAGCTTGCGTTGCCTGGGAGTTTGAAGTCATCCAAGAAGGCATTTTGGATGGACAAGGTGGTGAGGAGATGTGAGAATTCCTCAATGCAGTCCTTGTTCTGCTTGGGAGGGCTGTAGATAAGATGAAAGATGAACTTCTGTATTGCAGAGAGTAGGAAGTGCAGTTGAGCTTAGTGTTACTTGCATACAGCGCAGCACCAAAATAACTTATGGATGACAGCAAGAACTCTTCCCTTCTTATTTACGCCGTCCACACAATTGATGCTGTAGGTTGTGGTTGTGACATCTAGGTTGCGAATAGTTGTGGGTATGAACCATATTTCTGTGGTGAAGACGACATCATGCTTGTGATATGTGATGAGGTCTATGCTACTTGGTGTGTGGACTACTGCAGTGTGAGTGGCTCATGTGCATGAGTTGGACAGTGTGTTCTATAGTTTGAGGATGCGTGGTAGCTAGTGGGATGAATACACAGTTAGATTGGGTCTATGTGCTGTGCCAATGCTATGTGAGTGTCTGGGTCATCTACATTTGGGTGAGATTGTGGGTATTGGCAGTATGGGATTGTTAGACTGGCATCCTTGGCATGGGCTTCCCCTACATTTTTGCCTTCAACCCTCCTGTTTGATTACTTTGGTTTGCTGGCTTTAGGACTCTGCACACTTTACCACTGCAATCAGTGCTAAAGTGCCTATACTTTGTTACATGGTAGGATATACTCAACTGGCATTTACTTATAAGTCCCTTGTAGAGTGATACTATCTGTTCCCAGGGGAAAACTATGTTTATAACGAAGTTGATAAAACACATGCCATTACAACGCAGTCATTACAACAACCGAATTGTTACATTGCATACCATTACATTGCAAGTCGTTACAACTACTTGCTGTAGGGGGCAAAAGGTGTTGGATTTTAAATCCAACACCTTCCCTACTGTTGCACAGGCAGGAGTTGAAATAGTAAATTATACTATTCCAAAATCCAGCGCCTCCTCTACAGCAAGTCGTTGTAATGACTTGCATTGTAATAGTATGCGTAGTAACAATGCAGGCATTGTAATAACCACTTTGTAATGGTATGGGTTCGTAGACAGGACCTGTAAATTAAATACTACTAGTGGGCCTGCAGCACTGATTGTAACACCCACTTAAGTAGCACATGTCTCAGGCTGCCTTGCAGCCTGTAGGTGCAGCTTTAAACTGCCATTTCAACCTGATAAATTAAATCTTATGCCACGCCAAATCTTTCTTTTTAATACATACAAGCCGTCCCCAGGGTAGACCCTGGACAGCCCAGAGGGCAGGGTACAATGCAATTAAAAAGTAGGGCATGTACTCTTAAGTCTTACATGCCCTAGGAATGAAAAACTCCTAAATTGTTTTTCACTACTGGAAGGCCTACCTCTCCCATAGGACGGCATTGGTTACCTTATTACACTTAATAAGTTGTAATTTCTAATTGGGAGCAGGGAACCAGTTCCAGTTTAATGTCTTTGGAATTGTGATGAAAAATCCTAACTGATGGTGAAGTCGGATTTTAAATTACAATTTTGAAAATGACACTTTTTGAAAGTTGCCATTTTACTGCCTTAGCCATTTAGAGCATACAGCCTGATTCTCAGGGTCACATGACTGGGTGTATTTGGCAGTAGGGAATTGTGTATTCCTCCTATACAGCCACAAACAATGGAGAGTGTAGGTATGCCTGGTTCTGAGGGTGTAGCTGGGCACAGTGCTGCTTACACTTGAATAGGCTGTGTCCTGCCTCCACACAAAGGACTGCATACTCCCAGAGTTAGTCTGGAGCCAGGATATAGAAAGCAGGATGCCTAGGGACTTCAAAGGGTAACCTCTAGAAGCTTCTCCCCACTTCCAAGGCACAACTGAGTATAAATATTGGACACCAGGCACGGACTCTTCAGTTCAATTCTGGACCTATGGATACTCTGCCAGGAAGAAGGACTTCTGTGTTGGTGAAAGGACTGCCATTCTGCTGGACTGTTGCTTTGAAGGGAAGTGTGCCCTGATGTGCTGACCTGCTGCCTTAAGCCCTCCTTTCTGGGTAAGAAGGACTGGACCTGCATTTGTTGAATTGAGGACCCCATGAGACTCCAAGGGCTAGTAGGCTGGCCTCCTCAGTTGAGCCTGAGGGACAGGAGGTTCTCACAAACTTGACTTGAGCACCTCGACCGTGCCATCTTTGAGTTTACTTTGCCGCCAAATGGTGCCATCCTTGTCCTGGGACCTAAGGTGTATTGGCAGCCTCTAGGGATCAAGTGGGATTAATGCATCTTTTCTGCTGTGCGACGCAAAGTCACTGCATTGCGTCGCAGCCCACCTTCTCATCGGAACCACCACTCCATGGTGAATCATCTATACAGACCCTTGCACCCCTCGTCAACGGCAGCCCTAACAATGACGCCAGACTCTCCTTCAATGCCCCTTAGAACCAATGCATCACCCTGACTGCGTGATACATCCTTTACATGAGACTTCGCATCCCATGCCACCATCGATAGGTCATCGACAATAACTCAGTGTCACGCATCACAAACTCGCTGCATCTTGAAACCAACGCATTGCTTCTGCTGCGCTACACATCTTCAACACAGACCCTTGCAATGCTCTGCAGACCAGGATTTAATATACTTTGTTCAGCAGGCATGACTGGATCTATTTAGCCACCCTGTGCTCCATCACGGTCGACCTGAATTTGTGACTTTGTCCTGGTCTGCCATGGCCTGATATAGATTCATCAATAGAGAAACGGATACTAGTTACACCTTATGACCATTGGTGCAAGGAACAAAGATCAGAGTAGCCTCAAAAAACTCTATGTTATGGTTGGAAGGAGGTGCGGTATATCTGGTTCATCCGCCCCACATTAGAGTTATGGCAGTTATCATTGGCTACTCCGAAGTGGTAAATTTGCCAGCCTCAACCCGAGGCGCCTCTGGTCTAGGGTGCAGCATCCAGAGAAATTGAGTGAAAAAAGTGTAAAAGTAAATTGTGCAAAAAAATTAATCATTAAAAAATGGTAAACAACCCGGAGGTTTTTTAATGAAGGTTGTTTTTACCACTCGCTTAAAAATAAGTGATACTCCTTGTGGACCAAGTTACTAGGACCAGTAGTATAATCAAAAGGCTACGTCGACATGTTTCAGCTCCTTGGGCCCGGATGGGTCTATGGAGCTTTCGTCAGGACTAACAAACATAAAAATTCGTACTTACACAATTCGTGTAGTGGTTTTTCGGGTTTAGATACACTTATTTAGGTTTATGTAATTTTAGGAAATTCTCCTTCACAATCTGAAATGAAATAAAAATAAAGTACAACAAATGCACACACCTTTTTTTAATGCATTGCAATTAGGAGGATTGGTTAAGTAACATTTTCCTTCTACCAATACAACATGACCAAGGAAGGCAGTGAACGGTGGAGAGTTAAGTTGCTAGTGCTGAGTCTTGCTAAGGGGTAGTAGTCGTTAGGCCCCTGTTTTGATACTTGTAATGGGCATTAGTTTGTTTTTTAACCTTCAAAAGACCTCGTAAATAACATTTACGTTAGAACGGGTGAATAACGTATCTTTAATTGTGCAAATCTATGCGAATTTACATAAACTGCCTAGCGTCTCAGAAATTTGTAACGTGGTGGTATTGGCAACCTTTAAAGACCTCGTAATAACATTTGCGTCAGAATGGGTGAATAACGTATCTTTAAGTGTGCAAATCCATGCGAGTTTACATGAACTGCCTAGCGTCTCAGAAATTTATAACGTGGTGATATTGGCAACCTCTATGTCCGCTCAATAGCGCTCATGAAAAAGCGAAAGTGTGGCATGCTCCCTGTTGTTTACACTCACGCTTCCTTCCCCTTGAAGTTTCACCAACCAACGTGAAGCAATGACTAGCGGGCCACTATACTAAGAATCATATGAGTAAACAGTTGTTAAAAAACAAACTAATGCCCATTACAAGTATCAAAACAGGGGCCTAACGACTACTACCCCTTAGCAAGACTCAGCACTAGCAACTTAACTCTCCACCGTTCACTACCTTCCTTGGTCATGTTGTATTGGTAGAAGGAAAATGTTACTTAACCAATCCTAATTGCAATGCATTAAAAAAAGGTGTGTGCATTTGTTGTACTTTATTTTTATTTCATTTCAGATTGTGAAGGAGAATTTCCTAAAATTACATAAACCTAAATAAGTGTATCTAAACCCGAAAAACCACTACACGAATTGTGTAAGTACGAATTTTTATGTTTGTTAGTCCTGACGAAAGCTCCATAGACCCATCCGGGCCCAAGGAGCTGAAACATGTCGACGTAGCCTTTTGATTATACTACTGGTCCTAGTAACTTGGTCCACAAGGAGTATCACTTATTTTTAAGCGAGTGGTAAAAACAACCTTCATTAAAAAACCTCCGGGTTGTTTACCATTTTTTAACGATTAATTTTTTTGCACAATTTACTTTTACACTTTTTTCACTCAATTTCTCTGGATGCTGCACCCTAGACCAGAGGCGCCTCGGGTTGAGGCTGGCAAATTTACCACTTCGGAGTAGCCAATGATAACTGCCATAACTCTAATGTGGGGCGGATGAACCAGATATACCGCACCTCCTTCCAACCATAACATAGAGTTTTTTGAGGCTACTCTGATCTTTGTTCCTTGCACCAATGGTCATAAGGTGTAACTAGTATCCGTTTCTCTATTGATGAATCTATAACTTGTTACGGGGAATGAAACGGAGATTTTGATCCCTCGTCCCTCCTTGTGATTAACTACTGCCATGGCCTGATAGCCACAGTTGGGGCTTCCCACACTTTGGCATTATTTTCAATGAAGTCTTTAAACTTGTATATCTCCGGATCTACTGATGGGACTTTTGCCATTTTGGTTTTGTTTCATTTATTACAATTATCTCTTTTTTCCTAACCTGGTATGTGATCATTTCTGTGTGGTGTTTTTCACGTTATTACTATTTGAAATATTGCACCAAATCTTCACACATTGCCCAAGAATATAGTATAGCTGATGAGTGGTCTCAATTGAATTTAGAAAAGCTCGAACCTTCCCATTAAAATTAAAATGTAGGTTTTATATACTTGTGAATTAAATAAAATATTTCATCAATTGTGTGTTTTTGTTAGATGAATGCTTGTTTCCATAGTTTTTGCACATTGTTTTACGCTTCTAATCCTTATAGTAATGACTCAGTGGGATGTCCCTGGATTCTAATTATGATTCAGTGGGGATACCCGAGTGGTTCCAGTAATGATTAAGAGGGGTCCACTAAAGTCAAAAGGGTTAGAACCACTTTTGTAGGGTAAAAATGATTTTATGTTTTTGGCAGAACTTTACTTATTACTTTATATCACGAATTCCTCTTCAGAAATGCCTCCAAACCCTATGCAGAAAGACTTGCATTAAAATCGACTTTCTGCTCTATTTTTCATGACAAACTTGCTCCCTTGTTCCTCATGCACGCTCCTTAAATGGGAGTCTATATTTTCAACCGCTCAGATTTCAGTGCAATTACAGCAGCATAATTCCCATTTGATTTACTTTCCAAATTGTTGCCATTAAAATAGAAGAGAATATGCCGTGTTAATGGTCTCCTTTTTCCGCAAAAGGACCCATAAACACACAATATACATATGTCAGGGGAGAAATGAAAAAGAACTAAGCAATCAAATTGTATTGTTTCAGCAACACATAAATCACGTCCAAGTTTTAATATCTATGCAGCTTGGTGCATGTGCTGAAACAAATGTACAATATCGTCTAAAAATGGCATTATGGTCCGCAACTTTTTGTCTTTGCCAGGATAATAATATTTCTGCTTGAAAAACATGAGTACTGTCATTTTTCCTTCACATGTAGAGCACAAGAGAACAATTAATATTTGCTTTGTTTTATTGTCTTTCAGAGACACTTATATCCCACACAGAAGTAATCTTCGTGAAATGTCATAGGTATTTTCTAAGTGCAGAGTGATTCATTTCCAGCCAGCCAAAGATGTTCTCTATAATAAATAACCATAGATTAGTCTATCAAGCTCTCTACGAGAGCAGGTTATATGATAGATATGTTATTAATAAAGCAGATTACATTGGATAAATATGTGCTCTGCCATGGATGACACGGCTTTGATTGAATCCATGGTTCTGGTGACACACACCACGCTCTCTGAAGGCTGAATTATTATTTCCATCCACAAGAAAACAGCAAGAGCTCTTTGAGCTTTGTGTATCTTAATATTAGGCAATGCACAGCTGTCTTCATAGAAAAGGCAAGCAAAGTTACTCTATGTTTTACCACTGCTGCCTTTTCGATGTGAGCCAGAAGGCATTCCATTTATGAAACATAACTCTGGTATCCTGCCAAATCTAAAGCAGATCCGAACGGGCATTTCCCCGATGGGCCGGGGCCTTTGAGGCCAGTTTTGAAAGATGGGGTGCTTCTAATGCCTCTGTCACTTTTCGAAGCTCCCTGAGATGGATTGCAGCAGCCACAGGGGCAGGGCCGGACTGGCTGTACCAGGTGTCAGGCGTTTCCCTTGGAGGCTGGAACAGTGGGGGTCGGTTTTGCAGCAATGGAGGCTGGTTTTGTTACTGGGGACTGGTTTTACAGCGGTGCTGTAATATTGTCCCCAAGTAATAAAAGCAGCAAGCAAGCATTTCCAACATCCCAGGGGCCAGGCAGTGCACCGAGAAAATCTCCTGGGCTGCTTTGGGTTCCCAGTCCGGCCTTGCACAGGGGGCTTTGAAAGACAGAGAGGGCGGTGGGGGCGTTGGTATAGGATTGCTGTGCCCCCGCGCATTGCAGGCTAATTACAGCGGAACAAAAAGAAAGCACACACACACACTTGCTATCCGCTGAGGGCCGGAAGACCACGAGTGGTTTTCACCTGTTTATTATATAAGCTCTGTCCATGCCTGACCAGAGGACGTTTATGGTGGATTTCCGGGGCGAACTCTTACCGTGGGGAGGGGTTATGCATCCATTACATCCTTTCCCAACTTGGCAATGAACTCAGCATGTAAAGTCTTGGAGCCTCTGGCCTTGTGGCACGTTAGGTCAGAGGTAATGCTGTTGTTACTGGGAACACCCTCTTTGTTCCTCAGGGACCTGGTCATTTTGGGGGTGGACTACAGCATCGGCCGCAGTATTGGCTTGGCTGGGAGTCCTGTCACGGGGGACAGATTCTTCTTGTTCTTGACTTTCAGGTCCGGGCATGTCCTCCCACATTGCATCGTCTTTCCCTTCCAGTTCAGACAAGTTGCAGAAGTCCACTCTCCGGAACCATGATATGTTGCTAGTGACCAATTCCTTCCCTTTACAGGTGGTGATCATGGTATCATTCACCTGAGTGACAGTCCATACACCTGGCTCAAAAGGTGTTCAGAATTTTAAATCCCGGTCTGCGGCCCTTGAGCAGTACCTTGTCCCCCTGGCGAGATCACTCGTGAGGCAGCTCTCCGCTTGAGGCTTGCATGCGTGTTCGTTGGGGCACACCGGGCCTGGGTGTTCCTTGGGTTTTATGGTAATGGAGACCATGTGGGATGGACTGGGATTGTGTCCCTTCGAAGACCATTGAGCATCAGAGACTGTGAGAGCATTGAGTAGTGCAATGCAGCATTCTTCTGTACTCCCTCAAGAATTTCTGAAGGCTGGATTCAGGATTGGTTCCCTCGGTTACAACAGGTCTGAGGGTCTTGTTTATTGTCTGTATAAATTGCTTTTCCTCTCCATTCACTTGCGGCCATTGGGGCATGATTCGGCAATGGCGGTTCCCTAGGCGTTTCAGTAAGTCTTGGAACTCGACCCCTTGGAAAGGCAGTTCATTGCGTGAGTGCTCTTTCTAGCGCCGGCGCTTCATTGTTGAATGCTGTGGAGGCAGCAACTTCAACAACAGGGCATTTTGAGAAACTGTTGACTATGACCACAGTTGTTCTCCATTCAGGGAAGCTCCTTAGGTCAAGGCTCATTTTGGACCATGGCTCTCCTGTCATGACTGGTGAGGACGCTTTTTCAGAGCTGGTAAGATGGCATGAGGCATTACCATTTCGTCGACCATGGCTTCGAGGACGGGGAGCCAGACCTTTTCCCTCCTGCATTTTTGCTGTTCCTTGATGTCAGCTATGAGCTAGTTCTGTCTCGCAGTGCTGCAGTCCTACTGAATTACAAAGCAATGCCAGTCCACCTGTTGTATTTCTTGTCTTGGTGTGCACTTGCCACATTTTTGTGAGCTTTACCTATTCTGAGGTTTGCCACCTGTTAGTGTCCCTTGGGAAGTTGTACCACAAGCTGTTTAGTAGAAGTGCATTACTTTATCCAGCACTTGGTCTGTTGCAGTGCCATTTCTGATTTCTTGGAGGCTTAGCGCTTGAGGCCTGCTCTCTGGGATACCAGGTTGACGTATGCTTCAGTGGAGTCTGCATTATCCTTGGTTTCACCAGCCAGTGTCGGTGGGATGAGAGAGGAAGCCTACTGGGTTTATGATCCCTGTCTATAGGTGACCTCAATGTGGCAGTGCAGCAATCAGATAGCCCAGCACTCTATTTGTGGTGGAGAGTGTGGGTCAGGGCCATGAAAGAGAGGGATGTATGGTTTATGGTCAGTGACTATTCTCAATGGCCTCCCACAGAGGTACAAATGGAAGTGTCCACAGGCCCACTTAATGGCCAATGTCTCCCTCTTGATTTGGGAGTAACGTGCCTCCATTGGCATCAGTGACTTGCTTGGGCTGGCCAAAAGGGCGCCCCTTCCAGGCTCCACTTCTTGGATGAGCACAGTCCCTAAGCCAACAGGGCTAGCATCAACCAGCAGTTTCCATTCAAGTAGGCCCTGGTGGTTTTGCTTAGTAGGTCTGCCTTCACCATCTGGAAAGTACTTTCTTCAGTGGCGCCCCTTCTTCAGGGGACATCAATCAATCAATCAGGTCATTTGTAGAGCGCACTACTCACCCGTAGGGTCTCAAGGCGCTGGGAGGGGGGGGGGTGCCGCTACTGCTCGAACAGCCAGGTCTTGAGCTTCTTCCTGAAGGAGAGGTGGTCTTGGGTCAGGCGCAGATTGGTCGGGAGTGAGTTCCAGGTCTTGGCGGCCAGGTGGGAGAAGGATCTTCCTCCTGTTGTCGCTCTTCGGATGCGGGGGACGGCGGCGAGGGCGTGGTTGGTTGATCTGAGGAGGCGCTTGGGAGTGTAGAAGTTGATCCGGTTGTTGAGGTAGCTCGGGCCTTGGTCGTGTAGGGCTTTGTGTGCGTGGGTGAGGAGACGGAAGGTGATTCTCTTGTTGACCGGTGAGGGCTCTTTATGGTCCGGAGATGCTATCCAGATTAGAGATAATCTACCACAATAGGTGGTCATGCCCTAAGAAGTTACGGACTTCTGAGGTTGTTGAGGCTGTATGACTTGCGACTTCCGGGGTCAACTTGCACTTCATCCTGATTGAATGCATAGACGAAGAACTCGATGGATTTCTGGAAGAAGGAACATTTTTCCTGGTGCAGGGTGCCACCATGTTCCACATGTCTAGTTTGGATAACCATCTTGGCCCATTGAGGACAGCTATGATGTTGTCCATTGTGGCGAATTATATGTCGACCCCGCTTGATGGCCTCTTTCGGGAGGTGCATCTTGATGCTGAACAATATTTTCCCTGGCTGTTTTTGTTTTTCTGCAAGGACCATGGAGCACACCCATGCTGTTGGCGCAGACACTTTTTCGATGAATCTTTGGCTCTCAAGCTTGTCTAGCTCCTTTCCACCAGTGGTCGGAGGTGAAAACGTACTCTTCGGTATAAAAGGGCAACTGGTTTAACTGACTTCTCAATGTGCAGTTTGATCGGAGGGGCTTTCAGGCACCCTAGTCCTTTGAATAGTTCAGGGAATTGGCTTAGGAGCTCATTGACTTACCAAGCTGTGATGTTTCTTGTAATGCTATGTAAAAAAAAACTTGTAAAGAGCAAAGTATACCCGGAAGTGTCTTGACGCTAAGAGATGCATAGTTTAGATCATCTGCTGTGTGGGTTTCTGATGAGAGTGTCAGCTCCTCGTTGACCATGTGGAATGCGGTTGTGATTTCTTCATCTTCTGACTTTACTTTACTGTCATCCATCCTTTCAAAGGCAGAGGGGACTGGCTGCAGTAGGTGGAGATCTTAAACAACGTCATGGAGAGAGGTGGTCTTGGTCAGAGGCGTTGGTATTGTTGGATGCCCATCACGTTCACCGAGGCACTGGTGTCGTTGAGGCCCTTCATGTCTTATCCCTCAATTTAGACCATGCATGTAGGTTGTGGTCACATATCTGTTTCCAGTAATTGGTGAACGAGATAAGAAAGGCTTCCTCTTTGTCATCATCAGGTGGTGAATCTTCCAGTCGGTGTTGGTGTTGTTGCGATGACTTAGTGTGCTCTGTGATTCAGAGTCATCCAGCATCTTTTGCTGCGTGGCCCTGATAGGAGTTCACCTGCCTCTTGCCCCTCTTCCTTTGGATGCTGCTCTGCACACGTTTGAAAATTGGTTACGTTTACCACAGTCGGGTATGTGCTGGCATTCTTCTAGGGGGTGCACGTCACACCCACATTACTTGCAGCAGTGTCCTTGCTGAGGGGTGAATTGCGCCCTGGATTTGTTCATCTGGACTTTCGTGTAGATTGCATCCACGTGCTCTATCTTTACAGTGGGGGTCTTTTCTGGCTGCTGCTTGATTGCAATGTCCATCTCAGCTTCTCATGCTGCAAAAAGATCATGAGATCAAACCATAAGGAGGATGTCATCTAGACTGATGTTGCGCAGCCTTAGGTTGAGTCCTCTTAGAGTAGTATTCCTACAGCCTTGAATAATTTACCCCTTTGCAACCGTTGGGTTGGTAATCAGAGGTACACATGTTCGCAAGTGCATGTAGATGCGCATAGAATGCCTCTATGGACTCCCCATCTCGCTGATGGGCTTGCCGAAGTTTAAAGCACTCAAAGTCTGGGTTCAGTTATGAATCGAAGTGTGCATTGAGCGCACACATGGCAGTGTTGTATTCATTGGCTGAGTCTTTATTTAGTAGGTGTTTGAATAGTTTGTGGAATTATTTGCCTGCATAGTGAAGCAGGAGGAAGCACTTGAAGCAGTAGCGGGTTGCAACTAAGTAATTTTCCAGCCTTCCAACCCATGTCTTCCAGTGGAGTGATGCGGTGGCTGGAACGGCAAGTGCACTGAATGGTTGCAGAACACCTATGAGTGCGTGCTGTGGGGTCGACTGCCCCCTTTGTAGGCCCTGCTGGGCTGTGGGGTTAGCATCATCAGCCTTGGCGAGCTGGGTGCACTCAGTCTCTGCGCACGACGTGTGATGCCGACGGTGTGCATGTTTTATTAGTGGAGGTAGTAAAATGGCATGGGGTGCTTGTAGTCCTTTGCACCCTTTCACTTATTCTAGTCCTTTATCAATTTAATATGTTTCCACATTAGGTGTTTCCCAACAGCATGTTCTCTTCCTTTCCTTGTTTTACAATCCACTATTAATTTTTTATTTTTTTTGCAGGCACAACAGCGATATTCTCTCACCCTGATACAGCAGTCCAATGCAGTAAAAACAACGATGAGGGGGCAAATGCACAGCTTGGGGCCTCACTGGACCACTCACCCGACTGCTTCGGTGCGGGCTTGCCCGTCAGGGTGTGCAGGAAGGCGAGGGAGAACTGTGAGGCTCAGGTGCCTCAAGCGCTGAAGGCAATCGTTGCAGAAGGCCGTCCTGTACTGGAATGCAGGTGAGCGGCGATGTGTTCGAGCACCACAGGCCAAAGTGCCAGAGGTGAGGCAGTGGGGTAGCTGGAGCTCACGGAGGTGCACACTTCTTGGTGTGGCGAGTGTGGACTATGTGGTGCAGCAAGCGTGGTGGCCTCTCTTCACCAGTATAGGATTGCGAGGCCCCCACGGCTTGCAGCCTAATTACAGGGGAACACAAACTTGCTACTTGGCCAGAAGACCACAAGCGGTCTCCGCCTGTTTATTATATAGCCCCTGGCCATGGCTGGCCAGAGGATGTACCTGGTGCTTGTTGCCGCAGGGGAGGGTTTATACGACCATTACAACTGATGTCGCTGGGATTCCAACACTGATTTCCTTACCAATCCTTGCAATCCCTGGTCGACAGACCTCTTTAGTCTGCATAGAAGTGTAAAGGAAGTTCTCTAATTTCATAGCTTTAACAGTATGGATATGAACAATGCATCTTAATCTAAAGGACCACCGACTACGGAATGAAGTTTAAAGATTAATTACAAAGCCAAAAATAACTGAACATACAAGCACCTCAGCAAGAGGTTCAAGAAATAAACTGGCACTAATACAAACATAATGCTACGCAGGAGTCTCAGTCGACTCAAAATAAAGAGCAAGGTTAATTCAAGAAGCATTAGGCATGCAATTACAGTTCCCACTGGAAAACTCGAATGCATCTGCTCCAATGGAAAAGAAAAATTAGTCTGTCCCTACACTAACTAAAAGATGATAGCCCTGCTTAACATACCTCCCATGTAAACACTAGAAGAGGGGGGGACTGGGAGCATTAATATGAAAAGGGAGTGTAAAAAAGTGAGGTCCAGTACCCTTGCTCCCAAGGTCAAATATGTAAAACACTAATAGGGTATAAAGTTCCTCAAATTTGTTTTAATTATACTATATGTAGTAAACCCAAAAGGTGGTTTACTCGTTATGACTCGACAGAAGGAGACAGGAACGGAACAGATTGTTCACTAGGTAGCTCTCAGGTGATTTGGGGAAGAGAATCGTTTTTATATCGTGTAGGTGCTTCTCCTTGGTAACCTAGTGCCCTCAGACAACCTTACGAGTGCCCTAAATCATCATCGGGCGTTGCTCCTCGTTTGGGTGGCGCTGCAGTCCCTCACGGGCCCCTCATGGGGGCTCTTTAGCGGAGTTCTTTTTTGGAGATGCCGCAGTTGTGAATGTGGGTCTGGGGGCATAGCTGGAATGGTGAGTGTGGGGAAATTAAAATGGCCACTCAGTACCCTCAAACCAATTTTATTCAGGGGTCTGGGTAGTCAATTAAAATGGGGTGGACCCTGGAGTGTCCCCAAAGAAATTTAATGAAAAAGGGGCGGTTGTGTGACTAGCCGCTACTCTCAGGGTAAGTGCTCAAGTGAAAAATAACTTAGGTCGACATGTTTCGCGCGTCTAGTAGTCCCTAACGGATCCAATCGCGCTTCTTCAGGACCAAACAAAAATAATGTGAATAATAAACAAATTCAGTTTGTTAAAGCAGGTGCCGGGTATGCAGCCCGTGAACCTGCTGTACCTTAATCTTCAAGGTGTGCAACGTCAATACGTTGTCAGGTACTCTTTGTATCAGTACCCTAGCCCAACCTATGAACAAAAAAAGATATATATATATTATAAACTGAGAGCAAGCAAACAATCGAAAGAACATTACTGTCACCAAGTAACATCACCATGCTAATGGAACATTCTGGTATGATGGCCGAGTTTCTGTGGTTATATCTACGTATTACTCACTATCGTCCATATTCATCCAGTGTGTGAGAATTGCATCGACATAGGAGCGGACGCAGCTCCCCACATACTACATCCCACAGAGTTCGGATGAAGTCAGGACTAGTTGCTTATGACACAACATAACATAAATGTGCAGCTGTGGGCTAAAGAACGGTGATGGATGAAACCCAGATCTGATGACTGGGTGTGAGTGTTTGATTGGTTCAGATGCTCCGTCCATCACCACCCCCTTTTGTACCACTTTGTTTGCCATAAGTTGGCAGGGTATGCTCAGACGTGAGTCCCTTGCTCACTTTGCCACTGGATTCAAGCAAGCCGGGCTGAAGACGGCTGAAATGCCAGAAACCGGTCCTCGGAAGCTTGTTTCTGGTCCAGGGAAGGCATGGCTTGGCAGTTCGGGCTGGACTGTTCCCACGAGGCACAGGGTGAGACTGATTTGCATATGGCCATGTCTGAACTGGGGTGGCAGTGTGGGCTAAAGAACGGTGATGGATGAAACCCAGATCTGTTGACTAGGTGTGAGTGTTTGATTGAAGCTCCGTCCATCACCACCCCCTTTTGTACGTATATGTAGCAAAGGCAGTTAAAATGATGAAGAGCAAAAGTAGAAGGGTTAACAAATCCATTTGCATTGTTTCATCTTGCTACAGACACCTTTAGATGTTCCCAAAATCTCATGTCAGTGTGACATACAGCACACATGTAATACAGAAAAAGATTCGAAGTGACCCCTTTCAGTGATTGGCTTTTTTCGTAAGCCCATTCCCTTCAGGCATTAACCTGCCCTTTTGCCTATCACGTTTTGCTGTCAGACCATGACATTCCACATATATGTATATTTCTCACTTGAACTCCGATACCTTGAAGCTTCCCTTGATGCTACTGCTAAATCAGAGCTGTCATGCCTTTATTGAACGTCCCACCATGCTGCTGCTATATACCCATTGACTACTTTGAACCCTGGCCACTAAGAGTCCCCAAACGCCTGCCGCCGAGATGGTGTTATTACTGGAAAAAGATGAAGGGGGTTAGCAATTAGACAGGCACTTTAAAAATGTATATGTTTGCTGGTAGGTTCACAATGAAGCATGTTACAATACTTTGAAATGTAATCACATTTTTTTCAGTCTGAACAGAATCCTGACTGCCATGTCCTCAATGTTTTGTAACCTTTTTAGCAAACCCAGCTATGGTGAATTTCCATAGAATAATTTAGACTGTAGGAGTGCATTATCAACAATCAACCTATGAAAGATTAAGAGATAACATCTTGCTCAGCTGTTTAATCTGAAATAAACATTGCATTTTGACAACTGAGTTATGGGGCTCAAGAGATAACTTGGAGTCCAAATTAAACCCAATTTATGGGCCACAGCAACTGTGTTTGGGCAATCAACCAATGATAAAGGGCACAAACCAGAGACCTAGCCACTGATCTTATTAAAGACAAGGAGGATCTCATACTTGTGTTCAGTTCAGAAAATGTAGATCTATCCAGTTCTCAATAGGTTCAATTACTAATTTACAAAAAGGGAGACAAGGCCCTCCTAGACACCAAGGCAAAAGCATATGCCTGAGTTCTCCTATATGACCTTGAATACTGGGCCACGGAAAATCCTATGCTACCCTTTCACCAAACAGGCTTCAAACAGTACTTCAGTACAATTTTTACATTGACCCACATGGCATATAAGACAATTAACACATGTAGTTCCCAAATCATTTGCATGTTTTGTGTACTAGCCTTCGTTAAGGTAGTCCACAGAATTATATGGTCGAAATTGTCAAATTGGGGTATATTGTCATCTCTCCTAAATGCAAGTGTCACGCTATTTGGTCCCATGGGTCAGGTTTCCTATCAGACTGGGCAATCAAGTTACCAATCCCATTGAAACCAATACTGAACACAAACAGAAACGTGTGATAGTTCCTGTGTATTCTTTCCTTATATATTTGTGACACCAAAACTACATATGCTCAAGCGGGAATATACCCACCGCACGGATTGTTGTACATGGATGACCTTGTACTTCTATACCAGAGTAAGGTAGGCCTTTCAAGAGCTTTAGATATACTGAGTTTTTATAACCATGAGAACAAATAGTCTGCAAATCAGTTGAAAGTTCATATTATGTTCTTTGGAAAAGATAAAAATACAGCAGCAAAAAAATGGTTTCTCGAGCAAAGGAAATTGGATTATTGCTAAATTAGGCTATGTACATTTTTATAGCTTGCTAAACACCCGAGAAGGTATCTCGGCACTTGCTGATGGGTAGGCTTCCCTTCAGTTAATTGAAGAACCAGGAATTCAGCTTCTTGCGGAATTTGAGGATTGACACAGAGATAAGCGGGTCCTATGCTGTGTAGAGCCTTGCAGGTTCTCTATTGTTAGATCTGGCATCTTTTGGAGTGATACTCCTTTTCTCTTTGCTTCCGACCTCCTGTTTTGAACTGTGTGCTGCATTTTGTTTTAGCTATTTTTAGGACCCTGGGCACTTTCCCAATCTTACTAGTGCTAAAGTACTAGTGCTCCCTGTGTAAATGGTGTTAGTGATGGGCTAATACATAATTGGCATTTTTGATTTACTAGTAAGTCCCTATTTAAGTCACCTGGTGTGCCCAGGGCCTGTAAATTAAATGCTACCAGTGGGCCTGCAAAATTGAGTGGCAGCTGTCTTCGGTAAGAACCAACCGCATTCAGAAAGTATCTTCAAAAGTGAAGTTTATTAGTACAAGGGAGCTGTGAACCACACAACCTCATATCATCTTTCTCAGCCCCCAACTGTCCCCCTTTCATTAACAGTGTTCCCCTCAAGGTCATTCACCATTCCATGGATCACAGAAGGGGTATTCAATGGACACTGCAATACATGATCACATAGTACTACATTACTTCTCCTCTTAACAAAAACACTAAACAGTTTACAAAAAACGAATATTTTATGCAAAAGTGAAAACAATACCATAAGAATCAAATCCGAACACAAAACATACGAAACAACAACCCCATACCGGTACACATTATACTGGCACTGTTACATTGGCTAATAACAGAGAAATGTAGCAATAATAGAAGAATGAACAACAAAATGGATACATTTACTTACTCATCAGTGAAGTAGCGAATGTTTATGAGACCCCCCTGCAATGTACAAGGGGGCCCCCCTCTGGATTTAATCCATAGCGCTCAGACCTTAGTATTGTGCTGATGGGGCCTCCTGCAGTTCGAGGGTCTCCCCAAACTGCAGGGGATGCGGGGGCCTGTGTTATGCCCCTGTGACTCATCTAAATCTGCTTGGTAACCTCCTTACCCGAAAGCTCCTGCAAACCCCTTTATTGACATCCTGTGTAGTAGAGCGACTGACCCTATCATTACCTCTTTGTGAAGTAGTGCGACTGGCACTACCCATTTCCCTTAGTTTCACCACTAACTCTCTTTGGGGCCCCACACCATCAGATCACCACCACACTTCACCCCTCTCTCAACATTACACCTGCTTCCATTAACTCTGGCTGCATTACCGCAGACATTGTCAACCAACACTAGCCCACTGAGCTTTTCTCCTCCTTGTTTTACATGAACTCCCTTCCTGATACAAATAACATCACCTTCCTTAAATTTGATCTCACTCACCCTTGACCCAAGTGTCATAGTTCTCTTTTTGCTTAGACTTTGCCACAGCTGCATTCCTCTTAACTGCCACATCACACTCCTCTAAAGACACACCAAAATGTATCTATTTGCCCATCTAAGTTGGGCATATTGTAGTGGAAGGTTTTCTTCCCTTCAATAATTCAAAAGGAGATACCATCATAGAACTTTGCGGGCTACTGCGATAGAAATGCATCATTGAACTCACTGCATTTACCTCAATAAATTTGTTCACATCTGCCTTCCGAACACAATGCACCACCACTCAATTCAGGTGTTTCACTTGACCTTTGCTTTGGGGATGATACAGAGATGTCCTCAAGTGTTTAACATCTCCTGAACTCAAAGCATTCTTAATTTCCTCATTCACAAATTGGACACTGTTGTCTGACAATAGAAACTGTGGGAAACCTTCCCTCATGAAAATACTCTTCGAAAATTCAATTACAGTTTTTGCATTAGGTTCTGACACACAATTCACTTCCGGCCACTTTGTATACTAATCCATTGTGCTTTGGAAGCATTGGTTCCAATTCCAATCTCATCGCCAATAATAATGTAGAAACTGTCTTCAGTAAGAAACAACCACATCCGGAAAGTGTCTTCAAAAGTGAAGTTTATTAGTACAACGGAACTGCGATCTACACAGCATCACATCATCTCTCTTGGCTCCAACTGTAACAGCTTAATACCAATGTACTTCCCGAGGTCATTAAGCATTCCATGAAACACTATAATGGTATTCCATGGACACTGCAATGCGTGACCACACAGTACTGCTGTTGGAAAGACAGCTTCAAAGTTAAACAGTTGTTTATTCAAAGCAGCATAGCAAAGCATCCTCCCAGCAGGACAGCTACATTTCAACTGCTGTGCAGCCATGAATTGCAGGAGCAACATTCTCCTGGAATCTAGAATGCACTAAAACATAAAAAAGCATGTGCAGAAAATGTATTCTAATATATTCTAATGCATGATGATAACACAACACATCTTCACCTCTAGACCAGAACAATAAAATAACTACAAAAGAATAAAGAAAAATTCAATTAAAACCAAAGTACAAACAAAACAAACCAAAGGAAAAATATACAATATTACATTGGGGTACAATGTAGAATATTAACGTTACATCTTCTATTTGGCAAATTCACAACTTTACCAGGTGACTGTCTGATTCTGCCTGCTCCTTTAACTCAAGAAGCTATAAAATCAGCAGATTCTTCCACATTGTCAGTTGATCCTAAGCACTCATACTATTACCTCAACAATGACCATGTCATACCCTCTTGCCAAACCTCACCAGAAAACCAGTGTGATCAACCTCTGTGTCCTCACCTTCTTCTCTGTCCTTTGCACTAACACCCAATCAAGTACATCTTGAGACTCTTTTCACAGTTCATACATTCCCATCTTGGGTAATCACACAGTTAGTAAACATCTTCAGCACCTCCATTGCATTACCAAACCTGGACAAGCCTCTATTAACCCTCACCCATTCTCCAACCTTAATCTCATGAGGCTTCACATTCCACTTGGCATCAAACCATTCCTTAGATTTGCTTGTTTCCTTCTAACTCTTTCCACAACGTCCTTCACTATTCTTCCACACCTTCCCACTTCTCCTTAAACCACCAGGGACATAGGCCCACATGCATCAAGCATTTTTGGAGTCGCAAACGGTGCGATTCCTTAAAATCGGCCGTTTGCGATTCCAAAAGTGCTTTTTGGGATGCATGAAGCAATTTTAGAATTCGTAACATTTTTGCGAGTTCTAAAATTGCGATTGCTTTTAAGAAGTCGCAGATGTGCGATTTCTTAAAAGCAATGCATCATTACTTTTAAAAGTGCAAATTCGCAATTAGGGTGTCAAATTTACCGAGTGATTGAACCACTCGGTAAATTTGGAAAAAGTGTTTAAAATGCTGAAAATGTTTTTTTTTCAACATTCATGTTTCACACACACATGTCCTTAGGACATGTGTGTCTGAAACATGATGCGAAAAATACATTTCAGAGGTGCATGGGGGGGTCCTTTGGACCCCCCCCTGCACCCATGAAATTTTCAAAGTGCCACTCGCAATTTGCTAATGCCTTCCCATTGACTCCTATGGGCCTTTTGGCCCATAGGAATCAATGGGAATTGCGAAAATTAACTTAAGAATTCGGTATTTATTTGGGATTCGGTAAAAATTGCGATTTTTACCGAATCACAAAAGAATACCGAAAATAATGATGCATAGCATTTTGCAATTCTTAATTTGCGATTCCTTAGTTTTCGCAAATTAAGAAGTGCAAAATGTCTCAATGATGCATGTGGGCCATAGACTAGAGAGAGTGTTGAAAATGGCAATGTATATGCACATAAGCGGCGTTCATTTGTGTTCACTGTACCCCTTGTTGTAAGCAGAACGGATATCGCTAAACACTGACTGTGTTATCCCGCCAGCATAGACCCATGCACACACGTACACGACAGCCATTTTAGGCACCATGGCCTCTCTGCCCGTTTATTCCCGGCACCCCTCCCCGCGCGCACTGCTCATGCATCGGCCATAAAACCCTCTCCCTCTGCGTGACCCTGCTCTAGAAGTAACACTCCTGCTTGACCCACACCCCCCATTTCCTCCCAAGAACACCCTTCCCCTCAGCTGACGAGCCCCCCCCCCCCAGCTGCACTTGGCCTTTCGACCCGGTCCCAAGTCCTAAGACCTAGCCTCGTGGATGTACACCCCCCCCTTTTCCTGCCCAGCATAACAAAACCGTGATACACCAGCCGAAGTCCCTGATCTTATCGCCTGCCCAACCTTTGATCTGATCATCCCCTCCTGCCCTCGTGTCCTGTAGGAATGTCCGGCTGAGAGATCACAATCTCTTGTTACATTCCGGAGGGGAGGATGACATCTGAGCGACTGGTATGGGAATAGGCCTGAAGCTGGGATTCCAAGCATGCCTTTTCCTACTTCAAAGCGTCTTTATTGTAATAAGGAATGTTTGTGCATCATAAACATGTGTATAAAAGACGAAGCCTCAGAGAAACGAAGTGTGTAGGGTGGGTGGGGGGTGGTGGAGGGCACCAAGAGAGAGCACCTCCTGAAGACACTATGCGAGTGTCCGAAATGACAGGCTCTCCGCATGAGAAATAAAACTCTGTTCTTGTTTTCCTGCTTCCAGCGCCCGTCTCTTTATTTTGTAATTGTTCAAGATGGGAACTAAGAGGCGTCCTGCGCCAGCAGCCTGGGCATCAGGTGCGATATGGGCTGACTTTTCCACAATTGACGTCCCAACGCGGGGTCCATCAGCGACATAAGGTCCGGTAAGAGAGGTCCAGACGATGGGGTGAACATCTAAATGATTGGAGTATACCTGCCTTGAGAGGGCCCTCGTCCGGCTGCCGATTGAATGAACTTCACCGATTCCGAACGGACCTCTCTCAAGTGACCTACTGTCCTGACTGGAATCCCACAGGAATGCTGCGGTAAAAACATGGAGAAAGAGAACGATTGGGCGCTGGAAAAGGGAAGGCGAAGAATTGCCCACACGGTCCGGTCCGGGTAAGGTTAAGTAGGACGTCTTTACGTCCGATTGGTAGGATGGCTTTATCCATCTGATTGATTGATTGATTGTACTTGAAGTATTGGTTCTCTTTGAGACATTCTCTATTTGCAAACAGCGATGAATAGGAACGTTCCTCTCTCTTTGCAAATAGTGAAGGATAGGTAATGCAGACGTTTGTCCCCCATTGTAATCCGTCATGCCTATTTTTCTCCCCACTGATTGTTTGTTATCGATTTTTATCGATTATTGCTCTTTGAGATATTCCCTGTCTACAAACAGGGAAGAATAGAAATATTCTGCCCCCTTTGCAGATAGTGAAGGATAGGTAATGCAGATTTTTGTCCCCGTTGTAATCCGTCATGCCTATTTTTCTCCCCACTGATTGATTGATTGTCTGGACATTTCTTGTTCAAGGAATAGTTCTTTTGAGGTATTCTCTGTTTGCAAATAACGTAGAAAAGAAATATTCAGTCTAATCTTTGCAAGTAGTGAAGGGTAGGTAATGCGGACCTTTGTCCCCCGTTGTAATCTCTCGGGCCTATCTACTCCTCACTGATTGGTAAACTAGTTCCACCTGGACCATTTATTAGAGGTAGGTCATCTGGCTCGACCAGAGGGCACCCCTAATAAAAAGGACATATGCAACAATAACGAAGTAATCACCGTATCCTGTTAACAGAAACTTTAGCATGAAACACGCTAGGAAAAAAAGGGAAGAAAGAAATAAGAAAGCAAAATCAGTAGGCCACTGATGAGTTTTTGATTTCACTACAAATAGTAAAACGTTAGAAATAGCTCACGATAAAACACATGATTTCGCTAGAAATAAGAAATGTTAGAAATAAGCCCGTAATAGGAAACATGAAAATGGTGAAAGAAGCCAAGCTTGACATCGCAACGGCCACGAGGCAACCAGGCTTCGCCACCCCTCACTGCTCCAAACATGTCTGTCCCACCGCCTGCCACGCCCCAATAACGGTAACATGAGATAGATACAAGTCAGCAGATACCTACCCCCATTCTGGAAACTCCCGAAGTGCAACAGGTCCGTGGCTACGCCCATCCGGAAGACGAGATCTTCGGCACGTGTAGGGCGGGTCCTGCTGCCAGCCGTCGGCCGGAGGTCGTCGCATAAGGTGGGCCAGAAGAGGAGCCGAGGCCGACGGGATCCGGGCGTCCCCTCTTCTTTCTTCAATAATGGCTGCGACAACACGGGGGGGGATGTCTTGCTCGTGCCACCGACCCCCCCCCCTCGCATCTCCTGGTCCAGCCACATCTTAGTATGAGCTCCCCGTTCGGCCCTGAAGCGGCGCCTTGCAGGCCACCGGGGGGGGGATGTCTTGCCTATGCCTCCGACCCCCCCCCTCTCATCGCCTGGTCCGGCCATCATGGATATTAGCGCCGAGAAAAACGGCGTGGGGTGCGCTGGGAGGGAGAGGCGGCGGGAACGAGCCTCTCCCACCTCCCCAGGTGGAGGCCCCCAGCGGCACCCCCAACGCTCCACTCACCCGACGAGGGTTCGGCCACTCGTAAAATGGCGGTCGACCCTGCAGGAGCGGGCCCGGCGTGAAGAGATGGCCCGGTTGCTTGTTGATTAAGAAATGAGTCCCACAATCAGAAGTGTTCTCCTCGACTTTGAAGATTCTACAAAAGCCACGGGGGCCCCCGACCCCCGCAGACACCCCCGATGGGGAATGACTGCCATGATCACCCGCGGAATGATGAAAATGTAGCCACGAGATGTCGGCGCTCCCATGCTGACGCCAGCCTCAGTTTGAATGACTAAAATCCTGCAGACTACAGTTCGGATCAGTTCCGGTGAAAACCCAGTATGACCCGGTAGAAAAAATTGTTGCCTCCCTCCCCCCTTTTTTGACTGATGGTTCTTACCGCCGATCCTTTCTGTTGCCCTTTAACGGAACTTTTGGACTGCCGAAAGAGCCTCTAGGCCAACCACGAGTTGGTGGAGATTTTGACTATGCCTAGATCTGCCTGGCTGCTCCCAAAATGGCGCTGGTACAAATGAAACTTTCAACTCCTTGTTGTACCCCAATTGCTCAGCCTTGGTGTCATGAAATATGTATGCAGTTTTTAAACACAATGAATTGATATGGGATGGGTACTGATTATGTGTTCGGACAATGAATTGAAGTGAGATGGGTACTGATTGAACATTCGGACAATGAATTGTTGTTAAGTTTTGGCGCATCATGATTATTGAAAGTTCGAATTTCAACACTTATGATACTCGCTCACACTGAAGTTTCGATATGATTTTATTGCACCTGTCGCACTTTTTATTATGAAATCAACGACCACCGACTCCATTAGGTTTTCCACTAATAAGTATCCCCACATGTACAGTTCCAGCCTGCTCCGTGGCCGGCCCACGGGGTTGTAGGCCCGTATTTATGCACCAACATTTGTATTAAAGATTTTTGGAAAAAGCAAACGTAGTTGTCACGCGTAAATTGGTAAGTTTCGAATAAATGACCACTATTTCCGATATAACTAGATTACAGGTGAAATGGCTCAGCTCGACTAGTTTAGGGTTAAAAAGTATAGTACGCAGAAATATTGCAAATATGAACGATCCAGGTTTTTGTTGCATGTGTTTTGCATTTTTGTGCAGCCTAAAGCAACCGCTAAAGACCCTGGTATTTAGCCTATACTTTATATGCTACCTGTATCAGGAAAGTTGTTTTAAAAATGCCCCTAAGTCACCCCGAAGGAGTGCCACCTGACCCCCCTAGTACGAACGACAACGACCCCGTACCACTGTAGGTTATCCCTTTTCCTCAAAGGAGAGCACGAGCTCGCCCCCCACGTTGCACCGACTGCCCTTTGTTCTGACCCCCCCCCTGCGCACGATCCGTAATACCACACTTGGGCGACCTATGCTATCCACAGGCTTCCGATAATCATCTCTCCCACACTAAATGGCCCACCTGGGCTTAAACGCCGAGTTGGCAGGGACTGCGTCCAGTGGAGATAGCCCGAGTATGTAGTAAGTAAAAGTCTTTTCGAGTTTATGCGCGCTGATGTGTTTTTAAAATGCTGCCCCCGCCCCCCTTCTTTTTCCCTCTTTCTGCAGGTCACATCGGAACGTCAATTAAAGTACGAAAAAGAAAATGGTGATCTAGCGGACAAAGAGATGGGAAAAAGGGGTTCGATTATGGTACCTACACACGACGAGCGAACAATGACTGTTTCTCTCCCTGAACTTAGCGCTTGGGAGGACAGCCTGAAGCGGAAACTACAAAATATGACTTCGCTCGGCACCCCGAATAATACAACCAAGGATGACGTGCACTAATGAATAAATTCTTACGTTTAACTAAATAGGGAAAGTTTAAGGAATATTCCGAGGTGAGGTTTACCCAAGTACCCTCCGCTTGGAGGACTAGGAATGTTGCCAGTGTTTAAAATATACTACATCCTTTTCACACCCTCATAGACATGAAACTCAAAGCTGCCCCATTGTTCTCCCAACTGACACCCACTGTTGCCTCAGCCCACCATGAGCATTAGCCCGACCAGGTTAGTTCTTGACCAATTGCCAAAGGCATATAAGTGTATGCAACCAAAGCCACCAGTGAAGGCAGCCGACGATAAAAGAGAAGAAAAAGGTAAAAAGAGCTTAGGATGCTAAGGATGCGCAGCATACAGGAAGAGATCCTTTTGGCCAATAACTGTTCTATGTTTTGTCTCGGATTTTTGAAAATAATACATATACTGTCTCCCCCGCCTGAGTTTGTGTGTACATAATGTATGGATCTATGTCGTCCCTCTGCCTGTGTTTCCGTATTACTTGACCCCTGCTGTTCTGTGTTGTGTGCGCACTGAATCGCCCATTATTGTATACGTTTCTCTCTCTCTCTCTCTCTCTCTCTCTCTCTCTATGTCATACGTGTACCGAATGGTTCGTTTAGAGTGCGGACGACTCTCTCTCTCTCTCTCTCTCTCTCTCTCTCTCTCTCTCTCTCTCTCTCTCTGAGGGTCCCCCTGTTCCCTCCTCCCTTGTGCGGTAACGTTGTGCCTCACCGGCACAAACCTAATTGGGTCTCTTCGAACACAAAGGAGTTCGGCAAAATTGACAGGAACTAAAACGATTGTAACTTGCCATATTACTACCTCTCCTTTCTGCAAAACGATAGAACCCGAGTTGGTAATGAAAGAAAGGACAGGTAAGACGACTGATGTCCCCTAATCTGGCCTTTTATAGGGGGACTATAACGTCAATGGTTGTCTGTTTTTCAGTTCGTTAGAAATGCAATCCCCAATGCCCAGATTGCCTCACCCCTCTTCACTTAAGTGCGGATGTCCAAAGCGTCCTCGCCTCCCTCGATTGACCCCAGCTCCCTGTCCAAAGCGTCCTCGCTTCTCCCGATTGACCCCAGCTCCATATCAGCTATCCCCGAAGCGTAATTGATGACCTTGATTAACCGTCGCTCCCCAAGAAAAGCATGTTTAACCTCTGCCCCCCTCTCATGATGATAATCCCCCTGCTTGCAAGAGTTAGTCGACCTCGAAGGGAAATGTAAGATTGTCAGTACTTGGGTTAAAAAAAAAAGGGGTTGAGTCTCTACCTAAGGACTCGATCTCGAGTTTGATATAATACACTGTCGATAGGAGTCCGATTTCTCTCCACGTACGTCACGAATGAATGCCAAATAGGCTTACGAATTCAGTGGAAATGCCCTCCTACATACTCCATAAGTGATGACTTCTGACTGTGACCGATGAACCTATCCCCAACCTACTTAGGATTGGGGACGGAATTGAGATGTATAAATGTCTTCTCCTGCCAGTTTTTCTAAAACTTGTTTTGTACCCATTCAAAGATACAATCACCGGAGGAGAGGAGCTGGACGTGACGCACAGCCTGGCCACAGATCATGAAGCACGTGTGACCGCAACCAAAAGTGGAGTCGCAGAGCAACGAGACGTGGGACGAGGCACCACTCTCAAACTCGGCAGGTGAAGGAATGAAGGGCTGCCTTGAAGCCCTCGATTTGTTGACCCACTCGTGCCTGAAGTCCCCGTCCCTTTTAGCCCGACTGATGGGCCTGCCTGCTCGTCGTCCTTTGCTCCTTTGGTCCCCTTGGTGTGTTCAATGATCTGATCCCACTCCGCCCTCTCTTCCCTTGATTATTCAACAACATCACCCTTTTCGCATAACTTTTGACTCAGAAAAGAAGAGCAGCATTTAGATAGAATACGGAAGAAGAAAGACACGCAGGTGCCCAGCATGAGGCACCCCTAAGAAGATCAGTTAGGAAACAGGACTGTGATCTAACAGCAGAGGACTGATCGCACCCTGCAACGCGTAAGGATGAATCCGAGCTGGACCTATAGCTCCACCGCCGGTGCTCAACAGCGCCAACGAAAGAAGACAGACTACCAGAGCCTACCAGTGATGGCTCGCTGTTAAAAAGACACTGTGACGAAGACCCCCCCCTTTTCTGAACTTTCTGCCCACCCCTTGACTAATTGCTTGTATCGAACTGAATTCCTCCCTCAGCCATTTTTTGTATTTCTTTCAAAAATGTTTCATCGGTCACTCATGTATTTAGTTTTCCAAAAGTCTCTTATAGCACTGACAAGACCCGAAGGTATCAGAGCACTTTTTACTGTATTTTGATGTCACCGGAGAGAAAGTCAGAACCTGATTCTGTAATGTGTCGGAACCTTTTTCTTGATTGACCCCGACTAAGTATTATGCCGATCTCTAGACTTGTATGAATAACCCAACAAATGTAAAATCACATGTACCTCATTCCGCCAATCGTATCGACTATATAGAAATGAACTAGCTTATGTAAAAAAGCGGAGACTGTTGAAAATGGCAATGTATATGCACATAAGCAGCGTTCATTTGTGTTCACTGTACCCCTTGTTGTAAGCAGAACGGATATCGCTAAACACTGACTGTGTTATCCCGCCAGCATAGACCCATGCACACACGTACACGACAGCCATTTTAGGCACCATGGCCTCTCTGCCTGTTTGTTCCCGGCACCCCTCCCCGCGCGCACTGCTCATGCATCGGCCATAAAACCCTCTCCCTCTGCGTGACCCTGCTCTAGAAGTAACACTCCTGCTTGACCCACACCCCCCATTTCCTCCCAAGAACACCCTTCCCCTCAGCTGACGAGCCCCCCCCCCAGCTGCACTTGGCCTTTCGACCCGGTCCCAAGTCCTAAGACCTAGCCTCGTGGATGTACACCCCCCCCTTTTCCTGCCCAGCATAACAAAACCGTGATACACCAGCCGAAGTCCCCGATCTTATCGCCTGCCCAACCTTTGATCTGATCATCCCCTCCTGACCTCGTGTCCTGTAGGAATGTCCGGCTGAGAGATCACAATCTCTTGTTACATTCAGGAGGGGAGGATGACATCTGAGCGACTGGTATGGGAATAGGCCTGAAGCTGGGATTCCAAGCATGCCTTTTCCTACTTCAAAGCGTCTTTATTGTAATAAGGAATGTTTGTGCATCATAAACATGTGTATAAAAGACGAAGCCTCAGAGAAACGAAGTGTGTAGGGTGGGTGGGGGATGGTGGAGGGCACCAAGAGAGAGCACCTCCTGAAGACACTATGCGAGTGTCCGAAATGACAGGCTCTCCGCATGAGAAATAAAACTCTGTTCTTGTTTTCCTGCTTCCAGCGCCCGTCTCTTTATTTTGTAATTGTTCAAGATGGGAACTAAGAGGCGTCCTGCGCCAGCAGCCTGGGCATCAGGTGCGATATGGGCTGACTTTTCCACAAGAGGATCTCTACCCTTTAACATTTTTAACGGACTGACACGTAATGGTGTAAGGGGTTATGCTATACAACCATAACCTTTCCCTCAAAACATTTTTCCAATCACTTTCCTGACAATGTGCCTCTACCACATATCCTTTCAACACACAGTTGAATCTCTCCACTTGACCATTTTCATGTGGTTCATATAATGCAGTAGTTACATGTTTGATGTTCCAGTGTCCAAGAAAAGATTTAATTTCTCCACCCGTGAGTTTAACTCCATTGTCTGTGACCAACACAAATGAACAACCTTCTCCAGCAAACACTTTCTCAAAAAATTCAACCACTGCACTCTTGGTAGCCTGTGACACGATTTTTTGCCTCTGGCTATTTTGAATGATAATCTATTAAAACTAATGCGAACCAAGTGTTCACAGTGGGAAAACTGAAAGGACCAGATATATCACATCAGGCCACGCACAACTTTTAAGTGGGGGTGTACTGATCTTCAAACTTTTTTCACTGCCAGCACACACCTTGCATCTTCACAAAGTCCTATCTGTCATTCTATCCATTCCATGCTACCAAAAATAAATACAATCAGGGCACTTTATGGCAGGCTATCCTGTTGTTAGCCTGCAACCAAAATAGGAAGAGCTCTGCATCAATGTGCATGAAGATCTTGCACAGGCTACCTGTGCGTCAACGAGCAGTATTTAAATTGCTCTGCCTCGCTCATAAAGCACTGTACCAAAGCGGCCCACAAATACTCCAGGACAAAATTGAATTTTATATCCCCTCAAGGAGCCTGCGGTCACTAAATTTAGCGCTGGCCAGAACAAAGCGTATCAAGAGAGTGAGGTTCAGCGGGAGATCCTTCACATACCTAGCGGCAAAAAAATGGAATGAGATACCTCTGGACCTACGGCTTACTTCCAACTACTTGGCTTTCCGAAAAAAACTAAAGACCCACTTGTTCCCCAAAATGTAAGAAACTTTATTCCGACCCTTTCTGCTCCACTGGACCATGTGCTTCAGCGCCTTGATATCCCGATGGGATGAGTGCCGCGCTTTATAAATAAATAAATAAATAAATGTCCATTGTTGGCCAACTTAAGAATGGTTTCTTGTACCCCCATGGGAGGAACACAATTACCACCCTCAATTTCCAAATTTTCTGCTATCTTGTACATGGATAACCACTCGGGTTTAAATTTACTCCTCCTGGGCCACCTCTCAAAGACACACCACTTATTGGCTTGCCAAACTTCATCTGATCCCTCAAACTCCTTTCACAACTCTTCTGAAATGTCCTCAAACTCCTTGGTAGCTACATACTTAATGGTATTGTTTTGAGAAACTGCAGTGTGGGCTTACATGGCTGCAACAGTATATTAGTTCCTATGAGTGTTTAAATCGTAATGCTCCACTTTTCGTAACACCACTGCTGTAGAAGTCACACTATACGAGAAGAAAACTTCTGTTAGAATAAAGAAATAATGAAAAGGAGCATATAATCAAATATAGTACGTTTATAGATTATACATGAGCTGTTCCCAACTTGGATATATATTATTAACAAGACGTCACAAGATTCTTGGCTTTCAAGATTTCACATTCATAGATTGCTTTGCTGAACTTCGTGATCTGATTCACATCCCTGATGAAGTCCATCTATTGGACGAAATGCGTTGGCTGGGCTTAATGCTTCTGATTGGAAATGAAAATAAAAATTATATGAAGAAAAGAAATTTCAAGACTTCCCACACTTTAATTTTGTTTCAAATCGCATGAATTTGATATTGTATATAATCTATAAATGTACTATATTTGATTATATGCTCCTTTTCATTATTTCTTTACATCTTTAATGGTGGCAATCATTTCACCATCTCTTGTGTCACATGTGCTACCCTGCGGACGAGAAAATCGCTACAAACAATCATTTTTCTTCCCAAGAACATACTCAGTTTTGAAAACTATACTCCTGTAATCTCTAGGCGAGCCTGGCAATTCTTGCCGTTGTATTCCACCCTCCTCCAGGAGACAAGATATTCACTAACACCTTATGATCGGTCCTCCAGATGACTTTACCATCCCATACATAGCTTCTGAAGGAATATATGATGTTATTTAACAGACCATTACTTTGCAAGTATTTACTATGATGTTTTTACATTGCAAAAACCATTACTACGCAAGATTTAATTGCGCATTCTTTTAGTTCGCAAATACATTTAAAAGTACTAAATATGCATTTACTTCACAGTATAATACTAACGATACAACTTCTATGCATTTTTAACTCTTTTACCCTTACCCTCATACACTACGTTACCCTACACTACCCAAACACCACTACACTACCCTGCACCCAAATACACTACTCTACACTACATAAACACAACCCTACAACCTAAAAGACAACCCCCTGAACAACAAGTACCCTAATCCCAAATACACTACTATACACTACATAAACACAACCCTACAACCTAAAAGACAACTCCCTGCACGACCCCATAAACTACACTGTCCCACTTACCTCTCTCTCCCCGTGGTACCCTGCTTCACCGTGCTTCCTCTCTTCTCTTACTTCAGGTGTCGTCGGAGCTGCACGTCGTTGTTTGGAAATGGAAGCGCCTCCGTTTCCAAACAAAAATGTGAATGGTCAGCAAAGTAATTGACTTTGCTAAGTAACGGTATATACGAAGTAAAAGCATGCAAACTTAAAGCATGCAAAGTTAAAGATTCTGCTAAGTAAACCATGCATAGTAATGGTAAGTCATAGTAGTGGCAGCGAAGCAATGGTAGATTACCCTTCTGAAGCATTCATTAGCCCACACACAAGCAACAAGCTCTCTTTCAATCACAGCATATCTGTGTTTCATCTCACTTAAAGGGCGTGAGGCGAATGCACCATTTCACTCGTCCTTACCACACTTCTGTGATAGAATGCCCCCCACACCGTACATACGTGTGTCCACTGTGATAACACATCACTTCCTCATACAGAACAGTCTCAGTGTGGGATCCCTCTCAATGTCCTTTTTAATGTTCTCAAATGCCACCTGTAGCCGGGTTTTTCATTTTAGTTGTAAAATTCTTACAGAATTGCTGCTATACTCGCACGTGCCAGCAAAAGAAAGCAACTGTTCTTTAGCAGTAGGTGCAGGAGCATTCACAATTGCATCCACATTTGACTTCTTTGGTACAATCCCATCATCAGGCCAAGTGTGGCCCAAATATTCCATAGATTTTTTAAACATTTTACACTTGTACCCTCGAGCGTCAAACCATGTTTCTCTAACCTGTCGCACATTTCAATCATGTGTTGCATGTGCTCTTCTTTATTCCTGGAAAATATCTAAATGTCATCTTGGAAACACTTAACGTATTTATCAACAGCTCTAAAAATATGGGGCATATTTACAAGGAACTGACACATCTGCATAGATGCGTCAGTTTCCTTGCATCAGCGCCGAATGTCCTTGCACCACCATGGATGCGCTATATTTACAATACAGTGCTCCATGGCGCACGGATTATCAGATACGTCAGAAATTATGAAGCATCTGTTGGCGTAAAAGTGACACATTGCTGTAGTTGCTCATGAAAGTGATGCAACTTTAGTAATGTACCACTATATATGGGTGAGTCCCATTCAAAAAGCCCTGCGTCATTCCTTATGCCTGGTGTGAGCAGGAGTAGGGATTTTGACGCAGTGAAGGCGTAGAGTGATGCAGTGAAATCTTGTATATTTCACTGTGTCAGTTCTACATGGCTTTTTGAGTGGGAACGCCCACCCTGCATTCTTATGTGACGCAAGGCTTTACAACATGAAGCCTCTCCCTAGATGTGTCACGTTGTAAATGGCCGAAAATGTATGCTGCGGCTGCGACACAAAAGTGACGCAATAGCGGAGCAAAAGTCACTGAGGGGTTTGTAAACCTCCCCCATGGAATATAGCTCCCTGAAATACAGAGGCAACAGAAGCCATGGCAAACTGCATCCTTGTGAATTGATACAATCCTTGTGGTGTAATAAAGGTGGTAAAATGCTTGGATTCCTCTGCCAAATCAATTTGTTGGTTCGCTGTCCTGAGGTCCAAGTTTGATAATATTTGTATGTCCTCGAACATAGAAATCACAAACTGATATTGGGCTAAGCATGATAGTCAATCAATATATTTGAATTTAACGCCCTCAAATCAACATACATATGTAACTTTTTATCAGCCTTGTGGGCCAAAACGATGGGAGAAACCCACTCAGCTGACTCAAATTCAACAATAATCCCCTCTTTGACTAACTCATTCAACATGTTTCTCAACTCATCTCTCAGATTGATTAGTACACGTCTCAACTTTAGCTTTACTTTCCTGGTACTGCATTACTTTTCAATTTGATCTTGTGTACCAAATATTTCAATTCTCCAAACTCCTCTAAGAAAACTTTTTAAATTGTTCCTTTTGGCAACTGTCCCTGTTGCCCTCTCCAGTGAACAATACATGTTCATCGAAAAATTCCTCGCATAAAGATACAAGTTATTTGCACAGGAAATTCAGCCTTATACCCAACTTCCACTGGTCTCTCCATACCAACATGTTCACCCTCTAAAAGTCTAAACTCTTCTACCACACATGGCTAACCATCCATCTCAATGGCAGAGCCATCAAATCTTTCAGCAATGATGTCAGACTGACACAAATCTTCAGCGTCCAAAACGCCACTAAACTTTTCCTTGAAATATTTCCTGCTGATATTAGTCCATGGAGAATGCGAATCTGCCATAAGGGCTTTCTCTACCTATGGAATACACACCACACACTTGGGGGATTCTTCAGCAAACTCTCACTCAAGCTTTCCCCACTCTCTTGGATGGATAAAACAATTCCTCTATTGCTGTCTGTACAAGTCCCACATTCACTCCCTGTCTTAACCTCACACGTTTCAGCAATGTATGACACTTTACCCCGTGTCTGACCCCAATCCTCCTTAAATCTCTTCACAAGTGTTCAAAATGACCCACTCGTCTACATGTTTTGCATTCCCAGTTGACAGTGGAGCAACCAGTATACAATGCCATGTGTGCACTGCTACCACACCTCTAGCAGAGACCACTTCTTTCAGTTTTATCAAGTTTCCTACTACCAGCTAAATGATTCACACATTGACCACCTGCGGTAGACCCATCAGAGCGATGTTCCTCAGCCCATTTGAGAATGCATACATCCTCAGCACTCTCCACACATAATGCTCTTCACGGCCGACATCCACTTCTCGGATTGCTCCAATGCCTTAGCCGTGGCTATAGCATCCTGTAACTTGGGATCACACATAGCTGCTCTTGGGTTTTCTTACTCTTTACATGTACTATAATCTGGCCCTGGATCATTGATGATTTGTGATAGCACTGAAATTACAATTCATTGATATAGCTGTCAATTTAGTCAAAACCCCATCAAATGACTCTTAAATGTTGTGCTCTAGAATACAATTTCAACCGTATAAAAGCTATACTAGCAGTAAAAAAACAGCTTCTTGTACCCAGTGCTTGAAATGGAAAAATAGAACTGCAAGTACCCTGTACCAGAGTACTTGCTTGCTTCTGAGAAGTGACGGTACTCTCCAATTACACGTATTACTTCAATCGTGAGAAATGCAGGTACTCTCCCTCTCTAAATAAAAAAGTGCAGGTACTCAGAACTGGTCTGTACTGGCACATTTAAAGCACTGCTTGTACTCATCTTTCTCGTTTTGACCCTCAGTTGGCAAGACCTGAGCTAGCGTCCTAAAATCATCTTAACCTTCCGAGCCAAGACAATGTAAGAAAAGACAGTTTTTCTATTCTACCCTCATGTGTGCGCCCTCTATAGCTTTCATGTAGATGAAGAACTCCTCTTTCCACCTCACCCATGGAATGCGAGGCTCACCCTTGGTTTGCAAAAACTTAGCTGGGTGTTCAAACTGCATAGCATCTGTTATCCCTTAAAACAACTGCAATAGGAAGTCATCCTCAAATAACCTTTCGCAGAGGAAGAAATTTAAAGAATAGACAAAGCCCAACTGTGCCCAAAGACATAAGGACTTGTGATTGGTTGACCCAGAAATCAAAGGGCTTTTACAAATGTGGAATGTGCTCAATGTGCAGATGAGCAAATCATGGAACTAAGACTTTCTTGGATCATAGATCTAAACTGTATTCAATCCAAACAAACATCAACTGTGGCACAAAATTCACGGTGTACATTATTGAATGTGCCTGTAAAAGCAGATATGTGGGGAGCTCGATCAGGGCACTCAGAGAACGCATAAGAGAGCACGCAAGAGCATATGCCACTAAGGATCCAAGATACCCTATGGCTATACATATGGCCTCATGTCCCTCACAAGGAGATATCAAATCCTTCACCTTCTATGGCATTGACGTTGTACAAGCTACAGTGAGAGGAGGAAACAGGGAACTACGCCTTAGAAGACAAGAGGCACTATGGATCATGCCTCTGGACACGACAAGAACAGGCCAGAATACTGATGATGAACTACATTTTTTCTTGGGGTCAGAAAACTAGGATGATCCCCTAATAGACATTCCATCCAAAATGTAATATCTGTACCATATGTAGCAATTGCACAAGTGAACCTTCCAAGAGGAACGATATTTTATTATCAATGCATTTGACTCAAAAGTGTCTTTTAATATAATTTTAAAAAAAATATGTGTACTTGCCTAGTTAGACTAAACTCTTAGACCGTTGTTAAGGGTATGACTATGCAGACCATGCAGATTTATCCTTCCAAAAGATATGAGAGCCTCATTGGTTATCAAGATTCTGGGATTCGATATCCTTTTCCTCCCAATTCCTAGGGAGTTTGGTTTCAATTTCTGCTATTATTTGTTATATTTTCAACTAGACCATTAGAGTGGTTTATCTTTCTCCAATTTTGAACCCACCCAACCATTAAACCTGTAAGCAGCTGCGAAATAATATTCAAATAACATTTTAGAGTGTAATCTGAATCTGACAAAAATAATTGTTTTTAATTATGTAATTGGGGATTCCCCTTAACATCATTTCTTCTTGTTATGCCCACCCGTGATATAATCTGAAGTAACTTGATTTTTACCACTAATTGCTTGCCCCCCTTTTTTCCAATGAGATTTACTTAACCTACTTTCTGTTCGCTATAAATTAAAAATAATCCGAGGATAATACCTTTCCTTTTGCGCCACAAATTAAAAATAATCCGAAGATAATATTACTTTAATTGCTCTCGTCTCCTACACGGATGAGATTCATTAAACCCAAACTCTTTACACTATAAATTTAAAATACTCCGCTTCGGGTTTTAGTGTAAGTAACTCTTCCTTTTTTACCGGTGAATTGCTCAAGGGAGCAGTCTAGCGTTTTTTTCGTAACCTACGCGGTCTGATAAAGGGGCGGGAACAACTGCTTTCGTTGTTCCCGCATTTGGAGACCGAAGCTGTACCAAGCTTCATCACGGGCTGAACATGGGTAAGTTTTGAGACGATCTCTGCTGAGATCACTTTCTCTTTGTGAACCTTTTCACATAGGAGGAAACCCCACTACTGACACCCTTATTTCCATTCTTTTAAATTTCCAGCCTGATTACCGCTAAATGAAAACTTTCCGTTTCAAACTCCGCAGTCAAACAATTTGCTGACGGCAACCGGACATACCGACTGGTGCCGCGACCTTATTAAAGACTAAACCACCCGATAAGGACCGGGTTGGAATTATCACCGGTTCCCCGGTGAGTTGATTTAGCCAGAGAATCATGAACGTTATTTACACCTAATTACGCTTTCAATAGATACAGCAACAATCCCTTATCATTTTCTTATTTACAGACCACGCGCCTCGATCATTAGGATCAGGTAATTATTCCTACCCTTACTTTCAGTTTTCTTTCGCAGCAGCCTACTGATTTACCTCTTGAAATTAAGATTCTGACCTGATTTTAGTGGTCCTGCTAGACTTATTCACCAGTATTGTCTTAATGGAGTGACACGGCTTGTTGTTTTTATTTTACCGCATGTCTAAGAAAAATGGAACCCCTTTTCACTTACAAGCAAAGTGAGATTTTGAGTACGCTTTTAAGACTTGGCACTGACAATTATTTGGTGAGATTTACACTATTGATATTAGAATTCGAGGGCAACATGAATAACTACTTAAACATGAGATGTGTGATAACAAAGTAACTATGTGATTCAACTAACTATAACCCGCTTTAATCAATGGTTAGTTCCATTTTATTTTCTAAGAAATACAGTTTTCATATTGGGAGCTTCGTTTAAATTAAAAGTAAGGATTACTGCTTATTAAGTAATTAACATTTTGGTTTATTCGCAATTGACGCTGAACCATTGGTTTGAAACTAGAACTAAAGCATGTTGTTTTCTTAATAATTCGCCTTAGCTACTGTGAACATTATACTAGTTATATCCTATAGACCAGGTTTTAAGAGACAGTTGTTGTTGAAATTTCAAGTCAATCGAATTTCGAAGTGAGACAGTCACTATTAGTAATTCACCTCACAGTGCACTTTGTGGATTACTACTTATCTAGTAATTAACAATTTTGTTTATTCGCAATTGACGCTGAACCATTGGTTTGAAACTATAACTAAAGCATGTTGGTTTCTTAAATAATTCGCCTTAACTACTGTGAACATTATACTAGTTATATCCTACAGACCAGGTTTGAAGAGACAGTTGTTGTTGAAATTTCAAGTCAATCGAATTTCGAAGTGAGACAGTCACTATTAGTAATTCACCTCACAGTGCACTTTGTGGATTACTACTTATCTAGTAATTAACAATTTTGTTTATTCGCAATTGACGCTGAACCATTGGTTTGAAACTATAACTAAAGCATGTTGGTTTCTTAAATAATTCGCCTTAACTACTGTGAACATTATACTAGTTATATCCTACAGACCAGGTTTGAAGAGACAGTTGTTGTTGAAATTTCAAGTCAATCGAATTTCGAAGTGAGACAGTCACTATTAGTAATTCACCTCACAGTGCACTTTTGTGTATATTTAAGAGATGAACTCACTGGAGGCTTATGATAACCTCATATGCGCTGTATGTCACGACACATTACTCTATCGTACAAGTTTAGATTCATGAATACAAATGAAATAACGGTTTTACTTTCAGTACAAAAAGTCACCTATTGTTTTACTCCCGCCCCTTCTTGTTGGTTTCCACCTCACTGGTGTCCTTTCTCGTTACACGTACCCTCCGTATGTTTGTGATATCATTTTGACTGTATTATATCTCTTATAGCCCTGAAGAGTCACAGCCACATGCTGTGATGAAACACGTGTAGGCTTGAATGACAAGCACAGTGATTCCTAAGGGGTGAACACTGTTGATGAATAAATATCTTGAAAAAGAAAATTACGTTTGGTTCGATCTATCCCGAAGGAATGAATGCTTGAAACATTAGAATATCAACTACATACATATAGTGTGCTCTGGATCCTTGCCCAATCATAATAAGAAGGAGGTTTGTGTACCTCTTCTCTTCACAGAGGTTAAGGTTTTCCTCTGTCCAAGTAGCACCTACCCTGATACTACGACAACCTAATACTTTACCGTGAGAAGTTGAGCGCCAAAATTTCTGAACACTCAAAAAACCTACTCATAGACTTTTAAAAAAACTTGACTCAGAAAGGCAGCCACTACGGTCCTCGATCTACCTACTACCAGGCTCAAAATGGATAGGGATAAGATCGCCTCCGAGATGTTTGAGAATCTTTCTAAAGGCACACAGCCATCTAATACCAATACAAGTGGAAATCAACAAAAAGGAACCAGCTTAAAACAGAAATTTCTCAAGTTAGAGAGACTCAAAAAAACAGAAAACTCACGTTGGTGGGATGGCGCAACACTGAAGCAATATTTAAGGGTACAAAGAATACCGAGAGGTCTTCGGTCACAGACCTTCCCAACCTTTGATGATCTGGATGACGACCACCTGAACAAATGGGAGGAATCAGTAACCATGAATTCCACCAACTTGATGAGAATTTTGATAGAAAACGCTGACCGAAAAGTGACGAAATTACAGGCAGAAATTGTGGAACTAGAGAAGGAGATAGAAGCCCTTAATCTTAAAGATGCAACCGAAAAAAACTATAAAATCCTGGAAGAGATCCTGATCAAACATCAAAATGACATAAAGGATCGCAAGGCAAGGCAAATACGCAGAGATGAAGCAGATTATCGTGAATGCAGAGTATTCACCTTTGCCAAAAAATATGACCAACAATTCCAAAAGCCATCTAGCAACCAGCAAACTGCCAGATCTGGCACATCCAACATCTCTTCAAGCAATATCATCAGATCATCTGCTGCATTCTGCGCAGGTCGCGCTGCTAGTGCGCTGCACTTTTAACTCGCCTTTATCATATTTAGTTTATTCAGTTTGCTGTATTTGCTGATTTTAACGTAGCGCCCCTGTGTGGCTCAAGTCCCCTTACCTGCATTTAAATTGAGGAACTGTCACCGCTGTTTGGCGGGTCCGGGTCCCGGGGTGGATAACTGTGGGCGCCATTTTGGATTGGGTGAGTTCTACTTCCTGTGGGCGCCATCTTGGAGCGTCCCCACGCTCGTGATGTACTTTGAGACGCCTATTTAAGGCGGACTTTTACACCTCATTCCTTGATCATCTGCTGCATTCTGCGCAGGTCGCGCTGCTAGTGCGCTGCACTTTTAACTCGCCTTTATCATATTTAGTTTATTCAGTTTGCTGTATTTGCTGATTTTAACGTAGCGCCCCTGTGTGGCTCAAGTCCCCTTACCTGCATTTAAATTGAGGAACTGTCACCGCTGTTTGGCGGGTCCGGGTCCCGGGGTGGATAACTGTGGGCGCCATTTTGGATTGGGTGAGTTCTACTTCCTGTGGGCGCCATCTTGGAGCGTCCCCACGCTCGTGATGTACTTTGAGACGCCTATTTAAGGCGGACTTTTACACCTCTTTCCTTGATCATCTGCTGCATTCTGCGCAGGTCGCGCTGCTAGTGCGCTGCACTTTTAACTCGCCTTTATCATATTTAGTTTATTCAGTTTGCTGTATTTGCTGATTTTAACGTAGCGCCCCTGTGTGGCTCAAGTCCCCTTACCTGCATTTAAATTGAGGAACTGTCACCGCTGTTTGGCGGGTCCGGGTCCCGGGGTGGATAACTGTGGGCGCCATTTTGGATTGGGTGAGTTCTACTTCCTGTGGGCGCCATCTTGGAGCGTCCCCACGCTCGTGATGTACTTTGAGACGCCTATTTAAGGCGGACTTTTACACCTCATTCCTTGATCATCTGCTGCATTCTGCGCAGGTCGCGCTGCTAGTGCGCTGCACTTTTAACTCGCCTTTATCATATTTAGTTTATTCAGTTTGCTGTATTTGCTGATTTTAACGTAGCGCCCCTGTGTGGCTCAAGTCCCCTTACCTGCATTTAAATTGAGGAACTGTCACCGCTGTTTGGCGGGTCCGGGTCCCGGGGTGGATAACTGTGGGCGCCATTTTGGATTGGGTGAGTTCTACTTCCTGTGGGCGCCATCTTGGAGCGTCCCCACGCTCGTGATGTACTTTGAGACGCCTATTTAAGGCGGACTTTTACACCTCTTTCCTTGATCATCTGCTGCATTCTGCGCAGGTCGCGCTGCTAGTGCGCTGCACTTTTAACTCGCCTTTATCATATTTAGTTTATTCAGTTTGCTGTATTTGCTGATTTTAACGTAGCGCCCCTGTGTGGCTCAAGTCCCCTTACCTGCATTTAAATTGAGGAACTGTCACCGCTGTTTGGCGGGTCCGGGTCCCGGGGTGGATAACTGTGGGCGCCATTTTGGATTGGGTGAGTTCTACTTCCTGTGGGCGCCATCTTGGAGCGTCCCCACGCTCGTGATGTACTTTGAGACGCCTATTTAAGGCGGACTTTTACACCTCTTTCCTTGATCATCTGCTGCATTCTGCGCAGGTCGCGCTGCTAGTGCGCTGCACTTTTAACTCGCCTTTATCATATTTAGTTTATTCAGTTTGCTGTATTTGCTGATTTTAACGTAGCGCCCCTGTGTGGCTCAAGTCCCCTTACCTGCATTTAAATTGAGGAACTGTCACCGCTGTTTGGCGGGTCCGGGTCCCGGGGTGGATAACTGTGGGCGCCATTTTGGATTGGGTGAGTTCTACTTCCTGTGGGCGCCATCTTGGAGCGTCCCCACGCTCGTGATGTACTTTGAGACGCCTATTTAAAGTCGTCCTCTCCCGCGCAGCGGGACGCGCAGTGGTGACGCCTGCGCTGTGCCGGAGTCGTGCCAGAGTCCTGCCCGTCTGCGCTCGTCCGCGTCGAGGTAGCGGGTACGGGCACAGGACTCTGGCATCAGTCCTCTTTACACCATGGACTTTATCATGCCACTCAGGTACAATCGTACTGACCTCCTTACCTTAAGAGACGGTCACTCGGATTGTACTCATGCTCCGGTGTGCCCACTTGTGGGACCCTATGACTGTCCGTGTGGCAGGTTTTCGTTGGATCCCCCTAGTGGGGTGCGCTCCTCTGAAAGGTCTACCCTAGCTGCGCATACTGACATTTCCGGGCGAGCACTCAGTATATGGAGCCTTAATGTCAGATCATTGGTTAAGCACCATCAGTCCCTTCGCGATATGATCGACAAGGACTCACCGGATCTTATTTTTCTCACTGAGACGTGGTTACAGGACACCGACTCGGCCATAATAAATTTGGCCTTTCCTTCCACCTACACGGTCTTCACCCTGAACCGTACTACCAGGGGTGGAGGCATAGCTTTGGCAACAAAATCTTGCTTTCCGGCGGTCTGGCAAGCCCTTGATCTGCCGATGTGCGAAAGCGCCGCTTTCAAGGTCACTGTCAGCCATCAGTTCACTTTTAGTGGTCTGTTAATCTATCGCCCTCCAGGGAATGACACGGTCTTTAAGGCCGCTCTCGTTGACATGGTTAACTCCCTGGCTCCTAGATGTGCTAATTTTAACATCATTGGTGATCTGAATATACATCTTGATCAGACATCTTCTTTATCTATCAGCTCTTTGATAGCGGATCTGGAAGCCATGCAGTTGAACCAACTTGTCACTGCCCCTACCCACAGAGGAGGTCACATTCTCGACCCCTTTTTTACCACCTTGGACCGGGCTTTGGCATCTGACCCGATGGTGGTGGGCTGGACTGATCATCTATTGGTTAAAGTATCATGCCCTCTGGATGATCACCAATTTAAACCTGTGGACAGATTGACCTTCAAAAGAAATTGGCGTAAGCTTAAAATGGAGGAGTTTGTTAATATTCTCGAGGCACAGCCCTTGGGCAACCTGTCGAATGTTGAACAGGGATATGAACAGTTCTGTGCTTGGGTCCGTACTGCCCTCGATTCTCTTATACCAATGCGTTGGTCGAAATGTCATGCTAAAACCCGCAGTCCTTGGTATAATGAGTCCCTTGCTGAGCTCAAGAGAACTTGCCGACAAGCGGAGAGGGCGTGGAGGAAGTCTTTTGACCCCACACTGAAATCATTGTACTTTACCCAGCTTAAGAGCTATCACAGAGCTATCTGTCAAGCCCGGGCAGCATATTATGCGTTTGAGTTCTCCAACAGCCCTAACCCATCTAAATTAATTTTTAAGGTGCTTAAAGATCTGATGGGTAAACGGGCCACCTCGCTAGAAATCTGCACGGACTCTCATTGTGAAAGCTTGGCATCCTTTTTCGTGGAGAAGGTGCAGATAATCTACCGAGGGTTTATGCCAGCTGTGCCCGATGCTGAGCCCAGGCCTGTTAGGGTTCCAGATTGTGAACCTCTGTCCTCCTTGCCTGCTATGTCGGCTGAGGCATTTGACACCCTGAGCCTCAAAATTAAATCGGGCTCTCCTTTAGATCCTTTGAAGCCAGAGCTTATCACTCTCCTCCCGCCCCTGTGTCGTGAACCCATACTGGACCTGATTAATCTTTCACTTACGGAAGGCGTGGTTCCTGCTTCTTGGAAGCAAGCTGTGGTCAGCCCTATATTGAAGAAGCCTAGTCTAGACCCTCTGCTCCCTGAGAACTATCGCCCCATCTCCCTCCTGCCCTGGACCGCCAAGGTCACTGAGGCACATGTAAATTCCATCTTGTCTGCCCATCTCTCTCGTAATAATATTCTTGACGAGAGTCAGAATGGCTTTCGGGCACAACACAGCACCGAAACGGCTCTGCTCTTTATGAGCGAACATCTCCGTTCGGTGCTGGATGTGGGGCAGACAGCGGCGCTCCTTTTGTTAGATCTGAGCGCCGCATTTGATACTGTGTCTCATGGCATTTTGTTGCGGAGGTTGGAGGAAGTGGGACTTGAGGGCAAGGCTCTTCAATGGTTCCGCTCTTTCCTTTCGGACCGGTTTTTTAAAGTGGCCATTCCTCCTGGTCAGTCCTCGTTCCATCCTCTGGGGTTAGGAGTCCCTCAGGGTTCGGCGTTGAGCCCCACGCTGTTCAACTTGTATGTGAAACCGCTAGCTGCCGTAGTTAGACAATCTGGCTTAACCATGACATCTTATGCCGATGACACGCAGCTAGCGGTGACACTCAGTGGGGACCCTGAGGTGACTGCCCCCAGGTTTCGCGCAGGGCTTCTTGCCGTGGCGGACTGGATGCGTATTAACTGTTTACAGTTAAACGCCAAGAAAACCGAAGTCCTGATTTTAGGAAAGCAAGCGGATTCGTGGGGAGATCAATGGTGGCCTCCTGAGCTGGGGGTGACTCCCATTCCAGCGGCCGAAGTGAAGAACTTGGGGGTCTGGCTGGATTCCAACCTTTCTTTTACCAGCCATACTAAGAAGATCGCAGCCACCTGTTATGGGATTCTGCGAGGACTGAGACCGGTCCTTAAATTCTTCGACCCCCCTACTCGGCAACTGGTTGTCCAAGCCTCCATTCTTTCCCGGCTGGACTATGGGAGTGCTCTGTTACTCGGCGTTAATCAGGCTGAGGCGACTAGACTGCAGAGAGTACAGAATGCCGCTGCGCGGGCCATTGTAGGCCTCCCGAGACGGTGCTCTGTATCGGCAGTCCTGACCTCCCTGCATTGGCTGCCGGTCAGACAGAGAATCAAATTTAAGGCACTCTGTTTGACATTTAAGATCTTGAAACTCTCGTCTCCCCCCGCCTTGATGGGCCTTGTTTCCCCATATGTCCCCAGGCGGTCTCTCAGGTCGGAATCTCTCTACCTAGCGAACGTGCCTAGATTCAGATTGAGTAGGATAGGAGGTCGTTCTTTTTGTGTTATGGCGGCTGGACTATGGAACTCTCTTCCTGTCCATATCCGTGCCCTGAATAGCCTGACTCTTTTCAGACGGGCGATTAAGACCCATCTGTTCACCTCCGTTAATTAATTTCTTCTTCTCAGTGGCGATCTGTTATGTTGTGGTACTTGATCAGGCGCCAGGACGCCCCTTCGCTGGGGCAGCTGTGCGCTGAATAAAAGTTATTAACATAACATAACATAACAATACTTCTCTAAGCAGTGTTCCTGAAACAGAGAGTGAAACAGAAGAGAACACGAGAGTCAATCAAGATTCCAGAACCACACCGACGACCTCAGGAGCCAGCAATACTTTTTCTCGGGAAGTCAGGACAATGAAAATAACGAATCGCACAAGAGTAACCCAAAACTACACAAAACCCACAGAGGCCAGAGAGGAGGACAAAGACGATTACAGAGAGAGATTGCGATCCGGCAACAAGAAATGAACGATACAACTGATGAGGATGTACAGGTAATTAACCTCTCATCCGTAAACCTGGACAGACATATGATTTCATTGCTGAGCAAAGGTCTAAGTTTCAATCCTACGGAACAAGGGGATCCATGTAGGATGAAGATTGACCTGTTCAAATATATCAGAGGACTAAAATTAAAAAAGCACTTCTGGGGTACACCAACAGACAGTGCAACAGGCACGGACAACTCAGTAGAGGTTTCTACTAACCCCATCAGCATCCAAGAGGTCCTGGCCTCACACCTGCTACTATCGATCACGGATTTGGATGACCCCCCGAACTCCTTCAATGACTTATTAACTGATTTGGAACTAAAGACAAACAGTACCATAGACAGTGGCCTGAAAAATAAATCCAAATGGACACCCACTTTGCCAAGTGGCAACACTATTGACACCTTCTATAAACTGGTGTTGGAAGATATCAATAAATATGAGTCTAAAGTTTCTACTCACAGACATATCAAAAGAGATAATTTAACCAGGGAAGAAAGAATAGCGTTAAAGACTTTGAGTGACAACCAGGACCTTGTTATCCGTGAAGCGGATAAAGGGGGAAATGTAGTGGTTATGAATAAAATAGACTACAATACAGAAATTCTCTCTCAACTTTCCGACAACTCCTGCTATGAAGCAATATCCAGCAATCCCATGGGTCCCTTAACAATACGAATCAATAACTATCTGAGAGATTGGAAGGATGCGGGCCTGATAAATGATGCGGAATACTTGTACTTAAAAGTGACACGTCCATCTTATCCTTGGTTATACACTCTCCCCAAAATCCACAAACCTGCTTCATTTCCACCAGGAAGACCAATTGTGTCCGGGATTGGGGGTCCGACAGAGAGACTCTCACAATACGTGGATAAGTTCCTGAATCCATTGGTAAAGAATATGCCGTCCTACATACAGGATTCAAAACATATCTTAAGTATCCTAGCAGACATTACGTGGCAACCTGGACTGATAATGGCGACCCTTGATGTGGTATCCCTGTATACCTCCATTGAGCCAGACTTAGGATTAGCAGCAGTAACCAGAGCATTAAATACCAGACCGATTACACTGCTTGAACACACAAAAATGCTGGTAACAATGATGGATATCATATTGAATCAAAATTTCTTTGTATTTGACAAAAGATGGTACAGACAAACCAGGGGAGTAGCCATGGGCTCAAGGTTTTCCCCTTCTTTTGCTAACATTTACATGGGAGCTCTTGAGACTGACATGATCTGGAGCATCAAAGGAACGAAATGGATTGATTACATACTTTACTGGGGTCGCTACATAGATGATTGCCTTTTAATATGGTCAGGAACTGAGACTACACTTATGGAATTCTGTGTATATCTGAATGACAATGAGATGAATATGCGTTTCACCACGAATATTAGTACCTCCAATGTTTCCTTTCTGGACTTAGAACTATATGTAAAAAATGGGGCTTTACATAGCAGACTATTCCGCAAAACAACAGCATGCAATTCAATTCTTCATAGTAACAGCTGTCATCCTGTCCATCAGATAAACGGTATCCCTTATGGAGAATTTATGAGAGCAAGAAGGAACTGTAGCGAGGAACAGGAATTTGAAACCTGCATACAAGACATGCAGTCCAGGTTTTCCAAAAGAGGTTATGAACCTCAGATCATTTCTAAAGCAGACAAAAAGATTAAGAAAATAAGCAGAGAGTCAACCTTAACACCCAAAAATCCTAGAGCTGATAAAAATCAACAACCGGTGAGACTCATCACGGACTTCAACGAACTAAGTCCTGTGATACGAAAGAGTTTTCATAAACACTGGGGGATCCTTAGTGCTGACAGAACTTTATCAACTGCAATAGGAAGTCATCCTCAAATAACCTTTCGCAGAGGAAGAAATTTAAAGAATAGACTACGCTCAACTGTGCCCAAAGACATAAGGACTTGTGATTGGTTGACCCAGAAATCAAAGGGCTTTTACAAATGTGGAATGTGCTCAATGTGCAGATGGGCAAATCATGGAACTAAGACTTTCTTGGATCATAGATCTAAACTGTATTCAATCCAAACAAACATCAACTGTGACACAAAATTCACGGTGTACATTATTGAATGTGCCTGTAAAAGCAGATATGTGGGGAGCTCGATCAGGGCACTCAGAGAACGCATAAGAGAGCACGCAAGAGCATATGCCACAAAGGATCCAAGATACCCTATGGCTATACATATGGCCTCATGTCCCTCACAAGGAGATATCAAATCCTTCACCTTCTATGGCATTGACGTTGTACAAGCTACAGTGAGAGGAGGAAACAGGGAACTACGCCTTAGAAGACAAGAGGCACTATGGATCATGCGTCTGGACACGACAAGAACAGGCCAGAATACTGATGATGAACTACATTTTTTCTTGGGGTCAGAAAACTAGGATGATCCCCTAATAGACATTCCATCCAAAATGTAATATCTGTACCATATGTAGCAATTGCACAAGTGAACCTTCCAAGAGGAACGATATTTTATTATCAATGCATTTGACTCAAAAGTGTCTTTTAATATAATTTTTAAAAAAATATGTGTACTTGCCTAGTTAGACTAAACTCTTAGACCGTTGTTAAGGGTATGACTATGCAGACCATGCAGATTTATCCTTCCAAAAGATATGAGAGCCTCATTGGTTATCAAGATTCTGGGATTCGATATCCTTTTCCTCCCAATTCCTAGGGAGTTTGGTTTCAATTTCTGCTATTATTTGTTATATTTTCAACTAGACCATTAGAGTGGTTTATCTTTCTCCAATTTTGAACCCACCCAACCATTAAACCTGTAAGCAGCTGCGAAATAATATTCAAATAACATTTTAGAGTGTAATCTGAATCTGACAAAAATAATTGTGTTTAATTATGTAATTGGGGATTCCCCTTAACATCATTTCTTCTTGTTATGCCCACCCGTGATATAATCTGAAGTAACTTGATTTTTACCACTAATTGCTTGCCCCCCTTTTTTCCAATGAGATTTACTTAACCTACTTTCTGTTCGCTATAAATTAAAAATAATCCGAGGATAATACCTTTCCTTTTGCGCCACAAATTAAAAATAATCCGAAGATAATATTACTTTAATTGCTCTCGTCTCCTACACGGATGAGATTCATTAAACCCAAACTCTTTACACTATAAATTTAAAATACTCCGCTTCGGGTTTTAGTGTAAGTAACTCTTCCTTTTTTACCGGTGAATTGCTCAAGGGAGCAGTCTAGCGTTTTTTTCGTAACCTACGCGGTCTGATAAAGGGGCGGGAACAACTGCTTTCGTTGTTCCCGCATTTGGAGACCGAAGCTGTACCAAGCTTCATCACGGGCTGAACACGGGTAAGTTTTGAGACGATCTCTGCTGAGATCACTTTCTCTTTGTGAACCTTTTCACATAGGAGGAAACCCCACTACTGACACCCTTATTTCCATTCTTTTAAATTTCCAGCCTGATTACCGCTAAATGAAAACTTTCCGTTTCAAACTCCGCAGTCAAACAATTTGCTGACGGCAACCGGACATACCGACTGGTGCCGCGACCTTATTAAAGACTAAACCACCCGATAAGGACCGGGTTGGAATTATCACCGGTTCCCCGGTGAGTTGATTTAGCCAGAGAATCATGAACGTTATTTACACCTAATTACGCTTTCAATAGATACAGCAACAATCCCTTATCATTTTCTTATTTACAGACCACGCGCCTCGATCATTAGGATCAGGTAATTATTCCTACCCTTACTTTCAGTTTTCTTTCGCAGCAGCCTACTGATTTACCACTTGAAATTAAGATTCTGACCTGATTTTAGTGGTCCTGCTAGACTTATTCACCAGTATTGTCTTAATGGAGTGACACGGCTTGTTGTTTTTATTTTACCGCATGTCTAAGAAAAATGGAACCCCTTTTCACTTACAAGCAAAGTGAGATTTTGAGTACCCTTTTAAGACTTGGCACTGACAATTATTTGGTGAGATTTACACTATTGATATTAGAATTCGAGGGCAACATGAATAACTACTTAAACATGAGATGTGTGATAACAAAGTAACTATGTGATTCAACTAACTATAACCCGCTTTAATCAATGGTTAGTTCCATTTTATTTTCTAAGAAATACAGTTTTCATATTGGGAGCTTCGTTTAAATTAAAAGTAAGGATTACTGCTTATTAAGTAATTAACATTTTGGTTTATTCGCAATTGACGCTGAACCATTGGTTTGAAACTAGAACTAAAGCATGTTGTTTTCTTAATAATTCGCCTTAGCTACTGTGAACATTATACTAGTTATATCCTATAGACCAGGTTTTAAGAGACAGTTGTTGTTGAAATTTCAAGTCAATCGAATTTCGAAGTGAGACAGTCACTATTAGTAATTCACCTCACAGTGCACTTTGTGGATTACTACTTATCTAGTAATTAACAATTTTGTTTATTCGCAATTGACGCTGAACCATTGGTTTGAAACTATAACTAAAGCATGTTGGTTTCTTAAATAATTAGCCTTAACTACTGTGAACATTATACTAGTTATATCCTACAGACCAGGTTTGAAGAGACAGTTGTTGTTGAAATTTCAAGTCAATCGAATTTCGAAGTGAGACAGTCACTATTAGTAATTCACCTCACAGTGCACTTTTGTGTATATTTAAGAGATTAACTCACTGGAGGCTTATGATAACCTCATATGCGCCGTATGTCACGACACATTACTCTATCGCACAAGTTTAGATTCATGAATACAAATGAAATAACGGTTTTACTTTCAGTACAAAAAGTCACCTATTGTTTTACTCCCGCCCCTTCTTGTTGGTTTCCACCTCACTGGTGTCCTTTCTCGTTACACGTACCCTCCGTATGTTTGTGATATCATTTTGACTGTATTATATCTCTTATAGCCCTGAAGAGTCACAGCCACATGCTGTGATGAAACACGTGTAGGCTTGAATGACAAGCACAGTGATTCCTAAGTGGTGAACACTGTTGATGAATAAATATCTTGAAAAAGAAAATTACGTTTGGTTTGATCTATCCCGAAGGAATGAATGCTTGAAACATAAGAATATCAACTACATACATATAGTGTGCTCTGGATCCTTGCCCAATCATAATAAGAAGGAGGTTTGTGTACCTCTTCTCTTCACAGAGGTTAAGGTTTTCCTCTGTCCAAGTAGCACCTACCCTGATACTACGACAACCTAATACTTTACCGTGAGAAGTTGAGCGCCAAAATTTCTGAACACTCAAAAAACCTACTCATAGACTTTTAAAAAAACTTGACTCAGAAAGGCAGCCACTACGGTCCTCGATCTACCTACTACCAGGCTCAAAATGGATAGGGATAAGATCGCCTCCGAGATGTTTGAGAATCTTTCTAAAGGCACACAGCCATCTAATACCAATACAAGTGGAAATCAACAAAAAGGAACCAGCTTAAAACAGAAATTTCTCAAGTTAGAGAGACTCAAAAAAACAGAAAACTCACGTTGGTGGGATGGCGCAACACTGAAGCAATATTTAAGGGTACAAAGAATACCGAGAGGTCTTCGGTCACAGACCTTCCCAACCTTTGATGATCTGGATGACGACCACCTGAACAAATGGGAGGAATCAGTAACCATGAATTCCACCAACTTGATGAGAATTTTGATAGAAAACGCTGACCGAAAAGTGACGAAATTACAGGCAGAAATTGTGGAACTAGAGAAGGAGATAGAAGCCCTTAATCTTAAAGATGCAACCGAAAAAAACTATAAAATCCTGGAAGAGATCCTGATCAAACATCAAAATGACATAAAGGATCGCAAGGCAAGGCAAATACGCAGAGATGAAGCAGATTATCGTGAAGGCAGAGTATTCACCTTTGCCAAAAAATATGACCAACAATTCCAAAAGCCATCTAGCAACCAGCAAACTGCCAGATCTGGCACATCCAACATCTCTTCAAGCAATACTTCTCTAAGCAGTGTTCCTGAAACAGAGAGTGAAACAGAAGAGAACACGAGAGTCAATCAAGATTCCAGAACCACACCGACGACCTCAGGAGCCAGCAATACTTTTTCTCGGGAAGTCAGGACAATGAAAATAACGAATCGCACAAGAGTAACCCAAAACTACACAAAACCCACAGAGGCCAGAGAGGAGGACAAAGACGATTACAGAGAGAGATTGCGATCCGGCAACAAGAAATGAACGATACAACTGATCAGGATGTACAGGTAATTAACCTCTCATCCGTAAACCTGGACAGACATATGATTTCATTGCTGAGCAAAGGTCTAAGTTTCAATCCTACGGAACAAGGGGATCCATGTAGGATGAAGATTGACCTGTTCAAATATATTAGAGGACTAAAATAAAAAAAGCACTTCTGGGGTACACCAACAGACAGTGCAACAGGCACGGACAACTCAGTAGAGGTTTCTACTAACCCCATCAGCATCCAAGAGGTCCTGGCCTCACACCTGCTACTATCGATCACGGATTTGGATGACCCCCCGAACTCCTTCAATGACTTATTAATTGATTTGGAACTAAAGACAAACAGTACCATAGACAGTGGCCTGAAAAATAAATCCAAATGGACACCCACTTTGCCAAGTGGCAACACTATTGACACCTTCTATAAACTGGTGTTGGAAGATATCAATAAATATGAGTCTAAAGTTTCTACTCACAGACATATCAAAAGAGATAATTTAACCAGGGAAGAAAGAATAGCGTTAAAGACTTTGAGTGACAACCAGGACCTTGTTATCCGTGAAGCGGATAAAGGGGGAAATGTAGTGGTTATGAATAAAATAGACTACAATACAGAAATTCTCTCTCAACTTTCCGACAACTCCTGCTATGAAGCAATATCCAGCAATCCCATGGGTCCCTTAACAATATGAATCAATAACTATCTGAGAGATTGGAAGGATGCGGGCCTGATAAATGATGCGGAATACTTGTACTTAAAAGTGACACGTCCATCTTATCCTTGGTTATACACTCTCCCCAAAATCCACAAACCTGCTTCATTTCCACCAGGAAGACCAATTGTGTCCGGGATTGGGGGTCCGACAGAGAGACTCTCACAATACGTGGATAAGTTCCTGAATCCATTGGTAAAGAATATGCCATCCTACATACAGGATTCAAAACATATCTTAAGTATCCTAGCAGACATTACGTGGCAACCTGGACTGATAATGGCGACCCTTGATGTGGTATCCCTGTATACCTCCATTGAGCCAGACTTAGGATTAGCAGCAGTAACCAGAGCATTAAATACCAGACCAATTACACTGCTTGAACACACAAAAATGCTGGTAACAATGATGGATATCATATTGAATCAAAATTTCTTTGTATTTGACAAAAGATGGTACAGACAAACCAGGGGAGTAGCCATGGGCTCAAGGTTTTCCCCTTCTTTTGCTAACATTTACATGGGAGCTCTTGAGACTGACATGATCTGGAGCATCAAAGGAACGAAATGGATTGATTACATACTTTACTGGGGTCGCTACATAGATGATTGCCTTTTAATATGGTCAGGAACTGAGACTACACTTATGGAATTCTGTGTATATCTGAATGACAATGAGATGAATATGCGTTTCACCACGCATATTAGTACCTCCAATGTTTCCTTTCTGGACTTAGAACTATATGTAAAAAATGGGGCTTTACATAGCAGACTATTCCGCAAAACAACAGCATGCAATTCAATTCTTCATAGTAACAGCTGTCATCCTGTCCATCAGATAAACGGTATCCCTTATGGAGAATTTATGAGAGCAAGAAGGAACTGTAGCGAGGAACAGGAATTTGAAACCTGCATACAAGACATGCAGTCCAGGTTTTCCAAAAGAGGTTATGAACCTCAGATCATTTCTAAAGCAGACAAAAAGATTAAGAAAATAAGCAGAGAGTCAACCTTAACACCCAAAAATCCTAGAGCTGATAAAAATCAACAACCGGTGAGACTCATCACGGACTTCAACGAACTAAGTCCTGTGATACGAAAGAGTTTTCATAAACACTGGGGGATCCTTAGTGCTGACAGAACTTTATCAACTGCAATAGGAAGTCATCCTCAAATAACCTTTCGCAGAGGAAGAAATTTAAAAAATAGACTAAGCTCAACTGTGCCCAAAGACATAAGGACTTGTGATTGGTTGACCCAGAAATCAAAGGGCTTTTACAAATGTGGAATGTGCTCAATGTGCAGATGGGCAAATCATGGAACTAAGACTTTCTTGGATCATAGATCTAAACTGTATTCAATCCAAACAAACATCAACTGTGACACAAAATTCACGGTGTACATTATTGAATGTGCCTGTAAAAGCAGATATGTGGGGAGCTCGATCAGGGCACTCAGAGAACGCATAAGAGAGCACGCAAGAGCATATGCCACTAAGGATCCAAGATACCCTATGGCTATACATATGGCCTCATGTCCCTCACAAGGAGATATCAAATCCTTCACCTTCTATGGCATTGACGTTGTACAAGCTACAGTGAGAGGAGGAAACAGGGAACTACGCCTTAGAAGACAAGAGGCACTATGGATCATGCGTCTGGACACGACAAGAACAGGCCAGAATACTGATGATGAACTACATTTTTTCTTGGGGTCAGAAAACTAGGATGATCCCCTAATAGACATTCCATCCAAAATGTAATATCTGTACCATATGTAGCAATTGCACAAGTGAACCTTCCAAGAGGAACGATATTTTATTATCAATGCATTTGACTCAAAAGTGTCTTTTAATATAATTTAAAAAAAATATGTGTACTTGCCTAGTTAGACTAAACTCTTAGACCGTTGTTAAGGGTATGACTATGCAGACCATGCAGATTTATCCTTCCAAAAGATATGAGAGCCTCATTGGTTATCAAGATTCTGGGATTCGATATCCTTTTCCTCCCAATTCCTAGGGAGTTTGGTTTCAATTTCTGCTATTATTTGTTATATTTTCAACTAGACCATTAGAGTGGTTTATCTTTCTCCAATTTTGAACCCACCCAACCATTAAACCTGTAAGCAGCTGCGAAATAATATTCAAATAACATTTTAGAGTGTAATCTGAATCTGACAAAAATAATTGTGTTTAATTATGTAATTGGGGATTCCCCTTAACATCATTTCTTCTTGTTATGCCCACCCGTGATATAATCTGAAGTAACTTGATTTTTACCACTAATTGCTGGCCCCCCTTTTTTCCAATGAGATTTACTTAACCTACTTTCTGTTCGCTATAAATTAAAAATAATCCGAGGATAATACCTTTCCTTTTGCGCCACAAATTAAAAATAATCCGAAGATAATATTACTTTAATTGCTCTCGTCTCCTACACGGATGAGATTCATTAAACCCAAACTCTTTACACTATAAATTTAAAATACTCCGCTTCGGGTTTTAGTGTAAGTAACTTTTCCTTTTTTACCGGTGAATTGCTCAAGGGAGCAGTCTAGCGTTTTTTTCGTAACCTACGCGGTCTGATAAAGGGGCGGGAACAACTGCTTTCGTTGTTCCCGCATTTGGAGACCGAAGCTGTACCAAGCTTCATCACGGGCTGAACACGGGTAAGTTTTGAGACGATCTCTGCTGAGATCACTTTCTCTTTGTGAACCTTTTCACATAGGAGGAAACCCCACTACTGACACCCTTATTTCCATTCTTTTAAATTTCCAGCCTGATTACCGCTAAATGAAAACTTTCCGTTTCAAACTCCGCAGTCAAACAATTTGCTGACGGCAACCGGACATACCGACTGGTGCCGCGACCTTATTAAAGACTAAACCACCCGATAAGGACCGGGTTGGAATTATCACCGGTTCCCCGGTGAGTTGATTTAGCCAGAGAATCATGAACGTTATTTACACCTAATTACGCTTTCAATAGATACAGCAACAATCCCTTATCATTTTCTTATTTACAGACCACGCGCCTCGATCATTAGGATCAGGTAATTATTCCTACCCTTACTTTCAGTTTTCTTTCGCAGCAGCCTACTGATTTACCACTTGAAATTAAGATTCTGACCTGATTTTAGTGGTCCTGCTAGACTTATTCACCAGTATTGTCTTAATGGAGTGACACGGCTTGTTGTTTTTATTTTACCGCATGTCTAAGAAAAATGGAACCCCTTTTCACTTACAAGCAAAGTGAGATTTTGAGTACGCTTTTAAGACTTGGCACTGACAATTATTTGGTGAGATTTACACTATTGATATTAGAATTCGAGGGCAACATGAATAACTACTTAAACATGAGATGTGTGATAACAAAGTAACTATGTGATTCAACTAACTATAACCCGCTTTAATCAATGGTTAGTTCCATTTTATTTTCTAAGAAATACAGTTTTCATATTGGGAGCTTCGTTTAAATTAAAAGTAAGGATTACTGCTTATTAAGTAATTAACATTTTGGTTTATTCGCAATTGACGCTGAACCATTGGTTTGAAACTAGAACTAAAGCATGTTGTTTTCTTAATAATTCGCCTTAGCTACTGTGAACATTATACTAGTTATATCCTATAGACCAGGTTTTAAGAGACAGTTGTTGTTGAAATTTCAAGTCAATCGAATTTCGAAGTGAGACAGTCACTATTAGTAATTCACCTCACAGTGCACTTTGTGGATTACTACTTATCTAGTAATTAACAATTTTGTTTATTCGCAATTGACGCTGAACCATTGGTTTGAAACTATAACTAAAGCATGTTGGTTTCTTAAATAATTAGCCTTAACTACTGTGAACATTATACTAGTTATATCCTACAGACCAGGTTTGAAGAGACAGTTGTTGTTGAAATTTCAAGTCAATCGAATTTCGAAGTGAGACAGTCACTATTAGTAATTCACCTCACAGTGCACTTTTGTGTATATTTAAGAGATTAACTCACTGGAGGCTTATGATAACCTCATATGCGCCGTATGTCACGACACATTACTCTATCGCACAAGTTTAGATTCATGAATACAAATGAAATAACGGTTTTACTTTCAGTACAAAAAGTCACCTATTGTTTTACTCCCGCCCCTTCTTGTTGGTTTCCACCTCACTGGTGTCCTTTCTCGTTACACGTACCCTCCGTATGTTTGTGATATCATTTTGACTGTATTATATCTCTTATAGCCCTGAAGAGTCACAGCCGCATGCTGTGATGAAACACGTGTAGGCTTGAATGACAAGCACAGTGATTCCTAAGTGGTGAACACTGTTGATGAATAAATATCTTGAAAAAGAAAATTACGTTTGGTTTGATCTATCCCGAAGGAATGAATGCTTGAAACATAAGAATATCAACTACATACATATAGTGTGCTCTGGATCCTTGCCCAATCATAATAAGAAGGAGGTTTGTGTACCTCTTCTCTTCACAGAGGTTAAGGTTTTCCTCTGTCCAAGTAGCACCTACCCTGATACTACGACAACCTAATACTTTACCGTGAGAAGTTGAGCGCCAAAATTTCTGAACACTCAAAAAACCTACTCATAGACTTTTAAAAAAACTTGACTCAGAAAGGCAGCCACTACGGTCCTCGATCTACCTACTACCAGGCTCAAAATGGATAGGGATAAGATCGCCTCCGAGATGTTTGAGAATCTTTCTAAAGGCACACAGCCATCTAATACCAATACAAGTGGAAATCAACAAAAAGGAACCAGCTTAAAACAGAAATTTCTCAAGTTAGAGAGACTCAAAAAAACAGAAAACTCACGTTGGTGGGATGGCGCAACACTGAAGCAATATTTAAGGGTACAAAGAATACCGAGAGGTCTTCGGTCACAGACCTTCCCAACCTTTGATGATCTGGATGACGACCACCTGAACAAATGGGAGGAATCAGTAACCATGAATTCCACCAACTTGATGAGAATTTTGATAGAAAACGCTGACCGAAAAGTGACGAAATTACAGGCAGAAATTGTGGAACTAGAGAAGGAGATAGAAGCCCTTAATCTTAAAGATGCAACCGAAAAAAACTATAAAATCCTGGAAGAGATCCTGATCAAACATCAAAATGACATAAAGGATCGCAAGGCAAGGCAAATACGCAGAGATGAAGCAGATTATCGTGAAGGCAGAGTATTCAACTTTGCCAAAAAATATGACCAACAATTCCAAAAGCCATCTAGCAACCAGCAAACTGCCAGATCTGGCACATCCAACATCTCTTCAAGCAATACTTCTCTAAGCAGTGTTCCTGAAACAGAGAGTGAAACAGAAGAGAACACGAGAGTCAATCAAGATTCCAGAACCACACCGACGACCTCAGGAGCCAGCAATACTTTTTCTCGGGAAGTCAGGACAATGAAAATAACGAATCGCACAAGAGTAACCCAAAACTACACAAAACCCACAGAGGCCAGAGAGGAGGACAAAGACGATTACAGAGAGAGATTGCGATCCGGCAACAAGAAATGAACGATACAACTGATCAGGATGTACAGGTAATTAACCTCTCATCCGTAAACCTGGACAGACATATGATTTCATTGCTGAGCAAAGGTCTAAGTTTCAATCCTACGGAACAAGGGGATCCATGTAGGATGAAGATTGACCTGTTCAAATATATTAGAGGACTAAAATAAAAAAAGCACTTCTGGGGTACACCAACAGACAGTGCAACAGGCACGGACAACTCAGTAGAGGTTTCTACTAACCCCATCAGCATCCAAGAGGTCCTGGCCTCACACCTGCTACTATCGATCACGGATTTGGATGACCCCCCGAACTCCTTCAATGACTTATTAATTGATTTGGAACTAAAGACAAACAGTACCATAGACAGTGGCCTGAAAAATAAATCCAAATGGACACCCACTTTGCCAAGTGGCAACACTATTGACACCTTCTATAAACTGGTGTTGGAAGATATCAATAAATATGAGTCTAAAGTTTCTACTCACAGACATATCAAAAGAGATAATTTAACCAGGGAAGAAAGAATAGCGTTAAAGACTTTGAGTGACAACCAGGACCTTGTTATCCGTGAAGCGGATAAAGGGGGAAATGTAGTGGTTATGAATAAAATAGACTACAATACAGAAATTCTCTCTCAACTTTCCGACAACTCCTGCTATGAAGCAATATCCAGCAATCCCATGGGTCCCTTAACAATACGAATCAATAACTATCTGAGAGATTGGAAGGATGCGGGCCTGATAAATGATGCGGAATACTTGTACTTAAAAGTGACACGTCCATCTTATCCTTGGTTATACACTCTCCCCAAAATCCACAAACCTGCTTCATTTTCACCAGGAAGACCAATTGTGTCCGGGATTGGGGGTCCGACAGAGAGACTCTCACAATACGTGGATAAGTTCCTGAATCCATTGGTAAAGAATATGCCGTCCTACATACAGGATTCAAAACATATCTTAAGTATCCTAGCAGACATTACGTGGCAACCTGGACTGATAATGGCGACCCTTGATGTGGTATCCCTGTATACCTCCATTGAGCCAGACTTAGGATTAGCAGCAGTAACCAGAGCATTAAATACCAGACCGATTACACTGCTTGAACACACAAAAATGCTGGTAACAATGATGGATATCATATTGAATCAAAATTTCTTTGTATTTGACAAAAGATGGTACAGACAAACCAGGGGAGTAGCCATGGGCTCAAGGTTTTCCCCTTCTTTTGCTAACATTTACATGGGAGCTCTTGAGACTGACATGATCTGGAGCATCAAAGGAACGAAATGGATTGATTACATACTTTACTGGGGTCGCTACATAGATGATTGCCTTTTAATATGGTCAGGAACTGAGACTACACTTATGGAATTCTGTGTATATCTGAATGACAATGAGATGAATATGCGTTTCACCACGCATATTAGTACCTCCAATGTTTCCTTTCTGGACTTAGAACTATATGTAAAAAATGGGGCTTTACATAGCAGACTATTCCGCAAAAGAACAGCATGCAATTCAATTCTTCATAGTAACAGCTGTCATCCTGTCCATCAGATAAACGGTATCCCTTATGGAGAATTTATGAGAGCAAGAAGGAACTGTAGCGAGGAACAGGAATTTGAAACCTGCATACAAGACATGCAGTCCAGGTTTTCCAAAAGAGGTTATGAACCTCAGATCATTTCTAAAGCAGACAAAAAGATTAAGAAAATAAGCAGAGAGTCAACCTTAACACCCAAAAATCCTAGAGCTGATAAAAATCAACAACCGGTGAGACTCATCACGGACTTCAACGAACTAAGTCCTGTGATACGAAAGAGTTTTCATAAACACTGGGGGATCCTTAGTGCTGACAGAACTTTATCAACTGCAATAGGAAGTCATCCTCAAATAACCTTTCGCAGAGGAAGAAATTTAAAGAATAGACTAAGCTCAACTGTGCCCAAAGACATAAGGACTTGTGATTGGTTGACCCAGAAATCAAAGGGCTTTTACAAATGTGGAATGTGCTCAATGTGCAGATGGGCAAATCATGGAACTAAGACTTTCTTGGATCATAGATCTAAACTGTATTCAATCCAAACAAACATCAACTGTGACACAAAATTCACGGTGTACATTATTGAATGTGCCTGTAAAAGCAGATATGTGGGGAGCTCGATCAGGGCACTCAGAGAACGCATGAGCATATGCCACTAAGGATCCAAGATACCCTATGGCTATACATATGGCCTCATGTCCCTCACAAGGAGATATCAAATCCTTCACCTTCTATGGCATTGACGTTGTACAAGCTACAGTGAGAGGAGGAAACAGGGAACTACGCCTTAGAAGACAAGAGGCACTATGGATCATGCGTCTGGACACGACAAGAACAGGCCAGAATACTGATGATGAACTACATTTTTTCTTGGGGTCAGAAAACTAGGATGATCCCCTAATAGACATTCCATCCAAAATGTAATATCTGTACCATATGTAGCAATTGCACAAGTGAACCTTCCAAGAGGAACGATATTTTATTATCAATGCATTTGACTCAAAAGTGTCTTTTAATATAATTAAAAAAAATATGTGTACTTGCCTAGTTAGACTAAACTCTTAGACCGTTGTTAAGGGTATGACTATGCAGACCATGCAGATTTATCCTTCCAAAAGATATGAGAGCCTCATTGGTTATCAAGATTCTGGGATTCGATATCCTTTTCCTCCCAATTCCTAGGGAGTTTGGTTTCAATTTCTGCTATTATTTGTTATATTTTCAACTAGACCATTAGAGTGGTTTATCTTTCTCCAATTTTGAACCCACCCAACCATTAAACCTGTAAGCAGCTGCGAAATAATATTCAAATAACATTTTAGAGTGTAATCTGAATCTGACAAAAATAATTGTGTTTAATTATGTAATTGGGGATTCCCCTTAACATCATTTCTTCTTGTTATGCCCACCCGTGATATAATCTGAAGTAACTTGATTTTTACCACTAATTGCTTGCCCTCCTTTTTTCCAATGAGATTTACTTAACCTACTTTCTGTTCGCTATAAATTAAAAATAATCCGAGGATAATACCTTTCCTTTTGCGCCACAAATTAAAAATAATCCGAAGATAATATTACTTTAATTGCTCTCGTCTCCTACACGGATGAGATTCATTAAACCCAAACTCTTTACACTATAAATTTAAAATACTCCGCTTCGGGTTTTAGTGTAAGTAACTCTTCCTTTTTTACCGGTGAATTGCTCAAGGGAGCAGTCTAGCGTTTTTTTCGTAACCTACGCGGTCTGATAAAGGGGCGGGAACAACTGCTTTCGTTGTTCCCGCATTTGGAGACCGAAGCTGTACCAAGCTTCATCACGGGCTGAACACGGGTAAGTTTTGAGACGATCTCTGCTGAGATCACTTTCTCTTTGTGAACCTTTTCACATAGGAGGAAACCCCACTACTGACACCCTTATTTCCATTCTTTTAAATTTCCAGCCTGATTACCGCTAAATGAAAACTTTCCGTTTCAAACTCCGCAGTCAAACAATTTGCTGACGGCAACCGGACATACCGACTGGTGCCGCGACCTTATTAAAGACTAAACCACCCGATAAGGACCGGGTTGGAATTATCACCGGTTCCCCGGTGAGTTGATTTAGCCAGAGAATCATGAACGTTATTTACACCTAATTACGCTTTCAATAGATACAGCAACAATCCCTTATCATTTTCTTATTTACAGACCACGCGCCTCGATCATTAGGATCAGGTAATTATTCCTACCCTTACTTTCAGTTTTCTTTCGCAGCAGCCTACTGATTTACCTCTTGAAATTAAGATTCTGACCTGATTTTAGTGGTCCTGCTAGACTTATTTACCAGTATTGTCTTAATGGAGTGACACGGCTTGTTGTTTTTATTTTACCGCATGTCTAAGAAAAATGGAACCCCTTTTCACTTACAAGCAAAGTGAGATTTTGAGTACGCTTTTAAGACTTGGCACTGACAATTATTTGGTGAGATTTACACTATTGATATTAGAATTCGAGGGCAACATGAATAACTACTTAAACATGAGATGTGTGATAACAAAGTAACTATGTGATTCAACTAACTATAACCCGCTTTAATCAATGGTTAGTTCCATTTTATTTTCTAAGAAATACAGTTTTCATATTGGGAGCTTCGTTTAAATTAAAAGTAAGAATTACTGCTTATTAAGTAATTAACATTTTGGTTTATTCGCAATTGACGCTGAACCATTGGTTTGAAACTAGAACTAAAGCATGTTGTTTTCTTAATAATTCGCCTTAGCTACTGTGAACATTATACTAGTTATATCCTATAGACCAGGTTTTAAGAGACAGTTGTTGTTGAAATTTCAAGTCAATCGAATTTCGAAGTGAGACAGTCACTATTAGTAATTCACCTCACAGTGCACTTTGTGGATTACTACTTATCTAGTAATTAACAATTTTGTTTATTCGCAATTGACGCTGAACCATTGGTTTGAAACTATAACTAAAGCATGTTGGTTTCTTAAATAATTCGCCTTAACTACTGTGAACATTATACTAGTTATATCCTACAGACCAGGTTTGAAGAGTCAGTTGTTGTTGAAATTTCAAGTCAATCGAATTTCGAAGTGAGACAGTCACTATTAGTAATTCACCTCACAGTGCACTTTTGTGTATATTTAAGAGATTAACTCACTGGAGGCTTATGATAACCTCATATGCGCCGTATGTCACAACACATTACTCTATCGCACAAGTTTAGATTCATGAATACAAATGAAATAACGGTTTTACTTTCAGTACGAAAAGTCACCTATTGTTTTACTCCCGCCCCTTCTTGTTGGTTTCCACCTCACTGGTGTCCTTTCTCGTTACACGTACCCTCCGTATGTTTGTGATATCATTTTGACTGTATTATATCTCTTATAGCCCTGAAGAGTCACAGCCACATGCTGTGATGAAACACGTGTAGGCTTGAATGACAAGCACAGTGATTCCTAAGGGGTGAACACTGTTGATGAATAAATATCTTGAAAAAGAAAATTACGTTTGGTTTGATCTATCCCGAAGGAATGAATGCTTGAAACATAAGAATATCAACTACATACATATAGTGTGCTCTGGATCCTTGCCCAATCATAATAAGAAGGAGGTTTGTGTACCTCTTCTCTTCACAGAGGTTAAGGTTTTCCTCTGTCCAAGTAGCACCTACCCTGATACTACGACAACCTAATACTTTACCGTGAGAAGTTGAGCGCCAAAATTTCTGAACACTCAAAAAACCTACTCATAGACTTTTTAAAAAACTTGACTCAGAAAGGCAGCCACTACGGTCCTCGATCTACCTACTACCAAGCTCAAAATGGATAGGGATAAGATCGCCTTCGAGATGTTTGAGAATCTTTCTAAAGGCACACAGCCATCTAATACCAATACAAGTGGAAATCAACAAAAAGGAACCAGCTTAAAACAGAAATTTCTCAAGTTAGAGAGACTCAAAAAAACAGAAAACTCACGTTGGTGGGATGGCGCAACACTGAAGCAATATTTAAGGGTACAAAGAATACCGAGAGGTCTTCGGTCACAGACCTTCCCAACCTTTGATGATCTGGATGACGATCACCTGAACAAATGGGAGGAATAAGTAACCATGAATTCCACCAACTTGATGAGAATTTTGATAGAAAACGCTGACCGAAAAGCGACGAAATTACAGGCAGAAATTGTGGAACTAGAGAAGGAGATAGAAGCCCTTAATCTTAAAGATGCAACCGAAAAAAACTATAAAATCCTGGAAGAGATCCTGATCAAACATCAAAATGACATAAAGGATCGCAAGGCAAGGCAAATACGCAGAGATGAAGCAGATTATCGTGAAGGCAGAGTATTCACCTTTGCCAAAAAATATGACCAACAATTCCAAAAGCCATCTAGCAACCAGCAAACTGCGAGATCTGGCGCATCCAACATCTCTTCAAGCAATACTTCTCTAAGCAGTGTTCCTGAAACAGAGAGTGAAACAGAAGAGAACACGAGAGTCAATCAAGATTCCAGAACCACACCGACGACCTCAGGAGCCAGCAATACTTTTTCTCGGGAAGTCAGGACAATGAAAATAACGAATCGCACAAGAGTAACCCAAAACTACACAAAACCCGCAGAGGCCAGAGAGGAGGACAAAGACGATTACAGAGAGAGATTGCGATCCGGCAACAAGAAATGAACGATACAACTGATCAGGATGTACAGGTAATTAACCTCTCATCCGTAAACCTGGACAGACATACGATTTCATTGCTGAGCAAAGGTCTAAGTTTCAATCCTACGGAACAAGGGGATCCATGTAGGATGAAGATTCACCTGTTCAAATATATTAGAGGACTAAAATTAAAAAAGCACTTCTGGGGTACACCAACAGACAGTGCAACAGGCACGGACAACTCAGTAGAGGTTTCTACTAACCCCATCAGCATCCAAGAGGTCCTGGCCTCACACCTGCTACTATCGATCACGGATTTTGATGACCCCCCGAACTCCTTCAATGACTTATTAATTGATTTGGAACTAAAGACAAACAGTACCATAGACAGTGGCCTGAAAAATAAATCCAAATGGACACCCACTTTGCCAAGTGGCAACACTATTGACACCTTCTATAAACTGGTGTTGGAAGATATCAATAAATATGAGTCTAAAGTTTCTACTCACAGACATATCAAAAGAGATAATTTAACCAGGGAAGAAAGAATAGCGTTAAAGACTTTGAGTGACAACCAGGACCTTGTTATCCGTGAAGCGGATAAAGGGGGAAATGTAGTGGTTATGAATAAAATAGACTACAATACAGAAATTCTCTCTCAACTTTCCGACAACTCCTGCTATGAAGCAATATCCAGCAATCCCATGGGTCCCTTAACAATACGAATCAATACCTATCTGAGAGATTGGAAGGATGCAGGCCTGATAAATGATGCGGAATACTTGTACTTAAAAGTGACACGTCCATCTTATCCTTGGTTATACACTCTCCCCAAAATCCACAAACCTGCTTCATTTCCACCAGGAAGACCAATTGTGTCCGGGATTGGGGGTCCGACAGAGAGACTCTCACAATACGTGGACAAGTTCCTGAATCCATTGGTAAAGAATATGCCGTCCTACATACAGGATTCAAAACATATCTTAAGTATCCTAGCAGACATTACGTGGCAACCTGGACTGATAATGGCGACCCTTGATGTGGTATCCCTGTATACCTCCATTGAGCCAGACTTAGGATTAGCAGCAGTAACCAGAGCATTAAATACCAGACCGATTACACTGCTTGAACACACAAAAATGCTGGTAACAATGATGGATATCATATTGAATCAAAATTTCTTTGTATTTGACAAAAGATGGTACAGACAAACCAGGGGAGTAGCCATGGGCTCAAGGTTTTCCCCTTCTTTTGCTAACATTTACATGGGAGCTCTTGAGACTGACATGATCTGGAGCATCAAAGGAGCGAAATGGATTGATTACATACTTTACTGGGGTCGCTACATAGACGATTGCCTTTTAATATGGTCAGGAACTGAGACTACACTTATGGAATTCTGTGTATATCTGAATGACAATGAGATGAATATGCGTTTCACCACGCATATTAGTACCTCCAATGTTTCCTTTCTGGACTTAGAACTATATGTAAAAAATGGGGCTTTACATAGCAGACTATTCCGCAAAACAACAGCATGCAATTCAATTCTTCATAGTAACAGCTGTCATCCTGTCCATCAGATAAACGGTATCCCTTATGGAGAATTTATGAGAGCAAGAAGGAACTGTAGCGAGGAACAGGAATTTGAAACCTGCATACAAGACATGCAGTCCAGGTTTTCCAAAAGAGGTTATGAACCTCAGATCATTTCTAAAGCAGACAAAAAGATTAAGAAAATAAGCAGAGAGTCAACCTTAACACCCAAAAATCCTAGAGCTGATAAAAATCAACAACCGGTGAGACTCATCACGGACTTCAACGAACTAAGTCCTGTGATACGAAAGAGTTTTCATAAACACTGGGGGATCCTTAGTGCTGACAGAACTTTATTAACTGCAATAGGAAGTCATCCTCAAATAACCTTTCGCAGAGGAAGAAATTTAAAGAATAGACTAAGCCCAACTGTGCCCAAAGACATAAGGACTTGTGATTGGTTGACCCAGAAATCAAAGGGCTTTTACAAATGTGGAATGTGCTCAATGTGCAGATGGGCAAATCATGGAACTAAGACTTTCTTGGATCATAGATCTAAACTGTATTCAATCCAAACAAACATCAACCGTGACACAAAATTCACGGTGTACATTATTGAATGTGCCTGTAAAAGCAGATATGTGGGGAGCTCGATCAGGGCACTCAGAGAACGCATAAGAGAGCACGCAAGAGCATATGCCACAAAGGATCCAAGATACCCTATGGCTATACATATGGCCTCATGTCCCTCACAAGGAGATATCAAATCCTTCACCTTCTATGGCATTGACGTTGTACAAGCTACAGTGAGAGGAGGAAACAGGGAACTACGCCTTAGAAGACAAGAGGCACTATGGATCATGCGTCTGGACACGACAAGAACAGGCCAGAATACTGATGATGAACTACATTTTTTCTTGGGGTCAGAAAACTAGGATGATCCCCTAATAGACATTCCACCCAAAATGTAATATCTGTACCATATGTAGCAATTGCACAAGGGAACCTTCCAAGAGGAACGATATTTTATTATCAATGCATTTGACTCAAAAGTGTCTTTTAATATAATTTAAAAAAAAATATGTGTACTTGCCTAGTTAGACTAAACTCTTAGACCGTTGTTAAGGGTATGACTATGCAGACCATGCAGATTTATCCTTCCAAAAGATATGAGAGCCTCATTGGTTATCAAGATTCTGGGATTCGATATCCTTTTCCTCCCAATTCCTAGGGAGTTTGGTTTCAATTTCTGCTATTATTTGTTATATTTTCAACTAGACCATTAGAGTGGTTTATCTTTCTCCAATTTTGAACCCACCCAACCATTAAACCTGTAAGCAGCTGCGAAATATTATTCAAATAACATTTTAGAGTGTAATCTGAATCTGACAAAAATAATTGTGTTTAATTATGTAATTGGGGATTCCCCTTAACATCATTTCTTCTTGTTATGCCCACCCGTGATATAATCTGAAGTAACTTGATTTTTACCACTAATTGCTTGCCCCCCTTTTTTCTAATGAGATTTACTTAACCTACTTTCTGTTCGCTATAAATTAAAAATAATCCGAGGATAATGCCTTTCCTTTTGCGCCACAAATTAAAAATAATCCGAAGATAATATTACTTTAATTGCTCTCGTCTCCTACACGGATGAGATTCATTAAACCCAAACTCTTTACACTATAAATTTAAAATACTCCGCTTCGGGTTTTAGTGTAAGTAACTCTTCCTTTTTTACCGGTGAATTGCTCACGGGAGCAGTCTAGCGTTTTTTTCGTAACCTACGCGGTCTGATAAAGGGGCGGGAACAACTGCTTTCGTTGTTCCCGCATTTGGAGACCGAAGCTGTACCAAGCTTCATCACGGGCTGAACACGGGTACGTTTTGAGACGATCTCTGCTGAGATCACTTTCTCTTTGTGAACCTTTTCACATAGGAGGAAACCCCACTACTGACACCCTTATTTCCATTCTTTTAAATTTCCAGCCTGATTACCGCTAAATGAAAACTTTCCGTTTCAAACTCCGCAGTCAAACAATTTGCTGACGGCAACCGGACATACTGACTGGTGCCGCGACCTTATTAAAGACTAAACCACCCGATAAGGACCGGGTTGGAATTATCACCGGTTCCCCGGTGAGTTGATTTAGCCAGAGAATCATGAACGTTATTTACACCTAATTACGCTTTCAATAGATACAGCAACAATCCCTTATCATTTTCTTATTTACAGACCACGCGCCTCGATCATTAGGATCAGGTAATTATTCCTACCCTTACTTTCAGTTTTCTTTCGCAGCAGCCTACTGATTTACCTCTTGAAATTAAGATTCTGACCTGATTTTAGTGGTCCTGCTAGACTTATTCACCAGTATTGTCTTAATGGAGTGACACGGCTTGTTGTTTTTATTTTACCGCATGTCTAAGAAAAATGGAACCCCTTTTCACTTACAAGCAAAGTGAGATTTTGAGTACGCTTTTAAGACTTGGCACTGACAATTATTTGGTGAGATTTACACTATTGACATTAGAATTCGAGGGCAACATGAATAACTACTTAAACATGAGATGTGTGATAACAAAGTAACTATGTGATTCAACTAACTATAACCCGCTTTAATCAATGGTTAGTTCCATTTTATTTTCTAAGAAATACAGTTTTCATATTGGGAGCTTCGTTTAAATTAAAAGTAAGGATTACTGCTTATTAAGTAATTAACATTTTGGTTTATTCGCAATTGACGCTGAACCATTGGTTTGAAACTAGAACTAAAGCATGTTGTTTTCTTAATAATTCGCCTTAGCTACTGTGAACATTATACTAGTTATATCCTATAGACCAGGTTTTAAGAGACAGTTGTTGTTGAAATTTCAAGTCAATCGAATTTCGAAGTGAGACAGTCACTATTAGTAATTCACCTCACAGTGCACTTTGTGGATTACTACTTATCTAGTAATTAACAATTTTGTTTATTCGCAATTGACGCTGAACCATTGGTTTGAAACTATAACTAAAGCATGTTGGTTTCTTAAATAATTCGCCTTTACTACTGTGAACATTATACTAGTTATATCCTACAGACCAGGTTTGAAGAGTCAGTTGTTGTTGAAATTTCAAGTCAATCGAATTTCGAAGTGAGACAGTCACTATTAGTAATTCACCTCACAGTGCACTTTTGTGTATATTTAAGAGATGAACTCACTGCAGGCTTATGATAACCTCATATGCGCCGTATGTCACGACACATTACTCTATCGCACAAGTTTAGATTCATGAATACAAATGAAATAACGGTTTTACTTTCAGTACAAAAAGTCACCTATTGTTTTACTCCCGCCCCTTCTTGTTGGTTTCCACCTCACTGGTGTCCTTTCTCGTTACACGTACCCTCCGTATGTTTGTGATATCATTTTGACTGTATTATATCTCTTATAGCCCTGAAGAGTCACAGCCACATGCTGTGATGAAACACGTGTAGGCTTGAATGACAAGCACAGTGATTCCTAAGGGGTGAACACTGTTGATGAATAAATATCTTGAAAAAGAAAATTACGTTTGGTTTGATCTATCCCGAAGGAATGAATGCTTGAAACATAAGAATATCAACTACATACATATAGTGTGCTCTGGATCCTTGCCCAATCATAATAAGAAGGAGGTTTGTGTACCTCTTCTCTACACAGAGGTTAAGGTTTTCCTCTGTCCAAGTAGCACCTACCCTGATACTACGACAACCTAATACTTTACCGTGAGAAGTTGAGCGCCAACATTTCTGAACACTCAAAAAACCTACTCATAGACTTTTTAAAAAACTTGACTCAGAAAGGCAGCCACTACGGTCCTCGATCTACCTACTACCAGGCTCAAATTGGATAGGGATAAGATCGCCTCCGAGATGTTTGAGAATCTTTCTAAAGGCACACAGCCATCTAATACCAATACAAGTGGAAATCAACAAAAAGGAACCAGCTTAAAACAGAAATTTCTCAAGTTAGAGAGACTCAAAAAAACAGAAAACTCACGTTGGTGGGATGGCGCAACACTGAAGCAATATTTAAGGGTACAAAGAATACCGAGAGGTCTTCGGTCACAGACCTTCCCAACCTTTGATGATCTGGATGACGACCACCTGAACAAATGGGAGGAATCAGTAACCATGAATTCCACCAACTTGATGAGAATTTTGATAGAAAACGCTGACCGGAAAGTGACGAAATTACAGGCAGAAATTGTGGAACTAGAGAAGGAGATAGAAGCCCTTAATCTTAAAGATGCAACCGAAAAAAACTATAAAATCCTGGAAGAGATCCTGATCAAACATCAAAATGACATAAAGGATCGCAAGGCAAGGCAAATACGCAGAGATGAAGCAGATTATCGTGAAGGCAGATTATTCACCTTTGCCAAAAAATATGACCAACAATTCCAAAAGCCATCTAGCAACCAGCAAACTGCGAGATCTGGCGCATCCAACATCTCTTCAAGCAATACTTCTCTAAGCAGTGTTCCTGAAACAGAGAGTGAAACAGAAGAGAACACGAGAGTCAATCAAGATTCCAGAACCACACCGACGACCTCAGGAGCCAGCAATACTTTTTCTCGGGAAGTCAGGACAATGAAAATAACGAATCGCACAAGAGTAACCCAATACTACACAAAACCCGCAGAGGCCAGAGAGGAGGACAAAGACGATTACAGAGAGAGATTGCGATCCGGCAACAAGAAATGAACGATACAACTGATCAGGATGTACAGGTAATTAACCTCTCATCCGTAAACCTGGACAGACATATGATTTCATTGCTGAGCAAAGGTCTAAGTTTCAATACTACGGAACAAGGGGATCCATGTAGGATGAAGATTGACCTGTTCAAATATATTAGAGGACTAAAATTAAAAAAGCACTTCTGGGGTACACCAACAGACAGTGCAACAGGCACGGACAACTCAGTAGAGGTTTCTACTAACCCCATCAGCATCCAAGAGGTCCTGGCCTCACACCTGCTACTATCGATCACGGATTTTGATGACCCCCCGAACTCCTTCAATGACTTATTAATTGATTTGGAACTAAAGACAAACAGTACCATAGACAGTGGCCTGAAAAATAAATCCAAATGGACACCCACTTTGCCAAGTGGCAACACTATTGACACCTTCTATAAACTGGTGTTGGAAGATATCAATAAATATGAGTCTAAAGTTTCTACTCACAGACATATCAAAAGAGATAATTTAACCAGGGAAGAAAGAATAGCGTTAAAGACTTTGAGTGACAACCAGGACCTTGTTATCCGTGAAGCGGATAAAGGGGGAAATGTAGTGGTTATGAATAAAATAGACTACAATACAGAAATTCTCTCTCAACTTTCCGACAACTCCTGCTATGAAGCAATATCCAGCAATCCCATGGGTCCCTTAACAATACAAATCAATAACTATCTGAGAGATTGGAAGGATGCGGGCCTGATAAATGATGCGGAATACTTGTACTTAAAAGTGACACGTCCATCTTATCCTTGGTTATACACTCTCCCCAAAATCCACAAACCTGCTTCATTTCTACCAGGAAGACCAATTGTGTCCGGGATTGGGGGTCCGACAGAGAGACTCTCACAATACGTGGATAAGTTCCTGAATCCATTGGTAAAGAATATGCCGTCCTACATACAGGATTCAAAACATATCTTAAGTATCCTAGCAGACATTACGTGGCAACCTGGACTGATAATGGCGACCCTTGATGTGGTATCCCTGTATACCTCCATTGAGCCAGACTTAGGATTAGCAGCAGTAACCAGAGCATTAAATACCAGACCGATTACACTGCTTGAACACACAAAAATGCTGGTAACAATGATGGATATCATATTGAATCAAAATTTCTTTGTATTTGACAAAAGATGGTACAGACAAACCAGGGGAGTAGCCATGGGCTCAAGGTTTTCCCCTTCTTTTGCTAACATTTACATGGGAGCTCTTGAGACTGACATGATCTGGAGCATCAAAGGAACGAAATGGATTGATTACATACTTTACTGGGGTCGCTACATAGACGATTGCCTTTTAATATGGTCAGGAACTGAGACTACACTTATGGAATTCTGTGTATATCTGAATGACAATGAGATGAATATGCGTTTCACCACGCATATTAGTACCTCCAATGTTTCCTTTCTGGACTTAGAACTATATGTAAAAAATGGGGTTTTACATAGCAGACTATTCCGCAAAACAACAGCATGCAATTCAATTCTTCATAGTAACAGCTGTCATCCTGTCCATCAGATAAACGGTATCCCTTATGGAGAATTTATGAGAGCAAGAAGGAACTGTAGCGAGGAACAGGAATTTGAAACCTGCATACAAGACATGCAGTACAGGTTTTCCAAAAGAGGTTATGAACCTCAGATCATTTCTAAAGCAGACAAAAAGATTAAGAAAATAAGCAGAGAGTCAACCTTAACACCCAAAAATCCTAGAGCTGATAAAAATCAACAACCGGTGAGACTCATCACGGACTTCAACGAACTAAGTCCTGTGATACGAAAGAGTTTTCATAAACACTGGGGGATCCTTAGTGCTGACAGAACTTTATCAACTGCAATAGGAAGTCATCCTCAAATAACCTTTCGCAGAGGAAGAAATTTAAAGAATAGACTAAGCCCAACTGTGCCCAAAGACATAAGGACTTGTGATTGGTTGACCCAGAAATCAAAGGGCTTTTACAAATGTGGAATGTGCTCAATGTGCAGATGGGCAAATCATGGAACTAAGACTTTCTTGGATCATAGATCTAAACTGTATTCAATCCAAACAAACATCAACTGTGACACAAAATTCACGGTGTACATTATTGAATGTGCCTGTAAAAGCAGATATGTGGGGAGCTCGATCAGGGCACTCAGAGAACGCATAAGAGAGCACGCAAGAGCATATGCCACTAAGGATCCAAGATACCTTATGGCTATACATATGGCCTCATGTCCCTCACAAGGAGATATCAAATCCTTCACCTTCTATGGCATTGACGTTGTACAAGCTACAGTGAGAGGAGGAAACAGGGAACTACGCCTTAGAAGACAAGAGGCACTAAGGATCATGCGTCTGGACACGACAAGAACAGGCCAGAATACTGATGATGAACTACATTTTTTCTTGGGGTCAGAAAACTAGGATGATCCCCTAATAGACATTCCATCCAAAATGTAATATCTGTACCATATGTAGCAATTGCACAAGTGAACCTTCCAAGAGGAACGATATTTTATTATCAATGCATTTGACTCAAAAGTGTCTTTTAATATAATTTTAAAAAAAATATGTGTACTTGCCTAGTTAGACTAAACTCTTAGACCGTTGTTAAGGGTATGACTATGCAGACCATGCAGATTTATCCTTCCAAAAGATATGAGAGCCTCATTGGTTATCAAGATTCTGGGATTCGATATCCTTTTCCTCCCAATTCCTAGGGAGTTTGGTTTCAATTTCTGCTATTATTTGTTATATTTTTCAACTAGACCATTAGAGTGGTTTATCTTTCTCCAATTTTGAACCCACCCAACCATTAAACCTGTAAGCAGCTGCGAAATAATATTCAAATAACATTTTAGAGTGTAATCTGAATCTGACAAAAATAATTGTGTTTAATTATGTAATTGGGGATTCCCCTTAACATAATTTCTTCTTGTTATGCCCACCCGTGATATAATCTGAAGTAACTTGATTTTTACCACTAATTGCTTGCCCCCCTTTTTTCCAATGAGATTTACTTAACCTACTTTCTGTTCGCTATAAATTAAAAATAATCTGAGGATAATACCTTTCCTTTTGCGCCACAAATTAAAAATAATCCGAAGATAATATTACTTTAATTGCTCTCGTCTCCTACACGGATGAGATTCATTAAACCCAAACTCTTTACACTATAAATTTAAAATACTCCGCTTCGGGTTTTAGTGTAAGTAACTCTTCCTTTTTTACCGGTGAATTGCTCAAGGGAGCAGTCTAGCGTTTTTTTCGTAACCTACGCGGTCTGATAAAGGGGCGGGAACAACTGCTTTCATTGTTCCCGCATTTGGAGACCGAAGCTGTACCAAGCTTCATCACGGGCTGAACACGGGTAAGTTTTGAGACGATCTCTGCTGAGATCACTTTCTCTTTGTGAACCTTTTCACATAGGAGGAAACCCCACTACTGACACCCTTATTTCCATTCTTTTAAATTTCCAGCCTGATTACCGCTAAATGAAAACTTTCCGTTTCAAACTCCGCAGTCAAACAATTTGCTGACGGCAACCGGACATACCGACTGGTGCCGCGACCTTATTAAAGACTAAACCACCCGATAAGGACCGGGTTGGAATTATCACCGGTTCCCCGGTGAGTTGATTTAGCCAGAGAATCATGAACGTTATTTACACCTAATTACGCTTTCAATAGATACAGCAACAATCCCTTATCATTTTCTTATTTACAGACCACGCGCCTCGATCATTAGGATCAGGTAATTATTCCTACCCTTACTTTCAGTTTTCTTTCGCAGCAGCCTACTGATTTACCTCTTGAAATTAAGATTCTGACCTGATTTTAGTGGTCCTGCTAGACTTATTCACCAGTATTGTCTTAATGGAGTGACACGGCTTGTTGTTTTTATTTTACCGCATGTCTAAGAAAAATGGAACCCCTTTTCACTTACAAGCAAAGTGAGATTTTGAGTACGCTTTTAAGACTTGGCACTGACAATTATTTGGTGAGATTTACACTATTGATATTAGAATTCGAGGGCAACATGAATAACTACTTAAACATGAGATGTGTGATAACAAAGTAACTATGTGATTCAACTAACTATAACCCGCTTTAATCAATGGTTAGTTCCATTTTATTTTCTAAGAAATACAGTTTTCATATTGGGAGCTTCGTTTAAATTAAAAGTAAGGATTACTGCTTATTAAGTAATTAACATTTTGGTTTATTCGCAATTGACGCTGAACCATTGGTTTGAAACTAGAACTAAAGCATGTTGTTTTCTTAATAATTCGCCTTAGCTACTGTGAACATTATACTAGTTATATCCTATAGACCAGGTTTTAAGAGACAGTTGTTGTTGAAATTTCAAGTCAATCGAATTTCGAAGTGAGACAGTCACTATTAGTAATTCACCTCACAGTGCACTTTGTGGATTACTACTTATCTAGTAATTAACAATTTTGTTTATTCGCAATTGACGCTGAACCATTGGTTTGAAACTATAACTAAAGCATGTTGGTTTCTTAAATAATTCGCCTTAACTACTGTGAACATTATACTAGTTATATCCTACAGACCAGGTTTGAAGAGACAGTTGTTGTTGAAATTTCAAGTCAATCGAATTTCGAAGTGAGACAGTCACTATTAGTAATTCACCTCACAGTGCACTTTTGTGTATATTTAAGAGATGAACTCACTGGAGGATTATGATAACCTCATATGCGCCGTATGTCACGACACATTACTCTATCGCACAAGTTTAGATTCATGAATACAAATGAAATAACGGTTTTACTTTCAGTACAAAAAGTCACCTATTGTTTTACTCCCACCCCTTCTTGTTGGTTTCCACCTCACTGGTATCCTTTCTCGTTACACGTACCCTCCGTATGTTTGTGATATCATTTTGACTGTATTATATCTCTTATAGCCCTGAAGAGTCACAGCCACATGCTGTGATGAAACACGTGTAGGCTTGAATGACAAGCACAGTGATTCCTAAGGGGTGAACACTGTTGATGAATAAATATCTTGAAAACGAAAATTACGTTTGGTTTGATCTATCCCAAAGGAATGAATGCTTGAAACATAAGAATATCAACTACATACATATAGTGTGCTCTGGATCCTTGCCCAATCCCTTAAAACATGCTACTGCCCCAGTTAATTACCACACTCCAGGTAAATAGGGCTCCAGGCACAACATACATGAGATGTAAATGAATGGAGGTGGTACACCTAAGCACCTCTTTACTAATTAACCTATCCAAATAAAGTCTTTGAGGCAAAACAGGAGGTAAGACATACCAAGTAACACTGACAGTACTGACTGACTTGATGCCTCCACGGAAATTCCCAAAATGCAATCACCTTAGCACATTCACCGCTGTGCTGGTGAATAGTCAATTTCCGTCAATCTCCCTCATCCAAAATGGCCACTATGCAGCGTGATGATGTAAACAAGCTACGCGGCTGTGTGTTGACCAACTAAAGAATACGCTGCACACGTTCCAATATCGATGATGTGCACATATTCCAGTAGCGATGACGCACTCACTTGTAGCTGGCAAAAATAACTCTGTGGAACAACAAAGTAGAACAGTGCTGAAACTACACCCGCGCTCCCAAGATTCCAGCAAGGAACGGCGAGCGGGAGAGTACCGATAAGCAGCAGTTTTAAAAGTAAACACACTCGGAAGGCTTGGAGAACAAAAAACCCTGGATGGTAGGAAAATCTGGGACACGAATCCCAGTCATGAAATCCAGGTCCTGTACAAGCACATCCACAGCAATTTCCTTTATGTAGAAAGTTTAAATGCAGTCAATTAATAAAGTACCAATTAAAAAAAATCCATGGGTAGGCTATGTACTCTGCTCCTGTGCTGCATATGATGACAGGTACCTCAAACTAACTCATCGCCATTGTTGCAAAGACAGCTTCAAAGTTAAACAGGTGTCTATTCAAAGCAGCACTGCAAAGTGTTTTCCAAGCAAGTGAGCTCCAGTTCAACTGCCGCGCAACCAGGAATTCCATGATCAACCTGCTCCTGGAATCCAGAATGCACTACAAAACATAACAAAACATGTACAGAGAATGTATGCTAACATATGCTAATGCATGATAATAATACAACCACTACACACTGATTGTGCCACCCACATGAGTAGCCCTTCAAACGTGTCTCAGACCTGCCACTGCAGCATCTGTGTGCAGTTTTAAACTGCCATTTCAACCTGGCAAGTGCACCCTCCTGTCAGTCCCAAACCGTCCCTTTTAGTACATGCAAGTCACCCCTATGGTAGGCCTAAGGCAGCCCCAGTGTATTTAAAAGGTAGGACATGTATTGGTGTATTTTACATGTCCTAATAGTGACATACTGCTAATTTTGTTTTTCATTACTGCGAGGACTATGTCTTCGGTAGGGTAACATAGGGATAGCCTTGAAATATCTTTTAAGTGCAATTTGCCATTGGGAGCAGGTAGAGATTTGGAGTTTGAAGTTTCTGAACTCATAATTTAAAAATACATTTTTGGGTGAAGTTGGTTTTTAAATTACATGTTTGAAAATGAAACTCTTAGAAAGTGGGCATTTTCTTGCTTAACCATTCCGTGTCTCTGCCTGTCTGTAGAATCCATGTCTGGGTTGGCTGACAGTTGGGCCCTTGTGCAATTCACTGTAGACGGCCACACAAAGGTAGCTGAGGTGTGACTTGCATATCCTGATGGGCCTTTCTGAGCTAGAGTGGTGGGAGGAGTTGTCACTGACACCTGAATGGGGCTGTGCCTGTCCTCACACAAAGCTGTCCCTAACTTTCTGTAGCGTGTCTGGAGCTAGGTCAGAGAAAGGCAGGGTGCACTACAAAGACTTTCCTTTCAAGGTTGCCTACTTCAAAAGAAGAAAGGGGTATAAGTATTGTACCTCTGATGCACCACTCCAGCTCCGACACAGGGCCTGTCTCATTGCCGTGGAATCAACGCAGCGTGTCTGGAATTTTGATGCATGGTCCCTGGGAGCCGACTGCTTCATCAGCATTGCCCAGCAGTAATGAACCGAGACTGCGTATCTGGAGAACAACGCATCACCTCCCCTTCCAGTAAGGAAATGTCGCATCACCTCCCTTGGAACTGACACATGACCTACCCTGTGTAGTAGTAAGGAACTGACGCATCACCTCCCCTGGCAGTAGGGAACAGATGCATCATTTCCTCCGGGTGTAAGGAACTGACTCATCGCTTTGTTTTTCCTGCACCCCACCTCCCCTGTACATCGCACGTCTTTGAATTTTAACACATCCAAGGTACTTTGTGCTAAAAGTGACTCATCAATAGATTCCTATGTACTATATTTGCTAAGCGTTGGAAAAGTGATATCTTTACCTCTGTGTGTTGGATATTTGTCATTTTGATCTTATTTTATTCAGATAAATATTGGCTACTGTTCTAAACTGGTGTGGATTGTTTATGTAGTGTTTTCACTGTGTTACTGTGTGTGTCTGTACAAATTCCTCTGAGATAAGCCTGACTGCTTATGCCAAGCTACCAATGGGGATGAACATGGGCTATCTTAGCTGCGTGGCTCCCTTACCCTGACGAGAGTCAGGGTCCCTACTTGGACAGGGTGCAAACCACTGCCAACTAGTGACTTCATTTCAAACATATATTTATCTAGGAATTAGGGTGCTGATAACGACTCCTGGAAGTAGCGCCTTCCCCAGCCCTGGAGCATGCAGATAGATTACCTCACTTACGGGAGCAGCAGTTAAACATATTCTTACTCCTCAACATCCATTCATTCTCTGCTCATTACATAATACTTCCCAGGACCACACCCTAAAACTTTCCCTGCATATTAAGTAGTTCCTATGCAGAGTCTGCTCAGAATCACAAGGGTCCTAGTGCATATAGCAGCAATGTACTACATATCCCGCTTTGTTAAATAAAAGTGGCAGGCATCATTTGAAATCACATCTCCTCAATCACTCTGTAAGGAGCTTGTATGTGTCTGCTAGATTAGGTAATACAAGGTGATCGAGGATCACCCTCATCAGGTAACAGCGGTACATGCTCCGGAGCCAGAAATGTGGGTGTGGTCACCTCCACAGTAGTTGCAGGAGCTATCAAGTGCTGAGTTAGGTGTTTAAAGTGTGTTGTGTCCTGGGTAATGAACTTTCCAAGACAATGTGCTGTCACCATGGTTTCCTTGCACGCCACTACCTGTAGAGGGTCAGCGGCGAAGGGGTGTCTGTCTTTTGATTCTGTCGTTATTTTATCAATGGCCAGTCTCCTTTGTCAAAAGCTGGCATCCCTGTCTCATCACTCTCCCGAGCTGAACAGGCTCAGAACTGACTCCATTGATTAATACTCTAGATTTCAGGACAGCATAATTAGCTTGGACGATGGCTATGAGTGCTTCACAGAAACCAACGCGTTTTAATTTTAGAAAAAGAAAGGACCAATCTTGTTGGTTAAGTGCTTTTTCACCATCAAGGCCCAGATCTTTTGATTTGTGGCCTTCTCTATCAAGTGAAGTACTTGTCTCACTTTGCCATGAGTCTGTCTGCCCTTTATGAAGCTGGATTGATCCAGGTGGATCAGATCTGGCATCAGCTTTTCAAGGTTGGAGGCCAATATTATTGTATATAATTTAGGGTATAAATTATGTAGTGTTATGGGTCTTTAAGACCCGTAGGGGCTAGTGACTTTCCCAGGTTTCAGAATGACTGTCACTAATGCCTCATTCATAAATGAGGTGACTGATCTTTGTTCAGCAAAATGCTTGAAATGAAGCGTTAACTCTGGTGTCAGATCAGAACAAAACGCCTTATAGAAGTGAGCTGTGAGGCCGTCTGGTCCTGCTGCTTTATGGAATTTAAGGGAAGCAATATCTTTGTGTACCTCTTTTTCATAAATGGGTTTCACTAATATCTCATTTTGAGCCTTTGTTATCTGAGGAAGCTTCACACCATTCAAATATTCAGGTTGGGCGTGAGGGTCTACTTGTTCCGCTGTGCAGAGTTTTTCATAACATTTCTTTAAAATGTGGTTTCTCCATTTCGGAGGTCGCCAACTGTCCTGACTGTGTGGATATGTGTCCAATGTACTCTTTTTCATGCTTATTCTTTAATTGGCGGGCTAGATGTGTGTCTACTTTATTACCTTGAAAGTAAGAGGCCTGTCTGAGGAGATGAAGAGTGAACTCTGCCCGATTGTTGCAAATAGCATAGGAAGGCAAATACCGGTCGGTAACGGCCAATTTCGGCCGTTACCGACCGGTATTTGGAGTTTGGGATGTAGGGGCATGTTAAAATACAGATTCGGTAATTTTACCGAATCGGTAAAATACCGAAACGGTAAAATTACCGAATCTGTATTTTGACATGTAGGTAGCACTGTAATCAGTGCTACAGGGGTTTAAGAAATCGTTATTTACCACCAACTAGAAGTTGGTGGTAAATAATGAAAACCCTTTAAAAAGCATTTCTTTTGCTTTTTAAACAGTGGCATGTTGCAGACATACATGCCCTATGGGCATGTATGTCTGCAACATGTGCACTCATGCACAATTGAGGGGTGCAACAGGGTGTCAAAGTCACACCCTGCCACCCTTCAATGTTTCCCCCAATTACCGAATCGGTATTTACCGATTCGGTAATTGCCATTCATTCCGATAGGCCTCCAGGCCCATAGGAATGAATGGCAATTACCGAATCGGTAAATACCGATTCGCTAATTACCGAATCATACCGATCCGGTAATTAAATTGGTAAAATTACCTACATCCCGATTGCCAGTTCTTAAATACCAAATCAGTATGATTCGGTATTTAAGAATCGGTAATCTGGGATTACCTACATCTGGCCCTAAGTTTCCCCCTTGGTGCTGCGCCTTTTCGCTGTAGAGCCATTGTTGTGGTAGCTTGGTGAGCCTGTTCAAGTTGGTGTAATCATATTTTAAGTACCACGCATTCTGAGGCTCTGTTTATTGAGGCCTGAGTTCCACATTAGACATTTGCCCCTAATATTTGCTGTAAATGCTTCCCATATTAGCTGGGAGGTAGCATGAGGGATATTAATTTAAAAATATCCCCTGATTTTGGAGGTCAAACCACAGGGTACAAATCATAAGGAATTCTTCAGCAATAGAGAAAGCCCACAAGATCAGTGGGGTTTCTCTATTGCTGAAGAATTCCTTATGATTTGTACCCTGTGGTTGGACTGAACTATGGAATGATATATTTTGGAGAATACATGAACTTGGAATAATAAAGAAGAAACAAAAACTTTACAAATTGGAAAAGGGTGTTACTGATATGGACATTTATATTCACTAGCGTTGCTCAGGTTGGAAATTATGTTTGTGCTTTAGGGAAGAGCTTTGTCTATCCTTTATTACAACCTTTGGTAATGGTTGTATTCTCACCATCTGCGGCCCTCAGAACATTGCATTGGCTCCCTCTCCATAAAAGGATTCTCTTTAAAATCTTATTGACTATAAAATCGTTCTCATCGGGGGCGTGGCCAAGATGGCGGAGTGAGCGGACGCTTCGCTCCGGAGCTCCTCCGACCCGACTAGGCCCAAGCCTGCATACTAGCGTTCTCCCCCTGCCACCATCCCGTGGAGACTGCGGGGACGAACGCCACAGCCCGGACCACCCCACAGCACATCGGGGTCCCGGTGATTCTGCGGCAAAGAGTATGAAACCCGCCGCGGCAGCCGGAGCGGGAAGCAACGAGCGAGGCGTCGCTCGGAGGACAACAACTGCCCGACCGAGTCGGAATTCGCGCCCTGCAACCGGCGCGGCTCAAGGGAGCTACGCCCGACCCGGCGGCGCGACACAGCCCGGCGATCCGGCGGGCGTAGGCCCACTCAGCTAATCGAGGCCGCGGCTGCGACCTATACGAGCGAGGCCTTCGCCGATAGTCACTGCGGCACCAGGAGGGTCCGCCGGGCGGCCCCTGGCGCCTCGCCCACCACACTAGCCCGGTCCCGACCCCCTGCGGTGGCCGTGATAGAAAGAGAATCCGGCTTGATTGGAGGGACCCAAGGGAGAGACCGGCGCCGGACCTTCGCCGCCATTTTGGCTGAGCACGCCCGGGCCTGGAGGAGCACGGGGCGTCGCGGCCCGACCCGATCGGATTAAAACTTCCTGAGGCCTGTAAGCTGCAGCTCCGATTTGGCCTGGGGCATCTTGGGTAGGCCCCCTAGGAGGTCCTGGCTACATCAGCAGGGACAGTGCCGCGGACGTAAAGGAGTCTACTCCGCTGCAAGAACGAGACCGGGTGTGTACGGACGGGCTCCGGCGCGGCTGGAGCCACCGGCCATAGCGCGGCCCCACCGCCGGTGTGCCTGCCTACGCTGCCCGAGGCCTGCCACTGCCGCCGTGTGCGAGTCGCTGGACGCACCGGCGCTGCTGGGGGATGCCGATCGTCTGGGGCGGTGGGCGGAGCCCTGGGGGACGGAGGCCCACGTGGCCTGGCCGCGGAACCCTGAGGCCCCCAAACTCATCTAACACCGGAGCGGAGCACCGACGGGCGTCCCCGACCAGCGGAACCCCCTCAAAATGGCCGCCCAGAGGGGAAGAAAGAAGGGCGAGCGGACACTGCCTGAGATGCTGAACAAACCCCAGGCGAAAGCGGACAAGGGACACTCATCACCGGGCTCGTCGAAGGCCCAGCAGGACGCTGACACAGGTGAACCGCCCATAACCCGCTGTTTTTTGGAATCCCTCTTCAACTCCCTACGGGACGACTTCCATACTCTGAAACAGGAGGTAGCGGGAGAGGTCGGAGAGGTGCGGAGGGAGGTGGACAGCCTCGGGGTAAGAGTAGCCGCCATGGAGGGCGCAGACACCGCCAGAGATGAGGAGATAGTACAGCTCCAGCAGGAGGTGATACGCCTGAAAGACCAACAACTGGACCTCCAGGCCCACGCCGAGGACCTTGAAAACAGGTCCCGTCGGAACAACATTCGGGTCCGAGGCGTACCATCCAAAGAAGAGGGCACCGATGTAGCGAGTTACTTGCAGGACTTGTTCCTGACATTCTAGGCGAATCGGCGGACTTCCACATTCGGATCGACAGGGCCCATCGTGTGGGACTTGCGAGACGGACCTCAGCTCCACCGCCAGACATCTTGGCCTTTCTCCTGGATTACCCACTCAAGGAACGTATTCTTACCGAAGCCAGGAAGAAGCAGCCCTTGCAGGTCAGAGGCCATCCAGTGGCCCTATATCAGGACCTTTCCGCGATAACGCTCCAAAAACGTAAGTCCTTTAAAATTGTGACAGACTTTCTGGGGGAACATGAAACACCGTATGCTTTGGGTCACCCCTTTCGCATCATCTTCAGGTGGAATGGGACTTTGCACCAACTTCGCTCCCTCCAGGACACCTGCGGGGTGTTGGGGATCACGGCAACTGAGGAAGACTCTCACTCCCCGCGGCGACGGCGCTTCACCAGAGACGGCTGGCAGCAGGTCCCGAACCGTCGATCTTTGGGATCCAGTGCGCGCCCAGACCCACAGACTATCAGAGCAGATATGGTCGATGCAGTGCGAGAGGTGGCCCGAGACACTGCACCGACTGCCTGAGACCTTCTCAGGGGGAGAACACTTCGGCATTACTCATTTAGCAGGTATTGGGCTCCGTGGAGAGGGGGCGAGGGAGAGGGGCCTGGTGGCTGGACGTCCACACAGGTAAACTTCCACTGACTTGCCCCCCAGTGGGGCTGGACTTGGACAATGGTGTGTTTCAGGGTCGATACTGAACTGTTTCTATCTGGTTTCTTGTTGGGGTTAGGGTGGGTCTGGGGGGACTGGGAAGGTTGTTGGTGGGAGTTGGAGGGGGGCGGGGGGGGAATGGGGGGGTGGGGAGAGTGAGTGGGGGGTCCTCCTTGTCCACGAGTTTCACACGGGCCAGCTCTCTTGGCCCGCCTTTGCGACTCACACGCACGGCATAGCTTCTCCACCTGCAGGGTTGACATTACTCGCCCGTTGACTATCCTCACTCTCAATGTGAGCGGGCTCAATAACCCAATCAAACGCAAAGCAGTTCTTTCACTCCTGGAGCACTCCGGAGCGGACATCTGTCTCCTACAGTAGACTCACTTGCTCCCCAAAAACCATCATAGACTTAGGTCTCGCTCCTTCCCATGGCAATTCTTTTCCTCCGCAAACAAGAAAGTAGCTGGGGTAGCGATAGTAGTGGCTAAATCATTCGGGGGACGGGTCTTACATAAGGAGGCGGAAATCAAAGGCAGGTTACTGGCACATCGCTTCATCATTGCAGGACAGACGCTGTTGATAGGTTCCATTTATGCACCAATGAAGGTCAGGAGGCGGTCACAGCCACCACACACTCACACTTACTGCTGGGGGGTGACCTCAATCTGGTGTTTCATAACACCGGAGATCGATCCGGGCAATGCTCGGGACAAGTGGGAGGGCTCTCGAGGATGGGCCAGACCCATCTTGCAGACTTGGGACTGATTGATCTGTGGCGACAGGTGCACCCACAAACCACGGCATACACGTATTACTCGGCAGCCCACAAAACTTATGCACGTCTGGATTATTTTTTATGCTCCTCCCTGTTGGTGTCTTGTACACGGGATGTTGAGATTCGACGGGCCTCCCTGTCGGACCATTCCCCGGTGGTGGTGTCATTCACGATGCCTGCCACCCCGAGACCTCAGCGGCACTGGTAACTGCGTGATAACTTACTTCACAGGCCAGTTGTGTTAGAACGCATCAAGACTGCCTTGAGCCAATTTCTCGCGCACTGCGCGAACGACGACACCACCAAAGTTACCCAATGGGCTGCGCTCAAGGCCGTCCTGCGGTGCGAGTGTATCCCCCTATTAGCCAATAATAGGGAACGCGCGCAAAAGAGAGCCGATATCACACAACGCGTAGCAGAGCTGGAACAAATGCACCAGCGTACAGGAGCGGCTCGAGCATGGCTCCAATTGTGCGCGGAAAGGAAGATGCTTGCGGCCTTAGATCAGGATGTATTTACAACAAGGGGTGGTGATGGACAGAGTCTCTGAATTAAGCAGAATACTCTCACCCAGTCACGCCATGGTGGTTCCTCTACTAAAAAAATCGGGCGCCGATTCTTCTACTCCTGCCAACTTTCGCCCGATATCTTTGTTGCCAATCTTCTCAAAGATACTGGAGAGACATATAAATTTCCAGCTATCCCAACTGGTTGAAAATACCGCCTTTCTCCACCCTTCTCAGTCGGGTTTCCGGTCTAGGCATTCAACTGAGACAGCACTCCTGGGGGTAACAGAGAGTCTGAGGCACGGTGTCGACCAAGGTAACACCATGGCGCTCATCCTGTTGGATTTGAGCGCAGCGTTCGACACCGTGTCACACTCCATCTTAATTGACTCTCTGAAATCTCTAGGTGTGGGCGGCCAGGCCTTGGCCTGGCTGGTGTCTTTCCTTAAAGACCGGAGTTTCCAAGTGTTCTCTCCTAAAGCTGCTTCCACCATTTGTCCATCTACCCGTGGTGTCCCCCAAGGCTCAATCCTTAGCCCCTTATTATTTAATATTTACGTTAAACCCTTGGCATCAATTGTCGAACAGGCTGGGCTAACCCTATTTTCCTATGCTGATGACACCCAGATTGTCTTCTCCCTATCAGGGAGAGACGAGAATAACATCTCCGCACTCAAGTCTGGCCTCACTCTTGTGGCTGACTGGATGCGGAGAAACTGTCTCAAACTGAATGGGGAGAAGACCGAGGTGGTCATTCTGGGTCGCAATAAACATCTTTGGGGCCCCCACCATTGGCCCATCGAATTGGGAACTGTACCTACACCTTCCACTGCAGTTCGTAACCTGGGCGTCATTATTGACGACAGGTTAACGATGAGACAACAGGCCACTAAGGTCGCTGCCATCTGCTTTTCAACGCTGCGGTGGCTCCATAAGATCTTGTGGATGCTCCCACTCTCCTCCCGTAGAACCATAGTCCAGGCGCTTGTAACATCTCGCCTGGACTACGGTAATATTCTCTACTTGGGTGCAGATAAAGCCACCTTGCAGGTATTACAGGTAGTGCAAAATGCGGCTGCGCGCCTGCTGAAAAACATTCCCAGACGCACTTCAGCCAAGGCCGCCTTGCGCGACCTTCATTGGTTGAGTATGCCTGAACGCATTAAATTTAAGGCACTATGCTATATGTTCAAGGTTAAGCAGGGTAGTGCCCCAGCTTACCTTCAAGGGTTGATAACACCTTACAGACCCATACGTCCACTAAGGTCATCGGACGTGGGAAATTTCATCATGCCAAGATGGAAGCTGACAAAAATAGGAGGTCGTTCCTTTTCTACTTTGGGCCCTAGGTATTGGAACGCCCTCCCACTGGCCCTAAAACTCGAGACCAACTTGTTTCGCTTCCGTAAGGCCTTGAAGACATGGCTTTTTTCTCAACGTGCCCCATAGCCTGCTGTGTTTCAATTTAAGTGCAACTGCCTCCTTTTCTTCTACAGTCTATCCCTAGCGCCGGGAAACCCATTGTGGGTAGCTGTGCGCGATATAAGCTTAAATATAAAAAAATAAATAAAGAGATCAGGGCTAGATCCAACACCGTTTTTTAGCTCATTGCACCATCCCAGTTTCAGAACATGGCTGTATGCAAATTAGTCTGTCCCTGGCCCAGTGCATCATGGGAACAGGGCAGACCAGACTGCAAAAGCCAATTCTTACACTGGGAAGGAAACAAGCTTCCGGGGACCGGTTTCTGGCATTTCAGCCGTCTTCGGCCCGGCTTGCTTGAATCCTGATGGTGCAATGAGCAAGGGACTCACATCTGAGTATACCCTTCCACGCTTAGGGTGGACAAAAATATTTACAAGAAGGGGTGGTGATGGACACCATCAGGATTCAAGCAAGCCGGGCCGAAGACGGCTGTAATGCCAGAAACCGGTCCCTGGAAGCTTGTTTCCTTTCCAGTGAAGAATTGGCTTGGTAGTTTGGTCTGCCCTGTTCCCATGATGCACTGGGCCAGGGACAGACTAATTTGCATATAGCCGGGTTCTGAACTGGGATGGTGCAGTGAGCTAAAAAACGGTGATGGATCAAGCCCTGATCTGTTGACTGGGTAGGAGTGTTCTGATTAACTCAGATACTCTGTCCATCACCACCCCCTTTTTGTAATTATTTTGGCCACCATGAGTGTGGAAGGGTATGCTCAGACATGAGTCCCTTGCTCATTGCACCATCAGGATTCAAGCAAGCCGGGCCGAAGACGGCTGTAATGCCAGAAACCGGTCCCCGGAAGCTTGTTTCCTTTCCAGTGAAGAATTGGCTTGGTAGTTTGGTCTGCCCTGTTCCCATGATGCACTGGGCCAGGGACAGACTAATTTGCATATAGCCGGGTTCTGAACTGGGATGGTGCAGTGAGCTAAAAAACGGTGATGGATCAAGCCCTGATCTGTTGACTGGGTAGGAGTGTTCTGATTAACTCAGATACTCTGTCCATCACCACCCCCTTTTTGTAATTATTTTGGCCACCATGAGTGTGGAAGGGTATGCTCAGACATGAGTCCCTTGCTCATTGCACCATCAGGATTCAAGCAAGCCGGGCCGAAGACGGCTGTAATGCCAGAAACCGGTCCCCGGAAGCTTGTTTCCTTTCCAGTGAAGAATTGGCTTGGTAGTTTGGTCTGCCCTGTTCCCATGATGCACTGGGCCAGGGACAGACTAATTTGCATATAGCCGGGTTCTGAACTGGGATGGTGCAGTGAGCTAAAAAACGGTGATGGATCAAGCCCTGATCTGTTGACTGGGTAGGAGTGTTCTGATTAACTCAGATACTCTGTCCATCACCACCCCCTTTTCGTAATTAGATCAGGATGTGGCTGAATATGCCACTCTCCGGCTGCGTCATGCGTACTATACTGGGGGGGACCGATGCGGGAGACTCCTGGCGAGCAGGCTGAGGGAGCAGCAACAGCGGCAGCACATTCGGACCATCCAGGTTGGGGGTGGTGACCCGATAGCAGAGGATGGGGCAATTCTATGCTGACCTCTACGAGACGGACCGCTTAGACCTGAAATCCAGCAGGGACTACCTCCGGGGCGCTACCCTTCCCTCTTTAAATACGGCACAGGCGGAGTTCCTCGATCGTCCCATTGGACTAGAGGAAGTGATTTCAGCGATATCTCTCCTCAAGCTGGGTAAATCACCGGGACCGGATGGCTACTCGGCGGTCTTTTACAAGACGTTCTGCCCACAAATAGCCCCTCTACTACATGACCTATTTAACTCCTTCGACCAACCAGGTGCCATATCCCCGGATCTACTGGAGGCTGCGATATCGGTGCTGCCCAAACCTGGCCGAGATCCCACCCGGTGTGGATCGTACCGTCCAATATCCCTGTTGAATATAGATCTCAAGCTATACACGGGGATCTTAGCGAGCAGACTCGCCCCGTACATGCAGCAACTAGTGGAACCCGATCAGGCCGGATTTATCCCGCAGAGGCAAACCAGCGATAACACTAGGCAAGTCCTCCATTTGATAGAGGCAGGGTCGCGAATGAGGCCGGACTGCATGCTACTCACCATCGACGCCGAGAAGGCTTTCGACCAAGTGCATTGGCCGTACTTAGATCTGACACCCCAGAAGTTTGGCTTAGGCTAGACTCTCCGCAACCGGATCTTTAATTGTTATCGCCGGCCGACAGCGACAGTCAGAGTTAATGGCCATACATCTCCGCGCTTTCCTATCGGCCGGGGGACGAGGCAAGGCTGCCCACTGTCCCCCCTGCTGTTCGCTCTCTATATGGAGCCATTAGCACAACGTATACGACAACACTGCCTCATTGAAGGCATCCCATTCAGAGGGGACACGCATAAAATCAGTCTGTATGCAGACGATATTCTGCTTTCCCTGATGTCGCCGATGCAGTCCCTTCGGGCGCTCTTTGTGGAACTTCACACTTTTGCTCAGGCCTCGGGCTTCAAAATCAACGTAGAGAAATCGGAGGCACTGAACATCTCCTTGCCACCTGACGTGTTGGCGGAGGCCAAGGCCGAGTACGATCTACAGTGGTCCACTTCCCCCATTTCCTACCTAGGTGTTCTGTTGGCACCTACGATACGTGCTACAGCAGAAGTCAACTACACGAGACTCAGCACGCGCCTCCATGGAGAACTCCAGCAGTGGAAACACCTCACGCTCTCCTGGCTGGGCCGCATTGCGGCTATTAGAATGACTCTGCTGCCACAGATTCTTTACATTTTTCAAACCCTCCCCCCACGCCCGCCAGTGGGGTGGCTCCACAAAACGCAATCTGACCTGATGTGATATATCTGGAATGGCCGGCGCCCGCGCTTTAAGCATTTGATTGCTACACTCCCTCCCGTGCATGGGGGCGTGGGTGTCCCTGACCTCACCTTCTACTTCCAAGCAGCTCAGCTGTGCACATTGGTAGAATGGCACCAACTAGAATCCAGTAAATACTGGCTTTTCCAGGACCAGGCGGTGGCGGGCCGGCTGTTGCAAGTGGTCCCATTTTTGCCGCGTCGCCATAGGCCGCCCAATCTCTACGCGTTGCAGATTACGAGCACGGTCCTGAGCACTTGGGACACGGTAGCGGTACAGCGAGGCTTCACCTCATTCCCCTCCCCGATGACACCGATCTTCAACAATCCGGACTTTTCCCCGGGCCTTGACCCACAGGCGTTTGCGATATGGAGGACAACACCCTGCAGGGCTGTGGGTCATATGGTTGACCTCAACGGTATTCTTCCCTTCCTGAAGCCGAAAGAGGACTACGGCATACCGGAATCCGACCGCCTGCCATATCTACAGGTCCGCCACTGGGTTCTTCATCCATCTATTAAGCCCGGCGCACAGCGACAGCTCACGCCATACGAAAAATGGCTGGTGACACGTACCTCTGATAAAAAGCTGCTCTCAGACTTATATCAACACCTACTACTCACTAACATTCACTCATACAACGCAGGTAGAGCCAGGTTGGAGAGGGACCTCGGGAGGGCACTTACTCACAAGGAATGGGAGGGCATATATCACAGGGTTCGCCACTCAGCCTACCACATGGGCCTTACTGAAACGCTCACTAAAGTGGCCACATATTGGTATCACACACCAGAACGCCTGCACCGCTGGGACTCTCGAGTCACTGACCGTTGCTGGAGGGGATGCGGGGAGCTAGGTACCCTAGAACACCTACTCTGGAGCTGCGGACGTCTGCAACCTTACTGGACCACAATCCTTGACTTAATAGACATGCACCTAGACACACAACTACCCTGATTCCCTGCCTATGTGCTGCTAGCCTCCCCAACGCCTTAATGTACCCCCTGAAGTCCCTGAGGGGGAGACTCATAGCAATCGCGCTGGGAGCAGCGATACAGAACATTGTGGCACACTGGAGGGATGTTCAGCCGCCTCAGCAACTTGGGTGGTTACATAGGCTCTGGACGATACTAGGGATGGAGATGCTATCACTGGCTAAGGCTGGGAGGGGAGAAGACTTTGCAGAACTTTGGCGGCCATTCCTGACCCTACTCACAGGGGAATTCAGGGAGCTGAGCTGTCCCCGATACCTGCGGCGTCTGCACTTGGCGGACACCCCACTTGCAGATCCTGCCACACAACCTCGTAAGCCGAGAACTCGGAGGCGCGCAACCCCCAAGGAAATGCTTTAAAGTAGTGTCAGTCACCTGCAGACCTCTTTACTCGTTGGACAAGGAAGGGGGTGGGATGGGTGGGGTTGGGGGGGAATTGTTGGGGTTGTCACGGTTCTGCTTAACAACATACTATATTCGAAGGTGGCTCCCGGAACCTAACAACGCGGCCGGCCCAGTTGGGTTGTAGGCGACTTGCTGTGTTTTACACCAAATGTTCTGGGCTCAGTATAGACCTTCTTACTTGCTTGTATTATCATGGGTGATTCGGGCCACTTTTAGCATGAACCGTGGCACCTTTTGCATTTTCTTGCAATAAAAAGATTTAATACTAAAATCTTATTGACCTCCTTTAGAGTACTAAACAACGTTGGCCCTAAATATCTCTCAAAAAAATATACGCGTTACAATCCCACCAGAGTTTTGAGATCAGCAGGCAGTAACTTAATCAATACTCCCACCTTTCACTATAAAATCAAAGGTGAAAAAACTCTTAGTGTCCAGGCTTCCAGGGCATGGAATGCTATGCCAAAGGAGCTAAGACTATTAGATCGAGAAGCCCCTTTTCGAAAACAACTTAAAACTTGGCTATTCAACTTGTCAGATGCATATGTATTGGCCGCCATCTAGTTCCCTCCTCCATTGACTTCCTCGCTTTTTAGCGCCAGGATGCTCCTTTCGGAGCGATAGTTTGCGCTTTATAAATACCGAATAACAAGAACAATAACAATAACAACCTTAGAGCACATGCTAGTTTGAAATACAATAAAAAAACGTATGTACTATTTTGCACAATTTTCCCCCTACTGCCAATCTGTTGTGAAGTGCCTTTTGGAGGTTGTCACTGAAACACGGTCTCTCATCAGGGAGAAGGGAAAAACCATTGTTGATACCACGTCGGTAGAGTACCGCATTACAATGTCACTGAGACAGACGCATTATCTGAAATGGAGATGAGGAGGATTGTGGCAGTCTGTAAGTCTTGTCTCAGGGCTTTCCTTAGAAAAGTATAATCTAGCCTAGAGTATGAACGGTGTGAATGGGAGAGGAAAGTGTAATCATGTGTCATGAGATGAAGTGTCCTCCAAGCATCCAGGAGACCTAGGGTCTGTAAGGCCAGTTTAAGCGGTCTTGGGAAACTACCTGTTGATGCTCTGGGTGGGTGATATAGTGAACAAAACGGTTCTTAGCTTATTTCGAAATCAACACACAAATGCTGTATAGAGACACAATGGAAAACTATACGTGTTATAAAATTTCCAAACCCAGCCGGGAAAGGATTTTATTTTATAAAGAAGCAATGTTCAATTCAGTAATACATTCGTAATCACAAGACACAAGCCTGTGTCGTACATGAAAAGAAGGAAACAGAAAGATAGCATAAGGGTGAAAGGGGTGTCTATCAGGCAAAGAGCGAGAGCAAAGACAGGGTACTGTTTATAGGTAAAAAATCAATCACAGTATCGCCTGGAGTGGAACATAAACAATCTTATTGCTCATTGTTATAAATATGAAACCACTCATGGGTGTCGACGTTTCGATCCCTATTGCTCGAAAAGATACATGGGATCATCATCAGGACATTTATAATGAACAAAACATGCCTGATTGTAAAAGAAGCCTGTTCAGGAGAGACGAAGAGAAAAGATATATTTTTTAAAAAAACAACTCAAGAGTAGTTTGCAGACGCATGTCACATATGTATCGAAATCGCAGTGTGTGACCAAGTGCATGGTGAATGTGACTTCTTCAAAAATAAAGTTACAGCATTTTCAAGTTCCTCGGAATCGCAGTGGCGTGCGTGAAATGACGTGATTGTGTACCATTTAAGCAATGGGCTACTTGGTATGGGGATTGTGACTAGGAAGTGTCAATGATAGGACAATGGCGTGGAGTGAGGTCAAGGGTGGCCTTTACTTCGAGTGTGGTGGGCCGTGTGATAACCTCGGAGCCAGCCTGCTAGTGCCAGAGTCAAATTGGAATGCCCACGTTTTTTAAAAAAAGGAATAGCGCAGATCATGATTACATAAATAATGAGGCTAACCGCAGATAACGTACCAAGAAGAGAAATGACTAGGCGGTTTCTTCGGGGGCCCGGACGCAATAGGTGAGGCAGGATACTTACACCGTATTGGTCGTTTCTAAACGCGAGGGTGGCGCTGAAAACAGAAAAGCGCATTTAGTAACCGAGAAGCGCATTTAATAACGGGCTGCGGGAGAGGTCTGTGACTAAGAGCAGCGACGGTAAAGCTTACCTCAAAACGGCAAATCAGCCGGAGTTTATTTTGAACAGAATAAATTAAAATTTATGTGTAGGTATCATGGACCGTGCACATGGGATCCCAACAATGGGGATTTGGACGCTGCAAGGTAAAGAATAAGGAGTACATCAGTAGCGGCCAACGGGCGGGTCATAGCATAACAATTCAGGCGCTCAACAATTACTTACTCAGTCCCGATGAGGACTCGTCTTCCCGTGGCTCCTCGGTCGATGCCGAATGCAAGTCAGTGGACTGCAGGAGCACGCCGAGATCATAGCACGCCGCGCAGGTCACATGACCTTCAACACGGGTGCCAAGCCTTAAGGGTGGTGCTGTCTAATTTGGGGGCCATTTTGTAATGGCTAAATAAGGGGCAGGGGTGCCAGTGAAAACAAAGTGATGGTGCCAAGGTGAAATTTAGAAACGGTGAATAAGTAATAAATAAAAAAAAATAAAAAAAATAAAAACACATTACCACACAACCAGTCAGTAAATTCACTTCCAGGAGATCATATTTATATTTACAGTTCGCCATGGTGTCATGGAGTATCCATTGTGCAGCGTTAAACCGAGGGGTTTAGGTCATTACTGTGTTATCTCATGAATTCTTCGTTCATTGTTCAATCAGAGTAGCGTAGTCCAGTCCTCACTTCGATTGAGCCCAGTCCGAATAGTATTGAATTGAATGATGGATTTCAATTCTTCACGGTTTAGCAACTGCTGTAGGTTGCCGCCCCTCTGTGGTAGTTTGACAGATTTCAGGACTGTCCATTGGAGGTCATCCGCTGTATGCTTCATACTGGCATAGTGTTCAACCAGGGGTGCATTTGGAGTGCCACACCTAATGCGGCTTCGATGCTGACTTATTCTGGTCCTTATTTTTTGGGTTGTTTGGCCCACATACATTCGCGGGCACGGACAAAGAATCGCATAAATCAAATTGTGACTATTACAATTTGTGAAGTCTTTTAAATCAACTGTGATGTTATTGTGACTAAATGTGCACCCCTCAAGTGTCAGATTACAAACAATACAATTCCCACATTTCACATGACCCCTAATTGGTGGCAGGCCCCAGCTAGACTCAATTGTACCTGTCGGGGGTTGCGCAGGCAAGGCTGCTCGTACCAAATGATCTTTTATATTTCTGCTTTTCTTGAAGGCAAATAGGGGTTTATCAAAGGCTAGTTGCCCTGCATTCAAGGTTGGCCAGTGACGTAAAATTGTTTTACGAATTTTATCAGAGATTGGGGAAAAGGTTGTGACACAGGCAATCCTGCCTGTACTAGGCCAGGTACAATTGAGTCTAGCTGGGGCCTGCCACCAATTAGGGGTCATGTGAAATGTGGGAATTGTATTGTTTGTAATCTGACACTTGAGGGGTGCACATTTAGTCACAATAACATCACAGTTGATTTAAAAGACTTCACAAATTGTAATAGTCACAATTTGATTTATGCGATTCTTTGTCCGTGCCCGCGAATGTATGTGGGCCAAACAACCCAAAAAATAAGGACCAGAATAAGTCAGCATCGAAGCCGCATTAGGTGTGGCACTCCAAATGCACCCCTGGTTGAACACTATGCCAGTATGAAGCATACAGCGGATGACCTCCAATGGACAGTCCTGAAATCTGTCAAACTACCACAGAGGGGCGGCAACCTACAGCAGTTGCTAAACCGTGAAGAATTGAAATCCATCATTCAATTCAATACTATTCGGACTGGGCTCAATCGAAGTGAGGACTGGACTACGCTACTCTGATTGAACAATGAACGAAGAATTCATGAGATAACACAGTAATGACCTAAACCCCTCGGTTTAACGCTGCACAATGGATACTCCATGACACCATGGCGAACTGTAAATATAAATATGATCTCCTGGAAGTGAATTTACTGACTGGTTGTGTGGTAATGTGTTTTTATTTTTTTTTATTTTTTTTTTATTTATTACTTATTCACCGTTTCTAAATTTCACCTTGGCACCATCACTTTGTTTTCACTGGCACCCCTGCCCCTTATTTAGCCATTACAAAATGGCCCCCAAATTAGACAGCACCACCCTTAAGGCTTGGCACCCGTGTTGAAGGTCATGTGACCTGCGCGGCGTGCTATGATCTCGGCGTGCTCCTGCAGTCCACTGACTTGCATTCGGCATCGACCGAGGAGCCACGGGAAGACGAGTCCTCATCGGGACTGAGTAAGTAATTGTTGAGCGCCTGAATTGTTATGCTATGACCCGCCCGTTGGCCGCTACTGATGTACTCCTTATTCTTTACCTTGCAGCGTCCAAATCCCCATTGTTGGGATCCCATGTGTACGGTCCATGATACCTACACATAAATTTTAATTTATTCTGTTCAAAATAAACTCCGGCTGATTTGCCGTTTTGAGGTAAGCTTTACCGTCGCTGCTCTTAGTCACAGACCTCTCCCGCAGCCCGTTATTAAATGCGCTTCTCGGTTACTAAATGCGCTTTTCTGTTTTCAGCGCCACCCTCGCGTTTAGAAACGACCAATACGGTGTAAGTATCCTGCCTCACCTATTGCGTCCGGACCCCCGAAGAAACCGCCTAGTCATTTCTCTTCTTGGTACGTTATCTGCGGTTAGCCTCATTATTTATGTAATCATGATCTGCGCTATTCCTTTTTTTAAAAAACGTGGGCATTCCAATTTGACTCTGGCACTAGCAGGCTGGCTCCGAGGTTATCACACGGCCCACCACACTCGAAGTAAAGGCCACCCTTGACCTCACTCCACGCCATTGTCCTATCATTGACACTTCCTAGTCACAATCCCCATACCAAGTAGCCCATTGCTTAAATGGTACACAATCACGTCATTTCACGCACGCCACTGCGATTCCGAGGAACTTGAAAATGCTGTAACTTTATTTTTGAAGAAGTCACATTCACCATGCACTTGGTCACACACTGCGATTTCGATACATATGTGACATGCGTCTGCAAACTACTCTTGAGTTGTTTTTTTAAAAAATATATCTTTTCTCTTCGTCTCTCCTGAACAGGCTTCTTTTACAATCAGGCATGTTTTGTTCATTATAAATGTCCTGATGATGATCCCATGTATCTTTTCGAGCAATAGGGATCGAAACGTCGACACCCATGAGTGGTTTCATATTTATAACAATGAGCAATAAGATTGTTTATGTTCCACTCCAGGCGATACTGTGATTGATTTTTTACCTATAAACAGTACCCTGTCTTTGCTCTCGCTCTTTGCCTGATAGACACCCCTTTCACCCTTATGCTATCTTTCTGTTTCCTTCTTTTCATGTACGACACAGGCTTGTGTCTTGTGATTACGAATGTATTACTGAATTGAACATTGCTTCTTTATAAAATAAAATCCTTTCCCGGCTGGGTTTGGAAATTTTATAACACGTATAGTTTTCCATTGTGTCTCTATACAGCATTTGTGTGTTGATTTCGAAATAAGCTAAGAACCGTTTTGTTCACTATAACGTTGTTATACCCATGGTACTTAGCTATCTGTTGGGTCCCCCTTGTTACTTAAAAAGCTCTGGGTGGGTGAGTCCTGTCCTCACTGGAGTGCCTTGTCAACTTAAATCACCCATCAGAATTATGTCTCCCTCAGCGAAACCGCTCAGTAAACTCAGAAGAGAGTGAAGATAGGGGCCCTGATTAGAATTTGCAGCATAGATGGAAGCAAAAGTGCACACTCTGCCTCTAAAGCGACTTTTTACCTTCATTATCCTACCCTCCCTGTCTGTTTTGTTGGCTTATAGGTTCAATTGCATTGAGGAATGGAATAGTAGGGCCACGCCATTGTGTTTGGTAGAGGCCGAGGACTTGTAAACTATGGGATAGGTTTTATGCTTTAATCTATGATCTTCATCTCTCTTAAGATGTGTCTCATGGAGAGCTACCCCATCATGGCATTGGTCCCCAAATATTTTCATAATTTGTGGTGCTTGGTTGGAGAATTAAGGCCCTTAACATTCCAACTCCAGTTCCCCTAAACTGTGTCAGAACTCATCGTAATCGTAATTGTTTCCTACCGACCGATTACGATGCTCGCGGTCAGAAGGGGAACCATTTGATCATTCCGAATTGGTTACGAACAGCATTAGGAGAATCAGAGTAGGTCAGAGCCAATTCGTAGAGCTCTATGGACAGCGTTTATGACCGACCTATTACGGTGTCGGATTCTGACAGCCATTCTGACTCAGTCTGTGCGACACCAAAAGGCTGTCAGAAACTGACTTTGGTGGCCCCTAGGAGGCTCCCCCTTCATCCTGAGTCCTCCGGTTTGAGGTTGAGGGTGGAACCCAAGGGGCTCCCCTGTAATACCATGCACAGTGTGGTAGGCTCCATGGGGTGCCTGCAACAGGGTGCAAGGTTTTCCGCAGACACCCATTTTCCCCATAGGAGCCTGTGTTGTCAGTTAGAACACAGGCTCACATTGAAGTCATTGGGAGTCCTTCCGAACGGTGTTCAGAAGTATCATAATCAGTTGGGAGGAACTGCTGACCGTGAGCTGGTCAGAACCGACAAGGAGTCGAGATGGTTAGTTTACGACTGACATCATAATCAGGCCCTTAGTGTAGTGATAACTATGGAGACTGTGAACGTTTAATCCCCCATCTGATTTTCCCCACCGTTCCCTGCCATCTATTCTCAATATAGTAGTGCCCTTCGTCCCCTCCTCCCTTCCTATTCCCATAGTCCGCCCCACAGGTACTCCTCAGGATCCCTTCAGTCTCTGCAATCATTCAATACAGTCCACTCTCTACAAAAATAAAAACCTAAATAATAAAAAAGAAATCGTAAACTTGTAACTAGTGCAACATTTAAAACTCAAAACCCTTTGTCTTGGGAAACATTTCGAATCATTTCAGGCAAAATGTTCTAGTACTGCTACCCTTGTATCTTAATACCTTTCAAAGAAAAGGCATTTTCAAGCAATCAAGTGGGTGGGTCCAGAGAAATAAATATTTGTTACTATGTAATCACCCAAAATTCCTGATGGGTATCAAGTGATCGCCATGGTCGATCTGACCTCTGCTGGTTCCTCTGACAGGAAGCTATTAACTGCCTAGCTTAGGTAGTGTGGAATCTCTTGCGATGAGTAAACTGGATACGATTAGCTGCATTGTTTATCATTTCTTCTTGGTTTGACATGGACAGCACTTGGCAAGCCCTTGCCCTTTGCTTTGAAGGTTGCTGGTTAGCCAAGGTTCTCAGTAGAGGGTACATTTGGATGTGGATATATCCAATAGTGTCAAAGCATCCACCAGATCAGTGACTTTTTGAGGTTTGTTATGGAGCTTGAATGTCATACCAAAAGGATATGTCCAGCGGTATTTGATGTGTTCATTACTTAGTTTATCAGTAACCAGACAGGATTGTTGAAACCTGAGTATTGTTGCTGGGGCAATGTCCTGAAAACAGTATAGGAAACTCCTTGTCAAGAGACTGGCTCTACTTTTTGGACCTAGCAAACACAACAAGATGATGGACGGAGTGCTGAAACTTTTAAACCTCTCGTTCTCAGTCACAGATCTGGGTTTAATCCATACTTCTTTTGCTCACTATGCCACTCCAGCCCAAACTACCAGGCCAGGTCCTCCTTGGACCGGAAACAAGCGTCCTGAGGCCGGTTTCATGGTTTCACCCCTCATCAGCCATGCCAGCTTGAATCCAGTGCGGTACAAATGGGGGGGTGATGGACGGAGCATCTGAACCAATCAAACACTCACACCCAGTCAAAAGATCTGGGTTTGATCCATCACCGTTCTTTAGCCCACTCTGCCACCCCAGTTCAGACATGGCTATATGCAAATCAGTCTGACCCTGTGCCTCATGGGAACAGTCCAGCCCGAACTGCCAAGCCATGCCTTCCCTGGACCGGAAACAAGCTTCCGAGGACCGGTTTCTGGCATTCCAGAAGTCTTCAGCCCGGCTTGCTTGAATCCAGTGGCAAAGTGAGCAAGGGACTCACGTCTGAGCATACCCTGCCACACTTATGGCGGCCAAAGCGGTACAAAAGGGGGTGGTGATGGATGTAGCATCTGAACCAATCAAACACTCACACCCAGTCAAAAGATCTGGGTTTGATCCATCACTGTTTTTTAGCCCACTCTGCCACCCCAGTTCAGACATGGCTATATGCAGATCAGTCTGACCCTGTGCCTCATGGGAACAGTCCAGCCCGAACTGCCAAGCCATGCCTTCCCTGGACCGGAAAAATCTTCCGAGGACCGGTTTCTGGCATTCCAGCCGTCTTCAGCCCGGCTTGCTTGAATCCAGTGGCAAAGTGAGCAAGGGATTCACGTCTGAGCATACCCTGCCACACTTATGGCGGCCAAAACGGTACAAAAGGGGGTGGTGATGGACGGAGCGTCTGAACCTATCAAACAATCACACCCAGTCAAAAGATCTGGGTTTGATCCATCACCGTTCTTTAGCCCACTCTGTCACCCCAGTTCAGACATGGCTATATGCAAATCAGTCTGACCCAGTGCCTCATGGGAACAGTCCAGCCCGAACTGCCAAGCCATGCCTCACCTGGACCGGAAACAAGCTTCCGAGGACTGGTTTCTGGCATTCCAGCCGTCTTCAGCCCGGCTTGCTTGAATCCAGTGGCAAAGTGAGCAAGGGACTCACGTCTGAGCATACCCTGCCACACTTATGGCGGCCAAAGCGGTACAAAAGGGGGTGGTGATGGACGGAGCATCTGAACCAATCAAACACTCATACCCAGTCAAAAGATCTGGGTTTGATCCATCACCGTTCTTTAGCCCACTCTGCCACCCCAGTTCAGACATGGCTATATGCAAATCAGTCTGACCTGTGCCTCATGGGAACAGTTCACCCCGAACTGCCAAGCCATGCCTTCCCTGGACCGGAAACAAGCTTCCGAGGACCGGTTTCTGGCATTCCAGCCGCCTTCAGCCTGGCTTGCTTGAATCCAGTGGCAAAGTGAGCCAGGGACTCACGTCTGAGCATACCCTGCCACACTTATGGCGGCCAAGGCGGTACAAAAGGGGGTGTTGTAGGACGTAGCATCTGAACCAATCAAACACTCACACCCAGTCAAAAGATCTGGGTTTGATCCATCACTGTTTTTTAGCCCTCTCTGCCACCCCAGTTCAGACATGGCTATATGCAGATCAGTCTGACCCTGTGCCTCATGGGAACAGTCCAGCCCGAACTGCCAAGCCATGCCTTCCCTGGACCGGAAACAAGCTTCCGAGGACCGGTTTCTGGCATTCCAGCTGTCTTCAGCCCGGCTTGCTTGAATCCAGTGGCAAAGTGAGCAAGGGATTTATTTATATATTTGGCACATTTGTAGAGCGCTCTGTTACCCGGAGGTGTCCTGGCGCTGGTATGAAAGAGCTAGCGTGAGTGAGCAGGCTTACTGAGTGAAGAGCCAAGTCTTGAGTCCTCTTCTAAAGGCCATCAGATCCTGAGATTGTCGAAGCACGAGTGGGAGTTTGTTCAAGGCCTCTGCCGCCCTAAGGGAGAAGCTCCTACCTCCCCAGCGAGCTCTTTTGATTCTGGGGACCGTGACCAGAGCCAGTTCTCCTGACCTCAGGGTTCGTGCTGGTTTATGCCAGCGAAAAAGCAGTTTCATGTGTCTAGGGCCCATATCATGAAGGGCTTTGAAGACCATGCATAGTGCCTTGAATGCAATTCTCTTACGAATTGGCAGCCAGTGAAGTGCCACCAGGTCCTGAGTTACCGAAGCAAATTTGGGAGTATCGGTGATCAGGCGGGCGGCTGCATTTTGCAATAGTTGGAGTTTATTGAGTACACTCTGCTGGGCGTTTAACATCAGGCTGTTACAGTAGTCCAGGCGTGAGAGCACTAGCCCTGTAACAATCGTTTTCCTGTGTTTCTTCTCCAGATACGGGAGAATTTTTCTGATGGTTTTGAGGGTGTAATGGAGAGAGGAAGAGAGGGCATTAACCTGGGGTTTAAAGGACAGGGAGCTGTCCACCAATATGCCCAGGTTTTTTACTTTGTCAACCGGCACGGGAAGTGGTCCCATGTCGTCTGGCCACCACCTTGGGGACCAGAAGTTCTCCCTAGCTCCAAAGAGAAGGACCTCTGTCTTCGAGGAGTTCAGTTTAAGGCAGCTTTGTGCCATCCAGCACCCCACTTCGTGCATACAGTTTTTGAATCTGTCTGCTGTATTATCAGTGTTGCCGGGTAGGAGGGACACCACAATCTGTGTGTCGTCGGCATAAGCCGTGAGATGAAAACCGAACGATCGAATCACCGGGGCGAGGGTCGACACATAAACATTAAAAAGGGTGGGGCTAAGCGAAGATCCCTGGGGGACACCGCGGGGTAGTACAAATGACTGCGATTCATGGCCTCCTAGTGCCACTGTCTGGGTTCTATCGGACAGGAAAGCCTGTAGGATTTTTAGTGCCTTTCCCTGGATTCCACAGGCCCTCAACCGGTCCACCAGCAAATTGTGGTGGACCGTGTCGAAGGCCGCGGAAAGATCCAACAGAATCAGGGCCCCTCTGCCTCCTGCATCCATCACCTGCCTAATGTCTTCCATTGATTTGATCAGGGCGGATTCCGTGCTGTGTTCCGCACGAAAACCGCGTTGGGAGGAATCAAGATGATCCCCTGTTTTTAGAAAGGCGCTTAGTTGTGTATTCAGGCAACCTTCTATTATTTTGGCAGGGAGGGGGAGTCGGGCGATCGGGCGATAGTTGTTCATCTCAGTGATGTCTAAGTTAGTTTTTTTTAGCAGGGGTAGGATGGAGGCTCGCTTGCATCTATAGGGATATTCCCCTTTCTCCAGCATCTGATTAAAAAGGGGGGTGAGTCCCCTGGCAATGGCCTCTGGTGCTAGTTTGGCTACTGCAGTGGGACAGGGATCGTGGGGGGAGCCTGATTTAATTTTTAATATACGTCTCATAACTTCCTTTTCCGTGATGGGCTGGAAGTGTTGGAGTGTTACCACAGGGCTGAGGGAATCCGGGTCCTCGCTCGAGGAGGAAGTCTTCACCTGATTGTCTAGGGAGAAAAAGATGTTCTCAACCTTTTCACAAAAAAAGGTGGCCAAACTTTCACAGAGTGAGAGGCTAGGGGGAATTTCTGTGGTTTTTGGGTTTGCTAGGGAGGAGACCGTTTGGAATAGTTCTTTGGGGGTATTGCTGGCATCTTCTATCTGTTTAGTGAGAAAGGCCTTTTTTGCTTGTAGGATTCTTTCTTTATAACGTCTTTGCTCAAAGTTGAGAGTTTGTTTATCAGACTCGCTATAATTCATTCGCCAGATCTTTTCGAGCTTTTTACATCGTATTTTGTGTTCCCTGATTTGTTCTGTAAACCACGTAGCCGCTGGATTGGCCCGGGTGGAGTGGGTGGTTTTGGGGGGAGCCAAGAGTAAGCAAGCCTGGTCCAACCAGGCCGTATAGGTCCTGGCTGCTTCCTCCACGTTGTTAGGAAGAGGGATCAGGGAGTTTTTTAATATGTCATCCAGATTGTCCCCTTTAATGTTCTTCCATTTTCTAACTTGTCTCGGGACGTTTCTAGTGCTAGGTGGTTTTTCAGGAGTGGTGAGGGGAATGGCAAAGTGAATTGCTGAGTGATCTGACCAGGAGACTGGTAAAACCGCAGTAACTTTTAGACTGGGGAGATTCGAGAAAATCCCGTCTAGGGTGTGTCCTGCTCTGTGTGTGGGGTCAGATACCCGTTGCATCATATCAATCCCCAGCAGTAGGTCGATTAACTCTCGAGTGTCTGTGTCTGCATTGCATTCCAGATGAAAATTGAAATCACCCAGTAGCGTGAACCTTTGGGTACATGCTGCCGCTTCTAGTAGTTTACTCAATGCTGCTAGAAATCGGGTTTTCTCACCTGGGGGCCTGTAAACAAGGCAGCCTGTGAAGGACAGGTGGTTAGAGAGAGTGAAACTGAAAAGCAGAGATTCCTCAAGGCCAGCGGGACCGGATTGAAAGGAGCCTCTAATGTTTTTATGGTGGAAGATGGCTAAGCCACCACCTCTCCTCTTGTCCCTGTCTTGTGTGTGGCAGACAAAATCCTGGGGGGTGGCTTTAACTATGTCTGGGCCTGATGCTGCATCAGTCCATGATTCAGTAATGAATGCTATTTTTATATCCTCATCCTGGATTAGCTCTGCTATTTCCGAGCTGTGTTTAACTAGCGACCTCGTATTAAGAAGGAGGCACTTCACCAGAGAGTCTTTTTTTCTAATGAAAAACGTTTTTTGGTTTCCTTGGGGTGTAATAGATAGCCAGAGAAGATTAGGCAACAGTTGGGAGCAGTTGGCGCAATGCGAAGATGTAAGTGGGGCTTTCGTCCCAGGTTCCCATACTTTACAACCCTTGCCGGAGGGCTTGTTGTTTAAGGCCCAGAGCGTCTCTCTATTGTAAGCCCGTTTGAGTATCGGGCTTAGATTGCGTGAGGCAGGGGGTATGGCCCTGGGCGCGGGGCCGGCGCGGACGGGCGCAGACGGGCTCGCCTTAGGCGAGCCTTCGGCCCACCGCCGGCGCGCCCGCTGCGCTCGTCCGCTGGCGTGCCCGCTGCGCTCGTCCGCTGCGCTTCCTAAAGAGGGGAGCCATTTAATGAGGAGAGGGCAGGAGGGGCGGAGCACTGCACTGCTCGGCCGGCTCCCGACCCAAAATGGCGGAACCCCCGGGAGCAAGTAGCCTCCAATGATGGGTTCGAGTACAGTGCACAACAGTGGCAGTTTTTGTAAAATAAGTAACACACAAATACAGGTGTAGTTTAAAAAGTGTCATTCACAAAATAACAAACAGAGCAGCAATCGCAATGTTTTTTAAAAGTAACACCGTCCCGGCTTCCGCCTCAGGACACTTACTCCTCTCGCGCTCGCACTTCCAATCAGTGTGGGGCGTGGAGAGTCTGACTTTTAATGAGGAGAGGGCGGGAGGGGCGGAGCACTGCACTGCTCGGCCGGCTCCCGACCCAAAATTGCAGAACCCCCGGGAGCAAGTAGCCTCCAATGATGGGTTCGAGTACAGTGCACAACAGTGGCAGTTTTTGTAAAATAAGTAACACACAAATACAGGTGTAGTTTAAAAAGTGTCACTCACAAAATAACAAACAGAGCAGCAATCGCAATGTTTTTTAAAAGTAACACCGTCCCGGCTTCCGCCTCAGGACACTTACTCCTCTCGCGCTCGCACTTCCAATCACGTCACGGATTCACGTCTGAGCATACCCTGCCACACTTATGACGGCCAAAGCGGTACAAAAGGGGGTGGTGATGGACAGAGCGTCTGAACCTATCAAACAATCACACCCAGTCAAAAGATCTGGGTTTGATCCATCACCGTTCTTTAGCCCACTCTGCCACCCCAGTTCAGACATGGCTATATGCAAATCAGTCTGACCCTGTGCCTCATGGGAACAGTCCAGCCCGAACTGCCAAGCCATGCCTCACATGGACCGTAAACAAGCTTCCGAGGACTGGTTTCTGGCATTCCAGCCGTCTTCAGCCCGGCTTGCTTGAATCCAGTGGCAAAGTGAGCAAGGGACTCACGTCTGAGCATACCCTGCCACACTTATGGCGGCCAAAGCGGAACAAAAGGGGGTGGTGATGGACGGAGCATCTGAACCAATCAAACACTCATACCCAGTCAAAAGATCTGGGTTTGATCCATCACCGTTCTTTAGCCCACTCTGCCACCCCAGTTCAGACATGGCTATATGCAAATCAGTCTGACCTGTGCCTCATGGGAACAGTTCACCCCGAACTGCCAAGCCATGCCTTCCCTGGACCGGAAACAAGCTTCCGAGGACCGGTTTCTGGCATTCCAGCCGTCTTCGGCCTGGCTTGCTTGAATCCAGTGGCAAAGTGAGCAAGGGACTCACGTCTGAGCATACCCATGGCCACTTAGGGCGTACATAGCAAACACGAGATGATCAAGTTACTGACACAATTGAGTGAGGGCTTTATCATGTTCTTTCTCACTTCTTCCAAAGACCAGTATGTCATCTCTTTAACTGAAAACATGTGCCACAGGTTGGATTGTTCTACATCCTCAAATATTTATGACGACACTTCAAAACTCAGTCTTTTGAATTAGAACAAACCAACATGATTGAAAAAAGCAATACTATATCTGCAGTTCTCTTCTAACTCACGTTGGTGTTTAGGTTAAGATGGGAAAAGACTTCATTCAATTGCATGATCATGTCCGCTATGTGAGGACCAAGGTGTCACTCTCTCTCAATGGCTCTGTTTGGCTGGCGCATATCAATACAAATGTGCACTGCTTCACTACTGTCCATTTGTGGTACAACTACTATGGGCAACACCCTTAGTGTGGGGCCTGTGGAATGCTCAATGATGTCATGTTTTTAAAACTACTATCAGCTCTTTCTCCACAGCTTATTGCAGATGAAAAGCAAGTCTGTGATGAGGCTGGGCACCCGGACGCATGTCATCGTCGATATGAAGCTGTACTTTCATTGTTTCTAGTTTTCCCAAACCACGAAGCAAAGAGGGGAAATGGTACATAATCGCAGTCTGAGCACAAAGGTTGTAATTGAGAGACATTAACCCATATCAACTGCTGTGTCGAATTTGAGCAGGCATGTGCACGAGGAGGTTCCTTGAAGGACATGAATGGTGGCTTATACCAATGTCATTTTGTGGTACATTTCCGCTCTGAAGGACCCTTGGCCCCTTAGCAGTTTAGAAGCTGCCCAGATGTGTGAAGGAGTGAGGTCTGGCACAGGCAAGAGACTTTGGAACTTTTCCACTGGCATGATATTGATCGACGCCTCACTGTCAATAATGAACGTTATGAGGTGACCGTTTACCTTCAATGTAATTCTGGGACTGGAAATTCTGGGACTGTGTACGAAAGAAGTTTGGCGCTCTGTTCGGTGAGTTGTATCTGAACTGTGATTTTCTTCACATGCAGCTAACCACACTTGTGCATGCCATCTTTTAGTAGACATCATTAGGAAGCACCCATCTTCTTCTCCGGTGTTAGATAACGACATAGAGGAACCTTTGTGTGATGAACTTGACAACAATTGATTATGCTTGGTCTCCACTTGTGGTAGCTGATGTTGCTTTCTGTTTTTTTGGGCATGCTGATTGTGCTTCTTGTATGATCTTGGGTCCATCTTTTCTCTCTGATGTGACACACTTTATTTTTCCTTAGCTGAACACACAGTTATAAAGTGGTTCTCTTACCCACAACCCTTACAGATTTGTCCTAGAGTAGGACATTTGCCTTCATGGGAAAACAAAAATCTACATCAGAAGCATAGTCTTATTTTCTGTGATGATGTCGACTTACATCCATCTGTTGTGTGCTTGCATTTTATGCTTGATTCATTGTGCGCTGTCCTTGCCTCCATGTTAGCAGCTTGTCGTTCCACTCATTCTTCTGTTCTCATAGCCATAAGCAATTTCTCTAGACCGAGAGTCTCTCTCAAAATACGCTCTCTTAAAGAAGCTGAAAGGCAGCCTCTGATGATCCAGAGGTGCTTGACTTCTTCATCGGTAAAGTCATAGAATTTGCAATGTTTGATAAGTGCATCAAGTCTTTCAACAAACTCATCCATTGATTCACCAGTCTGTTGTTATGCTTTGCTGAAGATGTGCCTTTCATTATCAACATTCAGCTCTTGTTTGAACTTGGCTCCCAGTGCTTCTTTCACCTTGTGATACAACGTAGCATCTATCTGTAACATTTTCTTCAGCGCTCTTCACTCCATCACCTGCAAGGAATTTCAAATATTTAATGATTTTCCTATCATCGTCCTCCTCTAGTGCATATGCGAAGTCATCAAATGTTTCAATCCAGGCCATCCATCTAGCGCCAATGTCCTGTTTCTGGTATGTGTCAAATGACGGTGGTAGCTTCAAGCAAACAGCTGCATTGTGTTTTGTGCTCCCTTCTGCTGCCAGCACGTGTTGTTCAGCTGATTTTGCTGTGGAGGGAGCTGCATGCAGAAGCCTGTGATGTGGGGTATTTTAATTGCCCCTGAGTGTGAATATGCTTTCTTTTATTGTACCTTGTTAGTTATTTTCTTGCTTTGCATGAATAGTTGCTTTATATTTGGGGCACAGCGCAGCTTCTCTGCTTCAGTGGATAAGTATGGGGCAGCGCTATGACTCTATGTCTGCCAATCGCATACTACAACGCATCAATTCTGGGCACACACTGCATGTACAAACAGTTTGCTGCACCGTTGCATACTCTAAGGTAGAGCAGTTTTATTTTCTACTCGTCGCCAGTTGTAGCGTCTTCCCAAGCCTTGGAGCATGCAGATAGCCAGATAGCCACACACAGGAGCTGCAGTTAAACATATCTTTCTTCCTAAACATCCATTCACACTCTGCTTCCCAGAACCACACCCTAACACCTCCCCTTCATATCACATAGTTCCTGTTCAGAGAACCACAAGAGTCCTAGTGCACATGGCATCTATATACTACACTGGAGATGCCACTTTCCATGTCTAAAAAATACTGCTGCTGCTTAGACCTTCACTCTCTGCAGAAGTAATTCAAAACTAGAGACCCCCTGCAAAAGATGCTATCCTTAAAGTAATCAGGGTGAAGCATCTGCCATTCCTCTCCTATGAGCTATTGGTTTTCCCAACAAAAATTGGATCTTAACTAGATTAAATGAAGAGAAAAATGTTCAGGGCAGTATTTAAGCTCCCTGACTCTATGAAATGCTCGCAGAAACACTTGGAGTCTATTTCACATAGGTAAACATCTGCCTATAATGCAGCTTTTCTGAAATATTGCTATAGCATAAAGCACTCTGAAGCTGAAACTTTAAAATTCCACTTCAGCAAGGTCATTGATGGTAATGATCTTCTCAAAACCCTATGAGCGCAACATTTGGGAAGAGCAATCTCAGCTCTGGAAAGAAACTTTAGGCTACTTTTTGTGACGTTCTGTGGTGCAGAAGCCTGGTCCATATTTACGAGCCAGAACTAATCCACTTTTTTTGGCTTAATGCTACTTTGTAAATATTTTCCCCTTTAACACGGTTTTCTGCGTTAAAGGTGCTGCAATAGGTGTTGCTGGGGGCGCTCCCAGCAACATCCATGGCATTTTGACACTGCCCCAGATTTACGAGAAATTGTAAATTGAGGCAGCGCCCAAAACTGACGCCTCCCTAGAGGGGGCGAATGTGAGGAACAATGAGGAGAAATATCTTTACTTCTCATCGTTTTTCTATTCTCTATGGGTGCTGCATCGTGCAGCACAGATACACTTGTGAGTGTTTTTGTGCTGGAAGGTTTCCCTTCCTGCACAAAAACGATCATCCCCTCAACAAAGGCACCCTGGCACCATCATGCAAAGGTGCCTGCATTTGCGCACAGCAGCCTATTGTGCACCGTCGCAGAGGAAAAGGACAGGAATGCATTCCTGCCCTTTTCTATTGCTTTAGGGCATTGCAACTGGAAGGTTTAGAGTCATTTATTGAGTGAGCACGAGCGGCGCCAAACAAGATGACTGCCTAGCCCTGGTGCTCCGCATCGCAGCAGGAATGCCGCTGTGATTTTCACTGCTACATTATCATTTTTTATCATTGAAAAGGAGTGTTTCCTGCATCGAAGTTGTTCCTGAGCAGCATTCTTCACATATTATGGCTTTTCTTGAACTTTATAGGTGAAAACAACACAAAGCTGCTGCAGCTCTTCTACAGCTGCCATTTTTATTTTATCCGAGAGGTTATCTCTTCACTTCTCCTCAGGGACAATACTTTTTTCTTCACTTTCACCACAATATTCTACTGTGCCTGCTATTTCATGCCTGACCAGTCTGGCTTAAAGGAGGATTCATTATTTTTTACATAAGCAGATTGCGCAGTTAACTTCTGGAGTTTCACGTCATACACTGTGGGGTATTTGCTGGTGTTTTCTCTTACTCCAACACAATTTCTCCTCCCTTTGCTTTATGGGTAGGAGAAGGAAGCTATTACTTACTAATAAGAGATTCACTACTCATACGTACGGTCTTGCACCATCCTCAACCAAAACACAGGCTCCAGCCTCCGCCAACAAACATCTCAAACAGGACCCTCCCTCTCCGCCAAAGTCTGTTTCTCCAGTGTCTCTAGACATTGTCTTAGAGGAAATTCATGCTTTGAGCCTATTTATTCAAGAAACAAATTCCTGCTTGCAAGCTATGGATACCAAATGGTCATCTATGGAATCTCGTATTACCATAGTGGAGCAACAAGTTGATGACCTACAGAATGTATCCACCAAATTGGTTGCCTTAGAGAGGGATGTCCTTTTGTTAAGGAATTCAGCGGAGGATCTTCAAAATCGAAATAGGCACAATAATCTTCACTTGTATGGTCTTCCTGAGGGCCTGCAGGGTAACAATCTTGTCCACTTTTTCAACAACTTTCTGCGAAGTCGATGGAAATCACTGGACTTTCTTCTCTTTCATTATAGGATTTGGTTAACTTGGCCTTACCTAATATTTTCTTTCTTTGCAGGTTATTGTTAACAAGTGTTATGTAACATGCCATTCTTACTTCTAGTTTTTATCTACTCAACCTCTATATCTCTTCAAGTATTTATCTTCTTTGACTTATCTCTTTATTCGTTTCCTATTTATCTCATATGATCCCTGCTGTGATGCTTCTTCCCCGGTTGGTTGTGCCATCTTCTCCCTTGTGTCGCCACTCCTCATATTTTTCTCTTGTCTTCCCTCAGAAGGTATGTATTACAGTAGTCAATCCTTTTATTTCCTCCTTTGCATTCCTATTTGGTACTATTGGATGTCATGTACTGTCTTACTATTTCTCCTATTACTCTCCTCCTTCTCACTTCTTTTTTCTTTCTCCCCTTCTTCTCTACAACTCTCTTCTTTTCTCTGCTATTTCATTTACCTATGGCTTATATGGTTGATTGTGTTATTCAACATACTTATAAATGTAGCGTTGTTGTTGGTTCTCTTCTTCTATATATATATTGCTTATTGTCACACATTTAAAGTTGTTACTTGGAATGTAAAAGGATATATTAACCCTATGAAAAGACCGAGAATTATCTCTCATTTAGCTTCCTATAATCCTGATTTAGCTTTATTACAAGAAACTCATTTGTCAGAGGCTGAGGCTCTTAAACTCAAATGTATTTGGGTTGGTTCAGTTCTTGTTTCTCCTACTACTACAAAGAAAAATGGTGTTAATATTTTGTGCCATAAAAAGTTGAAATGTTCTGTTGTATCGCAAGAAATTGACGCAGATGGCAGATGCATTTTAGTTAAATTACTTATTAATGATAATGTTTCTTTAACTGTCTTTAATATTTATGGTCAAACTCAACCAGTTTATTCCTTCTGGCCTAATATTACAAACAAATTCTTGCAAAACAAAGATGCATTTTTTATCCTAGGGGTTGATTGCAATCATATCATGGACCCCCCTATTGACCGTAAGTCTCAGGTACAATTTGCCCCTCACAAAGCTCACAAACAATTTCATAGTACCATTGCACAGACACATCTCGTGGATGGTTGGAGATTATGTAACCCAGACCATACAGAATTTTCTTTTTCCTCCTCTCCACATGGTTCCTAAACCAGATTAGATTACCTTTTTCTGTCTAAACTTCTGGCTTAAAATCTAATTTCATCCTCTATTGAACCTATTTTGATTTCTGATCATGCCCCAGTAATTGCTTATTTTAATATGACAACTCCCTTCTACAAGATTCAGTTTTTTCTTCCTCTTTCATCTCTTTTGGTGAGGAATTCTTCTCTCTCAATCAAGGTCCATCTATTTCTTCTGCCTTGGTTTGGGCGCTTTTAAAGCTACTGCCTGCAATTTCACTGACTCTGTTTCTAAGAAAAAGAAACATGCCCTTTCTCAACATAAAGTCCTACTCCATAACATCAAACGCCTAGTACATCAATTTTATACTTCTCATCAGATTCTACACTGCAGAAGCTTGTTCGTGCAAAGCTGGACTTTAATTAGATTTCTTCAGACAACGCCTCTTCTATTCTTCTTTGTACTAGCGCCCGATACTAGGGAGTTCGTAATAAGGTGGGTTCTCTTTTTTAGCTAATTACCTCAAATTCAGAAAGGAAAGAACTTTGATAGACTCTATTCAGTCAGAAGATGGGACACTTCTATTTAAAGACCAGGCCATTTTAGATGACTTTGCCTCCTTTTATGAAACCTTATATACTCAGGAGTCTCCAGCCCTGTCCCCTCTCATTGACTCATATCTCAGCAATGTTTCTCCCTCTTCATCTTCAAGTCTTCGTTTCGACTCCCTTGATTTGGATATATCGATTCAGGAGATTACCAAATCCCTAGGCTCACTATTTACATTTTTCTAGTATCTTACTCCCCAAACTCTTTAATCTCTTTCAATGCTTTTGCACTACTGGTGCAGCAAGTGGTACCTTTTTGGAGGACCACTTGCTGCACCATAAAGAAGGTAAATATTCGAAATTCTGCAAACATTATCATAAACTTTTCGCTAAAATATTAGCATTATGCCTTGAATTACTCTTACCTCATTTAATTGGTCAAGAACAATGTGGTTTTGTTAAGGGCAGACTAACATCTGATAATATCCTGCTATTTTTTTAAATAAAGCATCTGCTCTCCCCTATCCCTTGGGTGCAATATCTATTGATGCCGTAAAGGTGTTTGATAGAGTTGATTGGTCTTTTTTATTTAAATCACTCCGTTGGCATGGTTATTGGCCTAAATTCATGTCCTTGGTTTCATTACTTTATACCACACTTACTGCCTCTAATATTGTTAATGGTCTTATTTCAAACTGTTTTTCCCTCCATTGTGGTGTTCGACAGGGTTGACCCTTATCTCCTCTTCTATTTATCTTATCTCTGGAACCCTTTCTGTCTCACATTCGTCATAATACTTCAATTTCTGGATTTCTATATGGAAATCAACACTTAAAACTTTCTGCATATGCAAATGATATCTTACTTTTTATATCCAATGCGGAATCTTCTCTTCCCCCTCCATTACAAGAAATCTCAAATTTATCGGTGATATCAGGTTACAAAATTAATTCTGACAAAACAGAAATTCTTCCTATAACAAATATTGCTCTAAACATCGTTTTGAACTAACAGGATTTCGCTAGAATACTTCAAAAATGAAGTATCTTGGTGTAAGGTTTACCAATTCCATTCCGGTCTTGATCACAATAAATATGAAAGAAATTCTGGATTGTATTTCCAAATTACTCTTCTCCTAGAGCCCTCTGTTTCTTTCCTGTTGGGGACGTCTTGATTCCATGAAGATCATGGTAACTCCTATACTGGTATATGTTCTTTTAATGCTCCCAGTTCATATCCTTTCTCTTTATTTCAAAAAGCTAGATTCTACCCTTTCAAAATTCCTATGGAATAGTAAAAAATCTAGAATCTCTCTATCTCATCTCAGGAAGTTAAAATCTATTGAAGGTGTGAATTTCCCAAATTTTAGACTATAGCATAAGGCCTTTTGCCTCGAACAGGCTTCTTACTGGCTTCATACAGATATCTCCTCATCTCTCTTGTTCTCCTTTATGGATCAATATCGAACACTGCCTTTTCTCCCCTTTCTCTTTCTCAGAGATCCTCGTTTTACCGCCTAAACTAGCCTCACATCTTTCCTACTATTTAAACATACTTGTTTATTACAAAGACCTCATTGTCAACCAAAGTCAATCTCCAGGAATGCATTTTTACGTTCTCCTCTTTGGCACATCAAAACAGATCCTTATTTTGGAGTTCTTGGAGATCTAAGGGTATCATTTGGGTTCAGAATATCTTTGATGGTATTTCTCCCTGTTCATTTCCCCAGTTTCAAACCACTTTTCAGTGTCCTCATTCGTTTGTGCAAAAATTTCTTTTACGGATGGAGACGATTTTAGAAATCTCCTATTTTCTTCCTCCTGAAGGCTCCCTGTCTACGCAAGATCCACCTATCAAAATTGTATTGTTAATCCCGAAGGCCTCTCTTATCTATAAATTCTTCAACTTTGCTGATCCAGAACGAGTCAATAACTAAGGTAGAACTTGTATGGGTAGCGGATCTGAGTTGTGAATGGAGCACTGAGTTTTGGAACAAGATATGGATCAGATTGGTAAAAAGCTCCAGATCTGCATCCACCACTCAATCTATGTTTTTTCTGGCCCATAGATTGTTTTTTACTCCTATTGCTACTTTTACACATTCCAATTCCAAAAACTTGCTGGTCCTGTGATCATCCATTAGCTGATTTAGATCACCTCCTCTTTTCTGGTTCTCACGTAGCCTCATTTTGGTCACAAATTTGGTCTAGGGTATCTACTATTTTTAATCTCCATATTCCTGTATCAAATACCATTCTCTTCATAAGCAGTCTATCAGAGTCACTTGGGCTACTGTCTCATGAGCGGTGATTCTTCGACCTCATGTTAGCCGTAGCTTATCCAACAGATTACACTTAATTGGAAATGTTCAAATAAACTCTCAGTCAAAACACTTTATGGCACTACCATAGGTTGGATACTGCTTTCGCATCTTGTCATAATCCACACAGAAATAGGGATATATTTTGGTTACCACTAACTGTTTATTTGAATAAAATCTCCATTGTTCAGATATCCCTTATTCATTATGAAAATCTCAACCTCCATGATTTTTCTTTTTCTGTTGTACCTTTTTGCCTTTTTTTCTTTTTCTCTTCTTAAAATATTTTAATATTATAATTCTATTTGCAAATATCAACCCACATTTCATTTGTTCTGATATGTATTGTAATGTTATTTGATTCTGTCACACTCACTGCCACATAAGGATACATGACTACGTATCCCAAAATGCATGCAGAATGGTCTGTCTTCTATCTCTCCCTCCACTCGATCTTTCTCACTTCCTACTTATGCTCCTCCTCTGGAGCTGATCGGGGCTTGTCACCTGTGGACCTGAGGAGAAGCCGTGAAATTTGCCTTTCCTGTACCCCCCCCCTGTTTGTAGCCCCTACGGAGTGAACTTGTTCTTCGCTGGCCTTGGCCGAGGCCGCGGAAACCGTCGGAAACACTGCCACCTTTTGGAACTTACTCGGAACGCGCTGAGCGTTTCCGTCCCGTATTCCGGTGTGGCAGACCAGCGAGTGCCGCGCTGAAAGCAGTGTGAGCGGACGCGGCTCTCTGCCTCGTTTGTTTACGGAATTACCAGTGACTCGGCACCCCTTGTTTTTGACACACTAGTGAACCTAAACTAGTGTGTGCATATTCATTTGTACATTTGTTGTCCTCACCATATCTGGATTGGAAGAGGAGCTCTTGCTGCAATTGTTGGGTTACCTTGATATCGAGCCGTTGAGAGGCTCGGATGGAATACTTATGGGTTCGGCATCTCGCTACCAGACATTGTCTTTTTGTTGGATTTTGGCGAGCCTTGTTACTACTATCCAGCGAGACCAACAGCTGCAGGTAAGTAACTTATTGCCATAAACTTTTGTGATAACCTGATAACCAGATCAACAGTTATCCAGACCTTCAGTACCAGAACTATTCTTTGTTCTTTTTTCCTTTGATTTCTTTTTTCCTTTTTTTTGATGGTTGTGGAAATTCAGAATGAATGTGGCAGCCCTACAAAGTGAGTGAAGATTTGTATGCAGTATATATACACGTTGCTTACAGGGGTAAGGGGGGAAATCTCATACCTGTCATTGTGTCTTTTCTGCAGGAGCCTGAAAGCAGAATAGGAGTTAGGCCAACTCCTCTCAGGGGAGAGGAGTTGGCCTAACGGCTAAGGCGCTCGACCTCGGACCTGGGGATCTGGGTTCGAGTCTCGGTAACTACGCCAAAACCTCCTGTGATTCTGGGCAAATCACTTAATCTCCCCGTGCCTAAAAATGAAAGTGTGTGTGTGTCCTCATGTAAAAACGTAACTTGTGCTATGTAAGGCGCTCTGATACCTGATTCGGTTCGGGTCTAGTTCGCGCTATATAAAACTCTACAATAAAATAAAATAAATAAGAGGGTCTACTCTCTACTTTGAACACAGGCTGTAGATGGTTTCTGGCTGCCAGTCCGTTATATTTTATTTCTCCATTTTTTCCCTTTCCCCGTGTGAGGTCCACTCTGCAGAGCTTATATATATATTTGGCTCTAGAGAGGTGCCGCATATAGGGAAGGAGAGAAATAGCATCGCTTCTGCTGTATCTGGCTACAACCTTGTTTGTGACAGATTCTCAGTTGTAGAGCATATTTTATTTCTCCCCTCTTTTCCCTCCCTCACCCAATTTCTGTTTTCCCTATAAATCCTAAAAATAATGGTAAACGGCTTTCTACTATGTTTCATGGCATATTTCATTCCACATAATCTAATTACCTTTGAATATTGTTCTAATGTTTTTCCCAATGAATGTTGGATGATGAATTTTATCTTAATAAAGCTTATTAAACATAAAAAAAGGAGTCATAGTTATCAAGGGTTGCGTCCCTTTTTCCGCATGCAAAATTGAAGCAATCCTTGAGATGCGATTTATCAAGCCACGCAAGGCCACCTTGCATGGCCCTGAGTGGCTTGATAGATCGAGAGTAATGCAACCTAGTGCAAATCTCTGTGTTGTGGTACTCTGACTCCGGGAGGCGTTCCTTGGGTGGTGCGTGGATGTTCTCACGCAAAACCCATTGATTTTGATGCATTCCCAGATTTACCATAAGTGGTGGACCGGGGAAGGCACAGCACCTGCTATATCCCCCCCGGTGAGACGTAACAAAAATAAATATATTGAAAAAAACAGCAATGGACCGCACACCGCTAGCCCCTCCTCCGGGTCGCCCCTAAGCACTCTGGTATTTGCAGTGCCTGAAGTTCGAAGAATTACTGAAAGTACGTAAGTGATTCACCTACAACGCATCCAGAACGCCTCCGCCTGACTCATCCTGGACATCCCTCGACGCAGCCACATCTCCGGCCACCTGAGGAACTTGCACTGGCTCCCCGTCAACAAGAGGATCACGTTCAGGCTCCTCACCCACGCACACAAGTCTCTCCACGACCTGGGCCCAAAGTACCTCAACGACCACCTGACCTTCCACACGCCCACCCGCCAGCTACGGTCCGCCAGCCTCGCCCTCGCCGCCGTACCGCGCATCCGAAGAGCCACCGCCGGAGGCAGATCCTTCTCCTACCTGGCGGCCAAGACATGGATCTCCCTCCCCATCCACCTTCGGATGACCCAGGACCACCTCGCCTTCAGGTGACAACTCAAGACCTGGCTGTTCGAGCAGTAGCGGCCCCCTTCCCCCAAGCGCCTCGAGACCCTTCCGGGTGAGTAGCGCGCTATACAAGTGTTATGATTGATTGATTGATGTAGGTGCAAGTAGATACTAGTTGTTCCCCCGATCTCTAGACCCGGGACATGGCTCGGGTTTCGGGATATCTTCCCTCATCAGTAGAGAAAGTCAATAGGGGTGGAAGAGAAGGCCGCCTCGTAACCGTCACGGGCCTCGTTGCCCAGCACGCAGGTGCGTCGTCCAGAAGCTCGTCAGCTTGGGAGGCTCAAGGGAGCCCTTATGTAGAAAAAACAGCAATGGACCGCACACCGCTAGCCCCACCTCCGGGTCGCCCCTAAGCACTCTGGTATGTGCAGTGCCTGAAGTTCGAAGAATTACTGAAAGTACGTAAGTGGTTCACCTATGTAGGTGCAAGTAGATACTTGTTGTTCCCTCGATCTCTAGACCCGGGACATGGCCCGGGTTTCGGGATATCTTCCCTCATCAGTAGAGAAAGTCAATAGGGGTGGAAGAGAAGGCCGCCTCGTAACCGTTACGGGCCTCGTTGCCCAGCACGCCGGTGCGTCGTCCAGAAGCTCATCAGCTTGGGAGGCTCGAGGGAGCCCTTATGTAGAAAAAACAGCAATGGACCGCACACCGCTAGCCCCTCCTCCGGGTTGCCCGTAAGCACTCTGGTATGTGCAGTGCCTGAAGTTCAAAGAATTACTGAAAGTGCGTAAGTGGTTCACCTATGTAGGTGCAAGTAGATACTTGTTGTTCCCCCAATCTCTAGACCCGGGACATGGCCCGGGTTTCGGGATATCTTCCCTCATCAGTAGAGAAAGTCAATAGGGGTGGAAGAGAAGGCCGCCTCGTTACCGTCACGGGCCTCGTTGCACAACATGCAGGTGCGTCGTCCAGAAGCTCGTCAGCTTGGGAGGCTCAAGGGAGCCCTTATGTAGAAAGAAAAGCAATGGACCGCACACCGCTAGCCCCTCCTCCGGGTCGCCCCTAAGCACTCTGGTATGTGCAGTGTCTGAAGTTCGAAGAATTACTGAAAGTACATAAGTGGTTCACCTATGTAGGTGCAAGTAGATACTTGTTGTTCCCCCGATCTCTAGACCCGGGACATGGCCCGGGTTTCGGGATATCTTTCCTCAACTGTAGAGAAAGTCAATAGGGGTGGAAGAGAAAGCGCCTCGTAACCGTAACGGGCCTCGTTGCCCAGCACGCAGGTGCGTCGTCCAGAAGCTCGTCAGCTTGGGAGGCTCAAGGGAGCCCTTATGTAGAAAAAACAGCAATGGACCACACACTGCTAGCCCCTCCTCCGGGTCGCCCCTAGGCACTCTGGTATGTGCAGTGCCTGAAGTTCAAAAAATTACTGAAAGTACGTAAGTGGTTCGCCTATGTAGGTGCAAGTAGATACTTGTTGTTCCCCCGATCTCTAGACCCGGGATATGGCCCGGGTTTCGGGATAAATATATTGATTTCTCCTTGTTTCTTCCTCTTTCTATGTGTGCTGCAGAATGCAGCACACATAGAAAGAGGAAATTGCCTCATGGAATTGTTTTTGTGCAGGAAGGTGCCCCTTCCTGCACAAAACCAATCCTGCAAACAACACAGACACCCTTGCATCATGGTGCAGGTCTATCTGCAATGGGGCTAGGCAGCACATTGTGCTCCAGTGCAGGGAAAAGGCAGGATTGCGTCATTTAATGTTAAATATTGCAATTTCCTGCCCTCTACCTTTCACGCAGCGCAGCAAGTTGGCTTTCTTCACTCTGTGAATGTTTGTCAAATATGCTCCATATTTTGAGTTTGGCAGATGCAATATTCGGTCAAAACGTGACGGATATCCTGTCTGGCATATTACAAGTGGCACAGCCCTTGTAATAAGGTGGAAGGGACATCTGCCACATTTTTGATGGATCAGCCCTTCTGCACAACTCTAAATAAGGCCCTTCATGTGAGAATGGAAGCCACAACAATTAATGAGTTGTGACCTGTTTGAGAGGAAGGAAGTAAGCCAGTACAGTCTCCTTTATAACAACCAAGTCAAGATTCTGCAAAAGCGGTGTGATGTCAAAGATATCAAATGCATTCTTATTCTCTCATGGTACTTATGTCCTCTAATGTTTGGTTTCAGAGTTTGTGTAGAAGGCACGAGAAGGCTGGTCCAGCAGGTTTTTTTTAATGCACAAATCTCAAAAGGAAATGTTTCTTCCTCTCTTGTTTCTGTCATGCCTACAGATGTGTGCAGTTTATCTTTTCAGTATGAAGGAAGATCTGTGTGAACAAACTTGTGCATTATGCAGGTGATTTTGATAGAGATGCATGCCTCTGATCAGAGGCAGCGGTGTTGTTTAAAAATTGGCTTAACGTGGTCTGATTTCTGGGAGTTTGATACCAAATGAGCTGCGGCTCAAAGGGTGGTTTTGAGTGGTGAAGTTGATGATTTTTTGAGATGGTTAGGTAGGGTTCTTAATGTCAATACCTAGAGAACTAGTGCGTGTACCGCTGGTTTGAAGTCTTGCTACTTTCTCCCTAATTTTAGATGAATTAGTGGAGTTCAGAAGGCTATCAAGTGAGAAGTCAAGAGATTTAGCGACTGGTAAGCGACTGGGTGTTTATCTTAAACTATATTCAGCCATAGTTGTATTGATAGGTTACAACTGTTTGAATGTAGAAATACGTGTGTGGTCTTGCTTGGGATTAATTTCAGGCAGAAGGCAGATGTCCAATTGATGATCTGTTGAAAGCAGTTTTTCAGATTGTTGATGTCTGAGGGGTTAGAAAAGGGGGTGGTGATGAACAGAGTGTCTGAATTAAGCAGACCACTCTTACCCAGTCCAAAGATCAGGGCTTGATCCATCACCGTTATTTAGCTCACTGCCCCATCCCAGCTCAGAACCTGGCTATATGGAAATTAGTCTGTCCCTGTCCCAGTGCATGATGGGAACAGGGCAAACCAAACTACCAAGCCAATTCTTATACTGGTGGTGCCACTGGATTCAAGCAAACCGGTCCCAGGATGCTTGTTTCTGGTCCAGGGAAGACCTGGCCTGGCACTTCGATCTGGACTGTTCCCATGAGGCACAGGGTCAAGACTGATTTGCATATGGCTGGGTCCAAACTGGGGTGGCATAGTGGGCAAAAGAACAATGGATTAACCCAGATCTTTTTACTGTTGGAGAATGTTTGCATTGTCAGCATCCTGTCCATCATTTGTTTGCTGTAACACTTAGACAAATATGGCCATATTACCAAAACCCTTTGCACTTGAAACTTCAACATTCACATTCCAGGAGCATGGAGGTAATACACAAAAGGTGAATTGCACCCATAAGTCCATCTACCCATGTGTAATACTCTGACGGAATGGTTTCTAGGCATGGGTAAATCCTATTCCAGGGCCAGAGAATGGACATTCCAGGGTGGGGATACTACTGGACTTCCTAAATACCCACAATGTCTGAAGTTTGAGGGTACTCAAGAACATTTTCCCTGGAAATGTGTGTACATTTACTCATGTCAAGGGCATGTGTAAGTCCTTTTCCAAAGCGGCATTCGGGAGAGGACACCTCCAAACCTGTTGGGTCTGGATGGGTAGAGGCTCCTCCACAAAGGTGCAGTAGAAGAGGCAAGGAATATTTTCACCATGGAGGAAAATAAAATAAAGTGTTAATTCACAAAGCGATGGCATTTCCCTATTCCCATTTGTGCACAATGTTCAATTATGCATGCAGAAATCTCTTCACAAGAGCAACATTTGACATTCACAAAACATTTCCAAGAGAACTTTTGAAACGTGCAGCTGTAGCAGGTTTCTAGGATTTACGAATTCTTGCTATTTGTAAATCAGCAGCCATCCAAGATCATGAGTCTGAGAGTGCAGATTTGTATCATCTTTCAGAAACAGGGATTTATTTCACTGAAATACTCAAATACATGCTCTCTCACACAAGAAACACGCACACTTCCAGAAAATTAGGTCTCTTTGCCTCATGTACGCAGTCGGTCTCCAACACAACACATAAAAAACACACATTTGCCGTGTCACACACACGATCCTGCACAGCACCTGAGACTTTGTCATGTATTACAGGCTCTAATGCTTGCTGTCTCACTTCAACATGGTTTCATGAAGCCACACACACATTCAGTCACTCACACTGCTGCTCCAAGAAACCACAGGTAGTCGTGTGCTAACAGACATTCTCGCAGATACGACGGCATAATAAAAGGTATTCTGATACTCCAAAGTCTCGCCTGGGGTGGTAACAGCTACAAAAAATACAATTACAATACAATAAAGTAAACACGCTTTTCTGTTCACATGACATTCCCCCGATATTCTTCTCCACTGCACACAGACCTTCAGACATATTTCCCCTTCTATGCGCTTATACAAAGACATCATGAGCTTCTGCAGTTACATACACAGCACTCTTACACACACATTCTATCTCACTGGAAATGCACACGGTAGCACAGACATCATCTTTAACATACACAATATGACGGACCATCCCACACGCTCACAGCCATAGTGCCAATATCGGCCCACTCACCCGCTCTCTCGCAGCAACATGCATGTTGCATAAATAAGCAGACAAGACAACTTTTTTGTTGGAGAAAAATTGCTGCAGGTTTATTAGCATACACAAATGCCAACAAGGTGGGTTATCTTACAGGCGATCCAAAGACAAGCCGCCCCTTGCGGCCTACCACCTGATGGGCCAATTTGCATCGTGGCCTTTGCCAATCGGTGCTTAGCGGTTGTGGTGAGGAGATAGCCCCTCCCACTTCCGGTGAACCATTGGTCCACCCTCTTGCTCACGCCCCCCCTACAAGGGGCGGAGCGTTCAAGCGACCCCTGGTTGTACAGGTTTGCAACCGCCCATAGGATAGCGGGGCGCCGTCGCACCCCAGGGTCCACCGCACAGACTTCCTGGGGATATTAGGCCTCAGCATCCTTTGTGCTCCTGAAGAGGGCACTCCCGGGTACCTTTCCGCCTCTGGATCGCCCTGTAACTCCGCAAGCAAAACAAAAGAGAAAACATTAGAAGACATTTCCCCCCACCCTGAAAGCGCCGGGTATGCGGTAGGGAGGGAAACGGCATCAGGGTGAGGGGACAGCGGACAAAGAGGCCGCTAGGTGGGCGGGGGAGGAATATATACTCTCCCCCGCCCACACCAGGCCGGAAGTGATGAGCGGGACCCTTACAGGGATCTCAGAGCACTGGGCTGCCCCGTGTGCCATCTTGTGGCACTATGGGGGCCGCCCTCTTACTAGTGTCCCCTGCGGGGACGTGTCGGTCAGCCTGCATAGTGCCAATATCGGCCCACTCACCAGCCCTCTCGCAGCAACATGCATGTCGCATAAATAAGCAGACAAGACAACTTTTTTGTTGGAGAAAAATTGCTGCAGGTTTATTAGCATACACAAATGCCAACAAGGTGAGTTATCTTACAGGCGATCCAAAGGCAAGCCGCCCCTCGCGGCCTACCACCTGATGGGACAATTTGCATCGTGGCCTTAGCCAATCGGTGCTTAGCGTTTGTGGTGAGGAGATAGCCCCTCCCACTGCCGGTGAACCATTGGTCCACCCTCTTGCTCAAGCGCCCCCCCTACGAGGGGCGGAGCGTTCAAGCAACGCCCGGTTGTACAGGTTTCCAACCGCCCGTAGGATAGCGGGGCGCCGTCGCACCCCAGGGTCCACCGCACAGACTTCCTGGGGATATTAGGCCTCAGCATCCTTTGTGCTCCTGAAGAGGGTACTTCCGGGTTCCTTTCCGCCTCTGGATCGCCCTGTAACTCTGCCACAGCCCTGGGTGTGGCGACCGTCGCAGCCAGGGCCCCCCACCAAGGCCGGCATTCCTCCTACTATTTCTATCGCGTTATTTCTAGGGCCTCTCCCCTAACCAGCCTGAACAGGTCCAAGTTAAAATCGGGCAGGAGTGCCAAAATGTCCTCCCAAAGCCCCTTGCGCTTGGCGTAAGATCTCCCAAGTCTAATGATGTCCTGTCTCCTCTGCCCCTTGAATTACACACAGCGCAGGACTTCCTGGGCATTGGCTCCAGCGCTCCAGCGCTTCCCCTTGCCTACAGAGATAGAGACATGTCTGACCACTGAAATTTACCTGTCCCCCACTGGTGGCCAAACCCACCATAAGTTCAATGTGGTCGTTCTATCAGGTGCCATAACATGCCGTGATGGCCAGCGCCAATATCGTAAAAAGATCCTTGGTGCACACACCAGGTGTCACGTTCAGGATTGGGAAATTAAGAGTATTGGGTCCGATAATGAAACACTGCAAAATTTTGCAAAGTGTCAACCTACACTGCTTGCTGAACCAGGGAGTGGTCACAGATGCCTGGAACCTGCTAACCGCTTGAGACCCATATATATACACACCAGAGTGGTGTCGACTAAAGATAGTGTGTCACAAGGTTCCCTAATTGGTGGATAAGGAGTATCCGCTGGAACCAGTCTGTGAAAGTGTAAATACAGTGACACGCACCTCAGTCCAGAATACCCTTGCCTGATCCTCAGAGGCACCTAGAGCCCGCTGCCCCCGCAGCGCATGACGAGGGAAAACTGGCCCAGAACACCCAGACTGAGATTGGAACACTATCACCTCCACCGGCTCTAGCTAAAGATTGGCTACCCATGACCTGGCAAGGCCTGACGGAGGCCAACCCCCCTCTCTTAGTTGACTTCCTAACCCGGGGGAAGGTAAACTTGCAGTAAAACCCGAAGGGGGGTCAGTGACCGAATACATGCCTGCTAAGAGAGCAGTGAGATGCCCAACAAGCCTACTTCCGTAAAAATGCCCAAACTAAGCTCTCCCCCCAATCTCCCCTCAACATAATGCACCCCACCAAGCCAGACAGTTGGTCTCGATTGCCAAAACCTGTCTAAAGGGCGGGACTTAGAGACTGTCTAGGAAGATCTAGAGGAAGCATCTCTAGGAGCATGCCTGCAAACCTTACCATAATACATAGGTTGGACCGCCCACTGTCTGGGCGCTAACTTCTCTGAATGGGAGAAGGCCAGAAAGATATTTAATGCCTAGACAACGCCCTTCTAATAATGAACGCAGTGTCTCCTCGTGTTATCACATGTGCTATTCATCCTCCTTGCGCTGGCACTCGTTGGCCTAAGCAGTTAGGACAAGTACCCTTATAAACTGTATAACCTGAAAGAGTAACTAGGAGAACAGTTACTTGCCCACTAGTACTCACTGGTGAGAAAACTGCAAAGAGAGACCTTGCTTAGTACCTGAAAAAACCCAAAATAAATTACTGTACACGCAAAAGCTTACCAGTGTTCTTAGCCAGATGTCCTCCACTACGTGTCAACCCAAAATTGTATGACTTTTAAGACTATCAGAAATAGCCTGTACACATCCGGACCCAGCCCATAAACTCACTGAAACAATCACCAACAATGCTAAAACTCACCAACCCTTTGTCCAGAGAAATACACCAGAAGAGTCTTATAGTGTTAGCCAGACCCGGGGCGAAGCCAGCTGTGATGTCCCGATGGGGACAGGCTGGAGGATGTATGAAAGTCAAAACAGGTACCCAAAATGAGCAAAAGGAACCCGCATCCCCCTGGTGGCACAGGGCCTGGGAATAGGAACTTTGACACTTGTACAAGTCGTCCCACTTTGCCTGGTCTTCGTTGCACCCTATGAAGCTGTTGTCAGCAGCCTATACAACTGTATATACATGTTGTGCAACTAGGGACTATTACTTCATCACTCTTACTTCCTGTTATGCATAGACTGCCAAAGGAAAACCCACATAAGCTTACCCGTGGACTTGGCCAAGGGCCCTCCACCGCGTGTCAACCCTAGTTGCCGAATATTGACTGTAAAATTGTGCCTGCCAACCTGGGACACTTCCAAGTCAATACAGCCAAACCAAATGCCTGCATGGGCCAGATAGAGGTAAGTTGTATCAGCCAGACCCGGCGCGGAGCCAGACTTGGTCTTATTGGGGTCAGACTGTAGGGGGTAAGTGCGCCTAAACCAGGCCCAAATCCTGTGTAAATCGTTCACGCATCACCTTGGTGCGAATGGGCCTGCGTGAGACTGGTGAATCTGAGATACAACCTAAGTGAATGTCTCAGCGTGGGCCAGGTTATAGGAGGAAAAAATGTGGCTAAAGCGAGCCCAACACATCAACAGGGCTACCCAGTGCGGTCCGGTAATAGCCAGGAGATTGCCTGGTAATTCCCACCTATACCCATGCCTCACTATAATTACCACAAAAGGAGCACTACTTCTACTGCCAGCCCCTCTGCTGGCATCGTCCATGCTTCCTCGTTGCATCAGATTAAAGGAGCTATCAAATCGCGTTCTTGCGTTGCCCAGCTAGAGCTAGCCGCCCCCATAAATGGCTGCCAAAATACAACTGCCATGTGTGACAAATCATACTTTCGGTGCACTAATGGTGAACTTACTACAAAAGGAGCACTACTACTACAACCAGCCCATCTTCTGGCTTAGTCCACGCTTCTTAGTTGACACAAATTTCATCCATCGCCCGAGGCAGGTGTAGTGTTGTGTCTTGCTACTAAGTCGATAACTCAAATGCGAAGACTGGAATGACCATTACACAATGGTGAGTGACAATAGAATCACATCTAGACTCGTAACGAGAAAACATCCTGTTATTGCACAGGAACTACCTGCTCTCGTCAGCTTCAACAGTTGACTACCAAAGTATTCCTTCCATGTGGCGTGACCTGCGCGCCCCACAATAGGGCCAGCCAAGAGTCCTAGGGAGGACCTGGGAGACCCAGACCCCAGCTCACTGCCCCTTCCCCAGTGTGCCTCACCCTTGTACCTGTAGATATTTCAGGTGGCCCCCCATGTGGGTCGTGCGGTTCCACAGCGCGGTTCCTGCATGTGAGACAATAAACATCGATTAGCAGCCCTGCCCCCCTCACATACCAATTTATGTTCTCTGCAATCAGGCAGGGGCCAACAATGCCCCCCACGCTACCAAGGTCATGCCTGTTTATCTGTTACGAAAACTAGTTTGTCCCTATTACATACTAGGAAGGAGTACGGAGGGACCAACCCTTGTGTGGCGACAGAGGCAGAAGTGTATTATCGTGTCTAGAAAGTAAGTCAATTAGTCGTGTGCTAAGTCAGGTGATGACCATAGCCTATGTGTGTGATAAAGAATCACAAACAACTCGTCCCCTTACTATTCTACCAGGCACACCTCCTCGTCCCAGGCCTACAGGCTGACCTAAAAATTCTCCTCCCTTAAAGACACTTCCAAAGAGCAGAGTTCGAACACCTTGACTATGGAAGTATCTACCCAGTGACTAGCGGGTTGAGAGTTTGCCAAAGACTGCCGTAATATCCTCCTACCTATATTTGGCACTCTTTTGTAACATGCACACTTCACTTTGACTTGTGTCACACTGTTTGCTAACTCCTACATCGTGCTTGCTTCCTGTACTTGCAAAAGTGCCAACGTTGCTTACGTAGCTTTTGTTCATGTGTTGCTTCTGACATGCGATGCAGCCTAAACAACTGCTTGCACAAAGTACTCTTAAGAAACCCGCACTCATGTCAATTTATCCTCCTGCAATGCACCGAAAGCTACTTCTATTATTCATTGCCTGCGTACGTCACTTAGCTCCCTGTATCTAGTTAAGAATATAGTGAGGTGTTAACTAAAGGTGGTCCCATGTACCAGTTCTGTCCCTAATGTGGAGCGCCTGACACCTTCATATAACGTCCGTGCTAAATTAAGGCATAATAAAACTCATGAGGACAGGCCACCAAACCTTCCAACGCATGGTGTTACTACAACTCGCCCCGGAAGAAAGAGTGATGCACCAGGGCAACAGACCGAAGACTTCTCGGAGTAGGCACTAGCTTAATTCAAAGTGTACTAAAAACAACAACTTTCGCTCAAAAATTTTCGAATCATGCAAGGCAATAGAACAAAACACACCACCATGAGGCGCTTATAAAGGCCACCTTCATAAGTGCCTGCGACCGTGCCAAGCGCTAGAAAACCATCTGCTTCAATTAAGTGTTGCTAAACTACCGGCGAGGCAAAAGAAAATCCAATAAATGTGTACGGACAGAAAGTCCCACTTAATTACGGACAACCCATAAGTGGAGACTCCGAACAGCATAACAATACACATGACCACAAGCATCAAAGTGAACATTGTGCAAGGTTACACTGGTAGTAAGCAAAGGTGTTCATCGCACTTAGTAGCCACCACCTATGTGGAGTGTGAGCGACAAATGCGCCATTATGTACGAAGCACGCTCGCCTGCAAGGCGACAGCCCTCTGTCCCGTCCGAACATGCCTAACCTAAACCTGATCGAGCGATGCATGAATGTATGGCCACTTCATGTTGAACCCGCCGGATATATGACGTTACAACGCATACTTTTACCATGCATGCTGTTACAACGCAGTTTTTACAACGCAAACCTTTACAACGCATAGCGCTTTGGGGTGCTGGATAGTGAATAGTTTAATTTACTATTCCAACTCCAGTCCCCGTGGACACTAGGGAAGGTGTTGGATAGTAAATTAAATCTATTCCCTATTCTAGAGCGCCCCCCAGCGCAATGTGTTGTAATGGTGTTTGTTGTAAAACCTGCGTTGTAAAAGCACTGCGTTGTAAAACATTCGTTGTAAAGGATGTTTCCCGAACCCGCCATATGAACACGTGCGTGCTGCAGGAAAAATTATGCTCAAGATCAATCGACTGAAAGCAATCAGCACACATCCTGAAGTGAAATGGGAACCCAATTACCCTTCGAGGTAGCAGGGGCCAAACCACGGGTTACCCGGACCCAGCAGCCAAATAAAACCATAAAAGCGACAGCCAAAGACAGATATTCTCCGGTAATAGAAAGCGGCCCAAAAGGCCCAATAGTGAGCCCCCAATGGGAAATCTGTTCCTATCGAGAAGCGCTCTGACTCTAAATGAAAAGTCTGCGCTGAGTAACGCAAAATTCCGGAAGGATACATGAATCCTATGTGATTGCGGCAGGAGCAGGACGAAAGCGTAAGCCCGCCGACGTTGGACCTCTGACCCTAATGAAAGAAGGCGACAGGGAGGGGGAAGGGGGTGGAGGAGGCCGAAAATGGCCTACGCGGCAACGCTGGTAAAATGGCCGCCGAGCTGGGGCGTCATGACACTACCGCTTAGACCCCCCCCGCCAGACGACAAGATCGCCCCCGCCCGGTGAAAAATTATAAACCTAGTTAGCATTACTGACACTGAGATATTCCACGGCCGAAAGGACCGAACCAACGTGTGCTGGTAATATCATTAACTTGGAATCAGCGCGCGCCATGCCGCCTGTCCGCAGAGAAGCCGCACAGTGAAAGCCGGACTTACAAAAGCACCATTGCCCTCTCTATTATCCGAAAGAAGTCCTTCCATAATAGAAAATTCTACTTTACGTGTCTATGGACGTGCCTTCCCAGTGTGTTCTGCCAGGTAATGCAGTAAATCCTTCTACCTGTGTTTGGTACTCGTATGTAACATGTACACGTCACTTATCTCTTGAAACACACTGTTTTCTACCTCTTACATAAGTTGTTTTCGCTACCTGCACAAGTGCCACCAGTGCATACGAGCCGTACGTACTTGTGTTAGAGAGTCCTCCATATATTGCAGTATTGTACCTCTAGGTGTACTTTGTAGCTTTAGAAACCTGCACAACTGTCACTTAATCCTCCTGAATGCACCGTGAGCTACCTCTTGTAACTTGTTGGCACACGAATAACACGTTTGCGTAATTTAATTAAACGTTTGCTTATGTAATATGTTCACTTTTAAAGATCTCATGTATCCGTTCTGTTCCTTAGTGAGGTGCTCCATCACCTACTGGTAAATTCCGCGCTAAAATAAAACGTATAAATAAATAAATAAACCCAAAACAAGCGCGAGGGTAGGATCCAACGTATCGCCCAACTGCCGTGACATTGCCACCCGCAATGCCGTGGCTCGGATCCGATCCGAGGGTGCAGCGGCCACAACTCAGATACCACTGTACGATCACGGAGAGCCACTTGGGCTCCGTGGTGCGAGACAGACGGGGGCCCGAGTGAGCCTCACACGCCACGCTCGCCCCAAGCACACTCGACCCGCTAGGCATGCCTGCCACCAAAGAGGAAGACGCCCTCTCTCCCCCGCAGAGAACAGACCCAAGGTGGCCACCGGGCAGCCTACCAACCCCGAACCCGACAACTGGTATGCCCCCCTAGCAAAGGCAAGTACAAACCGGCCGCCCGACCAACTCCAGCCACCCCGTAGGTGGGGAGAGCTAGCACGAGGGGGGGTGAGGAGGCTAACCCAAAACGACAGCCTCTGCACATTCTCACTTCCGCGGCCCAATACAGGCTGCTTGACCCCACCGCAACACCCAAAATGGCGCAACAAGACCCTTGAAAAGAAAGTACCCTGCTCAAAAGTACCCGAACGGGAGGGCCCTGCATATTTGCGAATGCTGTGAAGAAAATAGTAGCAGGCTGGGAGCCGTAGGGGCTCGAACCCGGCCCCCCCAGGCGCAAGCAACAGCGCCTCCAGGTGGGCCATGGCCCCCTCCGAACCGCTATAAACCCTTGGGCAGGCCCAGCAACCGTTCGGAGCCCTAGACACCCTCTGCCCCACGCGACAACGACCCCAGGCAGAAGCGAGTGTACAGGCAGATAGGGGTATGTCGGAACAAACCCCAGGCAATCCTCCCCACGCACAACACACCGCCAGGCCAACCAGGCTCAGGGTCCGCATTACCCCGGGCCCCACCCCGGGCCACCCGGCCCCAAAACATGGTTAATACACCTCAAATAAACAAAGGGGGGACGGCGACAATGCCCATACACTCACCGCATACACCGACGCCAGACCAGGCAAAAAACCACGTCGTCCCCACATGCCCCCAGGCATCTCAAGGACGTGTGGAAATGTAGGTCACTTCCTTATTGAAGGACTCTGGTGGGACTCGAACCCCCAACCTTTGAATGCCTTCACAGAGAGCCTCGGAGTCCAACACCTATCCATTGCGCCACAGAGCCACCTTTAACTCTCGTTCAAAATTAGTGACAAGCGCCAACTCACCCACAAGTACCTCTCAAGGTACCCCGCACCAGTGCCCATAAGTCAAATAATCTTGGGCAAAACACACGCGTTCCCACAAGGCCTCGCAAATACCGAGGCTGTATCACTGGAGAACCTCCCGGGGTGCGAGGCAGCCAGGGGCATGCGTACACAACCCACGGCAGAGGCATCTGACCCCCGCTGCCCCCCTTGCATGAGAGCGCCGACACACCCCCTGATAACCGGACTCACCGCAAGGAAAACAAGCCGGCAGAAAGCACAGCACCCGACGCTAGACCAGGCCTCTGGATGAGCTCCAGAGGGCACACCAAACGGCGTCAGGGTGAGGGGACAGCGGACAAAGAGGCCGCTAGGTGGGCGGGGGAGGAATATATACTCTCCCCCGCCCACACCAGTCCGGAAGTGACGAGCGGGACCCTTACAGGGACCTCAGAGCACTGGGCTGCCCCGTGTGCCATCTTGTGGCACTATGGGGGCCGCCCTCTAACTAGTGTCCCCTGCGGGGACGTGTCGGTCGGCCTGCATTCTGAGTAACCCACTAACGCTTTCTGTACTGATGACGTACTTCTAGATACTCCGACTTCCTAACACACATGCAGACAGTATTCTAGCAAACAATGAGAGAGAAAAAGAGAGGCGCACACAAACACAGATGCTGGCTAGCTTCCTAGGGCAGAGGTGTGTGGCTGGGAAGAGGGAGGGAAGGCCCTCCGGCATGATGCAAATCATTTGGAGCCGAGAGAGAATGTTGCCAATACAAGCTGTACTATTTAATCTAAGCATGGGCGGATTTTGCGAATTGGCAATCCGCGAAATTGCGTATTTACGGATTCGCAATCCTTTTTTTTTGTGTTCTGCCATTTCGCAAGGGTTTTATACCAGTTCGCAAACGCGAACTTACTTGTCGGGTAGCAACGGTCGAGACAATGTTGTTTCTACGTCTGGTTCATCACAGCACCCTCTGTTTCACCACTGCCACCCTCTGTTTCACCACTGCCACCCTCTGGCTCACCCATGCCACCCTCTGGCTCACCCATGCCACCCTCTAGTTTATCACTGTAGATTATGGGGGGAAAAGCACACCTGCCCTGCCTCAACTGACATGAATAAATTAGGGGCTGATTAATGTGTCACTGAATTTGAACTTCCAGGTCGGCACCTGCTTCCTTATCTGTAATTGCTTTCTGTTGCAGTGTAATTTTTTTTAACAGGACCTTTGTTGTATACTTGTAGCTATTCTCTGAGCCTGCTGTGAGGGTCAGAGCAGGGTCATAGAATAGTTGCAAGTAGGCAACTGAACTCTGAAGGGGCCCCTCAGGAAGCACTACAGGGTATGGTTACAAATGATAAGATTGAACTTTTGCACCTGCTGAGCGCTTTCAGTTTTGCAAAAATCCAAATATCCAGCAGCATCCACAAAAAGTAATCCTTCCAGGTCAAGATCCAAATCAAAGTGACCAGCACATGAAGAAAGCACTGGGAGGAGCCTGCTGGACAGGAACAGGAAGTTGGAGACTGTGGGGCACTTCCTTCCTCCCACCCCCCCAAAATGGACTCCTTGCAAAAAAAAAAGTGCAGGCAAATGTCAACCTGAGGAGTTATTCTGATAAAAATCATAATTTTCAAGGTTTATGCTGCCTGCTGGTGGATTTCTTGTGCAAAATTGCAAATTTTGAAATCTCGCAATTGCGAGATTGTCGCTGCCTGCCGCATCTACGTGTTCGCAAGTGTTTACTCCCGTGAAATTGTATAGTATTCTAGTTGGCAAGTGCGACCAAGCAAAAAATCCGCTTCGCACGGATTTACGAATTTTCTGGAAATTCGCGAGAGTTCGCGGATTGCGAATTTGCCCAAAATCCACAAAATCCGCGAGCAGAACGGATTTTACGCCCATGCTTAATTTAAACAAGTAAGGAAACGACGGTCCATCCAGCGAGCGCGGGCGCACACACATACACCCATACCTCCAAAGGAAGTAAGGTTTTTTTGTTCATTAAACGGTCGATATTTTCCCTTAACACCTTTTGCAATGACTTAATCGTGTTCCATTTGTGCAGAAAACTTCCCATGAATATATTTAAAACAAGCATTTGCAATGCAATAGAACTCGCATTTATGCAAGACCTATTGCATTGCATCACATACAACGTGAGGTGGGGGATGCATGTACAAAGGGAGTGCGGTCAGGGGTAGGGGGAAAAGAGGGTGAGAAGGCATGGACAAAGTTAATGTTAATGAGATTTATTGAGCGCGCGAATACTCGGAGGTGTCTTGGCACTTTGAATATAGTAAGCCCAGCCCTTGATCTAATTATGGAATAGCCAGTTTTTTAACCCTTTCCTGAAGACGTTGAGGGAGCTTGCACTTCTGAGCTCAATAGGCAGCATATTTTAGAGTTTTTTTGGCCATAGGAGAAACTACGGCCGCCCCAGCCTGCAGATCGAATTCTTGGTACTTTCATGAGTCTATCACCTGTGGAGCGTAGGTGCCTGGCAGGTTTGTACCAGACAAAGAGATTTCTGAGAAAGGAAGGTCTTGTGTAGCTTAGTGCCTTATATGCTAAACATAGTGCCTTAAATCGATTTTGTTGTGTTACTGGGAGCCAGTGAAGTCTGTGAATCTCTTTAGAAACTGATTTGTACTTAGGGATGTTTACCAACAACCGAGCAGCTGTGTTTTTAACAGTCTGAAGCTTTTTTAGATATTGCTTCTGTATGCTCAGGTAGAGCCCATTGCGATAATCCAGTTTTGACTGGATTAGCGTTGTTACTACCGTCCTTCCAGTGTCAAGAGGGATATAAGGTAGGATCTTCTTTAAATTCTTTATGAGAAAGTGGAAAGCAGGGACAATGGCATTAGTCTGGTATGAGTGTGCTAGCTCGTTGTCAATCCAAAATCCCAATTTTGTTGCCTTTTGCGCTGCTTTTGGTGGTTCACCCACCTCCGCCGGCCACCAGAGGTTATCCCTACTGCGTTGCAGGTTACCAAAGATTATGACGTCGGTCTTCTTGGAGTTGAGTTTAAGACAATGTGTTCCCATGCATCTATTTATTTGTCTCATATAGTTCTGAAACTTAAGAGCAGGAGAAGCATGACGTCTGTATGCTGCTACTATTATCTGGGTATCATCAGCGTTAGACGTCAAGCTAAACGCAAATTCTTGGATCAAAAGGGCGAGTTCAGAGACATAGAAATTAAAAAGAGATTGGCTCAGAGAAGACCCCAGAGGAACTCCCCACGGTAGTACTTATGGATCCAATTGATACCTATCTTATTTCACTGTTAGTCTCCTATCAATCAGAAAGGAGGAAAGCAGGGCTGGTGCCGCTCCCTTGACCCCCAACATCTCCAGACACTGCTGCAGGAGAATGTGATCCACAGTATCAAATGCGACTGATAAGTTGAGGAGGAAAAGGGTGGCTGTGCACCCTCTATCCATCACAGCCCTGATCTCCTCAGTTGCTTTATTGAGTGCCGTTTTCGTACTGTGCTTGTGACGGAAGCCAAATTGAGAGTTATCAAGCAGTTCGTTTTCCTGGATGAATTGGGATAATTGTGTAATCATAATTTTTTCCACTATTTTGGCTGTGTGCGGCATCCGCGCTATGGGACAATAGTTGTTTGGGTTAGACACATCCAAGTTGTTTTTTTTAGCAATGAGAGGATGGAGGAATCTTTCCATATAGATGGGAAGTTGCCTGAGCTGAACATAGAGTTAAAGATTTCTGTGAGTTCAGAGCTCACCACTTCCGCTATATCTAAAAGAAGGTGGGCAAGGGTCAAAAGGAGACCCCGACTTAGCTCCTCTTATGTATTTTTCCACTTCCTCTGATGATGCTGGGCAGAAACAGTAAAGGGATTCTGGGCTCCTAAGTGGTTTGGTGGGAGAGTGGGCCGACGTGTCTTTGAAAGTGTTATAGAACTCTATAACTTTGGATTTGAAGGCTACTTCGATCCTATCACAAAACATTTGATGGCCCTTAATACCTACGTTCTTAGGTAGAGAGGCCAACTTGTCTACTACCCAAAATAATTCTTTGGAGGAGTTTTTAGCTTTCTCAATTTACCTAGTGAAGAAATCCTTCTTCTCGACTATCAGTAGGGTTAGCGCAGTTTTATGGACCTCTTTATCCACTATGTCGTAGTTCACTCTTCAACGTCTTTCCAGATGGCGGCACTTTTCTTTTTCCTTCCACAGAGCGTCGGAAAACCAGGGGGCCGAAGGAGAACTCCGATTCCCAGAGGGTTTCAGAGTAGGCACGAGACCTTAATCAATTAGTTGAGCCGGTCGGTGTATTTAGTGACAGCTAACTCGGGGGAACATTCAGCAGTGGTCATGTACTCTCCAAATGTGTTTGGAGAGTAACTTTATCTGCTTTATTCCAGGGTGTGTAGATAAGAGAGTGGGTTATTGTAGGCCTACCCTGCCAGATAATTGGGACTGATAAGGCAAACTTGATTAATGAGTGGTCTGCCCATGTCAATGGGAGAGTTTCTTTTAGTGTAAGTCCATGCACCGAGGTAAAAATGCCATCCAGTGTATACCCTGCCTCTTCGGTGGGTTTTTGTACTAGCTGAGATAAGCCCCAGGCCCCCAGTGTGTCTATTAGGATGACAGTCTCCTTGTCCCCAATATCTTTGAGATTAAAATTAAAATCTCCCAGAATTGTGAACTCGTTACTGGTAAAAATTAAAATCTCCCAGAATTGTGAACTTGTTACTGGTGAGAGTTGGTTCTAGAAGACTGTCTAAATTCTGATTAAATGCGCTTCTAGCACCAGGAGGGCAAAGGAGTAAAATGCCTCTAAAGGTTTTCCTAGAGCTGAGTTCGAAGGCAAACTGTAGGGCCTCATAAAAGGAGATGGAAGCTTCAAACTGCTCCCTAAAAATGATTGCTACCCCGGCCCCTCTTTTGATTGGCCAATCAACTCTAAAAGAACGACATCCCATAGGGGTTGATGTAACAAAGTTAGGGTCCGAGGCAGCATCTGCCCAGGTTTCTGTAATAAAAAGCACGTCTATTTTAAAACTGGAAATCATGTGCGCAATTTTGTACTTCTCTGTGTGTTTTTGGCAAATCATTGCTCAGAGGAAGCAAAGTCTGTTGTTGTGGCAGTGAAAAACCACAAGAGCAAACTCCCCTATCTCCACAAGCGGTCAGAATAAAGCAACTATTCTTAGCCTATTTGTGGACCATGGACGTAAGTGGACCAGGGGTTATCGCCCTGGTCCCGGTCCAGGCGAGGATGGGTGCAGGCGAGCTTGCCTTAAGTGCACCTTCGGCGTTCGAGCGGAGCGCCCGCTGCGCGAGTCTGCTGCGCGCGTCCGCTCTTTCTAGCCCCTTAATACCGTGGCGTTGGCGAAGGACTGGAGCGCGACCCACCGAAATTCATTGGTAACCGAAAGTGAGGGAGGTGGGAGAGTTGGCTCCACCATCCGCTCAATCGGCACAGCCGCCATGGCGGAACGGGACAGGCGCCAACTCAACCCAGCAGTGCATGTGAGCGTAGCGAGGATGGCGAATCCGGGTGCTGCCCAGACCGGATCACTCTCCCAGCAGCAAAGGTTAGAGAACAAAGTTTAAAATTATTTAAAAAGTAATAAAACACTTGCAAGCAGTGTAAAATAAAGTTAAAAGATTTCAAGAGAGGTAGAAAAAATGGGGCGAGGTTCGAACACGGCTTTCTTGAGTCCGCTGCACGTCCGCACCATCTAGCCCCTAAATACAGTGGCACTGGTGAAGGACTGAAGCGCGACCCAGTAGAAATGATTGGTAACCGGAAGTGAGGGAGGCGGGAGAGTTGGCTCCACCCTCCGCGCAATCAGCACAGCAGCCATGGCAGAATGGGATAGGCGCTAAATCAACCCAGCAGTACATGTGAGCGTAGCGCGGATGGCGAATCTGAGTGCTTCCCAGACCGGATCACTCTCTCACCAGCTACGGTTAGAGAACAAACTTTAAAATAAATTAAAAAGGAATAAATAACTCGCAAGTAGCATAAAATAAAGTTTAAAGATTTCAAGTGGGGTAGAATAACTCGGGTGAGGCGCAAGCAGGGTTTACTTGAGTAGTGTTTACAGTCTAAATAACACGTACCGTACGAGGATACAAATGACGACAAATAACGACATGACAATAATAAGGAATTTGAATTTGAATTTAAAAATATTTCTATAGCGCACTTTTACCACGCGGTTTCTTGGCGCTTTTGAACAGTAGGAAGGCCAACAGGAGCGGAGGGAAGACTAAGCATTGTAGGCTTGAGAAAAGAGCAGGGTTTTTAGACCTTTCCGGAACTCAATGTAGGAGGGTGTCCCGCGGAGTCCCGCCGGAAGAGAGTTCCAGAACGCAGGAGCGAGAACTGCGAATTTTGTTCCACCTGCCTTTTTCTTTCTAAAACGTGGGATGGTTAACAGGGCCTGATGAGAGGAGCGGAGCTCTCTGCCCGGCGTATAGGGAATGATAGCGGAGCAGATGAACTCCGGAGCGGTGCCCATTCTGGCCTGAAAGGCGGTGCAGCCAAGCTTAAACAAGGCTCGCTCTTTCACCGGCAGCCAGTGCAGGGCCTGCAATAGAGGAGTGACACGATGGAATTTAGGCAGGCCATGAATCAGGCGGGCAGCCTGATTCTGCACTAGCTGCAGACGGCGAATGGCATAGGCTGGGGCGCCGTTGTAGATGATGTTGCCATAATCAAGGCGCGAGAGCACCATAGCCATTACTATGATCTTTAGAGCGGGCAGAGAGAAGAAGCGAGAGATCTTCCTAATGGTTCTCATAGAAAAAAAGCTGGAAGAAACAACTGAGTTGACCTGGGAGTGAACAGAAAGTGAGGAGTTCAAAAGAATACCAAGGGTTTTGACCTTGGGAACCGGGATCGGAGGGACACCAAGTGTTGGAGGCCAGTAAGAGGGGGACCAAGGACTGCAACCACCTCCAGTTAGGACTAGTTCCGTTTTGTCCGGATTGAGTTTGAGGTGGTTGCAGTTCATCCAATCCTGAATGAACAACATGATGGATTGGACGTTCAGGGATGAGGAGGAAGCGTGGGAAAGGTTAAAGATAAGCTGGAGGTCGTCGGCGTAGTTGAACACCGTGACCTCCAGCTGCTGTAACAAAAAAATAAGGGGGTAGATGTATAAATTAAACAAAAGGGGAGAAAGTGAGGAACCTTGAGGGACTCCACATACAACCCCACGAGGGGCAGCAGTGAAACCAGCTAGATGGACCGCCTGAGCCCTATCGCTCAGGAAGGACTCAAGCCAGGCGAGGGCCAGGCCCTCTATGCCCGCCGCCCTGACACGGGTAAGGAGGATGGAGTGGTCCACCGTGTCAAAGGCGGCGGACAGATCTAAAAGAATGAGGGCCTGCGGGAGGTTGGTATCAATGCCCTCGCGTAGGCAGTCCATCACTGAGGTCACCACCTTCTCCGTAGAATGGAGGGGGCGAAAACCCGCCTGCCGAGGGGAGAGGCAGTGATTAGCTTCCACGTAGGTGCTCAGGGTGCTGGTGACATGGGTTTCTAGAACCTTGCCCAAGTAGGGCAGAAGGGAGATGGGACGGTAGTTAGAAGGTGATGAAGGGTCGACACCGGGCTTTTTAAGGATGGGAATAACAGCCGCGAATTTGTGAGCGGTGGGGACCACACCATTGCTGAGTGACTCGTTCAGAAGAGTGAGGGGGGGGGGTAGGGCAGTTAAGGAAGATTTCTCTCAAAATATGAGCTGGGGCAAAGTCTAGAGGGGAGCCTGACTTTATCTTGTGAAGCAGGACAAAGAGCGTGACCTCGGTGAGGGGGGGAAAGGAAGTAAATTTGGAAGTGACGGCAGGAGGAGAAGGGTTGGTGAAGGTAGAGGAGGGGGGGGGATATTGGCCTTGATCTTTGCGACCTTGTAATGAAAAAATCATTAAGTGAGTCGCAGAGCGATTGGGAAGGGGGGATCGAGGCCATGACTCTGTTAGATGAGGCAAGCTCGTGTACCGTAGCGAAAATCTCTTTGGTTTGGGATTCTGCTGCCAGTATCCTGTTAGAATAAAACAGGGTCTTGGAGTCGAGGATGCCTTGCTTGTATGCTTTGAGAACAGAGAGATAAGAGAGTTTTTTGACAGGACAGAATAAGGAGGGACTAACAAGCCTCATAATCAATCAGATATCAGCATTTACGAATGGCAATGACATGAGCCAATTAAAAACATGGGCAGAGAGTGAGCGCAGCGTCCACTCCATACTTCATTACTGCGTGCCTCGCAAAGCGAGCAGCGCATGCACGCAGCCACTATAGGCTCGACCTAAAAATTAGGTGCCTCTGTAGACCTATTGGGGTATAACTAGCAAAATAATATCATCTACATAGAGAAGACAACCAAATTCATGGTTCCTAATTTTGATGGGTCGCCCGTACACTGTCCAACTCTGCTAGGTAAGTCATCAATATAAAGGGAAAAGAGAAGGGACGCAAGTAAGCACCCCTGGGTCAGCCCATTGTGTGTCTCGACTTTACTAGACAAGCCCTGGTTCCCTCCCATCTGGACAGGAGTCAAAGTAGAACAGTGCAAAGCAACAATTAGCCTAAGTAAATGCACAGGTATCCATAATACAACCAATTTCCTCCACAGCGTCCCATGATCGATCCAGCCGAACGCTGTGGAGAAATCTATAAAGGCAACATATAAAGTCATACCTTTACCCACAGGTTACTTTTCAATCAGAGTTTCGAGGGCTGTGATATTATCTAGGGTACCACGATGCTTACAAAAACCAGCCTGCTCCACAGTGACAAGATTATTGCTGAATGCCCAATCCTGAAGGTGAAGAAAAATACTCTTAGTGAACAATTTCCCAATCGCATCCAATATTGCGATTTGCCTAAAGCTGTCTGGAGAAGTTTTAGGACCCTTGTTATATAAAGGCACCGCAGGTAGTCGGGTAGCCACAATCAAGGAGGAATGTGATGTGGGCCTCAAATATCCAAGACTCAAGCACATCTCCTTGCTCACTTAAAGAATAAAACTGGGATCTGGGCTATGTGTAGCTCCTATATGGGCAGTCGCCTCTTCTTACTCCCTTCTCCTTGCTCTTCCCACTCCCAACTTACCGCTTGCTCGCTGCCATCTGGGGACCACTCAGAACCACAAAAACACACTCTGGGCTTACAGGATCCACTCATTGAGGCCTCAACTGCTTCCAAACGCCGCCAAATGCAGTTTAAGGACATCCAAGGTCAGGCTCTCAGCTGTGAAACTCCGAAGCCCAGAAGGTCACAGATCACACCAGTGAACTGCAGCCTGGAAGCAGGAAGCAGACCACAGGAAGCAGACCAAATGCAGTTCCTACATAGAATTCATTATATTGTAGTGGGTTTCCATAGACTGAGCCTATGTGACAATTTAGAGTCTCTCCGTGGCAACGCCCTAATTTGGTCTGAATTTTGGAAGGCTGTGGTAGAGGACATTTCCAGGGTGATTGGGGCAAAGGTACCAGTTACTCCATTGATTGCACTGTTGGGATCATAAAAGACAAGTTTATAGATTTAGCATTGTCATTAGGTAAGAGCTATACACTGTGGGGCGAGGCCCACCACCCACAACTAAAGACTGCCTATAAGATGTTATCTACTTCAACCAGAATCTGGACGCCTACTAGCGGATGCTCCCAACACAATCCAGACCTGGTAATCTAGATCTGTTGTTAAACCAAGGAATAACAAGCATTGGTAATGCATCGGTTTCACCTGTACAATGGATAAAGAGCTGTTTTCATCAATCATCGTCCGGGAGAAGGAATAAGCTCCCTGACAGATAACATGGGAGTGGAGAGGATGTGGCGCAGCGGCCAGAGCTGCTGACTCGAGAGCTGGAGATCCTGGTTCAAGTATCGGCGTTAATAAATTGTTATATAAATATTCTTGAAGAGTAAAAGTGTCAGGCGCCCCACAAGACTCACCTGGGCTTGTGAAGCGATTCTGCAGAGACGACAGGAACCACCGCCCCTGTTCCCAACCAACCCCCGCGGGGAGTAACACCCGTCACGGATTGGATGGATCCAGGGATGGGGGCCAAATAAGCAAGAGGAGTGGCCTTGGTGGAAGGGACGTAGGGTAGGGTCTTGGCACAGCTGAGGGAACAAGAGAAGACCAGGTTAGGACGTGGTACTACTCCTGCAGCATAACACCCCACAAAACACATGCAGGAAGGAGCCCCTGGCTCCGGTACTTACCAAAACACACCGTTCGTGCAGAACCAGGGAAGAGGTCAGCAACGTAGCGTCCAGGTGCCTTGGTGCCTCGGAGAAGAAATGAAATAAAGCGCTCCTGCGCAAGAACCACCAAGTACAAACAAACAATAAGAAGGCGCTCCTGCGCATGAGGGTACAATACCAGGACTCCAGGGTAAGCGCTGTAGCATGGTCCAGTGCATGTTGGAGCAACGCTCCTGCGCCACATGCAATAGTTAAGCAGTGCTCCTACGCTTCACGCGCCAAGTCACTAGCAGTAGCGCTCCTGCGCAACTGCCAAAATCGAAAGCAACACAAGCAAAGACTGTCACAGCGCTTCTGCGCTTACTAACAGAAAATGCAGCAGCGCTCCTGCGCCACTGCCTAATGAGGGGCAACACAAGGAAAGAGATGTAGCAGTGCTCCTGCGCGACTGCCAGGGAAAGGGTTAATCCGGGTCCCAATGAAAAGTAACACAGCGCTCTCAGCGCTCAGCAATAGGTGCAAGTGGCAGTGATCCCGCAAGGCAGTCTGAGCACTATGGGCACGGGGGAGCACAGGCCAGCGCACCACACGCTGTCGAGGACGAAAACAAGCGGCAAGGAAAAGTCACGTAACGCGTACAGACTCAGGGAAGGCGTTACCGTGACTCGTCGTGCAGCGGAACCTCCAGGAGCCAAAAGGAGCAGATAAACAATCCTCCGTCGTCCGCTGGACTCCGTGCAATACTTCGGAATCAGAAGCACCGATCCGGCGGTGCTTCACGCCTTTATGCGTAGTCCCCCGGAAGTATTTTAGCGAGGCGGAGGACTAGACCGGGACACCTCTTCCGGCCGGAAGTGAGTATTCCCGACGCCTGCATGTGTCTTGTGGCACCCGGAACGGCGGAAAGCCGCCACATGACAAAAAGGCAAAACGTTATGGAAATATAGATCCACCAAAGCGTATGTTAACAGTATTTCAGCAGTGGGAAACTGCTACAGCCAATATGAAGAGAGATGCGGTAAGTGGTTCACAAAGGAACCAATGAGAAGCCAGGATTGCGTAAGTCCCTTTTAAGTTTATATTAAAAACAATAGATTTCTCAAGCACAGTGCAAGCACTGTGCAGGTGAAGCCTAAAATCCTTTTTTTTTTTAAACATTTTTATTTTCTGGGTGTCACAAGCAAGTTTTAACACAAACGAAAAACAGTATTTCATTTTACAATACATCCAGCATCTGCGCTGATATTACAAGAAGCAGTTTAACAAAGGAAAAAAGACACGAAAATAAGATAAATAAGAAAGATTGGCACAAATAAAAAGTAAGATCAAAATTAAGATTAATCAGGGCTTCAGATCACATTACTTCAGTTCACAAGTAGGAAACATGCATCACCATATTCTCTCTATTTTAGTCATTGCTTTAACACCTCTTTTCCTAGCTAAAGATAACTCCATATCATGTATCTCTTTGACCAAGCACCATCATTCATTTACATGAGGCGAGTGATCCGCAATCCAAGCTCTAGCTAAAACCAGCCTTGCGCATGCTAACAGAATAAAAATTACATTTTGAAATGGAGATGGAATAGGCTGAAAACCTAAGAGGATCTTTTCAGATGTTAATGGTGCATCAATTATTTGTTTCAATCTCAAAATTCTTTCTAAGCTGTCCCAAAACGGAGCAAGAACTGGACAGAGGACCAACATATGTTCTAAATCAGCAGCTTGGAGGTGGCACTTTGGGCACTTAGTGCGATCACTAAGAGCATTATTAGAGGCCCATTTACTTATTTGTAAGGGGGTATGATAAAGTTGGCATATTGTTTTGTATGCTTGTAGTTTTAAGCTTGAGGAGTGGACTAACGTGTCAATTTTGTATAAGAAGGAGGAGATTTCATTCGAAATGAGACCGGTAGGAAACCGTAAAGCCCATTTCTGTGCTATTTTGGGGCATTCATCTGATTTGTTTTCAGTAAAGCATCTGTATCCTTCGTTAATGGTAGCTTTCTTATCCCCCACTCCTTTATACATACATTGCCAAAAATCTGAGCCCACAATCTCTTTAAGTTTTTGTTTCCCTATAAGGAAATCGCGTATTTGTATATACTTAAAATAAGTGTATTCTGGTAACTTGTATAATAACCTTAGTGTATCGAATTCCAAAAAGCCTGATGAGCCGTATAAGTCCCCCAATTTCATTATTCCTTGTTTTGCCCATATCTTACATCCTAAATCATTAAAGATACTTGGTAAGCCCGGATTGTTCCAAAGACTTGAAAGAGAATGGTAAAATGATACTTTATTCTGGATCATTAATATCCTCCATATACTGATTATATCTTTCGCAGTCTTAAACCTCACTCTTTTAAAGTAATTCGGGTAATTAATTCTAGCCAAAAACTGTAAGCAATCTGATCCTAGCATGAATCGATGGAAAAAATATGGGTTACTGGAGTTAAACAGGCTCTGTAGCCGCCCCAAAAATGAGGCAAAATAGTACATTCTGAAATCTGGGAAGTCTAGCCCTCCTTTTATAAATGGTAGTTTCAAAGAAGAGAGTGCTCTGCGGTTCTTTTTAAAGCCCCATATAAAGCTGGCCAGTATACCATCAAGTTTCCTGAAAAGTATTTTATTTATCTTCAGAGGAATGCATCTAAATAAGTACCAGAATCTTGGCAAGATATTCATTTTAATGAGATTAATACTCCCAATAAGATTTAAAGGCACTTTATGCCATTTTTTAAGGAGAGCCTGGGTATCTTTTAATAAAGCATCATAATTCAATGACATTATATCCCTAATATTAGATGTTATCTTGATGCCTAAATAGGTAGCAGCATGGCATATTCCCGTTACTTGCATCAGTGGTTTGTGATTAACTATAATTTGAGTCTTTCGCAAGTTTAACTTATATCCCGAAACTTCTCCAAAAGATTCTGCCTCTTTGACGATTCCTGCCATAGATTCAATCACATCACTTGTATAAACTGCCAAATCGTCTGCGTAAGCTGTAATTTTAAGCAAGTTTGCCCCAGATGTAAATGGTTTTATCATCGCCTGGGATTGTATGGCATTAATGAAGGGTTCCATGGCGAGAGCAAATAATAGAGGTGATAATGGGCATCCCTGCCGGGTCCCTCTTCTTATTGGGAATTTAGTAGAGAGTAAGCAGTCGTAACCTATTAAAGTGTTAGGGAGGTAATAAAGTGCCTGGATCTTCGTTAAAAATTTAATTTTGAACCCCATTGCTTTCAGAATTGCCCATAGGTAATCCCACCCCACTCGGTCAAAGGCTTTTTCAGCGTCAAGTAATATCATACCGAGTGGGGAGGGATTGGTAGCAGCCATATCGAACAATGTGATAGCCGTGTTTACATGCTGAATGGTATCCCTGCCTACTACAAAACCATGCTGATGTTCACTGACCAATCTAGTCATAAGGGGAGAGAGTCTTATGGCTATTAATTTAGCAAATACCTTGGCGTCAGCATTGATCAGAGAAATTGGGCGGTAGGACCCGCATTCCGTAGGTGTTTTATTCTTCTTTAAGACGAAGATCATTTTAGCAGTATTCCAGGTGGTCGGGGCCCCATCGATTGTGATAATCTGATTAATGACCAAGCAAAGTACAGAGATAAGTTCATCGCAACAAATTTGATAAATTTCAATAGGCAAAGTGTCCTCTCCTGCAGCCTTCCCAGATGGAAGAGAAAAAATTGCTAATTTTAGTTCTTCCTTAGTGAAGTCCTTTTCTAGTTCTTCCATACTTCCGGTATCAATCTCCGACCGCCAGTTATTTCTAATATAGTTTTCCACAAGCTCCATTGGGGGTACACTCTCAGGGGTGTACAGCTTGGTGTAATAATGATGCAGTATCTGGTCAGGGTGAGTATAATTAGTACCATCTGCCCCTTTTATGCTCTTTATTAGTGAGGTGGCTCTGTCGTCAGCTATTTTATAAGCAATAATTTTTCCTATTCTGTCGCCACTCTCATATTGTGAAGTCTTATATTTGCGTAGTTTAGCAGTGACTAGGGGCCCGATGTAGGTAAAAGGGAATTTCCGATTTCAAAATACCGAGGCGGGCCGAATCGGTATTCTGAAATCGGAAAACGAGATGTAGCAAACAAACAGCGAAATAATAGTGAATCGGTCGGCATCGGTAATGTGAATCGGTACGTACCGAATCGGCATGGACCGAATCGGAACTAGCCGAATCGGCTACCACCGAATCGGAACTAGCCGAATCGGCTACCACCGAATCGGAAATAGCCGAGTCGGCTACCACCGAATCGGAAATAGCCGAGTCGGTAAAATCAGAATCGGCAATTACCGAATCGGAGGTATGAAAACACACCCATGGCCAAAAAGCCCATAGGAATGCATTGAAGAAACCGAATCGGTAAAATCCGATTCGGATGATACCGATTCGGATTACACCGATTCGGTAAAATCCGATTCGGATACAGCCGATTCGGTAAAAGCCGCTTCAGCCAATGAGGTGGCTCCCCCTCCCCCACCCAAACAGGGAGTGGCAACCCTGGCAGGTGTAGCCAATTAAGAACTTTCTGGAGAGCCAGCCTAAGCTGAGCAGTCACAGTTAGCAGCAGTGGGAGTAGGAGTTAGTGAACTGTTCAGAGCAAGATGGAAAACCAGAGTGAGAGCCAGAAGTCCAGCCAGAAGAGGAAGCCTAAGTTCAGCAGCACCGAGCTGCAGGTGTTGGTTGAGGAGGTGGTGAGGGTGCACCGGCAGCTATTCGGAAAGCTGTCCCTCAATGTGCCAGACAGCACCAAGAGGAGGCTCTGGAGCGTAATCGCCCAAAAGGTCAACGCTGTGGGTGTCACCCCCAGGTCCCTGGATGAGCTGAAGAAGCGCTTTTACGACATCCGCAGCCTGACCAAACGGAAGATGGCAGAGATCCAGAAGCAGGCTGGAGTCACTGGTGGTGGCAGGAACCCGGCGCCACCCCTCACCGAGCTGGAGGAACTGGTCTCCAGCACCATTGAGAGGGAGAGCGTGACCGGAATTGGGACCCTGGACAGCTCAGCCAGAGCTACAGCTACAGGTAAGAGGCATGCGCATCAGGACACACCCTACCAGACACCTCCCCATTAGACACAATGCATAGCCAAACCCCAGCACAGTACTGTAACCAACATACAAGAGACAAGCATCATGGTACATCCAGTCAGCAGAAGGTATCAAAATATGGCAGTGCAGAATCACAAGACATGAAACAGTGGAACACATTCTACGGAGATGCTAGGACATGTGGAATGCTTTAATTGTACTGACTGTAATACATTGGCACACTATTTACAAATGCTTCTTTGTACCTAGGGGCACCATCAGGCGGACAACCACTGCCAAAGGAGGCAGCAGCACCATCTACCACTGCACTCGCAGGGCCAAGCACGAGTCAGGCTGCCGAGGAGGAGGAGGAGGAAAACACCATAGGGCTGGGTATTGAGGGAGACCTGGAAATTGACTTTGATGCACTTCACTCCCCACTAATGCAAAGCACACCCCCCTTGCAGTTCTCCCCAGGGAACTCCCCGACAAGGGAGCTCTTTCCACCTACACCAGCTCCTGCCACTGTGGCTCCAGTACACCCTGTCCTGGGAGCAGGGGCTCAGGCCCCGGCCAGCACCACACCCCCACCAGTGGCACCCCAGCCCACTCAGCAGGCGGGCAGCAGCAGTACCCGGCGCCGTGCCATTCCCACCACTGCAGAACCAGCACGGGAGGCCAGTGTGTTCCGGGGCCTCGAAGGTAATATGGTGAAGATCCAAAGGCAGCAGGCGAAATCCATCATGGCATGCCAACGCCAGCTCCTGCAGCACAACCTGCAGATGGGGGAAATGGTGAAAGGATTTCAGGCCTTTGTGGCTTCCAACAAGGAGGCAGTAGCAGGTTTAGGCAGGCTAACCACTGAAATTTTGCTACCAGGTCTGTGATGGTGATTTTCGCATTGCAGATCACCTGTACGTTGATGGTGTGAGTGGACTTCCGATTGCGGTAGATGTATTCTGTGTCAGATGGTGGGCAAATCGGAATGTGTGTGCCGTCTATGCAGCCAATGATGTGGGGGAATCTTGCCATCTGGTAGAAGTCTGCTTTGGTCTGTACCAGTTCTGCCTGGGTTGCAGGGAAGGAAATGTAGTGGGCCATCCTCTGGATCATGGCATCAAGGAACTTGTGGAAGAACCTTGACAGGCTGCTCTGGGTCACCCCTCCTGCCACAGCGACTACACTTTGATAGCTGCCAGACGCCAGCAGGTGTAGGCAGCATAGCACCTGCACCTGCACAGGGATTGCGTGTGCCCTTGGGGTGGGGTGCTGCAACAGGGGTTGGAGGTCCCTAATGAGGTCTGTGATGGTCTCTGAGTCCAGCCTGTACCGCTGTAGGATCTCTGCATCTGTCAGCATGACCAGGGTGATACGCTGTCTGTATACCTGCTCCTCTCTTTGCCATTCCCTCTCTCCTTGCTGCTGTAGCCGTAGCCGCCTCGCTATGACATAAAAAGCTGCCATCCTGCAAGTTGCAATGCATTTTGGGGCTGTTTTTATGGGTTGGAGTTGGTTACCACCTGATCGTAATCCATGGTAATTACCGAGTGGATTCTACCGATTTTGAGCCAAAATCAGTGTTTCTGTGCCTCCCTACATCTCCCCTTCTGTCCGAAGCGGGGATTTTCCCGATCGGTGATTCTACCGAATTGGTAGGTTCTCCGATTTGGCTTCTGTCCGATTCGGTGTCTCTACCGAATCGGTACATGGACCGATTCGGCTTATGTCCGAATCGGTGTCTCTACCGAATCGGTACATGGACCGATTCGGCTTATGTCCGAATCGGTGTCACTGCCGATTCGGTACATGCACCGAATCGGCTTATGTCCGAATCGGTGTCACTACCGATTCGGTACATGCACCGAATCGGCTTATGTTCGATTCGGTGTCACTACCGATTCGGTACATGCACCGATTCGGTGTTTGCATCCGATTCGGTGTGTTACCGATTCGTACAGTATCCGATTTTCGGTATGTACGTATCGGATTCTTTTGCATTCGGTAATCATTCCGATTGGGTTTTGGGTCCGATTTGTACTTTTTTTTGAGCCCTACATCTCGATGCCAGTGTACCGATCGGTAAGGGCCCTAAATCGGTATTTTCGGCCGTTACCGATCGGTAACGGCCTACCTACATCGGGCCCTTGGTCTCTTAAAAATTTCTTAGTTTCACAGCGTAGGGTGATTAGTTTAAGTTCCAGTCTATCTTTATTTAAGTTGTGAGAAGCACCTGCACCTTCTTTTCTAGCAATCTCAGCCAAGTGTTCTTCTAGCCCCCTTATCCCTGATGTTATACGACCGATCTCTTCTTTCTGGTTGGCATTCTGCTGTATAATAAACTGCTGGGCAAAACCTCTGATACTGGCCTTGCAACAGTCCCATACTGAAGTGATTTTAGCCGTGTCGATATTGAACTCTAAAAATTCTTTTATATGTGCTTTCAGGAGAGGAATAAACGAAGAATCGGATATCAGATGTCTGGGGAAAGAAAATAATCTAGGTTCCTTCTTTTTAGATATAATCTTAAAGGTTACCACTATGGGATTATGGTCCGATGTTACCTTTGGGCAAATCTCCATTTTGAAGCTCTCCAAAATATGACTCGTTACCCAAGCCATATCTATGCGTGAATACATTTTATGGGGTATAGAGTGGTAAGTGTATCCGGCAAAGGTAGGATATAAATGTCTCCAAACATCTTTCAATTTATGTATACCGGCTAGCTCTAAAATAGATGCCCTTCTCTTACACATTCGATGTGAGGGAGTGCACTTAGTTGTATCTTTTGCGTAATTTATGACACAGTTAAAATCCCCCATAAGTAGTATCTCTCCCTCCCACCCCAATAGTTCAATATTTAGACGGTCGAAAACTGCTGCATCGTCATAATTAGATCCGTATACTGCACATAAGGTATATTTGAGACTAGATAGCGTGATTTGAGCGATTACCCATCTTCCGGCTTTATCAGATGCTACCCTATTGATCTCAGCCTTGAATAATTTTTTCTTAAGTATAGCCACCCCACGGATGGACGCATTCAGAGGTGTACAGCTTACAAGCTCATACCCCCCTTGCTCCAGCATTTTCCTATCTTGGTATCGTATATGTGTTTCATTGAATAATGCAAAATGAGGATTGTACATTCTTAACTCTTCAAACACAAGCTGTCTTTTGCTTCTAATATTGAGCCCGGAAACATTCCATGCAAGGCAGTTAACTTGACACATGTCTTAATTCAGAGATGTTTTGAATAACTGCTTCAGGAAAAAAATATACCAATTCTAAGATTATAAATTTGTACCACACATCGTGCCTGCTTGTGTCACCCTTTTCAGTTGCCCCCCCACCCCTCCCACAACCTCCCCCTGACCTAAACTTAAATCCCTCCCCCCAACCTGTACCTTCCCGGAAGCCTAACCCTATCTTCTGCTGCCGCTGGATGGGTAGCCAGTCAGTGGGAGCTCCCCAAGGACCCACTCCCTCCGTGTTAATCATACACAGGTATCATATTGAAGGAATAGAGCGCATGAGCAATATGAGTAAAAATAAGAAACAAAAAAAACAAAAAAAGAATAACCAATGAAAAAACAGTATTTCTGGTGGTTAGCGATCAGCTGCTAATGAGGCCAGGAATTGTTCGGCTTCCTTGAAGTCATTGAATATACGGGTGTGGCCTGCTTTTATAACTTTAAGCCTGGCGGGCTCCAGGAGATAGACCACTGCCCCCATAGATTTTAAAGGATCTATCAGTTTGCGCAGTTCCCACCGCTTGTCCATTGTGGCCTTGCTAAGATCTGATTTCGTAAAAAATGTAACATTATCCACAGTCACTGGGGAGTTGGGTCTAACCTTAATAGAGATTGCCTGTCTTAATAAGAAATTTCCCAAATAAATCAGAATGGGTCTAGGGAATCTACTATGCATATTTTTAGAAAACATTGGCAATCTGTGAGCTCTTTGTATTTGGGAATCCCAATCCCAATCGGATAAATCTGGGAAAGCTTTATGCAAAAGCTTAACCATGTATGCTCGGGCATCGGTCCCTTCAGACCCCTCGGGAATTCCAAAAAAACGCAGGTTCTGGCGCCTTTGGCGATTTTCCAGGTCCTCAACCTTGTTCTTAAGTGTCATAATATCTCTATCCTGGCAATCTGAGGATATAACAGTGGTGGCCAGAGTTTCCTCTACAGTGACAATCCTCTGTTGAATTTCAACTATCTCCTCCGTAACATTATGCAGTTTGCCTGTGACCTCTTGCAGACAGCTCTGCATTTTGCAGTTGTCTTCCCTTAGTTGAGAAAAGTTGTGCAGAACCTCTTGGCGATGTTCTAGAAGTGTCTTCAGAATTAAATCCAAAGAGGTTCCCGCGGGGGAAGCTACGGGTACAGCAGGTACTGGGCATGATTGTTGAGGTAAGATTTGTGTCGATATTGAGCATGATGCCAAATGAGATGCTTGGCTGGACTCTATGCAACCGGATGAAAGAAGTGATGAAGAGCCGGCAATCTCACCTTCTATATTGGGAAGGCCGGGAGCGTTACTAACTGCTTTTGGTGCTGCTGCCTGCAAAGGGTCTGTAAGTGCATTGCTATTAGCAGAAATCTTAGGGTTATTCATACCCTCTGTAGGGCTATTGCCAGAGAGACGCATAGCTATAGTTTTTACACCTCCTTTAGCCTGTATACACTTACGTAGTGGACTCTGATCTTTCAAAAGTTTCTCCCGGACACTAGCATTGGCAGATGTTAATGTTGATGACAAAGTGTTAAAGTTCAGACTTCTGCCCTTCTTGGCCTTGGTCTTTGCTTTCCCTCTCCTTTTAAGTAAACCCATGTTTTTGCCATTCATCATTATTGCAGTCGTCTTCAGTCTCGTCACCCTCGAGGCCATCCTCGATAACCAGGTCCTCATAGTCATCCTCATTAGAATCCACCGGTGAGAGATCATTTTTAGCTGAGTCCTCTCCTTTCCCAATTAAAGTCTCATCCGATGCACTTATTGCATTTACATTTTTCTGGTTCTCCGTCTCGATATCTATATCAATGTTAGTGAAGCATTGACTTAGCACAGCTGGTGAACCTGGTTGATTGGAAACATCATCCTCAGTGATCAGCTTAGCTTTCTCCATATCTATATCCATATCCAAGACTAGGGTATGTGTTGCCTTACTCGCCCACTCAGAAAGTTGGTAAGTCTCTGCGTCGTTTAGTGTAGTATCTCCAGAGTTTTCCTCAGACCGACCTGTCTTAGTAGTAACAGCTGCGGGAGCTGCAATAGTGACTCCCTTAGTAGTAGGGGCGCCAGCGTCTGTGTGATTATTAACCATCGGCACAAGTGAATTATCACATAAGTTATGACCCCCACCGCTGGAGTGGCCCATAGTATTACGAGAGACCTGAGGGCTAGCTGGCCCCTTATTATTCACAGTAGCGTTCTTTCCTAATGCATTTCAAATCAAATCAAATCAAAATAAGCTTTATTCGGTTTCTTTTGTTTAAACCATAAAAGCAGCAAGTAAAAAATACATACATGTATAAATGACTCAGCAGAACATATACAAAGAAAACGAAGGATCCAACTATTAAAAACAACTAAATCAATTTGACAATGTACGTACAAAATCAAAAAGGGTAGATGGTTAGTGGTACACAATTCTTAGAGACCACTTTCACCAAGAATTGTGGTTCAATGTCAATTGCATATTTGACAGATTGAGTCGGGGGCCAGGATAGAAATCATATAGGTCCCAGATGCAAATGGGGCCATCTCCCTCTTTGGGCAAAGAAGATCGCAAATAGGGGACAATGTTCACACTCTTGAATTTAATCAAAATCAAGTCGCCCGGGATGTCTTTTGGCGACGTGCCTAGCCACCCCACCCTCCTGACACTCAGGATTCCACCATCTAAAGCAGATGGCAATGGTCTGTTTTGTTGTAGCCAGGAAAAGGTTTTGTGTAACAAGTCTTGGTGAGTTTCAAGTTTACTCTGCCTAGGTGCAGGGACCCCAGAGAGAACAGCCACATAGGGGGCGGCTTCTGGAGGTAAGTTAATCCGGAATGAGGTCCTAGGAACTCTATGGGGTACAGATACAGAGTTAAAAGTAATATTCCGGCTTCTTAGGTTGGGTATTGACATAAGGGGTTCAAGAGTTTGAGCTTTTGTACTTGTCGTAGGCTTATGCTTTTAATTTTTGCTGAGGAAAAAGGGGTGGATGGGTGTAGCAGATTTTTCAGTTGGAGTATAGCTCCTTAGTATTGTTTTTTCAATAATGGTCATCCTGTCTCCCAGGGCGTCGATTTTTGTGACCAGGGGTGATAAAGCAGATACTAACAGTTGCTCTATCTGGGCCAGTAAGGTCAATTGAAGTGGTGATACAGGGTCAGGTGTTGTGTTCACGGACTCAATCGATAATAATAGAGGTGGATTGGAAGGAGATAATGAGGGGCTAGTGCACGTTATATCGGCATTAGGTGAATTCCCGGTGTCATTGTCTTTTTCCGCATCAGGATCTCTACTCACTATAGGGAGGGTAGACACATCCTGGGTGTAGTTCGTACCACACAAGGCATTCAACTCCTCCCAGATGGACATGTTGAGAGGAAAACAAAGAAAGGGTGCAATGTGAGTTCAAAAACAAGGAGTAATGAAAACAACCCGATACCTCCTCCTTCGTTGGAGCCAAAAGGGGGAGGCCCGTCCCGGCCTCCTCGTGCCTCTGAGGGCCACAGAGGGCCCGCCCTTTGCCCAGGCTTAGCCCGCGCGCGAGCCCGCGCGCGGTCCCGCGACGCGGGAGTTGTGACCCTTTTTGTGCGCCTCCTGGCGCGGAAATGACGTGCTGCGGCTTCCGGTGCCGCTAGGGCGTCTGGGAGTAGTAGTCCGTAATGCCCCCCCTCCGCACTGCGGCCGCTGGTGACTGTGGACTGCGGCGGCGGGAGGGAGGAAGGAAGACAGGAGCAAGTTCGGCGGTGGCTGGTGCAAGAAGGACCCCGGACAAAGTTCACCCCCACGCTGCAGGTAAGTCCCCCACTCCACGGAGGTTGTGACCCTTTTTGTGCGCCTCCTGGCGCGGAAATGACGTGCTGCGGCTTCCGGTGCCGCTAGGGCGTCTGGGAGTAGTAGTCCGTAATGCCCCCCCCTCCGCACTGCGGCCGCTGGTGACTGTGGACTGCGGCGGAAGGAGGGAGGAAGGAAGACAGGAGCAAGTTCGGCGGTGGCTGGTGCAAGAAGGACCCCGGACAAAGTTCACCCCCACGCTGCAGGTAAGTCCCCCACTCCACGGAGGTTGTGACCCTTTTTGTGCGCCTCCTGGCGCGGAAATGACGTGCTGCGGCTTCCCTTCTGTTCTAGAAGTGTCTTCAGAATTAAATCCAAAGAGGTTCCCGCGGGGGAAGCTACGGGTACAGCAGGTACTGGGCATGATTGTTGAGGTAAGATTGGTGTCGATATTGAGCATGATGCCAAATGAGATGCTTGGCTGGACTCTATGCAACCGGATGAAAGAAGTGATGAAGAGCCGGCAATCTCACCTTCTATATTGGGAAGGCCGGGAACGTTACTAACTGCTTTTGGTGCTGCTGCCTGCAAAGGGTCTGTAAGTGCATTGCTATTAGCAGAAATCTTAGGGTTATTCATACCCTATGTAGGGCTATTGCCAGATAGACGCATAGCTATAGTTTTTACACCTCCTTTAGCCTGTATACACTTACGTAGTGGACTCTGATCTTTCAAAATTTTCTCCCGGACACTAGCATTGGCAGATGTTAATGTTGATGACAAAGTGTTAAAGTTCAGACTTCTGCCCTTCTTGGCCTTGGTCTTTGCTTTCCCTCTCCTTTTAAGTAAACCCATGTTTTTGCCATTGCAGTCGTCTTCAGTCTCGTCACCCTCGAGGCCATCCTCGATAACCAGGTCCTCATAGTCATCCTCATTAGAATCCACCGGTGAGAGATGATTTTTAGCTGAGTCCTCTCCTTTCCCAAATAAAGTCTCATCCGATGCACTTATTGCATTTACATTTGTCTGGTTCTCCGTCTCGATATCTATATCAATGTTAGTGAAGCATTGACTTAGCACAGCTGGTGAACCTGGTTGATTGGAAACATCATCCTCAGTGATCAGCTTAGCTTTCTCCATATCTATATCCATATCCAAGACTAGGGTCTGTGCTGCCTTACTCGCCCACTCAGAAAGTTGGTAAGTCTCTGCGTCGTTTAGTGTAGTATCTCCAGAGTTTTCCTCAGACCGACCTGTCTTAGTAGTAACAGCTGTGGGAGCTGCAATAGTGACTCCCTTAGTAGTAGCAGCGCCAGCGTCTGTGTGAATATTAACCATCGGCACAAGTGAATTATCACATAAGTTATGACCCCCACCGCTGGAGTGGCCCATAGTATTACGAGAGACCTGAGGGCTAGATGGCCCCTTATTATTCACAGTAGCGTTCTTTCCTAATGCATTTTAGGAAACACTTGTTGCTATTTCATTCCCCCCAGTAATCATTAATACTGGTGGTCGTATTATCATTTGCTTACCGCCTTGTTTGCATGGTGTGGCGAGAGAGAGTGCAGTACCAGATTTAGCAGTCGCTGCTACTACTGCTGTTGCTGTTGCTGTTGTTGGTAGTGTTGTTGCCTCTTTAGCTGCTACCGGCTCCAAGGTCTCTTTTCCTTCAGTGGTCTCTTTCTGGGATTTATTCTGCCGAGGGGGGTTTTTGGAAGCGTTCTTGGGGGCCATTATTGCGCTGGTTTCCAGCCTCTTCTTGCTCCTGGTCCTCGCCACAGCGGGGCTTCCGTCTGACCCTTTGCTGCCGCTATTCCGTCTGCTTCGTCTACTTTCGTCTCTCACCTAGCAGAGCACGGGATCACTCAGTTGCCGGCAAGCAGAACACTGCTCCACTCCGCTCCCTAGAGGTCCCGCTTCGCATAGCTGCTGTTGCCGGTTGGCTGCCTACACCCCTTGCACTGTCTTACTCCGCCTCAGCAACCGCCTCTTGCTGCCGCCGCCGCCACCGCCGCTGCCTCAGAGGATCACAGTGCAATACTGCCAGTACCGTGGAGCCTGCTTTACTCGCCCACTCCGATGATGAAAACCAGAGGACACATGTGAGTAATGCCTTAAATCATCCGTTTACTCGTTTCAGTTGCTCGTTACAGTCAAGTCAATGACTGCCGTGCTCGCTGTGAGTCCCCCGTTGAGATCCCGCGTGATAGTACCCACGCTCAATGCGAATCTTGTAATCACAAGTGCTTGTTTTTTCCCTGTTGCTGGTAGTGTTGTTGCCTCTTTAGCTGCTACGGCTCCAAAGTCTCTTTTCCTTCGGTGGTCTCTTTCTGGGATTTATTCTGCCTAGGGGGGTTTTTGGAAGCGTTCTTCGGGGCCATTATTGCGCTGGTTTCCAGCCTCTTCTTGCTCCTGGTCCTCGCCACAGCGGGGCTTTCGTCTGACCCTTTGCTGCCGCTATTCCGTCTGCTTCGTCTACTTTCGTCTCTCACCTAGCAGAGCACGGGATCACCCAGTTGCCGGCAAGCAGAACACTGCTCCACTCCGCTCCCTAGAGGTCCCGCTTTGCGTAGCTGCTGTTGCCGGTTGGCTGCCTACACCCCTTGCACTGTCTTACTCCGCCTCAGCAACCGCCTCTTGCTGCCGCCGCCGCCACCGCCGCTGCCTCAGAGGATCACAGTGCAACACTGCTAGTTCCGTGGAGCCTGCTTTACTCGCCCACTCCGATGATGAAAACCAGAGGACACATGTGAGTAATGCCTTAAATCATCCGTTTACTCGTTTCAGTTGCTCGTTACAGTCAAGTCAATGACTGCCGTGCTCGCTGTGAGTCCCCCGTTGAGATCCCGCGTGATAGTACCCACGCTCAATGCAAATCTTGTAATCACAAGTGCTTGTTTCTCCGCAGAAAAGGGGCTTTTGTGATCGAACGCTTCACATAGCATATCTCTGCCTCATGCGCTCAAACCAGTTCAGCCCGAAACGGCCCGATTCAGTACATCACTCCACGGAGGTCGGGAGATCCTGCAGAAGCGTCCTCACTGTGGCGGCTTCAGTCCGCCATCTTGCTTCCGCCTGAGGTGAAGCCTAAAATCCAATAGAAATGTTTAAAAAATCCTCATCGAAGGCTATAACCACCTATGTATAGTTTGATGCACTGAAGTCAGAACTTTCCAAGTGCTGCCCCAATAGTTCAAACTCTCTTTTCTGTTTTCCGTCTCTCACCAACAGACACATTTACCAAGATCCTGGACCATTTCATTTGTAATAGAGATTACTATTATATAGTTGCATAGTTTTAACTTTAGGTATCAAATCTCACAATATTGTAAGCATTCTAGCTTTGAGGTGGGTCTATATTATTTTGCAGTGCTCGTCTTTCTTCTATATCACTCTCTGTACTTACGTTGTGGTAATAAAATAATTAAGATCAAAGCAAACAGATAAAAGTTTCACAAAGCCTACTTGTTCTGCTTTGAGCGCTAGCATTATAATCGTTAGAGACTTCAACAAGACTGCAGAGCTTGCTACGTTTTTCTGAAGAAAAACTTTTGCAGCTTCACACACATCTATTCCAAATATTGCTTGGAACCAGCCATGCCGAGCCTCTGAAGCCGAACAACGCTATTGCAACAGCACCGAAAGAAACCCTGATCCAACACGACAGTGGACTACACGAATTGATTTATGGACAGGAGATAATAAGACAAGAGATAAGGGACAACAGGAACCACAGCTCTATAAGGATTATGTCTGGGTGAACAAAGAATCAAAGAAAAAAACGACCAAAAGAAAGAATTAACGTACTAATAGTGGAAATTCCTGTAATACAACACACCAAAAAGAACTTTAGTGCCCTGAAGAAACTCCTTGGTAGGGAGTGAAACGCGTTGGCTGAATTCGTGGTATTTCTTACTGATAATGTGTATTTTAATGGACAAAAATAAATAAAGGACATTTTCTTACTTATTATACTTTGGACTTCTATTTTTGGTGCGCCCCCAAGAACATAAAAAATGACACATCTATTCCAAATATGTATCATTAATTAAATACATTCAGGGGACTCTGTCCCCAGTCAGCGGAGGCTGGTATGGGTCTCTGTGAAGAGGCCAGTCTCCAGGTTTGTTTTGAAGGTCAGTCTATTTGGATGGGGCGGAGGGCAGGGGCTACACTGTCACCCTAGTTGAGATGGGTAAATTATGTTGTCAGAACTCACGCATGGAGGTAAAAGAGTTGTTCCTATCAAGTGAAAATATGTTTATTGTGTCACTCCCTAGGAAAGAGAGGGATTGCTCTGTTGCTGCAAGGTGTTTAAAATGTATGTAAGGCAAGAGTTAAGGGTCATTTTCTCAGAAGAGGTGGGGGCAGATACACATTATTTTCCTGGAATAAAAAGAAGAAAATAACTAAATGTCAGTACAGGAAAATAAGGGTTGTCATGGAAGGTTGCCTGTTGTGATACTGAAGAAAAAAACTACTTTGAGTTAATGCCTCGGTTACTTACCGGTAATCTTCATTACTCCGAGTCCTTGTCTTCCTCGCCACAGTAATTACCCATGAGCCTCCAGCTCCCACAGAAACTCCAAGCTAACTTTATCATTCTAGTCTCCCTCTCCCTCCTCCAAGATGGCCCCCAGTGGCTACAGCCAATCCCATAAAGGGATACAGACACCAACCAATCGACCTGAAAACCAAGTCGCAGACATAAAGCCACCACAGGGCCGGGACGGAAGGGAAACTATACTGTGGCGAGGAAGACAAGGACTCGGAGTAATGAAGATTACCGGTAAGTCACCGGGGCATTACCTCCTCGTCCGTCTTCCTCGCCACAGTAATTACCCATGAGCCGATACCAAAGCAATTCAGCTTCATGCAAGGAAATAGACCACAACATGAATGCAGTGAAACACCGTTTAATCACAAGAGGTACATCAAACAAAAGGAAAAAAAGCTAAAGGAAAACCAGCAGTAAGTACAGAAGAGGCAAAGGAAACAGAACCCCCACCCCCACCTGAAGGCGGTAATGGGACATGAAGGTATGAGGGGACGACCAGGTGGTAGCCCTGCAAACATCCTCCATGGAGACCCCCTTGAAAGCAGCCCACGACACAGCAACAGACCTCGTGGACCGCCCCAGAACAGGAAGAGAGGCAACCTCAAAAACAGAACCATACGCCAACAGAATGGCCTCCTTGATCCAATGACTGATCGTGGAGAGGGAGGGACAAACCAAAATTGACAAATAAATTGTCCACCTTACAAAAGAAAGAAGTGCGTGACAAATAAATCAATAAGGCATGACGAACATCCAAGAGGTGCAAAAGGCAATCCTCAGCCGAGGAAGGATCAGGGCAAAGAACCGGAAGAACCACCTCCGCAGACCGGTGAAAATAGGAATCCACCTTAGGCACAAATGTAGGATGAGGGCGCAAGACCACACGATCCGTCAAAATAACCAAAAACGGAGCAGAACGCAGGAAAGCACCCAACTCCCCAATGCGCCGGGCAGAAGCAATAGACACGAAAAACGACCTTGAGCGTCAAAAACCTCAAGTCCACCAACTCCAAAGGCTCGAAAGGAGCCACCTGCAAGGAACGTAACACCAAAGAAAGGTCCCAAGTAGGAGGACACAGGATATGACGTGGACGGTGGAAAGACAGAGACTTAAAAAGCTGTGCCATCAAAGGGGAAAACGAAACCAAAGGGAGGACATGAAATGCCCTAATGGCGGCCCACAGAGCCCGGAGAGTGGAAATGGCTAAGCCCAACTCAAACCCATCATTCAAAAAATCCAGGATGCGAGCCGGGTCCAAAGAAGCCATTGACAGCCCGCAACCCACACACCAAGCAGCAAAATTATCCCAATGCTTAGCGTAGGACTTAAGTGTAGAAGGCCGCCGGGACTGCTGAATGACCCCAGCAACAGCTAAAGAACAACCTTTACGCATAAGAGAATCCCTCTCAAGAGCCAGGCCCGCAGACCCAGGGACCGAAACACAGGCAGAGGAAATAGAGGGCCCAACAGAGTGTAAGGCACGAATGGCAAGGCCCACCCCGGGGTCACAGCCAATTCCAACAACAGGGGATACCAAGGGCGACGGCACCACCCCGGAACGACCAGAAGGACAAAGGACCCCTCCCTTTTGATCTTCTGCAAGACCGCCGGAATCAGGGGAACAGGAGGAAAAGCAAACAACAGGCCCCTCGGCAAAAGGAACGACAGAGCGTCCACCCTCCAAGCATCCTGGTAAGGCATAATCGTGCAAAAGCAGCAGATTTTTGCATTGGCCCAGGAAGCAAAGAGGTCTACAATCGGAGACCCAAACATCCTCCGCAACTTCCGGAACATCAAGGGCATCAGGGACAAAGACCCCATGGATGGAAACACACGGCTCAGACAATCCGCCACAGAGTTCTCCTGACCAGGCAGGTAAATCGCAGATAGGGACGCCAGGCTCCCCTCCGCCCAACCACAAATCCTATGGCTGAGGCAACTGAGGGAATGAACCCTGCACCCACCTTGATGGTTGACGTAGGACATCACCACCTGATTGTCCGTCCGGACCTGCACATGGTGACCCCGAAGAAGATCCGAAAAGGCCAACAGACCCAACAGGACGGCCTTCAGCTCTTTGTAGTTGGAAGAACAAGACAACACCGACTGAGGCCAAACCCCTTGAGTCGTCGAATCCCCCAGAGTAGCACCCCACTCCAGCAGGCTGGCATCGGTAGTGAGAACCCGGGAGGGAACAACCAGAAACGGGCGGCCCCTGGACAGATGACCCTCGTCCAACCACCACTCCAGGACCACCCGAATCTCCGGGGACACAGGGATCAAAACACTCATATCTAGGGAACAGGGGTCCCAATGCAACAAAATGTGGGACACCAAGGGATACATGTGAAGGCGAGCCCATGGAACAGTCAACAAGGATGCAGACATCAGCCCCTGAACCCGCAACCACAGGGCCACAGGATGAGAAGGCCCCGACAACAGGGACCGCACAGCCGACATCAGGGACAGAATCCGAGCAGGGGGCAGGAACACCATCCCCAACTGAGTCCTGAACAGAGCCCCAATGAAAGTCAAGTCTTGCGCCGGATCCAGGGAGGACTTCGGTACATTCACCAGGAACCCGTGATGCTCCAGGACATGGCACACTCTCCGGACATGCAACTCCACCTTCGAAAGAGAAGGAAAAACACTAATGCCCTCCCCATGTAAATGTCCAATAAGAGGAGCCAGAACCTTAGTAAAAATTCTGGGCGAAGAGCAGAGGCCAAAAGGCAATACCTGGAACTGACAGTGACGACGCAGGATACAGAAACGGAGAAACCTCTGAGAATCCGGGTGAACAGGCACATGCAGATAAGCATCCTTCAAGTCTATGGAGGCCAGAAAATCCCCTTGAGAGATCAGAGGAAGGATCACCTGGAGGGAAACCATTTTGAACAACTGATGAGGAACGAAAGTATTCACCCACTTCAAATCCATCACAGGTCTGAGATCCCCTGTGTGTTTTGTCACCAGAAAGAGGATGGAATAAACCCCCAACCCCAACTAATCGTTGGGTACGGGAATCACGGCCTTCTTCAGAACAAGGGACTCAACACCCTCCAGAAAAGAGCCACCCATTTCAAAGTGTCTCTGGGACAAGGAGTGGATCTAAAACAGTCTGGGGGAGTCTGGGTAAATCCAAGATGAACACCTCCTGACACCACCAGCAGCACCCACCGATCTGACACAGTCTCGCACCAAGAGTCCAGGAAGTAAGTGAGGCGACCCACACCTGGAGCGATCCAGTCAGGATTTAGAAGCGGGAGTGGAGGAGGTAGAAGCACCGGAGAACCGGGATTTATCAAAGGACGGAGCACCCCGGCCACGCCCCCTCCCACAAAAGGGCTGACCAGCACGGCCCCTACGAGAATGACCAAAAGCCCTCTGGTTGCCAAAGGCCCGGAAGCGACGAGTACGCTCAGGAGCAAGGAGCTTACGGTCCTCCGCCAGAGTAGAAGAAACATCCTCCCCCTGGTCCAACAATTCTGCCAAAGAGTGAAAATCCTTAAGCAAGGACTGGATCGCGTAAGAAGAATAGGCAGCAGCCCGGATAGAAAATTTAACAGCCGCTAAAGTGCGCTTCACCGCAGCATCCACCTTACGATCAACAGGGTTAGCAGGAGAGGAATCCTCAGAAATCACAGTCCCATGAGAAGACATACTGGCCATCAAGGAATCAACCTTCACAGAGGAAGGGAACTTCACAGCAAAGTCCTGCAGAGGATAGAGTTTATTCAGAAAACGCGGAAAGGAGCCCCTGTCAACATCCTTCCATTCTGTTTCCAAAACCTTCAACACTGAAGAATAAATGGGCAAAGACTTAGGCTCAGGACGCAGATACTGAGAAAACAAATCATTTTCCAGAGGCACAACAGAGTCCGGAAAAACCCAGTTTTTGCGAATGTGACCCAACACCATCTTCAGGTCGGCACCCTGCCCAAAACGACCCTTGACGTCAACATCCTCCTCCGTCTCAGAGTCAGGAGCGGGAGCGTCATCAGCCCTCGGCCTCTTAGCAGGATGAATTTGCCCCTTATCCTGTAAGGCAGCAGTCACCGTAGAATTTATCATCCTCTGCAATAATTCCATAGAAGGAATTGTAACCCCTGAGCCAGAACCCTCCAAGGGATCAGGAGTATCAAAATCCGAAGAACCACCCTCCATAATAGCCAAAGCGTGAGTGAAAAACACAGGTAACATGCCCAAAACACCTGAACCTAAAATAGACCCGAGGTTGCTAAGCAACCAATGGATAACACCCTCTGCATGCCTCCAACAGCCCAGAAAAATGAGGGAAGCCTCGCGCGCACCACAGCCATTGCAGGGAGAACAGAGAAGCAACGTCGCGCTTCCCGCAGCCCCAGAACAAAAGAGGCACCAGCAGGTAAGCGAGAGGCACCGGGATCCTCCATCTCCCACATGCAAACGCACCCGGCCGCGCCCAGCCCCGCAGAGCAGGACGTGCGGCCGGGAGACAGGACACACCGAGCAAGGATCCCGTACAGCAGGACCCCAGGGGGGCCACACGGAGCGAGGCACAAAGCGCCGGGGCTCACACAAACGCTCCGAAAGTCCGCTAGAGCAGGACACAGAGTGCGGAGGCACAAGAAGGGGGAAAATAACCAAATTATCAAAAAATACATAGTACACAACGAAGAAATCACAACATACTAACTTCCCCCTTCCCAATACCTGAGGACCAACGGGGCTGCTCCAGCAACACCCCAGCCCCCACTCACCTGAACAACAGGCTGACAGCACTCGGAGTAGTGCAGAAACTAAAAAACAGGTTGATTGGTTGGTGTCTGTATCCCTTTATGGGATTGGCTGTAGCCACTGGGGGCCATATTGGAGGAGGGAGAGGGAGACTAGAATGATAAAGTTAGCTTGGAGTTTCTGTGGGAGCTGGAGGCTCATGGGTAATTACTGTGGTGAGCAAGACGGACGAGGAGGTAATGTGGTTTGCAAATGACCACGGTTGTTAAAACAGAGTAAATACTCACACCCGCTGCTCCTCCGCTGAGGCAAAGGAGTATTGCTCCACTGCTCTGCGAGCAGTTTATATATGATAAGTAAAATAATAATACCCAATGTTGTTATCATTGTAGTTTTCCTTCCTGCTTAGGTGCCGGCGTGTGGGAATGGGCTGGTCAGAGCATGGAGCAGAGGGAGGAGTGTTAAGCACATTGTATAGTGGCAGGGCGGTTTGTCCGGTCCTCTTGGGCCAGCCAAACCATGCTGCAAACTTTGCATGTGCCCCACCATGGGGAACATGCACTGCCTCCCTGCCCCAGTCGGAGCGTCGAACTACGAAGCTCACAATTCTTCATTGCAGCGTTGTGATTGGTCAGGGGATTCCAGGAGGCTGTGTGCTTCCTGTTGAGGCCGGAGAAGTCAACAGAGGAGAGGCGGCACATAGGTAAGTCATTTCATTTTATTTTTTATTTCCCGCTACCCCACTCCCCGCTGCACCAACCGCGTTCAGTAGCAGCCTCTACTGATTACTCACCACACTCGGATTTACTGCCCTGTTGGAATGACACTGCTAACCATGTGATGATTATCATAAAATGGCATCCCTCAACTAATGGCCAAATTTGTTGAGGAAACTTTAAGTCTAGTATGTGCGAGATTACTTCACATTCTTTTTTTTATTAAACGACAATTTGTAAATATACCTACAATGTAAAACATAAAACAAATACATTCGAAACATTTGTGTAAAATCACGTTTTCCCATATAAATTATGAAATAGAATGGCTTCTAATGAAAACTGTAACACAAGATTTAACATAGGTGAATCAAAAGATAATGCTTGAGTATTGTCCTAAAAGTAATTATTAATATATTAGAAATTACATACACCCGCATAATCTGTTGAAATATAATTTCCTTTTTGTTTTTTAAAAGAACACACATCCCAGAAATCTTAATTCCTACTAAGAACTTGACTTTTTTCCCCAGCGTAATTTGTCCTGCTGTGCCCGTATTGTGTACACGTTTGGATGGGAGAAAAGATGTCAGAAGCCGTCTGAATAAAACGAGGACTACCTGCGCCCCAGGCAGGCAGATACACTCAACCACCGCTTCTATCAGAGGTCAATCCAGGTCCCTGATTTCACAGCACAGCCTCCTTTCCCAGAGGAACCCCCTATAACCCTCCACCTCCCAGCAGCCTCAGCGGGCTGATTAGTGCTGAAAAGGAGCGCCATTTCCCCGTTGGTTACAAGGATGTAGGGAGGTTTTTAAGCAAGGGGAGCTTCATACCATGACACAACCTCATGTCAGCTTCAATAAGGCCCAAACGGCGCTTGACATTCTGAGCTCCACAGAGAGGCAGCCTCGGTTACAGGATGCTTGATACCGAGCAAAGTACGCCATCGAACAAGAGGCGGCCATGACAGGCCCTCACAGATAATTGTCATGTTCCATAGAATCTGCTTCATCAAGCTCTTAGCCTCAGAAAAGAACCCGAGACAAAAACATGAGCATGAATGTCCAAGTCGATAAATCACTGTACTACATTTATCAAATGTTTTAGTTAACACACAACACAGGAAGTGGATGCTCTTAAGTTGCCTGATAGGCAAGTGAATCAAAGCCTTTTATTAGTTGATTTTATTATATAATTTGTCTATGGCTATCATTTAAAAAAAAAAGTTCAATAGGGCGATACAATTGAGTCTGGCCAATCTCTTGACTAAGATTCGGTCAGATTTTGATGATTGCTGAAAAGTAGTGCACGCACTATCATACTCTGTCTCAAACTAAAGTGAATGGAGAAAAGACGGGTGAAAAAAAAAATAAGAAAATGATTCCTCAACAAAAGGGGAGTCTAGTGTGGGTTCAACAGTGTTGGATCCATATCAGTTTTTCGAGATGTTCATGTGAAATATCACTACATAGTGAAATAATGTAAATGCAATTTATTTACATAGTTTAGGAAAGCGGATTATCAGAATAGATCTCAGAAACTTATTCCCATGCTCAACCCTTGGTAGCTCGGCTGCAAGCAGACAGGCTTAACTTTAGAGACAGGTATGTAAAGCATTTAAAAACACCAATTCAGTAAATAATAAGGAAACAATACACAATAAAAATTCAACACCAATATATGAAAATAGGACATATTTTTATTTTTAATATGACACTAAAATGAAAATAATCCAATCGGGGGGAACTGGAGTTTTATAGCACTATACAGCACATAGAAACCTAAAGCTCCTATTGGGGCATCTGGTCACACTAGACGGGACAAAGTCAAAGTTTCAGGCCGACCGCGATGGAGCCCTGTGTGGCTACCCCTCGTGGTAGGCTTCAGTCATCATTTTTTATCTGGTGACTTAGAAACTTTCCAGGAGATTTTTCTGCCTGGATTTCTTGATGCTCCCCACCAGTACGGTTGCCATCAGGGTTTGCTGGCTTGCCTTTCGATGAGCTCCTGGTCAAACTATGGAAGTTGGACCTCCGGAGATTTCCAGAGGGACCAACTAGGGATCCAGGCTGGCTTGAAGGTGAAGGTGGGTGGCTTGACTCTCACGGTTAGAGCCGGTCAATTCTTCTACCTTCAAACTTTAAAACGTTTATGGAGCTTTTTCCCCCTGGGTCCTTCAATGCTTTTCACCAGGCCAGGTTTGGTGAGAGTACACTGGCATGGCTTTCGACGAGCTCCCGGTCAAACTCTGGAAGTCAGACCTCTGGAGCTTTTCAGCAGGACGAACCTGGAGAGCAGACTGGTTCGCGGTTGAGGGCCGCTGGCTTGGCTGACCAGGTCGAGTTGGTCCATTTATGGAGATTTTTTCAAAAGTTGCTGTAAACTTCTGGAACTTCGTCCTAACGTTCTTTTTGGGGTTCCAAGGTGTCCAATACACAGTGCAAGGGTCTGGAATCTCCAAGGTGGTCCTCGAACGTTTGGGACTTCAGTTCCCACAATCCACTTGGACAAAACCCTTACAAATCCACTGGACGCACTCCAGGCTGAGGATTCTTGGTGGTAATGGTGCAGGTTAGCTCTATTAACCTGTAGCTTGCAGGGAGTCCACTCTTTATTCCTCTTGAGCCAGTTAGGTCCACAGGGCTGTAGTTCCAGATTGTGCTGCAGGCGCAGTCAGTTAGAGTGTAGGGCCTGGTTGGGGCAAATCAAATTCCCAGCATGGACCCTTCTTCCTCTGTTGTTTCAAGCAGCAGATCCTTGAGGCTGTGCCCCTCTCAGATACTTATTCAGTGTTCTCTGATGTCAAGCAGGAGGGAACCTCTGTGCTATGAGGTGCAGGGCAACACCTCAGAGCATTATCATTTCCTCCAAAGTGTGGCACAATGCTCTCCCAGAAAGCATTATTCTTAAAAAATTCAATATGGCTGAAGTGTGAGCAAAGAGGCAAGATCTAGCTAAACCAAAATCCGGGATGACTTATTCCCATAGCTCCCCTCCCTCCTACATCTGTTCTATCCTTCGGAGCATACCCCCACCAATGGATCAAATATTGTAACCTATGCCTCACCCTCCTGGAGTCAAGAATGGTATCTATCTCATACTCAAACCATCATAAACCTGTACAGGAGGAGGTTGCACAGGTAATCTTCTTCCTAAGACCCCCGGTTTTAATAAAGAAACATGAAAAGCCGGGTAAATTCTCAATGTAGCAGGAAGTTCCAGTTTCATGGCTACAGGATTAACCACCTTCACAATCTTATAAGGACCAAATAAATGGGATTTAAATTTGTGTGTTACTTTTTCTGCAATGTTCTGACTAGATAACTACACTCTGTCCCCTACCGCCTAATCAGGGGTAGGACGACAATGGAGATCTGCATTTCCCTTATACACCACCTTGGCATTGTCCAAATTGATTTGGGTTTTATGTGTTTCCTGTAATTGATCAATAAACTCCCTAGCAGCAGGAAAATAATTAGAGACAGGGGAAGGTAGTAACCCAAAACAAGGAAGGAATCCATAAATATAGTAAAAGGGGGGAAAACCCAGTAAAATAATGCATCCCATTGTTAAAAGCAAATTCAGGTGCCCATAAAACAAAAGTCCCAGCCAGAGGAAGAATGCACTACCTAGCATCGTAAGTACTGTTCTAGTCTTTGATTTACTCTTTCTGTCTGACCGTCAGTTTGTGGATGATGACCTGAGGAAAAGTGCATGTCAGTCTTTAACAACTTGCTCAACCCTTACCAGAAATTATAAACAAACTGAGGATCCCGATCTGAAACTATACCAGATGGGAGACCATGCAATCTCACAATTTGATGCAAGAATACTGTAGCCAGGTACTTAGATAAGGTCACTGCTTTCAAGGGATTGATGTGTGACATTTTAGTTAACATGCCCAGTACCACTAAAATAACCATAAATCCTTGGATAGTTGATGGTAGTTCTACAATAAACTGCATGGAAGTAGAGTGCCATGGACTGGGGGGAGAGGCGGCGTTGGCATAGGTGTTAATAGACCAGCTGATGATTGATGTGAGCTTTTACTTTGGGCACATGTGTGACATTGTTGTATGCACTGTTTTGTATCTGAAACCATATTGGGCCACTAAAAAGATCTCTTAAGCAAGTCTAATGACTTTTCTGTAACCTGGATGTCCTGCTAACATATGTGTGTGACTCCATTCTACAGCCTGAAGTTTGTAGGAATCACTAATACTCCTTATATGTACAGCAGATTATGATTCCTTATAACATTGTGTTTTTGTGCTAGATCTTCAATTTCTTGACAGTTTTGTGCTTGCAACACTTCAGTAATTAAATTCTCCTCTGATCATAAGGCTCCCAAAATCTATTCCGTAGCTACAATGGGAGGCTGATCAGCAGAGAAGTCAGTTTCATCATAACCAAATCGAGACAAGGCGTCTGCCTTTCCATGTTTTTTCCCTGCTTGAAATTGGATTACAAAGTCAAACTCGCTGAAGTATTGAGTCCAGCATCGTTGTCTCAGAGACAGAGCTCTGGCAGAATTCAGAAACTGTAAGTTTTCTTGGTCTGTGAGGACAGTAACTGTGTGAACGGGTCCTAACAAATACTGCCTCCATTCTTAAAAGTTCTGCTTAATCACAAGGAATTCTCTATCTTCCACAGAGTAGTTTTCTTCTGTGGGGGTCTATTTATGAGAGTACAAAGCAACGGGGTGAAAATACCCTGTTTCTCTATTTCTTTGGGACAAGACACCTTAACTTCTACCTGAGATGCATCTGCCTCGACTGTTAACGGTTAGGATGCATCAGGGTTCCTCAGAATGAGAGCTGTGACAAATGCTTCTTTCAGTTTTGTAAATGCTTCATCTGCCTCAGACGTCCAACTAAAGGTAACCCCCTTTTTTAGCATCTTAGCAAAGGGAAATAAAAGGGTTCAAAATGATCAATAAAAAGCCCAAAAAATATTTGCAAACCCAAAAAACTCTGTATCTTTTTCCTTGAATGGAGCAACTGCCAGTTAGTTATTGCAGAAATCTTTTGCGGAGCCATGCTTACCCTGTCCTGGGACAATATAAATCTCAACAAGGTAACTTTTGCCATGTTAAACTCACATTTATCTTTTTGCCAGAGTTGGTGTTCTCTCAGTTGATTCAAAACTGCCCTTACGTGTTCAATACCTCCTATGGTGGACGAGGAGTATACTAGAATGTCATCTATATAGGTGATGACACAGATGTTCAACATAATAATAATAATAATAATAGGGAGATTTATAGAGCGCCTGGTTACGCGCACCGGCGTGTCCCCGCGCTGTGACAAGTGGAAGTGAAAGAATCAGGCGGCCAATAGCAGTGCAAGTCTAGTGGATAAAGAGATAGGTTTTAAGTTTCCCCCTGAATCTAGATTCAGATGGCTCCAGGCGCAGCTCCGACGGCAGTCCATTCCAGCTTCTGGCTGCCAGATACCGGAAGGACCTGCCCCCCATCCGAGCCTTTCTTACTTTTGGGACTTTCAGTAGCCCAGCACCGGTGGAGCGCAGGGCACGAGATGGCTCATAGCGAGAAATCAGGTCCCGCAACGGTATCGGCGCCTTACCGTACAAAATGCGGTGGCATGTGCACAGTGCCTTATACTCGATCCTACTTCTCACTGGGAGCCAGTGAAGTGCCTGAAGCCCTCTCCCTGAGGCCAACCTTCTGGGTAATCTCAAGACCAGACGGGCCGCGGCATTCTGCAGTACCTGGAGACGACTGATGTTCTTTCCCGTCGCCCCCAGATATAGCAGATTACCGTAGTCCAGTCGCGCCGTTACCAGGGCATGCACCAGCGGTCTAGGGGCCTCCTCAGGAAGCAAATCAAGGATCTTCCGTAGGCTTTTTAGGACACCGAAGCATACCCCCACCACTCGGTTAATCTGGGGTCCGAATGTGAGGTCAGCATCAAGCCAAACAACAAGATTTTTGGCTTCTTGACACGGTGTAGGTGTCATCCCCAGACAGGATGGCCACCATGCCGACGACCACACCGACGGGCCTCCCCCCACCATGAGCACCTCTGTCTTTCTGCCATTTAACTTTAGGCAGTTGGTAGACATCCAGGCTGCCAACTCCTGCATGCAAACTCTAAAACTTCTCTGCAGCAAGACCGGGCGCGCGCGATAGGGAGATGGCCAGCTGCGTGTTGTCCGCATACAACACTATGAGAAGCCCATGGCCCTCCACTATGGTACCCACTGGGGAGACATACAGGTTGAATAGAGTTGGGCTCAGGGACGACCCTTGGGGCACGCCCTGACCCAAATCAACCACTCTCGAATAGTAGTCTCCCTGCCTGACCTGAAAGCCTCTATCTATCAAGAAGGACTGGATCCACTTCAACGCAGCGCCAGAGATCCCACCTTCATTCAGACACTGTAGCAAGGTGGCATGAGCTACAGTGTCGAATGCTGCGCTTAGATCCAACAGGATAAAGGCCATAGTTTGGCCCTCATCCACCCCCTGCCTCATGGTCTCAACTGCCCTAAGTAGGGCCGACTCCGTGGAGTGCCGGGGCCGGAATCCGAACTGAGTATCATGAAGGAGGCTTGCCTCCTCCACAAACTCCATTAGCTGCATATTCACGGCCTTCTCCGCCACTTTGGCCATGTAGGGTAAAAGGGAAATTGGGCAAAGATTTTCCAATTTTTCGAAGCTAATGTTTGGCTTCTTTTGCAGGGTCCTAAAGGAGACATCTAGTAGATGCCTAATGTATGGCTCCAAAAGCGGAAAGCTATCGGCCAGATGTTTAGGGAATGTCGGGTCCCTGGGGGAACCCGATTTTACCAACCTACAGATCTGTATCAGCACATCTGGAGGAGGAGTAATAAAATTTGCCAACACATGTAGGCCCTCGGTTTCCCTAGGAGCTTCAACAAACTTGGATCCTGCCATGGTCTGGCTAGGGAAGGAGGAGTATATTTTAGAGACTTTTTCCGTGAAGAAATCCGCGATACGATTGCACGAGTCCACCGAGCAATCCCTTGGTGCAACGGCGGACTTTCCTCCCGAAAGAGTCTTATAAATCAGGAACAATTCTTTTGCGGAGTTCTCTGCCTCCCTGATTTTATCAGCATAGTAGGCTGCTTTAGCTTTCCTAATACTCCCATGGTAACTGCGCCTCTTTACTAAATATTCTTGTTTGAGCTGGCTCCTAAAGGCCACCCGCCACTGCCTCTCTGAGCGCTTGCACTCCGCCTTAGCTGCCCCGCAACTCATCGTTGTACCTCGGGGCCGTTCTCTGAGTACGGCAGCCCTCCTTCTTCCGGCATAGAGGGGCCATGCAGTCCAGTGCCTCCATAATGCGTTTGGTCAGATTGTTACTGGCTGTTTCCACATCCTCCCTCCCAGCCCCCCCCGATGAAAGTGCCGCATTGAACTTTGTTTGCAAAAAGTTTGTCCACTTGCGGCTAAGATAGTTAAGGGGTGCCTGTTCCGGTGCTCTACTGCCCGGAATCCGCACTAGAAAGGGCACCAGAGCATGGTCTGACCAGGGGACTGGGATGACAGCTTTGACCTCTACCTCCCCCCAGTTGGCGAATATCGGGTCAAATAAATGGCCCATCTGATGAGTGGGGGACTTTACTCTTTGATCTAGCTGCAAGGCCTGTAGTTCCTGACAGAGATCCACTACCCCTCTGTCCAAGGGATCTTCAAGATGGATGTTAAGATCCCCTACCACGAGGAACTTATCTCTACGTAGCGCGGCCTCAGTACTACCCTCTACCAGACTGTCCATGAACCTAGTATAGGGGCCAGGTGGCCGGTAGATCAGGAAGCCCTTCACTGTATTGCCACCGTTCACTTTAATAGTGAAAGCACCTGCCTCACTATCAGAGATTGGCGCTCACTCCATTTGGCAGCATAGCGGCTGTTTAAATACAATGGCTATGCCTCCACCTCTGCCCAATAGTCTATCTTGCCTAAACATCTGGTAGCCCTCTGGTAGGGCCTCAACTACGTCTGAGGCGGAGTCCCCATCCAGCCATGTCTCTGTGAGGAACAGAAGGTCGAAATGATTCTCTGTGAGCAAGTCGTAAACCTCTAATCTATGTTTGTGCAAAGATCTCACATTCAGCCACCCACAGATTAGGCTAGTATACTCCTGTTTCCCCTCTCTTCCCGTATTGCAGCAAAACCTGCAATGCCTGCAGTCCACATCCACCTCCACTCTCTCGCTATGCAGGCACACACTAGGGATGTTACTACGGGAGTTGTACTCTGCTCCATCTTACCCTGCTCCCCATTTGACCAGGGGTTTGGGCCCTGGCCCGCGCTTCAGCGCGCCACCGGCACGCCCGCTGCGCTCGTCCGCTGGGCTCGTCCGCTGCGCTGCCAACAGGCATCCGCCTTTTAACCCCCCCCCCCCAGCGTCTGAACCACTAGAGCGCTGCCCGCGCACTGGAAGTGGCGGGCTTGGACCTTCCACGCCCTCTGCACGAACGGTGCTGGTCACCGGCGTCAGAACGTGGCGGGAAGGAAGAAAACAAGCCCAGCCCTCCTGCTTGATGTTGCAGCCACTGCCGGCAGTTAGGAGACTTTAGCCGTGAACACTGCCCCCAGTTAACCTTCAACCAACAAACAGGCTAGCTGCCAAAGACCTCGGCAGTCCTGCTGTGCCCCAGTATAATTAGACAGCACACGAGGGAACCTGATCGCTCTCCTCCCACTGTCCTTCGCTAATAAATGAGCTTAAGATCGCTATTAAAATCAGTTGTAAAATCGCTATTAACTCAGCTTTAAAATCACACCACAGATCGCTCTAGTGCTCGCACCGTCAAAGCAGCAGGGACACTGCCACTGTCCACTCACCACCATGGGGCCCGGATTCCAGTGCCTTTTACCCCCCCCCAGTGTCTGAACCACTAGAGCGCTACCCGCGCACCGGAAGTGGCTGGCTTGGACCTTCCACGCCTTCTGCACGAACGGTGCTGGTCACCGGCGTCAGAACGGGGCGGGAAGGAAGAAAATAAGCCCAGCCCTCCTGCGTGATGTTGCAGCCACTGCCGGAAGGTAGGAGACTTTAGCCGTGAACACTGCCCCCAGTTAACCTTCAACAAACAGGCTAGCTGCCAAAGACCTCGGAAGTCCTGCCGTGCCCCAGTATAATTACACAGCACACGAGTGAGCCTGATCGCTCTCCTCCCACTGTCCTTCGCTAATAAATGAGCTTAAGATCGCTATTAAAATCAGTTTTAAAATCGCTATTAACTCAGCTTTAAAATCAAACCACAGATCGCGCTAGTGCTCGCGCCGTCAAAGCAGCAGGGACACTGCCACTGTCCACTCACCACCACGGGGCCCGGATTCCAGTGGCTTTTAACCCCCCCAGCATCTGAACGACTAGAGCGCTGCCCGCGCACCGGAAGTGGCTGGCTTGGACCTTCCACGCCCTCTACACGAACGGTGCTGGTCACTGGCGTCAGAACGGGGCCGGAAGGAAGAAAACAAGCCCAGACCTCCTGCGTGATGTTGCAGCCACTGCCGGCAGGTAGGAGACTTTAGCCGTGAACACTGCCCCCAGTTAACCTTCAACAAACAGGCTAGATGCCAAAGACCTCGGCAGTCCTGCCGTGCCCCAGTATAATTACACACCACACGAGTGAGCTTGATCGCTCTCCTCCCACTGTCCTTCGCTAATAAATGAGCTTAAGATCTCTATTAAAATCAGTTGTAAAATCGCCATTAACTCAGCTTTAAAATCGCACCACAGATCGCGCTAGTGCTCGCGCCGTCAAAGCAGCAGGGACACTGCCACTGTCCACTCACCACCACGGGTCCCGGATTCCAGTGCCTTTTAACCCCCCAGCGTCTGAACCACTAGAGCGCTGCCCGCGCACCGGAAGTGGCTGGCTTGGACCTTCCACACCCTCTGCACGAACGGTGCTGGTCACCGGCGTCAGAACGGGGCGGGAAGGAAGAAAACAAGCCCAGCCCTCCTGCGTGATGTTGCAGCCAATGCCGGCAGGTAGGAGACTTTAGCCGTGAACACTGCCCCCAGTTAACCTTCAACAAACAGGCTAGCTGCCAAAGACCTCGGCAGTCCTGCCGTGCCCCAGTATAATTACACAGCACACAAGGGAGCCTGATCGCTCTCCTCCCACTGTCCTGCGCTAATAAATTAGCTTAAGATCGCTACTAAAATCATTTAAAAAAATCGCTATTAACTCAGCTTTAAAATCACACCACAGATCGCGCTAGTGCTCGCGCCGTCAAAGCAGCAGGGACACTGCCACTGTCCACTCACCACCACTTTTCCCTTAATACCTCCTATATGAAGAATTGAGAGGCTGCAGGGGCATTGCACAGACCAAATGGCATCACCAGACATTCACACAGTCCAAATTTAGTATGGAAAACCGTTTCCCACTCATCTCCTTCTTGTACCCTCACCAAATGATAGGCCCCTCCCAAATAAAATTTGGTAAACACTTTGGCTTTCTTGACTTGATCAAGCAAAGATTGAATTAAGGGTAAAAGATACTGATTCTTTATTATAACATCATTGAGGATCTGTAATCAATACAACATCTGAGATCCCCCTCTCTTTTGGTATAAAAAAGGGGAGAGGAAGCAGAGGAACAAGAAGGTTGAATGAACGCAATATGAAGCATTTCGTCTAGATATTCTCTTAGATAAATGTTTTCTTTTTCTGTTAAAGCATAGATTCTACTACAGAGTATTTGAGCTCCTGTGATCAAATCGATACAATAGTAATAGGGCCGATATGGGGGAAGAGTGAACACTATCTTTTATCAAAAATGTCTGCCAAATCTTGATACTGAATGGGCACTTCAGGTATTACATTGTCTGTGGTTACTGCTATATGTTTTGGAGGTATCCTTCCTGGGAAGCAATGTGACTTACAAAATTCAGGATGAAAAGACAAGGAATGGTTTTTCCAGTCTATGTCCGGTTTGTGCTGCATTAACCAGGGTATGCCTAAAATCGCTTGGAACTGGGGTAATTGAATGAGGTCAAACTGTACAGCTTCCTTATGTTGTTTTTGAATAAGAAAACTCACATGATCAGTAGCAGGAGTAATGGGACTAGATTTTAGATTACTCCCGTCAATGGTCTTGACCTCAGCTATTACTTTCTTGGCTACTAAGGGGTTTCTATGTGTTCAGCCCAATGAATGTCAATAAAATTACCAGTGGCACCAAAATTAATCAAGATCTGAACTTCAGTGGACTGATCTTCCCACAGTAGGAATGCTTTTATGAAAAATCAGTGATAAGAGGGAAGCGTGGAATTATGAGCTACAAGTTAGGAGACGATTATACCTGATCTACCTGAAGCATGTGTTTCCTTATACCTCGGGCTTAGTAGTTTCTCGACTCACCACATTTCCTGGGTTTGACAGGGCAATCCCTTAGAAAATATCCTTGCTTTCCACAATAATGGCATAATTTGTTATCTCTGCAGTTTTGTGTTTCTTCATCACAAAGTGGCCCCGTATACTACCAATTCGCATTGGGTCAGGTTCCTCTATAGTCTATTCTGGTTCAATTTTCTTTTCTTTATACATCACCATACGTGTATCAAGACAACCTTTATCACGACGCCTTTCATGTAACCGATGATCTAATTTGACCACTAGGTCAGGGCATTACATGATTCTGGGGGGTCTACCACTTCAGCCAATAACTCTTTTAACGCATCCCTAAGTCCTTTGTAGAAGACAGCATTACGTTTAGCTTCGGGCCAACCTGCTTCCGCTCCTAATGTATTCAAATTTGAAATGTAGGTCATTAAGACTTTAGAGCCTTGTTTCAAGTTTAAAAATTCAGTGTCTACTGACTGCATGAATGAATGTCAGTCAAATAATCTATGCAGTTCATCATTGAAATCAGCGTAATTATACAACAAGGGATCAGTACACTCGACTAATGGAATGGACCAAGTGGTCGCGGTTATTATTATTATTATTATAGGTACTTGTTAAGCGCACAGCTACCCCAACGGGGTGTCCCGTCGCTGTAGCAGACAGTGAGGAGAGCAGGAGCATCAGGTTGGTCTAGTCAGGCCGGGTAAATAGCCAGGTTTTAAGGGCTTTACGAAACAGAGGTTCCGTCTGCATATGTCGTAGGTACGTGGGGAGGTTGTTCAAGCATTTAGTGGCACCCACCTCAAAGGATTTTCCACCGGATCTGGCTTTTTTAAATCTGGGTCTGATCAGTTCGCATTGGGTGTTAGACCGTAGCGATCTGGACTGAGCATAGGGGCGGAGTCTTCTTCTGAGATAGGCGGGCCTTAGCCCTTTTCG